>NC_086110.1:65679339-66282255 GCF_963921235.1 Mobula hypostoma
TGCACCCCATTCAACTCTTCCTTGCTCAGGTGAATGTCTCATCTCAGTTAGTCATGGTGTACATTATTTAGACCAATATTTCAGATAAAGACAGTCTGTCGGTGACAACTTAATTGATTCCACTATCTTCTTTCCTTCATCGTTATTCCAACCAGCATGGCAGGCTCATTTCATTTCTCGGGTCCTACAGACTGGATGTGGTGTTGCTGACTTATCCAGAAATCGTTATCTCCATCAGTTCCAAACTCATCAGCACTGCCATGAAATATCAGTCTAATTTCATTTTTTTAAATTTAGGCAAGTGGAAGATAACCCCAGCTCATGTAAAAACATCTACAATTTCTGTGGCTGACCCAGAGTAAGACTGATGAGTCACTTCAGGGTTCCTCTTAAGACCATAAGACATAGGAGAAGAATTAAGCCTTTCAGCCCATTGAATCCACTCCGCCATTTCATCATGGCTGATCCCGGATCCCATTCAACCACATACACCTGCTTTCTTTCCATCTCCCTTGATGCCTCAACCTATCAGGAATCTGTCAACTTCTGCTTTAAACGTACTCACTGACTTGGCATCCACCACCGTCTGTGACAGAGCATTCCTCAGATTCACCACTCTTTGGCTAAAGAAAAGTCCTCCTTACTTCTGTTCTAAAAGGTCGCCCCTCAATTTTGAGACTGTGCCTACTAGTTCTGGATAACCCCAAGAAGAGGGAATATCCTCTCTACACCCACTAGCCCTTTCAACATTCAGTAGGTTTCAATGAGATCCCCACACATTCTTCTAAATTCCAGTGAGTACAGGCCCAAAACTGCCAAATCTTCCTCAAATGTTAACCCCTTCATTCCTGGAATCATCCTTGTGGACCTCCTCTGGGCTCTCTCCAATGAAAATATTTCCTTTCTGAGATAAGGGGCCCAGAACTGTTGACGATACCCCAAGTGCAGCCTGACTGGTGTCTTATAAAGCTTCAGCATTATCTTCTTGTTTTTATATTCAACTGCCCTTGAAATAAATGCCAACATTGCATTTGCATTCTTTACCACAGACTCAACCTATAAATTAACCTTCTGGGAGTCTTGCATGAGGACATCCAAATCCCTTTGCACCTCTGATGTTTGAATTTTCTCCCCATTTAGATAATAGTCTCCATTTCTCATACAATTGGAGGGTGCAATAGTTCGATCTAAAACCAGTGTATTATGCCTAAACAATGGAGACTACAATGGGATGAGGGAGGATTTGACTAGTGTAGACTAGGAACACAGACTATATGGTGGGACAGTTGAGCCACAGTTGAAGACTTTCAAAGAGATTTTTCGCCGTGCTCAAAAATGTATATTCCAGTTAAAAGCAAGGCAGTAAGGGTGGGGAGAGCCAGCCTTGGATAACTAAGGAAATAAAAGAAGGCATTGAACTAAAGGCTTGTGCATATGAAGTCACCAAGAGTAGTGGGAAGCTGGAAGATCAGGAAAATTTTAAAAAGCAAAAAAGAACCACTAAACGAGCAACTAAAAAAAGGGAAGCTAGATTATGAAAATAAACTGGTATAAAATATAAAAACGGTTAGTGAAAGTTTTTATAAAGCGGAAAAGGGTGGCTAAATTGAATGTGGATCCCTTGGAGGATGAGAAGCGGGAATTGATATTGGGTAATGAGGAATTGGCAGAGGCTTTGAATGACTATTTTATGTCGGCCTTCACGGTGGAGGACACATCTAACATGCCAAAGATGCGATGGGAGGCGAGGACCTCAATAGCTATTATTAAAGAGGCAGTGCTGAGCAAACTTGTGGGCCTGAAGATAGATAAGTCTCCTGATTGTGATGGAACATATCCTAGGGTACTGTAAGAAATGGTAGAAGTTATAGTAGAGGTTTTGGTGATAATTTACCAAAATTCTCTGGAATCTGGGCAGGTCCTGGTGGAAGACAGCGAATGTCACGCCACTGTTCAAAAAACGGATGTAGGCAAAAGGCAGGTAACTATTAGCCAGTTAGTTTAACATCAGTAGTTGGGAAAATGCTTGAAGCTATCATTAAATAAAAAATAGTAAGGCATCTGGAAAGAAATGGATCCATCAGGCAGATGCAGTATGGATTTAGCAAAGATAGGTCCTGTTTAACAAATGTACTGGAGTTCTTTGAGGATACAATGAGTGCAATGGACAGAGTGGAGCAGATGGATGTTACTTACTTGGATTTCCTGAAGGTATTCGATAAGGTGCCGCATAAAAGACTTATCCATAAGATAACGATGCATAGAGTTGGGGGTGATGTATTAACATGGATAGAGGATTGGTTAACTAATAGAAAGCAGAGAGTGGGGATACATGGGTGTTACACTGGTGTGCAGCAGGGGTTGGGGCTGGGCCTGCAACTGTTCATGATATACATTAACGATCTGGAAGAGGTGACTGGGTGTAGTGTATCTAAGTTTGCTGAAGATACTAAATCGAGTGGAAAAACAAATTGTTTAATAGATATGGAGAATCTGCAGAGAGATATAGATAGGTTAAGTGAGTGGGCAAGGGTCTGAAAGATGGAGTACAATGTTGGTAAATACGAATTCATCCACTTTGGAAGGGAAAATGAAACAGCAGATTATTATTTAAATGGCAAAAATGGTAAATGTGCAGAGGGATTTGCAAGTGCTTGTGCAGACTATCAAGAAGGCAAATGGAATGTTGGCCTTCATTGCTAGAGGGATTGAATTTAAGAGCTCACTCTTACCACCTGCCGCGATCTAACAGAAAGTCCTGGATCCAGCTGCACAAGGCAGGGTGAAGGCCGAGGTCTCTGAGCTTCTTGTCGAGCCTGGAGGAAATTATGGTGCTGAATGCTGAACTGTAGTCCAGTAACAGCAATCTCACATAAGCATCCTCCCTCCAGCTGTGTAGAGTTGTGGCTATTGCATCATCTGTCAATCAGCTGTTGTGGTAGGCGAATTGTATGGGATCCAGTGTGGGTGGTAGCATGCTGCAGATGTAGTCCTTGACCAGCCCCTCAAAGCATTTGCTTATTATTGAGGTGAGTGTGACAGGCACCAGTTGTTTAGACATGTTACCTTGGTCTTTTTAGGTATAGGAACAATGGTGGATCTTTTGAAGCAGGAGGGCACTCTATACTGGAAGAAGGAGAGATTAAAAACATCTGCAATTTTCCAGTCCTCTGGGATCATGCCAAAATCAAGTGATTCTTGAAAGCTCATGACCAATGCATCTGTTATCTCTTCAACAACCTCTTTCATAACTCTGAGATGTAGTCCATCTGGTCCAGGTAACTTATCCACCTTTTCAGTTTGCCTGGCACATTTTGCTTTGTAATAGGAATGGCACTCACTCCTGTTCCGTGACACTTGTGGACCAATGGCATACATCTCATGTCTTCCACAGTAAAGACTGAAGTACCCATTAAGTTCTTTGTCCCCCATTACTACCTCACCAGCATCATTTTCCAGTGATCCAGTATCAACTCTCATCTCCCTTTAATTCTTTACATAACTGAAAAAAACTTCTGATATCTGTTTTATATTATTGGCTAGTTTGCCCTTATATTTCATCTTTTCCCTTCTCATAGCTTTTTAGTTGCCTTTTGTTGGATTTGAAAAGCTTCCCAATCATCCAACTTCCCACTCACTTTTGTTACATTATATGCACTTTCCTTTGCTTTTATGCAGTCCTTAAATTACTTTTTCAGCCATGGTTGCCTACCCTGCCACTTGAAAACTTCTTCCTCTGTGGGACATATCTATCCTGCGCCTTGTGAACTATTCCCAGAAACTTCAGCCACCTTTATACTGCTGTCATTCCTGCCAGTATCCTCCTCCAATCCACCTGGGCAAGCTCCTCTCTCATGCCTCTGTAATTCCCTTTATTACATTGCAATACTAATACGTCTGACTTATGCTTCTCCCTCTCAAAATGCAGAATGAATTCATTCATATTATGATCACTGCCTCCTAAGGTTTCCTTTGCGTTAAGCTGACTAATAAAATTGGGGGTTATTACACAACACCGAGTCTAAGATAACCTTTCCCCCAGTAGGCCTGAGCACAAGCTACTCTAAAAAACTATCTCATAGGCATTCAACAAATTCCCTCTCTTGCGATCTGACACCAACCTGATTTTCCCAATCCCCTTGCATATTGAAGTCCACCGTTACAATTGTGACATGTCCTTTCCAGCTCCTCTTGCAATCTCAACCCCACATCTTGGCTACTATTTGGAGGTCTATATATGATTCCCATATGGTTTTTTTACCCTTGCAGTTTCTTAACTCCTCCACAAAGATTCAACATTCTCTGGCCCTATGTCACCTCTTTCTAAAGATGTAATTCCATCTCATATCAATAGAGCCACACCACCACCTATGTCTTCCTGTCTGTCCTTTCAACACAAATTTTTAAATGGAAGGACACTACCATGGCTGACAAGTGACGTCAGAGCCAAAGTAAAAGCAAAAGAGAGGGCATACAAGGAAGCCAAAGTTAGTGGGAAGATAAAGGATTAGGAAGCTTTTAAAAACTTGCAGAAGGAAACTAAGAAGGTCATTCAGAAGAAAAAGATGAATTGTGAAAGGAAGCTACTGACTAATATCAAAGAAGATACTAAAAGCTTTTTTAAATATATAAAAGGTAAAAGAGAGTTGAGGGTAGGTCTAGAACCAATAGAAAATGTTGCTGGGTATATTGTAATGAGAGATGCAGAGATGGCAGAGGAACTGAATGTGTAATTTGCTTCAGTCTTCACCGTGGAAGACATCTGCAATATACCGGACATGCAAGAATGTCAGGAAAGTGAAGTATGTGCAGTGAAAATTACGACTGAGAAGGTGCTCAGGAAGCTTAATGGTCTGAGGGTGGATAAATCTCCTGGACCTGATGGAATGCACCCTTGGGTTCTGAAGGAAGTAGCTAGAGAGATTGCAGGGGCATTAACAATGATCTTTCAAGAATTGATAGATTCTGGCATTGTACCGGATGACTGGAAAATTGCAAACGTTACTCCACTATTTAAGAAGGGTGGGAAGCAGCAGAAAGGAACCTATAGACCTGTTAGCCTGACATCAGTGGTTGGGAAGTTGTTGGAATTGATTGTTAGGGATGAGATTGTAGAATACCTGGAGACACATGACAAGATAGGCCAAAGCCAGCACGGTTTCCTGAAAGGAAAATCCTGCCTGACTAACTTACTGCAATTTTTTGAGGAAATTACAAGCAGGGTAGTCAAAGGAGATGCAGTAGATGTGGTGTATGTGGATTTTCAGAAGGCCTTTGACAAGGTGCTGCACATGAGGCTGCTTAGCAAGGTAAGAGTCTATGGAGTGACAGGTGAGTTACTAGCATGGGTGGAGCATTGTTTGATCAACAGAAAGAGAGAGTGGGAATAAAGGGATCCTATTCCGCCAGGCTGTCAGTTACCAGCGGAGTTCCACAGGGGTCGGTTTTAGGACCACTGCTTTTTACAATATATGTCAATGATTTGGACTATGGGATTAATGGATTTGTGGCTAAATTTGCTGATGATACAAAGATAGGTGGAGGAGCGGGTAGTGTTGAGTAAACAGAGAACCTGCAGAAGGAACATACATCAAAGTTGCTGGTGAACGCAGCAGGCCAGGCAGCATCTATAGGAAGAGGCGCAGTCGACGTTTCAGGCCGAGACCCTTCGTCAGGACTAACTGAAGGAAGAGTGAGTAAGGGATTTGAAAGCTGGAGGGGGAGGGGGAGATGCAAAATGATAGGAGAAGACAGGAGGGGGAGGGATGGAGCCGAGAGCTAGACAGGTGATAGGCAGAAGGGGATACGAGAGGATCATGGGACAGGAGGTCCGGGAAGAAAGACGGGGGGGGGGTGACCCAGAGGATGGGCAAGAGGTATATTCAGAGGGACAGAGGGAGAAAAAGGAGAGTGAGAGAAAGAATGTGTGCATTAAAAAGAGTAACAGATGGACTTAGATAGTTTAGGTGAATGGGCAAAGAAGTGGCAAATGAAATACAATGTTGGAAAGTGTATGGTCATGCACTTCGGTGGAAGAAATAAGTGGGCAGACTATTATTTAGATGGGGAGAGAATTCAAAATGCAAAGATGAAAAGGGACTTGGGAGTCCTTGTGCAGGATACCCTAAAGGTTAACCTCCAGGTTGAGTCGGTTGTGAAGAAGGTGAATGCAATGTTGGCATTAATTTCTAGAGGTACAGAATATAAGAGAAGGGTGTGATGTTGAGGCTCTATAAGGCACTTGTGAGACCACACTTGGAGTATTGTGTGCAGTTTGGAGCTCCTTATTTTAGAAAGGATATACTGACATTGGAGAGGGTTTAGAGAAGATTCACGAGAATGATTCCAGGAATGACAGAGTTACCATATGAGGAACATCTGGCAGCTCTTGGGCTGTATTCCCTGGAGTTCGAGAATGAGGGGGGATCTCATAGAAACATTCCGAATGTTAAAAGGACTGAACAGATTAGATATAGCAAAGTTATTTCTCAAGGTAGCAGAGTCTAGGACAAGAGGGCACGACTTCAGGATTGAAGGACGTCCATTTACAACAGAGATGCGGAGAAATTATTTAGTCAGAGGATGGTAAATCTGTGGAATTTGTTGCCACGAGTGCCTGTGGAGGGCAAGTCGTTGGGTGCATTTAAGGCAGAGATAGAGAGATTCTTGATTAGCCAGGGCATCAAAGGATATGGGGAGAAGGCAGCGGAGTGGGGATGACTGGAAGAATTGGATCAGCCCATGATTGAATGGCAGAGCAGACTTGATGGGCCTACTTCTACTTCTATACATTATGGTCTTATGGTCTAATGGTCTTATATCCTTTTTTTTGTTAAACTCCAAACTATGACCTTCTTTCAGCCACGACTCAGTGATGCTCACAACATCATACTGACCAATCTGTAATTGTGCCATGAGTTCATCCACCTTTTTCCAAATGCTACGTGCATTTAAATACAACACCTTCAGTCCTGCATTCTTCGCCCTTATGAATTTTGCCTCTCTGGTACAACTTAACTCTTTACTCTGGCTGCAATTGTACCCAATCATTGGTTTGTCCTTGCTTACAGTCATATTACATAGTACACATCTACTTGTAAGTCTTCTAATTCATTTTCAGCTCTATCATACTGGTTCCCATCCTCTATCATTTTAGTTTTAACCACTCCCAACAGTTCTAGCAAACCTGCCTGCAAGAATATTGGTTCCCCTCAGAGTAACGTGTAACCTGTCTCTTTTTTACAGGTCACAACTGCCCCTGAAGAGGTCCCAATGATCCACAAATCTGAGTAACTGCCCCCTGCTTCAATTCTTCAGCCACGTATTTATCTACCACCTTATTCTATTCCCATCCTAACTGCCGTGTGGCACAGGCAGTAATCCCAAGATTACCACTCTTGAAGTCCTGCTTCTCAGCTTCCTTCCTAACTCCCTATAATCTGCTTTCAGGACCTCCTCCCTTTTTCAACCTATGTCATTGGTACCAATATGTACCATGACTTCTGGCCGCTCACCCTCCCTTCTCAGGATATTATGGACCCGTTCAGAAACATCACGGACTTCGGCACCTGGGAGGCAAACTACTATCCGTGCTTCTTTTTCACAACCACAGAATCACCAATCTGTCCCCCTAACTACAGAGTCTCCTATTACTGCTGCTATCCTCTTCAGTTTCCTGCCCTTCTGAGCCACAGGGCCAGAGGGACAACCTCTGCTGCTTCCCCCAGGTACATCTCCCCCTCCCACTCAACTGTACTCAGAATGGAGTACTTATTGTTGAGTGGGCTGTCTATAGGGTGCTCTCCACTATCCGACATTCTTCCCTCTCCTGACAGTCACCCATTTATTGGTCTCCTGTAGCCTTGATGTGACTACCTCCCTGTAGCTGCTGTCTATCATCTCTTCACTTTCCCTAACAAGCCACAGGTCATCAAGCTGCAGCTCCAGTTCCCTAACACTGTCTCTAAGGAACTGCATCTCAATGCCCCTGGCACAGTTGTGGCCATCGGGAAGGCAGGAAGTCTCCTAGAAATCCCACATCTGACACCCAGAACAGAACGTTGGCCCTGCAGACATACCCCCCTTTCTCTCAAGAGTCAATTCAGGAAAAAGTAAATAATAAATAAGGAATGAACTTACCTGCTTACTTTGACTCTGCCTGTTTTCGCCAAAACCTTGTTGAACCAAAGCATTACTACTCTGACTCAGACTACTCCTACTCCAAGATGACTGCTCCACTAGGTGGTACCTCTCTTTTATAGACACTCGCTTTTTAAAGCTCTTCAACAGACCTGTGCGGAAACTCTGCTGTTGCATCTGCGCAGAAGTCCAATCAACGACACCCATCAAGGAACTTCCTACTTTTTAAAGCTCTTCGCCAGACTTCGCAGGAACACTTCTTTTGTGTCTGCACAGTACTCCAATCAACTCCTCCATGGCGACTATCCTCAAAATTTGAGAGACTGACTTTAGCATAACAATTTAATGGCTTTAAGGTTAGGTCTTGTGATGTCGGGCCGGTCACCTGTAAGACAGGCAAGAAAGAAATGGTTGGATTCCTGACCAGTCTATCGCAATCCATTTTAATGTTTTCAGTAGCTCATCTCATGGCTTTCACTTTCCTCTGGGTTTGCCAGTCCGCTGTTGCAAACAACACACCACCATGCCCATGATTACAATGAGAAGGTGGAAAATTTTGAGATAACAGCTATTCATTTAATCCAACACCTTCAGAGGCTGTTTAATAACATTTTGACAAGTTTGAGTGAAACTGCCCTGGGGAATACCCAGGGCTAAACTCATATGCCAAGAAGCAATATATTTTCTTGTCTCTCGAGGCAGTATCTCAAGATAGTATTAGACATGACTGACAGACCTTGTCATATTCTACACCTTGGAAGGAAATTAGTACTCTGCCATTCATTATATTTTACTTTTATACTCTTGATGTTGGCATGAAATAAAAGCTTGAAAACAATTATCTTGACTTTGTAGTGTTTACGTGACAATTTCTTATACGTTATTTGGGAAGGCTGCTATATTCAAGTTCCAGCTGCATATAATCCTGAAGTGAAAATAAGGTGTTCCATTCTTCCTGTCAGATTGAATGATAAAACCATAAGACATAGGAGCAGAATTAGGCCAGTTAGCCCATCGAGTTCTCTCCATGGCTGATTTATTATCCCTATCAACCCCACTCTCTTTCCTTCTCCCTGTATCCTTTGACACCCTCGCTAATCAAGAATGCCCTCAAGAAAATGAATCTCAAGGTGACATATATGTGCTTTGATAATAAATTAACTTTGAAGTTTTAAACTTTGAACCTATTAACATCCACTTTAAATATATTCAATGATTTGGCCTCCACAGTCTTCCGAGACAATGAATTCCACAGATACACCACACTCTGTTCTAAAGGTATGTCCTACTATTCTAAGACTATGCCCTCTGCTCCTAGACTCCCCGAATACCACTTAACATCCACTCTAAATAGACCTTTCAAGTCCTTTCAGTATTCAGTAGGTTTCAGTGAGATCCCCTCTCATTCTACTAAACTCCAGAGAGAATGGTCCAGAGCCACCAACTACGCTCATACCTTAACCCACTTGTAGCCATCCTTTGGTGTGTTGGTTGTTAGCACAAACAACACATTTCATTCTATGTTTTGATATAAGTGTGATTTCAATCTGAATCTGAACCTAGATATGAATCTAATTTCTTTGCTCTTAACCAATTTACTACAGCACTCACTGTGAAAGATTAAATCTATTTTTATGTGCATGTGCAAGGGACATTGTATGAGCATCCAAAATTGTGTGTATCTGTGTCTGTTTGTTTTCCTATCTAAAACTTAGAACATACAGCATAGAACAGTCAAGCTCAAGGACAGACCATGCAGCCCGCAATATCTGTGGAAGGATAGGCAATTGGAAAAGATATAGAAAACAAATGTGATCAACAAGTGAATTAACTCTGGACTGCTGATCATGGAATTTTGTGGAAGTTCAAAAGATGGCTCATAAGGCTGTCCATTAGTTGGATTAGTTAAATGCAGACACTATTTCTCCATTCAGTCCCAATATGGATATATTTGTTGGTGTATATGGACACAGCAAACGTCTTTGCATGGCAGTTTGTGATGTAGTTTCCATGATTTCTACAAACATATATTAATGGTAATCTTTCAGGCAAACCCATTCCCACTGATGCCTTTCACTTATCATTATGTTCCATGTTGTGTGACGTGGGGATTATGATCTCTCTATGACCAGGTTTGATATTGGACAATTTTTCTACAGAAGTGCTTTGCCATTGCCTTCTTCTGGGCAGTATCTTTACAAGGTGGGTGATTCCAGCCGTGATCAATATTCTTCAGAGATTGTCTGCCTGGAGCCAGTGGTCGCATAACCAGGACTTGTGATATGCACCAGCTGGTCGTACGACCTTCCACCACCTGCTTTCATGGCTTCACATGACCCTGATTGAGGGGCAAAGCAGTGCTATACCTCCTATAAGAGGAGTGCCTTACACCTCCTTCGGTAGAGACGTCTCTCCACCTTGCCACCCACTCATTGACATAATCTTGCTCTGAACTCTTTATGCTGTTATTATGAGATATGACTAAGCTGCATTGCCTCACCAAACTGAATGGCTGACCCTTTGGAAATTTAAATAAGCTTAGCTATTTTTCTTTGTAATAAACTGGGAGATACACCTGTAAAACCAACAAGTCCCACAGAATGGCTGTGTCAGTCCTGGCAGGAAAACAAGTTTATCTTACCTTACTACTGTGACTTCCTAATGAAGCCCCCATAATGGAACAAGATAGGACATCTGATTGAGTGATGCGGCAACATCAACCTCTTGTTTAACATCAGTAAACCTAAAGAGCAAATCATTGACTTTGGGAAGGAGGAGACAGATAAACTAAGACCAGATCTACATTCATGTATTGGCAGTGGAGGGGGTCTGCAGCTTTGCATTTCTACATGTTATCATATCAGATCACCTGCTCTGGGCACAGCACATCAATGCAATCACAAGGAAGGTGCACTGCATCTTTACAATCTTACAAGATAAAGGAGGGTCAACTTGTCACCCAACACTCTCGCAAATTTCTACAGACGTACTTTTGAAGGATCCTGACTGGGAGGCATCACAGTCTGGTACAGCAATTAGACAATAGACAATAGACAATAAGTGCAGGAGTAGGCCATTTGGCCCTTCGAGCCAGCACCGCCATTCACTGTGATCATGGCTGATCATCCACAATCAGTGTCCAGTTCCTGCCTTATCCCCATAACCTTTGATTCCGCTATCTTTAAGAGCTCTATCCATCTCTTTCTTGAAAGCATCCAGAGACTTGGCCTCCACAGCCTACTGGGGCAGAGCATTCCATATATTCACCACTCTCTGGGTGAAAAAGTTTTTCCTCAACTCCGTTCTAAATGGCCTACCCCTTATTCTTAAACTGTAGCCTCTGGTTCTGGACTCACCCATCAGCGGGAACATGCTTCCTGCCTCCAGCATGTCCAATCCCTTAATAATCTTATATGTTTCAATAAGATCCCCTCTCAGCCTTCTAAACTCCAGAGCATACAAGCCCATTCGCTCCAATCTTTCGACATATGACAGTCCCGCCATCCCGGGAATTAAGCTTGTGAACCTATGCTGCACTCCCTCAATAGCAAGAATGTCCTTCCTCAAATTTGGAGACCAAAACTGCACACAGTACTCCAGGTGTGGTCTCACCAGGGCCCTGTACAGTTGCAGAAAGACCTCTTTGCTCTTATACTCAATTCCCCTTGTTATGAACGCCAGCATGCCATTAGCTTTTTTCACTGCCTGCTGTACTTGCATGCTTGCTTTCAGTGACTGATGCACAAGAACACCTAGATCCCGTTGTGCTTCCCCTTTTCCTAACTTGACTCCATTTAGATAATAATCTGCCTTCCCGTTCTTACCACCAAAGTGGATAACCTCACGTTTATCCACATTAAACTGCATCTGCCATGCATCTGCCCAGTCACCCAGCCTGTCCAAGTCACCCTGCATTCTCATAACATCCTCCTCACATTTCACACTGCCACCCAGCTTTGTGTCATCGGCAAATTTGCTAATGTTACTTTTAATTCCCTCATCTAAATCATTAATACATATTGTAAACAGCTGTGGTCCCAGCACTGAACCCTGCAGTACCTCACTGGTCTCCGCCTGCCATTCCGAAAGGGACCCGTTAATAACTACTCTTTGTTTTCTGTCAGTCAGCCAATTTTCAATCCATGTCAGTACTCTGCCCCCAATACCATGTGCCCTAATTTTGCCCACTAATCTCCTATGTGGGACTTCATCAAAGGTTTTCTGAAAGTCCAGGTACACTACATCCTCTTGCTTTCCCTTGTCCATTTTCATAGTTACATCCTCAAAAAATTCCAGAAGATTAGTCAAGCACGATTTCCCTTTCGTAAATCCATGCTGACTTGGACCAATCCTGTTACTGCTATCCAGATGTGTCATAATTTCATCTTTTATAATTGACTCCAGCATCTTTCCCACCACTGACATTATGCTAACCGGTCTATAATTCCCTATTTCCTCTCTTTTACAGTACAGGAATGTAAGAAGCTGCAGAGAGTAGTGAACTCTGCCCAATTCGTCACGGGCACATCTCTCCTCACCATTGGCGACATCTACAGGAGGCATTGCCTTTCGAAAGTAACATCTATTATCAAAAATCTATTACCATCAGGGCCATGTCATCTTTTCACAGCTACCATTGGGCAGGCAGTACAGATGTCTGAAGTCCCACACCACCAGGTTCATGAACTGCTACTTCTCTTCAGCTATTCAATTCTTGAATAAACCAGCACAACCTCCTTGATCACCTTGCACGACAATGGACTTTGGTTTATTTTGTTCCAATAGTGTTCTTTCTTATATAATTTCTGTATAATTCAGGTTTTTAGAGGGCGTGTCTCATGATGATAGGTTGACTGAACAAGGGCTATTCTCTTTGGAGAGAAGGAGGTTAAGAGTTTACTTGATAGCGGTGTATTCTTGATAAGAGGCATAGATTGAGTGGATAACTCAAAACTTTTTCCCAGGGTGGAAATAGTTAATATGAGTGGGCATAATTTTAAGATGATTGGAGAAAAGTATAGAGGGAAATGTTAGAGGTAAGTTTTTTTTACACAGGCAGTACTGAGTGCATGGAATGCCCCTCAGGGGTGGTGGGAGAGGCAGATACATTAGGGACATTTAAGACAGTCTTAGATAGCCTCATGGATAATAGATAAATGGAGGGCAATGTAGGAGGGAAAGGTTAAGATTTATCGCAGGGTGGGTTAAAAGGTTGGCATGTTAAGGTGTTTTCTGGAGTTAGGATATTAGGCAAGTATTAATTTCACCAGCAACCAGTCTTCAGATTTGAATGTGGATTGCAGATCAGATTTAAAATGCAGCACAGAACAATTAAACCTCAGATGCTTGCATATGCATGCATGCAGCCTAGATTCAGTGGAAGTTAACTTTTATTTTGGGTGTCTGCAGTGTGGGTGTGAGGAAGAAGCTGTGTGAAAACCTTACGTAACTCAAAGAAAGCATTGTAACTATGGAATTGCCCTGCTGTTAACTATGATCTTTAGCATGTCATGTAATGTTGGGTCAGGAGGCCTCTTCTTACAAGAGTGTCTCAATATGATGGTTGTTGCTCACTTTTGTTGAATAAGACACTTTTATGGCCACTAGCTTCAGTGTCTCTCCAGTAACTTTGCTCATGTCACAACATCATGGGCTGAGGGGCCTGTACTGTGCTGAAACTTTCTATGTTTGTTTATTTATTTATTTATTGAGGTAGGCACACAGTAGGCCTTCTGGCTCTTCAAACTGCACCACCCAGCAATCCCCCAATTTTAACTTAGCCTAATCGTGGGACAATTTACAAAGACCAAATGACCTACCAGCTGGTATGTCTTTGGACTGTGGGAGGAAACTAGAGCACCCAGAGGAAACACACGCGGTCACAGAGAGAATGTACAAACTCCTCACAGGCAGAGGCGGGAGTTGAACCCAGGTCACTGGTGCTGTAAAATGCTGTGTTAACCACTATGCTCTCATGCCATTTTCTTATTCATGTTGTTTCAAATGCTATGTGCATGTGACTCTGCTGCAAGTAAGTTTTTCATTACACCTGTGAATGCATGTACTTGTGCATATTATAGTAAATTTGACTGACTTTATACTGCATACTTCAAAGTCTTATGGGAACAAGACTTAAGACCTCATGATTTACATGCTTCTACAGGGTGAGTCTGGAAACTTTTAACTGGCAACTCCATTTTCTCTGTCTCCCCCTACTCTATAGTTGTGATTAATGAAGATTAAAAATAATGGGGAACGGTGAAGTGGAGGTGAATGGATTACTGAGTTGCGGCTTTAGCAATTGGCAGTGCAAGTACCACTGTTCCTATTCTATTAAATAAAACATTCCAAACAGGATTTATGACACGTTGGCATTTTAATCAGCTTCACAAACAAATAGGTTTCTAATCTTCAGATCTGGCAAGCATCAACTTAACACAAAAAGATGCTTTTCTTCTATGTTGCGTAGGATTTAAAGTTGTGAATACAATTTATTTGACAGTAGAATACATTCTTGTTAGATTCATAGAGCACTATTGCTCAGAAACAGGCACTTCAGCCCACCTAATCTGTGCCATCCTAGTTTTCTGCCAATGTTCTTCAAGTCTTTCTGATCTATGTAACTATCCAAATTTCTCTTAAATATTACAATTGAACCTGCATCTACCACTTCCACTGGCAGCTTGTTCCACACCTTCACCACCCTCTGAATGAAGAAGTTCCCCCTTAGATTTCCCTTAAATATTTCACCTTTCACCCTTAACCTAGTTCTGATCTCATCCACCCTGAGGGGAAACAGCCTGCATACATTAACCCAATCTATACCCTCATAATTTTGTGTACTCTACAAGATCTGCCTTCATTCTCCTGAGCTCCAGGATTGAAATCCTAACCTTCCTATCCCTATAACTCAGGTCTTCGAGTCCCATCAACATCAGTGTTCATTGTCTCTGCAATCTTTAAAGTATATTGATAATTTTCCTGTAGGTAGTTGACCAGAATTGCACAAAATACTGCAAATTTGTCCTCATCAATGTCTTACACAACTTCAACGTAACATCCTAACGGCTGTGCTCATTGCTCTGGTATATGAAGGCCAATGTGCCAAAAGCACTCTTTACAAACCTATCTACCTGTGATGACACTTTCAGGGAATTATGGATCTCTCTTTGCAGAACCCTTTGTTCAATTGGCATATCTCAGAGCCCTAACATTCCTTGTACAAGTCTTACATTGGTTTATCCAAAATGCAATACATAAAAATTACTGTAAGTTACAATAAATAATCAGTGCAAAAGAGGATTAGCACAGTAGGTTATTATTAGTAGGTTAGTAGTTTATTATTGTTACTATTCTATAGACGTATTGAGTATGTCCACAAGTAAATGAATTTCAGGGTTGTATATGGTGACATATAAGTACTCTAACAATAAGCTTACTTTGAACTTTCTGCCTGTAATTGAGCTGACTGAGATTACAACCCTCTGCGGATTCTTGTGATCCTCTGCATTTCAGCCTGCATATCAGGCGGTGATGCAACCATTCATAATGCTCAATACGGTGCATCTGCAGAAATTTACTGGAGTATTTGTTAACATACCAAATCTCCTCAAACTCCTAATGAGTTATAGCTGCCGCTGTGCTTTCGTCATGATTGTATCAAAATGTTGGGCTCAGGGTAGATCATCTAAGGAGCTGTTGCCCAGGAACCTGAAGCTGCTCACCCTTTGCACTACTGATCCCTTGATGAGGACTTGCGTGTGTTCTCCTGACTTCCTCTTCTTGAAGTCCACAGTCAATTTCTTGCTCTTGCTGACATTGCGTGTAAGATTGTTGTTATGACATCACTCAACCAGTCGATCTATATCCCTCCTGTATGCCTCCTTGTTGCCACCTGAGATTATGCCAACTGTGGTGTCATCAGCAAATTTATAGATTGTGTTTGATACATATGTGGCTGAGATTTTACATCAGTGCCATTATCTACATTACCTCAACACCTCTTCCTCCCTCCAAATCCAAAAACATTAATGGATCTTGAACAAACATTTGTGATGTGGTGTCAAAGAATGAAGGGAGAAGACAGGAACAGGGTACTGGTCAGGATGATTAGCCATGTTGGCGTTGATGGTAGAATAGACTTAAAGGGTTTGACACACAAAATGCTGAAGGAACTCAGCAGGCCAGGCAGCATCTATGGAAAAGAGTACAGTCGATGTTTCCGGCTAAGACCCTTCGGCAGGATTGTACTCTTTTCCATAGATACTGCCTGGCCTGCTGAGTTCCTCCAGCATTTTGTGTGTGTTAGTTGGATTTCCAGCATCCGCAGATTTTCCTTGTTTGTCAAAGGGTTTGATACTGTTTCTATTTTCTCTGCTTTACTTCCGCTCAACAACATACAGAATATAGTGTCCCACTTAATAGACACCCCATCCACAACCATCCCATCTCTCAACCTCCGCACAGTAGCAGCAGTTTGAACTATCTACAGGATGCACTGCAGCAACACGGCAGCGTTGTGGCTAATGTAAAGCTATTACAGTGCCAGCCACCCAGGTTCAATTCCCACTGCTGTCTGTAAGAAGTTTGTACCTTTTCTCCCTGACCATGTGGATCTCCTCCCAGGTGCTCCAGTTTCCTCTTACATTCTAAAACGTATTTGCATAGTTTGTTGTCTTTTGCACAGTGGCTGAATGCCCAAGTTGGTGCGGTCTTTCATTATGGTTAATGGACAGGTTAACTGCTCACGTGAGTGTAATTGGATGGTGCGAGTTCATTAGGCCAGAAAAGCCTGTTACTGTGCTGTATCAATAAATAAAGAAAACTCACCATCACCCCAACTTGGAAACATATCACCATTCCTATACTGTCATAGAGTAAACATCCTGAAATTCCCTTTGTAATAGCACTGTTGGTTTACCCACCATGCAAGGACTGAAGTGACTCAAGAAGACAGCTCACTACCAACTTCTCAGGGACTACTAGTGGATGAACAATTAAATGCTGGCTCACCCTGCAAAGTCCACACCCCTCAAAGATAGATAATAAAAACTAAAGAACACAGAATATAGAACAGCACAAGAACAAGCAATTCGTCCCACATGTGCCAAGTGAATTAAGCTAATGATACATAATTCCTCTGCCTGCACATGGTCCATAATTGCCAATTTAATTACTCTGGCAAAACATTGTGGACGGAGGGGCCTGTTCATATGCCGTACTGTTCTGTGTTCTAGAGTGCATTCACCCTAAATTGAAGAGTTCTGTTCATTGTGAAGATTAGCTCTAATCCTGCAGGAAATTTGATTCAAGTGAGCTGCAACATGAAGTTCAAAGCACATTTATTATCAAAGTATGTATACTTCATACGACCTTGAGATTCGTCTCCTTAAAGGCAGCCACAAGACAAAGAAACCCAATAGAACCCATTAAAAAAAAGACCCCGTCAAACACCCAATGTGCAGAAAAAAAACAAATCCTGCAAACAATAAAAATAAGCAAGTGACTTTCAGAACTGAAGTTCACAAAATTGAGTCCATAGCCACAAAGTCTCAGGCAATCTAGGAGCCTGTTAGTTGCAGGCCATAGCCTTAGTTCAGAGCTGAGAGAATAAACCTCGCCAAGCAGTGAGTTAAACACCAGTCCATCCCTCTCCTCCACCCCAAAATCCGGACCTTTTCAATTTGGCTTGGCACTTAAATCGGCCAAACAGTGTGTAGTCCTCACTCTCAGACCTGGGCCTTGGCACTTCAATACACTCCTCAGGCTCAGGACCCGCCACCTCAATTCAGCTCATACCCGAACTGTCCAAATGCAAATTTCTCACTGAGCTGATAAAAGCTTTTAATTACCAGTTTAATTAGTTTGGCACAACATCATTGGCCAAAGGGCCTGTTCCTGTGCTGTACTCTTCTATGTTCACTCAGCAGGTTTGTTGGTTCCTGGGAGAGAACAGTGGAAGAAACAGGTATCAACCTGTTTTTCTTGTAGCAGCCACCACCTGACCCACTGAGCAGCAGCTATTTTGTATTCTGGTTGCAAAGAAAGACATTTCATCATATTCTTTCCATGTGCATTTAAGTACTCCACACCACACAGATTTCTGAATCAGAATCAAAATCAGGTTCAATATCACTGGTATACTTTGTGAGATTTGTTGTTTTGCAGCAGCAGTATGTAATAGAAAAAACTATAAATTGCATAAGAAATATACAATATATATTTTTAAGTAGTGCAAAATGAAAGCAAAATAGATAGTGTACATGGGTTTATTGTCCATTTAGAAATCTGAAGGTGGATGGGAAGAAGCTGTTCCTAAAATGTTGAGTTTGTATCTGTGCAAATTACACATGGAGTACTTAATACACATTGAGCACAAGAAATTCACAAAGCAACCAGTAATTTAGTAATTGCATGTCTTTTGTTACAGTATATCCAAGAGGTTCTGTACCACTGACACCATCTGAAGACCATCAAAACAGTTGTAGTTACAATTACCAGAATGAACACTCAGTTTTGCTGTTGACACATCTTTCAGTGGATTTCAATACAGCAAGGCACTGCAAAACTAGGAAGGATATCTCTACATGACATAAATACTCTGAAGATTTCAAAAAAAAGTACTCCTAATATTTAAATTGCCTTGCCTGTCATTTGTTAGCAGCGTACTGTTCCTGATGCAAAATGGGGTTGGTCTTACTGCTTGTAAGCTATTGCTCAGGGGAAGCCACATATCTGTGTTTCGGGCTGTGACCTTTCATCAGGAACTGAAATATCAGCTGCTTCATAGATGCTGCCTGACCTGCTGGGTTCCTCCAGCACTTTGTGTGGGTTGCTCTGGATTTCCAGCTTCTGCAGATTTTTTAGCTGCAGAATCTCTCCTGTTTACATAGCTATGTGGCATTTCTTCTCCATGTCCATCAACTTTGGACCAGGTTGAGAATCTATGCTGGTTCTGTGACATATCTTGAAATCTGCATTTTAAGAGAGTTTAACAAGATTGAACCGACAAACAAATCCTGATGCAGGATTTTGACCCAAAACATTGACAAGTTCCTTCTTCCCACATATGCTGCTTGACCCACAAGACTGAATGGCTGAACCTTTGGAAATTTAAGCTACCTTAGCTATTTTTCATTTCAATAAACTAGGAGATGCACCTATAAAGACAGCTAATCCTTCAAGTATAGATTCACGAGGAGATTAAATAAGATGAAAAATATCTATGATGCAGGTCAAATTCAAGAAAAAACTGATTTAATGTTTCAGATTGTAAACATTGTATCAGAAATAGAATCAGAATTAGGTTTATTATCACTGACATTTGTCATGAAATTTGTTACTTTGCAGGAACAATGCATAAAAGTTACAATAAGTTACAAAATAGATAGTGCGAAAGACAAACAGTGAGGTAGGGTTCATGAGTTCATAGATTTGTTTAGATACCTGATGGTAGATGAGAAAGAGCTGTCCGTAAATCATCCGCTGTGGGTCTTCAGGCACCTGCACCTCCTCCCCGATGGTAGTAGAACATGCCTCAGATGGTAAAGGTCCTTAATAAGGGATTCCACCTTCTTGAGGCACTGCCTCCTGAAGATGTCCTCGATAGACTGTGCCTGTGATGGAGGAGGCTAAGTCTATAATCCCCTGTAACTTCTTGCAATCCTGTGCATTGCAGCCTCCAGGCTGTGACGCTACCACCATATATCCATAGAATGCTCTCCACCCTACATCTGTATAAATTTGCAAGATATTTTTATGACATACCAAGTCTCCTCAAATTCATAAGTAGAGCAGTTAGCGTGCCTTCTTTGTGATTGCATCAATGTTTCAAGCCCAGGATAGATCCACTGAGATATCGATGTCCTGGAACCTGAAGCTGCAAACCCTCTCCATACCTAACCACTCAATGAGGACTGGTGTGTGTGTTCTCTCGACTTCATCTTCCTGAAGACCTCAATGAAATCCTTGGCTGGTTGCTGTTGTCACACTACTCAACCAGCCAATCAATCTCACTCCTTTGCGATACAACAGGGTTCTGAGCAAGAAGACGTGAAAAATGGGAAGGGTAGTATAAATCAAACTGGAAGGTGTGTGATCAGGTGGCAGGCAGGAGAGATAAATGACTAAAGAAATGATTGTATGAGGGAAAAGTGGTGGTGACAGGGTTCAGAACTGCAGGTAAATCTGAAGGAGATCTGAATGGAAGGTAGATAATTGTTACCAGTCATCTGCTCTCTAATAGCATGGAACTGGCTATTACAATCTGAATTTAATGAGCTCCATTTTGAGTCCAGATGATTGTGAAATGGAGTATCACTGTTTCTCAGGCCTCTTACATGCTTCATTGGAGTGGTGTGGGATGCCAAGGGAGAGGTCCGGAAAGATTAAGTGATAAGCTACTGGACCCAGGATCACTCCAATGCAGGGGTTCCCAACCTTTTTTTATGTCATAGACCAATACCATTGGGTGAAGGGTCCATGGATCCCTGGTTGGGAATTCCTGCTCTAATGGATTAAGTGAAAATGCGCCACAAAGCAATTATTCAATCTGTGTTTATTTTTTCCCAATGTAAGCAATCTGGGAACGGGGAAGAATTTAGTACATGAGTTCATATCACTGTGTTTTGAGTGGAGAGAAGTTAATAACTTTCTTAAGGACTCTTTTTAAATTCTAATTGTCATACAGTTAGAGTCATAGATAAATACAGTGTGGATACAGGTCCTTCAGCCCATTCCAACCATAAAGCATCATCAACATTGACAATCAAAAGTAACTGTAATTGTGTTCTTTCTCGTAAAATCGTCTATAATTTATAACTGTTTTTCTTGTGAATACTGCATTTATGATGCCACATACCCATAATGCTGCTGCAGATAGATTTTTCATTGCACCTGTGTACACATATGCTTGTGCATAAGATGATAAAATGGACTTTGACAATGAGAAGTGTGTTTATAAATATGAAAGATCTTGGTAGTGTGATTTGACTGGAGAGGTGGTAACCTTAGGATGTGTTGTGGATTTAATTGGCAAAATCTGGAGGGAATAACTTTTCTTTGTATGCAGCGATGTTTTTGATCTGACATGCACAGCCGGAAAGGGCAGCAGAGGCAGAATCAAAGTGCCTTTCAAATGGATGATAATAAAGAAATTAAGTTCTACAAGACCGTGAAGAAAGGGAAAAAGACTGGAGGTAACTGGGAAGGACTTTCAAAAGGGTTGGTACAGGCATTGTGAGCTCACTCTCTCTGATACCAGAGCAGTGCGATCAATCGGGTCAAGTATGATGTTCTCCTAAGGGGGTGACAATTGGTGGGTCCTCAGGTGGCTGCAGAGGCCCATCGGAGATGCACAGATGGTGAAGTGTGGGCAGGCCTAAGTGGTGGCTGTGGTTAGGTCACTTGGTTGTTCAGTCTCTCCTTTCACAGCTGCCGCTTATTTTCTGTGGCACAGCGAAGGTTACTCTCATGTAGCACAGAATTCCTCCAGGTGTATTTATTTAGTGCAATGTCTTCCCCTTTTTTAGATGATAAGTACCTAAGGAAATCATGGCAATACCCAGCCAACGTCAAGACGTTCATCCTTTTCTTCTATGTATTAAATACAAGTTGCCTACCATCATTGCAGCATATAAATAGTGGAAGATTTCACTGCTGGAAGGTGTAGTGCTGACACCAAATCAAATAAGCTTTAATTGAATTTAGATTTCACCATCATTGATATTTCTGTGAGCAGCATCACCACTCAATCATGACTCTTAATGGCAGCAGTCACAATTCATTACAGCTGCTGTCTCTTTGCTGTGTAACAGACAAAAGAGGGTACAAGCTTTAAAGATATGGTCTCCAAGACAACCAGACATCAGTTATACACATTGTGGGTGTCATGGAAAAGAGGCTGGAGGGGGCATTGAGAGAGGACCAAAGGGTTCTGAGAGATGGAAACAGGCCCTTAGATCAAGACACCCATCTAACCTATTCCCATTTGCCTGCATTTGGCCCATATATCTCTAAAACTTTTCTATCTGTATACCTGTCCAAGTATCTTTTAAATATGGATAACGTATGTGTCTCAACAATGATCTTCAGCAGCCCATTCCATGTACAGACCACTCTCTGGATGAAAACAAGTTACCCCTGAGGTTCCCATTGAATCTCTTCCTTCTCATTCTAAGCCCATGTCCTCTTGCTCTCGATTCCCCAGTCCTGGCAAACAGACCGAGTCCATTGAATGTTAGCGAATACATTAATGCTGAGGGAGAATCTATGTACTTTATAATGAATTCCAAAAAGTGTCACCAGAGTTGTAAAAATGCTGTCTTGTTCATGCTGATGATAGACACACGCTTCACATACCACTTCCCACACAATGCCCACAAATGTAGAATATGGTTATTTGGTTCATGTTCTCCACTGAGGCAGGAATCACCAGGCATACAGGGAGACTATACAAAGCTGCCAACTCCATTTGAATTTATTCCTTCAGTTTCTGCATTAAATGGGAAGGGCTTCTGAGCCACTTTGCAATGTGAATAAGGTACTGGTTTTGTGTTGCAGTTCCAATTTACAATTTCCAGGCTTTGCTGATGGTGAGGGTTGATTTTCTTCTCCCCCAGTACTCATACAGCTTGGTCACCTGGACATTCCGTTACAGTGTGCTCCTTGTTCCTGCCACACACCTTAGTTGAGATGGTGGACAATACAAGTACCCACACAAAGAGTCATAGAGCAATGCAGCACAAAAACAGGTCCTTGAGCCCACCTAGTTCATGTCAAACTATTCTGCCTAGTCCCATCGACCTACACCTAGACCATAGCTCTCAATACCACCCCCGCCCCCATCCATGTACTTATCCAAAGTTCTGTTAACTTTTGAAATTGAGCCCAGATCCACTACTCTTGCTGGTAGTTCATTCCACACTCTCACCATCCTCTGTGTGAAGAAGTTCTCCCTCATGTTTCCCTTTAAGTATTTGACCTTTTACCCTTAACTTATAACCTCTAATTCTAGTCTCATCCAACCTCAGTGGAAAAAGCCTGCTTAACATTTACCCTGTCTAAACCCCTCATGAAATCATACCGCAGCAACATACTCAATGCAACTGAAATGGTTGATTCAAACGGCAGCATAGCAGCTTATCGGTTAGTGTAAGACTACTTGAGCACCAGTGAACTGGGTTCAGTTCCATCGCTGTCTGTAAGGAGTTTGCATGCTCTCTCCATGACTGTGTAGGTTTACTCCGGGTGCCCCAGTTTCCTCCCATATTCCAAAAATACACCGGTAGGTAGGTTAATTGGTCAAATAGGTATAACTGGGCAACACAGACTCACTGGGCCAGGAGGGCCCATTACAATACTGTATCTCTAAATAAATAAACTCATTGATGAATGATTTTCCTTGGAACCAGATATTTCGGGTAGATTTTCCACTGGAAGCATTATTTTGTTGAAGCCACTAACTCACAAGCAACACAAACTAGTCATGTAATCTATTAAGAGATGACAGAGTTGACAGTGAAGCAGAATGAATGCAAGAATTCCTCCTGTTGAGACGTGGCTGGTTTGCCACATGATGTGCTGCTTGAGACTGTTCACTTGACTAACAGCACTGAGGAGAGGCAATCAGTGGAAGATCTCCCACAACTTCCTACGATAGCACACTTTGCAACAAATACCAGTGTTCTGGGAGAGAACTGAACCCAAGGTGGAAGGTCAATTCAGCAGACAAGTTACTTTTAGCACAATTGAAAAAAGACAAGAGGCTGTGTGATAGCTGAAGTATACTGATAACTAAAATAATTTATTTTTCTCTGTGTGTTATGTATATATTTTATTAAACAGAGAATGTTGCTGATACACCAATCCACAACACGTCATCAGCAATCCTAAAGAAACTGTGGTAACATTGCAAAAGATTCAATTTAATTAGTTGGCAGTTTACAACAAAGAATTAGCACTGAAAACATGGAAAATTAAACTAAAATGCGCAGAAATTGAGGTGACAGCACAAAAATTATATGTTGAAGTAAACGATTAGAATGGCCAATGTGGACCAACTTACATGTGAAACCACAAGATCTCATAAAATACATTAACCCCTGTCCTCTTGAAGACAGAAAGAGGGAACGTACCAAACATGCTCATAACTTACTAGTTGCATACTTTGCCATGAGATATTTCTCCATACTTGCCATTGGATTATCAATGTCAAAATCAACCTTAAACAAGGGCTTTTGACCCAGGGCTAAGTAGCCCACCATAATACAGATCTGTGCAGTGAGGCCCCATATGGTGAATGACTTTTGCAGCTGCCGATCTTTAAATGTAAAGAAGTGCAGCAACACCCCCGAGTTGTACGGAGTGGAAGAGTGCTCCTCTGACTTTAAGAAGTGGTGCAATGGAAGGATAAACACGTCACTCACTTCGTTAGCATTGGGCTGTGGCCGGAAGGTATCTGAGATAAATGCCACCACTGGCGTCACCAAAGTATCATCCTGTGGTGGGTCAGAAAGATAAATATTATAATTATGTACATTCTTTGACTCCCTGTCCATGCTGATATTTCTCCCCAAAAGCTAGCCATACCTAATCATACACTATCTAAGTGACCTGTGAAATTCAGTTTCCATCTCCATCTCCCATTATCTCTACAGTCTCCTTCCTAACCAGCCTTTTGATACACAGAACATCAATCAACAGACATGAAGGGCAAATTACTCACAATTCAGCCCAACTTGTGCATGCTGATGAAGATCCCTCTCTGAGCTGGTCCCATTTGCCCCTGTTTGGTTCCTTTCCCATCCATGTCCAAAGGCCTTTTCAGCAGCTCTACCACCTCCTCTTGCCGCATGGTCCACCTACCCACCACTCTTTTTCCATCAAGTCATTTCTTACCCTAAATCTACGTCGTTTAGTTTCCAACTTTGGGGAAAAGTCCATGACCGTTCACCTTTTTATGCCCTCCGTGGTTTTATATACCTCAATGAGATCACCCCTCAGCCTCCTACACTTCAAGAAAGAAAGCTTCAGCCTATCCAATCTATCCTTATAACTCAAGTCACCCTGATCCCGGCAACATTCTTGTTGACTTCATGATTCACCATACATTTGTTAATATTGCCATCTTTGGCAAAACTGCTTTCTATAACCCTCAAATCTTTAAGTGCCACTTAGACTTCCTCGCATTTATAACCCTTATTCTGGCACGTGGAGTTAGGAGTTACAGTGAGAGTAATTAGTTTGACCTGTGAGTTTATTTCTCCTCTCTACCACAGTAGTACCCCTGTACTATAATTCACTAAGAACTAGCCATAGTCTAGCTCTGGTCCAGATATCTGTAAGCCACTGTTACCTTGTTGATGATAGGGACCAGCTTGCAGATAACTTCCACCTGATCTGGAGGAAGGCCGATTTCTTCTTGAGCTTCACGGAGAGCTGTATCTATGTCACTTCTGTCTTTCTTTTCCTGCTTCCCACCAGGAAAGCAAACCTCCCCTTGGCTGCTGTGCAACTTTAACAGAAAAACTCAGTTAGCGAGAAATATCATTGGAAATTACTTTAGAAGTTTCCTCCACAGTACAATGATTATTATAATCTACCCATCTGCACAATAATATTAAGTGTAACAGACTATAACTGTATTTTTCTCCTACACTGCTAGTGACATAAATATTTAGCTCTATCATTTATGTAGGTGATATGTACCATAATAAATGAATCAAGTTCATGGACAGTGCACACGGGTGACATTCATGAAGGAACAATCAAAAAAGCTTTATTTCTAATATTCTATTGCCAGTTCCATATTAACTAAAACTCTATTTTTCTCATTCTTTTCAGAACCTGTTGTTGCTGGAGCAACTTAACTAGCATGGAATTACGCTAGTTACAAGGGATACTGAAAATGGCACAGAACCATTCTTATGGCTTGCAGAGCATTGTAGACTCAGACAGTTCCAACACAGGTACAACCTCCACCTCACCATCAAGGACATCTTCAAGAGATGATGCGTCAAGAAGGTGGCATCCATCTCTAAACACCTTGTCATCCAGAATATGTTCTCTTCTCATTACTACCATCAGGAAGGAGGTACAGGAACCTGAAGACACACACTTAGTAATTCAGGAACAGCTTTGCCATTAGATTTCTGAATGATCCATGAACCCATGAACACTACTTCATTTTTCCTTTTCTTGGCACTCTTTTTTGTAATTGATAGTAATTTTATGTCTTTGCACTGTACTGCTGCTGCAAAACAACAAATTTCACAGCATAAGCAGCATGGTAGCGTAACACTATTACAGTGCCAGCCACCCGGGTTCAGTTCCACCCCTGTCTGTGAGGAGTTTGTACATTTGCCTTGACAAATTCCGGACATATGTGTTAGCAAGTTAATTGGTCACATAGGTGTAATTTGGTAGTGTGGGCCAGAAGGGCCTGCTGTGGTGTTGTATCTCCAGATATGATTATAAGTCTGTGATAATAAAGTTGATTCTGAATCTGGATTCTGCACCACCCACTGCCAATACTGCAATGGTGCAACCAATGAGTGCACTATTGTGAAAATTGTCAGTCTGAGACTGGCTGATGTTGCGTCGCAGATATTATAAGTGCAGCAAAAATTAAATGCTCTCTTCACCTTTTAGCCGTTTGCTATCTTCAGATATGCAACATGTACAAGTTTATTCTGGAAACTTAAAATAGCGGTTGTTGGAAATTACAGATAAAACACTCTTCTATAGTAGGCAGCAATACCATATGACTGTAGGAATTAAATCAGGTGGCAGTTTTACTGCAGGTCGTATTTAATTATGCAAGTTTTCTACTCTACCCTGAAACCACCATGATCAGCAGAAAGCCATCCGAACTGCACATCTCCTGAACTCTTGATATAAAATATATGCTTCAAGGACACACTGATTCAGATGCTATCTGTAACTCACAAGTGCTGTTGCCTATAGATGTCTCCAACCTGCAAGGTGTGCAGTTTACACTAAGATGATAAATAGTTAGGTTTACAGAGTGAATGCAACAAAACTGTCATCATATGTAGTCAACACCCAGCCAAACTAACAGCACTTTTTGGATTTCTGCTTGCATGGTTGCAGGCAAGATCCCATCATGGGCTATGTGTTTTGAGTGTGGGTTTGGTAATGGAGATAAACAAGAGCACACCAACTTAGACTAAATGCCCAATACTCATGGTCTAAACTTGCCAGATATTTCTGCTCAAGGTCCAAAAATATGCAAGGTGGATTTTGCTAACAATTGTAATGAAAGTGGATGACTGTGAGAATCAGAATAATTTCAAAGTATTTTTTCTACGAAGTTTATTTCCATCTCTATACCTTGTTAAGTTTAACAATTGCAAGGGTCTAAGAAGATGGCAGCCCAGGTCCTAGGTGGTGAAGAAAGCATATGGGATGCTTGCTTTCAATACACTGGGCACAGAATGTAACACCAGGGATTTTATGGTACAGCTTTGTAAAACATTGTCTAATCGACGAACTATGTGCAGTTTTGGCTGCTACATTTTAAGGAGTGATTGCACTGAAGAGGGTGCAACGGAGATTCACCAGGAAGTTGTGTGGAAATGAACAATTCAGTTACGAGCTGAGAATAGATATTTGGGGTTTGCTCTCCTGGAAGCTGAGTAGACTGAGTGGGCACTTGATGATGCTATACAAAGTTGTGAGGGGTGCAGGTAAGGTAGACACTAGAAAACTACCACTTTAGCAGTGATTACTAAAACCAGAGGGCACAGGTGTAAGGTAAGGGGTAGAAGGGATCTCAGGAAGATGACTGGAATCTGGAATGAACTGTTTGATGGTGTGGTGCAGGCAGAGACTCCCACAGCATTAAAGTACTGTTATGTGGCCTGGTTATACAACAATGCTATTAGTAAAAATGCTGGAGACGGGAGCTAAGGTTCATGGTTCTTTACTGACAGAAACCAAACTTGGCACACATGTACAGATCAATACATGCCTAATAGCGCATGCAACGATGTGTTACTAAAACATAAAGTAGTCCCTTTTTACACTGTAGGCTGTATGGTACATTCCTCCCCTTTTATTTTAATAGTGTATCAACGTTTTTTTTTACTGGGGCACTATGCTAAACAAATATGTTTACCCTTAACATATAAACGCCTACCATTTGTTTACTTAGTAACTTAATATCAAATTATAACAAAGTAACATAATAATATCAAATGATAACAAGCCTTTATAACTTAAGTCTCTGGGGGGGGGGGTCTTCTCTGCCTCTCCAGGTAATGTGTGTCAATAAACTTGTTTGTTTTAATACAGGTTTCCATATAAAAGGCATGAAAAGTTGACCTCTGAGCATAGGGAGTTAAAAAGATGTGCGCCTCCAACTTGCTAAGAGTTCGTGGCAGCAGATCGCCTCCAGATAATGAAGACTCCTCTGTGCAGCTGCCCTAGATATATACGCATCTTTGTGCTATCACTTGTGGCTGACAAGAGAAATTAGGGATAGTATCAATTCCAAAGAAGTAGCATACAAATTAGCCAGAGAAAGTGGCTCACCTGAGGACTGGGAGAAATTCAGAGTTCAGCAGAAGAGGACAAAGGGCTTAATTAGGAAGGGGAAAAAAGATTATGAGAGAAAACTGGTGGGGAACATAAAAACGGACTGTAAAAGCTTTTATAGATATGTAAAAAGGAAAAGACTGGTAAAGACAAATGTAGGTCCCCTGCAGACAGAAACAGGTGAATTGATTATGGGGAGCAAGGACATGGCAGACCAATTGAATAATTACTTTGGTTCTGTCTTCACTAAGGAGGACATAAATAATCTTCCAGAAATAGTAAGGGACAGAGGGTCCAGTGAGATGGAGGAACTGAGTGAAATACATGTTAGTAGGGAAGTGGTGTTAGGTAAATTGAAGGGATTGAAGGCAGATAAATCCCCAGGGCCAGATCGTCTGCATCCTAGAGTGCTTAAGGAAGTAGCCCAAGAAATAGTGGATGCATTAGTGATAATTTTTCAAAACTCGTTAGATTCTGGACTAGTTCCTGAGGATTGGAGGGTGGCTAATGTAACCCCACTTTTTAAAAAAGGAGGGAGAGAGAAACCGGGGAATTATAGACCGGTTAGCCTAACGTCGGTGGTGGGGAAACTGCTGGAGTCAGTTATCAAGGATGTGATAACAGCACATTTGGAAAACGGAGAAATGATCGGACAAAGTCAGCATGGATTTGTGAAAGGAAAATCATGTCTGACGAATCTCATAGAATTTTTTGAGGATGTAACTAGTAGAGTGGATAGGGGAGAACCAGTGGATGTGGTATATTTGGATTTTCAAAAGGCTTTTGACAAGGTCCCACACAGGAGATTAGTGTGCAAACTTAAAGCACACGGTATTGGGGGTAAGGTATTGGTGTGGGTGGAGAATTGGTTAGCAGACAGGAAGCAAACAGTGGGAATAAACGGGACCTTTTCAGAATGGCAGGCGGTGACGAGTGGGGTACCGCAAGGCTCAGTGCTGGGACCCCAGCTGTTTACAATATATATTAATGACTTGGATGAGGGAATTAAATGCAGCATCTCCAAGTTTGCGGATGACACGAAGCTGGGTGGCAGTGTTAGCAGTGAGGAGGATGCTAAGAGGATGCAGGGTGACTTGGATAGGTTGGGTGAGTGGGCAAACTCACGGCAGATGCAATTTAATGTGGATAAATGTGAAGTTATCCACTTTGGTGGCAAAAATAGGAAAACAGATTATTATCTGAATGGTGGCCGATTAGGAAAAGGGGAGGTGCAACGAGACCTGGGTGTCATTATACACCAGTCATTGAAAGTGGGCATGCAGGTACAGCAGGCGGTGAAAAAGGCAAATGGTATGCTGGCATTTATAGCGAGAGGATTCGAGTACAGGAGCAGGGAGGTACTACTGCAGTTGTACAAGGCCTTGGTGAGACCACACCTGGAGTATTGTGTGCAGTTTTGGTCCCCTAATCTGAGGAAAGACATCTTTGCCATAGAGGGAGTACAAAGAAGGTTCACCAGATTGATTCCTGGGATGGCAGGACTTTCATATGAAGAAAGACTGGATGAACTGGGCTTGTACTCGTTGGAATTTAGAAGATTGAAGGGGGATCTGATTGAAATGTATAAGATCCTAAAGGGATTGGACAGGCTAGATGCAGGAAGATTGTTCCCGATGTTGGGGAAGTCCAGAACGAGGGGTCACAGTTTGAGGATAGAGGGGAAGCCTTTTAGGACCGAGATTAGGAAAAACTTCTTCACACGGAGAGTGGTGAATTTGTGGAATTCTCTGCCACATCAAACTGTTGAGGCCAGTTCATTGGCTATGTTTAAGAGGGAGTTAGATATGGCCCTTGTGGCTACATGGGTCAGGGGGTATGGAGGGAAGGCTGGGGCGGGGTTCTGAGTTGGATGATCAGCCCTGATCATAATAAATGGCGGTGCAGGCTCGAAGGGCCGAATGGCCTACTCCTGCACCTATTTTCTATGTATGTTTCTATGTCTTCTTTACCCATGTCTCAATTACACAGCCAATCTTCATATTCTCCTTAGATTCCAAATAGATAGCCTGACCTTCACTGCTGCTTTCTTCTCTTTAATATAATTCCTTTCCACTTGCTCCATCTCCAGTTGCAGAAAAAGCTCTGTATTTTGTATTCTTTCCTTGTATTGTTGATCTGGTTTCTTCATCCCTTTCTGATACTCCTGCAAAGTGCCTTCCTGTAACTGCTGCAGCTGTCTTTTGAGAGATGTGAACTTCTCCTGGTACATCTGCTCTTTTACTTCCAGGTAGTCTTCATCATCCTGCTTATTGGCAATATCAGTCTCACTTGCATCCTCTGTATCTTCATCCAAGTCGTGGCCACCGATACTGTATTCGTCCTCATCGTCAACGCTGTCTAGCTCCTCCTTGTCGTTGTAATAGTCCACAATGGGTGAGAGGAGAGCTGCGGACATCTTCCCCGCCGACTTGTCCTCCTTTGTTGACACATCTAGTGCCTTGATGGTGTGCCACTCCAACTGGATTTTCCTGAGCTATTCCCATCCCAGCAATGGTGGTCCTCCATTTTTCAGTACATAGAGGTTCAGCTGCTGTGTTTTGTCTCTGTAGGTCACTGTCACTTTAATTTTGCCTTTGGGAAGCACTTTCTGTCTTGTGTAAGTCTTTAGCAGTAGTTTAGTTCGCTTCAGAGGTATATGAGAAAACGGTCATTTGTAGCTGTGTACAGAGATCACTGTTAAAGCTGAGCCTGTGTCCAACTCCATTTTCAGTCTCATGCCTGCCACATGTGGAGTGATCCATATTACTCTTTGATCATCTGACTCTTTCACGCTGTGAAGTTGCAGACAATTCACTTTTGTCTGAGTCGTTTTCCATTTTGTGCACATTGTTGTATTTTCCTTTCTGGGGTTTCTTATTTCTCTGTGTTTTGTCCTTTTTCTGCTGTTTACTGGCTTTGCAAACTCTGCCAGTGTGGCCCTGTTTGAAACAGTTTCTGCATTCTTTGTCTTTAAACCACCAATCATCAGGGTCATGTGATATGTTCCCACAACAGTAACATTTCTTTCCTTCATTTCTGTTCAGTGACATTTTATTCATAGCATATTCCAGAGATTTTTGTTGTATCTCTGAAGCACCCTGTGCTGCTGTTTCCGTTGATATTGCAATGTTCAGCGCCTTCTCTAATGTAAGGTCTTTTTCACCCAGGAGCATCTTCTGTGTGGTTTCACAGTGCATGCCACACACAAACCTGTCCCTCAATACGTCTGATAGACCAGCTCCAAACTGACAATGTTCTGATAATTTCAGCAATTCAGCACAATATTCAGAAATGCTTTCATTTTTGCTCTGATTCTGAATTGTGAAATTTAAATCTTTCAGCAATGATCAGTGGTTTGGGGTTTAAATGCTGTTGGAGAGTGTCTACTATTTGCTTGAACATTTTGTCTGCTGGCTTTTCAGGGGTTAACAAGCTCCACAGCAGGCCGTATGTTTTTGCTCCCATAATACTGACGCTGGCTTTCTTTTTATCCTTAACACCGTTAGCCTCACAATACAACTCCACTCTTTCAATGTAAGTTGCCCAGTCTTCAATGCCACTATCAAATGCTGTAATGGTTCTAATTATCGCCATCTTTGTAATGTTAATTAAGCCCCGTTCTCCCCTTATTTTCCTTTTTAACTCACGTGTCCTTTTTGCTAGCGCCACAAGCGCACTCCGTCTAGATGTGTGTGTGTCGCTCCTTTTTATCTCCTTTCTGGGGCAGGCAGACCCTCAGCCTCTGGGGGTCAGTGCCAGCTGTGGTCACAGCTGGACGTGCTGCGGCTTCAACTGTGTCTCTTGGTCTCCCGACGTTCCCGACCCGAGCTGTGCTCCCGTTTCCTTTCAGACTCACGGCCTTGCTCTGCCTCCTTCTCCCGCTCCTTGCACTCTTCTTCCAAGTGTCGTTATCAATTAAAACACAGCGTTCCGATACGATGTAGGTTCATTAACCTCGTCGCCAATTTGTTGTGCATGTGGCCTGGTTACACAACAATGCTATTAATAAAAACGCTGCAGATGGGAGCTAAGGTTCATGGTTCTTTACTGGCAGAAACCGAACTCGACACACATGTACAGATCAATTCCTGCCTAATAGCGCATGCTCAATATGCACCTAATAGCACATGCAATGACGTGTTACTAAAACATAAAGTAGTCCCTTATTATACTGTAGGCTATACAGTACAAGTACCATGTCAATAAGCAATAAAATTGCTAAGGTATTGGAGGTTATGGGCTAAGTGCTCCAGCACTCAGGGCATGCCCTTTTCTCACTGTTACCATCAGGTAAGAGGTACAGAAGCCTGAAGGCACATACTTTGTATAGGGTAGTTAAGAAAGCTTATGGGGTGTTAGCTTTCATAAGTCGAGGGATAGAGTTTAAGAGTCGTGATGTAATGATGCAGCTCTATGAAACTCTGGTTAGGCCACACTTGGAGTACTGTGTCCAGTTCTGGTCGCCTCACTATAGGAAGGATGTAGAAGCATTGGAAAGAGTACAGAGGAGATTTACCAGGATGCTGCCTGGTTTAGAGAGTATGGATTATGATCGGAGATTAAGGGAGCTAGGGCTTTACTCTTTGGAGAGGAAGATGAGAGGAGACATGATAGAGGTGTACAAGATATTAAGAGGAATAGATAGAGTGGATAGCCAGCACCTCTTCCCCAGGGCACCACTGCTCAATACAAGAGGACATGGCTTTAAGGTAAGGGGTGGGAAGTTCAAGGGGATATTAAAGGAAGGTTTTTTACTCAGAGACTGGTTGGTGCGTGGAATGCACTGCTTGAGTCAGTGGTGGAGGCAGATACATTAGTGAAGTTTAAGAGACTACTAGACAGGTATATGGAAGAATTTAAGGTGGGGGGTTATATGGGAGGCAGGGTTTGAGGGTCGGCACAACAGTGTGGGCTGAAGGGCCTGCAATGTGCTGTACTATTCTATGTTCTATGTTCTATGTACTCAGTGATTCAGGAAAGAGCTTCTTTCCCTCTGCCATCCGATTCCTAACTGGACATTGAACCTTTGGACACTACCTCACTTTTTTTTTAAAGTATACAGCCTTTCTGTTTTTGCATGTTTTTTAATCTATTCAATATATGTAATTGATTTACTTGTTTATTTATTATTATTATTTTATTTTTTTTCTCTCTGCTAGATTATGTATTGCATTGAACTGCTGCTGCTTTAACAAATTTTATGTCACGTGCCAGTGATAATAAACTTGATTCTGATCTAACATGGGATCAGCACTGATAGGTATTTGATGACCGTGCACTGAAGGGCCTGTTTCTGTGCTATGCGCGTCCAATAGATTAACTTCTTAAAGTGCTTATAGATTATTAAAAAGAATTTTAAAGTGTTAGAAGTGGTTTAAGTTTTATAATTTTTTTCACTAAATTTAAGACTCGGAATGTATCATTACTGAACAGACAGTTCTGACATTTTCATCAGACACCTGTCAAACTGTCTAAGACTGCAAGAAATCACGGAGTTACGAACACAGCCCCAGTCCCTCAGGAAAATGGTACTCCCCTCCAGTGATTTGGTCTACACTTCCTGCTGCCTTGGAAAACCTGCCAAGGATCCTCCCACCATTCTCTCTTCTCTCCCCTCCCACTGGACGGCAGATATAAAAGTTTTTGAGATACTATCAAGCTCAAGGGCAGCTTCAAACCATTGTTGTAAGACTTTTCAACACACCTCTCTTGCTATAAACTCTTGATCACAATCCCAGTCTAGATTGTCATGATCTTTGGATGTTATTTGTCTATCTGCACTTCATCTTCTCTGTAACTATAACACAAGATTCTGTATTCAACTTTCCTTTTGTACTTTCTCAGTGTACTTATGTACGGCACAATATGTCTAGAAGGCATGCAAAGAAGAGCTTTCCACTATAAGTGTGCAGCAATAAACCAATTATCAATTCCACATTTTCTCATTTTTTGACCAGATGAGGGTTCAATCACCCCACACACCACTTTCTTATTCTGCATGGTCCTTACGACATAGGAGACTGGGATACCGAGCATCACTATAGAATTTTCCGGCTGGAAAAAGCCAAGTTGCTTTCTTTTCTTATCAACATCCTTTACAAGCACAGATGATTCACCAATACTCAAGTCTTTCCCACAGAAGCTGGGAAATAATGTTTTTTTAAATATTGATTTTAATAATTGGAAAATCTGTGCATTTTATTACACATCTTCACTCACAATTCAAACCATCCACTTTATATGAAGTCAAGAACTATAATCCACTGGAAAAAGTTTGTTTGTACAAAACTCATCTTTTTGAAATGCATAATAAATACATCTAAATTATGGCACTGACTTTTCTAATTTAATTTCTGAGTTAAGATCAAAAGCGCTGCAATCTAAATCCTCTTAATGGGATTACTTGCTGACTTATCAACTGAGTAGTTCTAGTAATTTTATGACTCACATCTGTAATATTCTGTTACCATTTCTCAACTGACTCATCTTGAAATTTATTCAAACAGTAATACACCTGTGAAATTTTTGAACAATCCACACTATTCAAATGTTTAGAAATATAAGACTGGATAAGGTGTTGGTCATCATAAATTAGTACACATCTTGCACACAAAGATCTTATTTTAATTTTATGTTAATTGAACACCAGCTCATCTTCCTTCTTTAGATCATTTACAAACCCTCTACAAATTAGAGAAAACTCAGCTAGACCTTTAGTTAATAACCATAATAGCTCAGCAGCAAAATCAATATAACAGCAAATTCAGGAGGAGGTTATGATAACATTAATGAGTGAATAATCAGCAGAGGAGGTAATGCCTTCAGTGCAGAAGGCCTCTGAACAAGTATGGAACATATTGGCCTTGGATGGACAGAGGGGAACATAGATTATTTAAAATGCGACAATTCAACATTCATCCATTTGGGATATAGATCACTCAGGTAGAATATGAGATGTTGTTGTTCAAGTTTGCATGCAACTTCATGATGGTAGTTGAGAAGACAGAAATGGACAGACAATATAGAGAAGGCTGGGGACAGAGAGGTCAGTGTGGAGATGGCTGGGGACAGAGAGGTCGGTGTAGAGAAGGTTAAGGAAGGTCAGGTCAGTGTGGATCAGGCTGAGGAAGGACAGGTCAGTGTAGAGAAGGTTAAGGAAGGACAGGTCAGTGTGGATCAGGCTGAGGAAGGACAGGTCAGTGTAGAGAAGGTTAAGGAAGGACAGGTCAGTGTGGATCAGGCTGAGGAAGAACAGGTCAGTGTAGAGAAGGTTAAGGAAGGACAGGTCAGTGTGGATCAGGCTGAGGAAGGACAGGTCAGTGTGGAGAAGGTTGAGGAAGGTCAGATCAGTGTGAATCAAGCAGAGGAAGGACAGGTCAGTGTGAAGAAGGCTGAGGAAGGACAGGTCAGTGTGGAGAAGGTTGAGGAAGGACAGGTCAGTGTGGAGAAGGTTGAGGATTGACAATTCAGTGTGGAGGTGGAGGGCAGATGTCAGGGTGGAGAACCTGAGGATAGACAAGTCAGTGGGAGGGGGAGGGTAGAAAGGTCAGTGTGCAGATAGCTAGATGGTCATTCATTAGATTCTCTCTCTTCACAGACAGCACCTGATCCAATGAGTACTCTGAGCATTTCCTGTTTTTATTTCAGCTTTCCAGAAGCTGCAGTATTTTGGTTTCACCTTAATGGTGGTCTATCCTGATTTATGATTATATATTTTAAAGTGATTTCTATAAAAGAAATATATAATGACACATAAAACATATTTATACAATTAAAGAGCCTGTCAGGGATTAGAAGGCTCATTGCCCATCCATTAAAAGTGTTGGAAATGCAGAGGTTACCGCACCAGTGAATTGCTGATCTCTGTGGCTGACTGGCCACGAATACCCTGTCATCATACTAACTCAGACATTGCTTACACTTTCTATTCACTTGTACATTACCTTCATGGATCTGACTGTGAGCAGTACGTGGAGCTCCTCGTTTTTTATCAATAGAGGCACAAGCACTGAAGCCCTGGGGAGAGTCAAGTCTGAGTATTTACTTCCTATATCGTACACCTTCAACGCATGCTTGGCCCTCTCTTTAATAGAGGTCCTAATGGAAAATTAAAAAAAATTGTCATGCTGAATCCTGAATTGAGTTTTAAGTATCTGACTAGAAGCTATGGATTAAGGCAATGGTATTGTGAAGAGGATCTTCTGAAGAGGACAAATAGAAAAGCTGTCTCCTTTCTGGTTCCAATGACCAATATTGCTTGAGAATATGAATCAAAAGTGTGGATATATCCAATGTTGGAGGTGGGGATGGAAAGAAATGGGACTGCTGGGAATGTTTTGACAGCTGGCATACATCCAATAGGCCAAATAGCCTCCTTCAATGTAAGAGAATGTGAGAAGCATGATTGCTGACAAAATCCATTCACATTCACAAAATCCATACAGCATTCAGGCAGAAATTACAGAGAGAACCCATACAGATGAATCTTAAGCATGTCAAATTAGTACATTCAGTTTGTCAGAACACCATAAAAAGGAAGCATTTTCATGGCTATCATGTCATTGGGGAGCGGGGGTGTTCAGCTAATTGGTCCACAATGCAAACGTTTTGCTTTAAGCAGTAGTTATCAAATAAACTCATCAGTTAATGATATGGTAACAATTACCCTGCTGTTTTCTAGCATTTCAGATATACAATTAAGAGACAGCACTCTGGAATTTTAGTACCCTCTGCAATCTTAATCTGCAGCTTTCTCCATAAAAGTGTTAACACTGTGCTTAAAGGTTAAAGCTGGTCAAATTAAATATTGGCTGTGCACTTCAGCAAGAGAATAGTCTGGTATCTGAATTAAGTATAATTTCTCCATTCTCTTGGAGCACGGAGTCATTAATCTTTCTGACTGAATACTGTTATAACACCAGGGAGGTGGTATAAAGGAGAATAACAGAGCAGCTGTTGTTCGCACCAAAACAATATGTAGAGAAGCTGAAGTGAAATAAGGGATGGTTCTCAAAATTACGGCAGAAGAGTAGAGGGCTACGTAGGAGAGAAGGGTTAGATTGATCTTAGAGTCAGTTAAAAGATTAGCTCAACATCATAGGCTGAAGGGCCTGTACTGTGCTGTAATGTTCCATGTTCAATGCTTATATCACTTTGCATTTGATAAATTGTTGCCCTCAGTCAGTAAATATGATGGTGGTGGAAACTTTGCCTCACTTGAAGAACCATTTACTTCCTTGCACTTCAGGGTACACCTTCACAGACCTCTGCTACTTACTGCCAGCAGCTATTTTCCTCAAATGAAAGTAAGTTCCCTGCAATTACCAGAGTTTGAAATGAGGAAAAGTCATTGATTACAGAGTTGGTTGGTCTCAGAATCAGAAAGATCTGGGTTTAAGCCAGTTTCAAAACACTTCACATGTTGTGTTGGCTGTCTTGCACATGAGACTTGAATTCAATTGTAAGTGACAAGCTCAAAAGCAAATGTATAAATGCTCTTAATGATGTGCTGATTTATAATTATCCCTCACCTAGTATTATTAAAATAGTTAACTCTTTGAGATAGTAACTAGATTATTCATTGGCAGCTGCTACATCATTTCCTATATTGCTGACCACTCTGTAGCTGGTTGTAATTGGGGTGGCACTGTAGCGTAGCAGTTAACATAATGCTTTGCAGCACCAGTGATCTATGTTTAATTCCCACTGCTATCTATGAGTCCTGAAGTAGGGTCTCAGCCCAAAACGTAAACCCTTTATTCATTTGCATAGATGCTGCCTAACATGCTGAGCTCCTCCAGCAATTTTGTGCATGTTGCTATCTATAAGGAGTTTCTATGTTCTCTTTGTGACCACATAGGTTTCCCCTGCCGTTCCAAAGACATTCGGGTTAGGGTTGGTAAGTTCTGGGCATGTTACCTTGGCACCGGAAGCATAGTGATACTTCTGGCCTGCATCCAGCACATCCTCAGACTGTGTTGATCGTGGGTGCAAATGACACATTTCACTGTATGTTTTGATGTACATGTGTCAAATAATGCTAATTTTTAAAATCTTTAACATGCTTTGACGTGGTCTGGGGGTGTAAAGGCAAAGTATATTTGCAAACAAAATTGAATAGCAACATTTTGATTGGTGAAATGCAATTATTTCCCACAAAGTTACAATCCTCTGCCACTAAAAATGGGATGGATTCACTTCACAAGCCATTTCAATTTGAAGTAGTTCTAGATAATGGTTATGATCTTAAAAACTTCATCATTCCTCAGATTTTTATGACTGCCAGGATTTCTAATCATTGTCATCCATGGTTACTCTCCAGTGTCCTCAATGAACTCAAGCTATGGAGAGTGGTAAACACTGCAGCTCTAACAAGACTCCAGTATGAAGAACAGCAGACATGAAGATGAGGGTTTCAGTAGCAGGTGGGTTCAGGCAACACAATCAGGAAGAAGATAAAGGAGCCTCAAAACCCACATCACCAGGTTCAGGAAGTTATTATGCTCAACCATCAGGCTTTTAAATCAGAGGGAATAACTTTACTTGCCCCATTACTGTACTGTTCCCATAACCTATGGACTCACTTTCAAGGACTCAGCTCATGTTCTTGATATACACTGCTTATTTATTTATTATTATTTTGTTTCTTTTGTATTTACACAATTTGGTGTCTTTTGCACATTGGTTGTTTGTCTGTCCTATTGGGTGCAGTCTTCCATTGATTCTATTATGTTTCTTGGATTTACTGAGTATACCCATGAGGAAATGAATCACTGCATTGTATATGACAACATACAGTGCCTATAAAAAGTATTCCTCCCCCCGCCTGGAAGTTTTCATGTTTTATTGTTTTACAACATTGAATCACAATAGATTTAATTTGGCTTTTTGGACACTGATCAACAGAAAAAGACTACTTTGTGGTCAGTGATCTAAATTAATTACAAATATCAAACACAAAATAATTGATTGCATAAATATTCACCCCCTTCAAGTTAGTATTTAGTAGATGCACATTTGGCAGCAATTACAACCTTGAGTCTGTATGGATAGGACTCTATGTCAGTTTTGCACATTTGGACACTGCAATTTTCCCCCATTCTTCTCTGCTTAAGCTCTGTCAGATTGCATGAAGATTGACAGTCAACAGCCTTTTTCAAGTCCAGCCACAAATTTTCAATTGGATTGAGGTTTGGACTCTGACTTGGCCACTCAAGGACATTAACTTTGTTGTTTTTAAGTCATTCCTGTGCAGCTTTGGCTTTATGCTTGGGGTCATTGTCTTGCTGGAAAACAAACCTTCTCCCAATTTACAGTTCTCTTGCAGACTGCATCAGGTTTTCCTCCAGGATTTCCTTGCTTTTGTTGCATTCATTTTACCCTCTACTTTCACAAGCCTTCCAGAGCCTGGTGCAGTGAAGCATCCCCACAGCATGATGTAGCCACCACCATACTTCATGGTAGGGATGGTGTGCCTTTGGCGATGTGTGGTTACGCCAAACATAGCATTTAGTCTGATGGCCAAAAAGCTCAATTTTGGTTTCATCAGACCATTGAACCTTCTTCCAGCTGACTTCAGAGACTCCCACATGCCTTCTGGCAAACTCTAGCTGAGATTTCATGTGGGCTTTTTTCAACTGTAGTTTTCCCTCTGCCACTCCCTCATAATGCTGCGACTGGTGAAGCACCTGGGCAACAGTTGCTATATGCGCAGTATCTCCCATCTCAGTCACTGAAGCTTGCAACTCCTCCGGAGTTGTCATAGGTCTCCTGGTGGTCTCCCTCACTAGTCCCCCTTCTTGTACAGTCACTCAATATCGGAGGACAGCCTGCTCTATGCAGATTTACTGTTGTGCCATATTCTTTTCATTTCCTGATGACTGACTTAACTGTACTCCAAGGGATATTTAGTGACTTGGAAATTTTCTTGTATCCATCTCCTGACTTGTGCTTTTTAATAACCTTTTCACAGAGTTGCTTGGGGTGTTCTTTTGTCCTCATGGTGTAGTTTTTGCCAGGATACTGGCTCACCAGCAGTTGGACCTTCCAGATACAGGTGTATTTTCACTACAATCAATTGAAACACCTTGACTGCACACAGGTCTCCAAATACAGATCTCCATTTAACTAATTATGTGACTTCTAAAACCATCTGGCTGCGTCAGTGATTTGGTGTGTCATTGTAAAGGGTGGGGGGGGGGATATTTTGAAATCAATTATTTTGTGTTTTATATTTGTAATTAATTTAGGTCACTTTGTAGAGATTCTTTTTCACTTTGACATGAAAGAGTCTTTTTCCATTGCAGAGTGTAAAAAATAAAGCTAAATTAAATCCACTGTGATTCAATGTTGTAAAACAATAAAACATGAAAAATTCCAAGGTGGGTGAATACTTTTTATAGGCACTGTATACATACATGGATAATAAATTTACTTTCAACTTTGATGAAGGGGATATAAGAAGGAAAACTTGTTTCAGTGAAAAAGACTATACAGGGAACTTGCTGGTTTCTCTAATATGAAAGGATTTAACGGGGTAGGGATAATTTACCCAATGGAAGAAAAGCAAAACAAAACTTCAGAACTAAATTATGGTGAATATAAAGATATAATTGCACAGATACTAAATAATAAAAGAAAATTCAGAATACAAAAAAGATGACAGGGAAATTCAAGGGCAAACACAAAATACCGCAGGTAGTTACATATTTCAGGGAGATTAATGCTCAAGTTTATTACTAAAGTACATCATGGGCTAGATAGTAAAAGAAATAAAGATATTTAAGATAGAAAGCAAGGAGGCACATATAAGGAAAAGACAGGTAAACCTGTGATAAAGGAATATACTAATGTGTTAATTTGAATTAAATGAAGTAGACTAGGAGGAATTCCACATACATTAACACTGGCATGGGTGTCACACTCTTGTGCTGTATATGTACTACAGAATCAAACTCAGCTAGGAATAAACCCTCAAACCAGATGCCACCCATAAAAAATAAAGGGATAGCAGATATAATCTTATTCACAAACAGATTACTGAGAATAATGCCAGATCATAGTCTGAGAGCTAACATAATTTCTCTATTCAAGAGACAGACTAAATCCTCAGAATTATAATTATCTGAACATCAATGGTAAAAGTAATGAAAGAGACCAAACAATTTAAGATATAATACAAAAAAAATCTAGAAAATGAAATATGCAAGAGTAGCCAGTGTAGAGTTTTTCAAAAATATTTATTTCTAGTAATAAATTAAAAAACAGTAGAAAGGAAATGTAGTAGTTGTAAAATGTTTTTTTTCAGAATACCATTGATAACGTAGTCTAGACACACTATTACAGATACCCCCTTTGCTCTATCCAATGTTCTCCTTTCTCTGCTATTAAAAATGTGATTGCTTTCCAATTTTGGCTAGTTCTGATGAAAGGTCATCAACATGAAACTTTAATCTTTACCTCGAGTGTACTTACAGTATAGAACCCACTATTACAGGGAATATTTTTAATAAACAGCATAGACATATTTCAGCAGAAGGTAGAAATGGATATTTCTAAGCAGAATGAGCAAACAGTGTCCTCAGGAAGAGCCTCGGCCCAAATCATCGACTCTTAATTCCCCTCCATAGATGTTACCTGACCTGCATTCCTCCAGCATTTTGTGTGCATTGCTCAAGATTTTCAGCATCTGCAGAATCTCGTGTTTGTGAACAAAAATGCTGACAAATGAAGGTGAAGGAAGTTCATCTGCAGCATATATCCAATGAACAATATCGTCTGATGTAAGCTATTCCCTCTTGCAGAGAATTAAAATTAGATCTAGGTCATTCAGAATCAAAATCAGGAAGCACACTTTTGTGGGCACGTGGGATTTTATCTTAAAAAGGTTGCAGTTGCTTCATTCTTTCAAATGCGTAAGGTTGAGACCACCACTTTTTTGTTGGATGGGTAAAAGGATCAATGGGATAAGAGTCAAAGGCAGTAGAGTTGAAGTCAACCAAAAGAGTGAATGGCTTCCTCCTAGTACTAGATTTTAAAAATATATGTTTCACCTTTACATTTCACCTCTACAACTCCTCTTTGCATTCCACATCCTCTTGACTTTTCAACCAACTTATCTCTACCTCCTATACCAGCATGTATAAAGCATAAGTCTTGCTCCAAATTGCAATTAACCAAAATTCCCTTATTTTCAATTGCTTTCACATGCATCATTGCCAAGGATTACAATCTCTTCTTTTTTATTTGCTCTTCCATCAATTCCATACCCAACAATGGCTTTTTATGAAGAACTGCAATACTTAATCAGCAAATCATCCTAAACAAGAAATGTCAAGGGATGTCACCATCACCTTCTTTACATTAAATCACCCAACAGGTAAAGGCAATTTGGGCCATCATTCCTGCGTTGGCACCTTGAAAGAATTATTCCACTTTGCTCTTTCTACAGAAACCTATCAATATTCAAAGGCCAAGATAAACTGGGATGGGGAGAGGATGTTTCCAATAGTGGACAGGATGTTTCCAATAGTGGGAGAGTGCAGGACCATAGGGCTCAGTTTCAGAACAGAAGGATATCACTAGAACAGAGATGAGAAGGAATTTTTTTTAGCTAGAGGGTGCTGAATGTATGGAATTCATTTGTACTGGCAGCTATGAAGGCCAAGTCATTGGGTATTTTAAATAGATTTTTAATTCGTAGGTGTGTCAATGGATACAGAAAGAAGGCAGGTGAATGGGGTTGAGAGGGAAAATAAATCAGTCATGATCGAATGTTGAACACACTTAATGGGTTGAATGGCTTAATTCTGCTCCTATGACTTATGGACTTTCTCTGTAACCTCAGAAATCGTTTTCAAACACATGCAAATCCAATTTGAGAGTTGTAATAAAGTCTATCCTTTCAAACAGTTTAAAATATTTTATTTATAAGAACCTTTCCCTCTCTTCATTGTTTCTTGTTCATTTCTCCAGGCTTTGACAACATATACTTCATCTAAAGCTAAAGAGCATGCAGCTTCATAACACATGTTACATTATATTTATGTTATATTTCAGATATCCTTCCCTTAAAAACCAGTGTTACTGCAATGGATTATGGATTTGTTTTAAACACTACATGTGCTGATATTTACTTTGCCAGGATTAATACTGGTTCCACTTCCAAAAGCGTCAGTACTATTTGGAACTGCTCCTGAAATTCAAAGTACAGTTGGCTCAGATGGGGCAGTCATCACCTTCACACCAACTTCATTCTTGACAACGTCCACTCATAAATTTCAACCCTAAGATTGCTCAGTGAGTCAAAAATTAAGGGGCAAGAGCCAACAATAATAACAATACAGCTCAATATTAATATTGTTCTCTCTGTTGCAATAAAGCTGAATTCAAGTACTATGCCAATCCTTTTCTTACTAATTTTGTTGGAGATTAACATGCATAATTCAGCATTAAACCAATTTAAAATGCAATGGTTTCATTTTAAGAATGAAGCTTAAAAATGGCTTCATCTCAAACCTCCAGATCAAAAATTCATGCTGCCTGAATATTTAAGTAAAATATAACTGATGTCTTTATGACTATAAAAATAGGGGCTTTTTAAAATTATGCATACTGTATTAGTAAACATATAACATATCCAGGCACTATTCTCACTCTATTTTTGGCATATTGTGTGTGTCATAAATGTGAAGAATTTGCTTAAAATGTTCTACTGGTTTATTGAGGAGAAGAACAATAAGAATTCTAGAGCTTTTCATTGACATTATCACTTATTCTTTCTGTTTCATGTTTTGAATCTGTCCTAACATTCATCCCTTTATTGTTTCAACTATGATCTGCATTACAGCAACTTATCTCATTCAATCAACACTCATTCTCATTAATTATTTCACAAACTATCAAAAGACTACTGTACATTGAAATAACTACATTTAGATAGGGCTCCTGACCTATGGTCCATGGCATGGAAAAAGGTTGGGAACCCTTGAATTATATGAATAGACACTGAAATGTAAGATGTTAAATTAAATATGCACTGCGAACTGAACATTGTACTTATATACTTGAACAAAATGTGTTTAATGTAGCAGAATATCCTGAGGCCTTTCAAAGGAGTACTACCAAGTAAAAATGACACTAAGCCACACCAGAAAATATTAGAAAAGATGAAATTCTTGATCAGTTTTAAGGAACAAAGTAGTGAATTACTTGCCAAAATGAATTTGTTTCTGACCTTACAAATCTGCTACCAGGCTAGTCTAGAAATCGATAGGTTCTTGATTGTAAAGGAGTTAAGGTTTGTAAAGAGAAGGCGGAACAATGGTGTTGAAAATCAGCAGCCATGATTGAGCAGCAGAGCAGATTCAATGGGCTGAATAGCCTAATTCTGACCCTGTATCTTGAAGAAGTTGTTTCACTTCAGGAAAAATAGGTTTTTCCTTTGCTAGAATACAACCAGATTGACCACTAGAATAAACTATAAACAAGAATATACTGGTTTGACGTTAGAGCAGTTTTATCAGATTTATTCCTGGGAAAAGGGGACTGCACTACGCAAGGAGCAATGCTTAAGACTGGTCTTTACTAACTGGATTTATAAGTTATTATTAGGACATTCAAAATTCTGAAAGGTAATCAATCGGGAGATGTTGAGGTTTTTTCCTGTGATTGGAGTTTTGTACTGAAGGGCCGACCAAAACCCAACATTCCCCTCTACTACCTCAGGGTCCTCCCACTTCCTCACCCTCCCTCCATCACCTCAAACCGGTCTCATACCAAATCCTCTCTCACAAACTCACTGCCTTTATACCCCACCGCCTCTTCATTCCCTATCCTCCGTGACCTTGGTTACCCGGCCTGGTGACCAGCCCTCCCCGAGCGGCGCCCGGTTATCCGGTTCGGGTTTTCTCTCGCCCGCTGCCCCGCGGCTTCATAAAGCAACGCCATAGAGATACTTATGTAGATATAGATAGACAGAGGAGACACCTTGCCGGCTGGTACTCGGCCATCCCTTCTCTTCCGCCACAGCGACTCCGAAAAGCGCGGGGCAAAGGGCGTCCCCTGAGAGCGCCGACTCCAACTGTAGCGCCCCTCCCGCTCCAGCAGAGCATCGCAACAGCATAATGACCCTCTCTGACAACCTCAAGTAATATACACCATGACACTGCTGCAGGATTCATCCCTTTGTCTCCAAATGTTAATACCTCAATGCCCACTTAAGAGAGTCTTCCGTTGAATCTCATTCTTGGTTCTTGATCCTCCATCCTCCAAAATATTCCGCATGGAATTTAAAATGGAGATGGCAGAGGGTGGGCTTAGGGAGATTTTTGAAGAAGAAAAGCTGCCTTAAATTTAATTGCGTTTGGTTGTGTGACTGTGTTAAGAATAAGATTATTCCATGCTTTAATTGTGCGGGGGAAAAATGAATTGCTGCACACATCTGACTTGGTAGTTAGTATTTCAAATTGAGTTGAGTGCCCTCGTCTGCTCCTAATAGGTTTGGGTTTGATGTGGGATTGGCAGTCTATGTCGAGTTGACCATTTAACAGATGATAGTACCTCCCTTACACCACCCACCGCTTGCAATGGGTACTTCAGCTTAGGTGTGTTCTGATCCCTTATGTGCTCAAGTCCGAACTGCTATTTTAGAAGCAATCCAAGATTAACAATTAATTACATAACCTGATAATTAGACATTTAAAAAACCCAAATTCTCACATTATTGAATTACTAATTCAGATTATAGTGGAATCAGAACTCTCAGTAACTTGAGGTGTCAGAAAAAATTAGAAACTGAACAAGGTGGTGCAAGCTGAAGAAAGATAATGGAGCAGGGAATTAGTTGCTTTTTGTCATTGCATTGAGAAAGCAAGAACAGTGGTATGAGTTCCTTCTGCTGGGCACTAAAAAATAGTATCGTCTGCTTCATCAATAGGCCATGGAATCAGAATCAATTCAAATTCAAAGTAAATTTATTATCGAAGTATGTATACAGTACACATCCCTGAGATTCCACTTCCCACAGCCATGAAACAAACCCCCATCGTGCAAAAAAAGAACAAATCGTGCAAATGGTAAAAAAGAGCAGAAAAAAAATATAAAACATCAAACCATAAGTCCTTGAAACAATCTAGGAATGCTCAGTTTATTTCAGTTCAGTTCAATTTAGCACTGTGTTGTTCATTGACTGCAGGCTGTCCTCCCGGATCAAAATCGCAGTTCTAAGTAAATTTATTATTATAGTACGTATTTTTACCATATACTACCTTGAGATTGAGTTTCTTGAAGGCATTTACAGGAGAAAGTAAAAGAAATACCATAGAACTTACAAAAAACAATGAACAAAGACTGACAAACAACCATTGTGCAAATAAAACCGTATAAACAAAAAAATACTGAGAACATGAGTTGTAAAGAGTCATTGAAAGTGACTCTATAGGTCATATAATCAGTTCAGTGTAGTGCTGATTGAAGTTATCCACACTGGTTCAGGAGTTTAATGGTTGTACAGTAATAATTGTTAATGAACTAAGGCTTTGTACCTCCTGCCCAATCAGGTTTATTATTACTGTATAAGTCCTGAAATGTGTTGTTTTGTGGCAGCAGTACATTGCAAAACATTAAAATATCATGATATGTTACAATAAACAGCACAAAAGATGAATAATGGGATATTGTTCATGCACCATTCAGAAATCTGATAGCAAAACTGTTCAGCTATTCCTAAAATATTCTGGCTCCTGTACTTGCTCCCAGATGGCAGTAATGAGAAGACGACACATCCTATGTGGTGAAGGTCCTTAATGAAGAATGCTGCCTTCTCACGGCACTACCTTTCAAAGATGTCCCCATTGGTCAGGAGGGTTGTGTCTCTGATGGAGCTGGCTGCGCCTATAATTCCCTGCAACCTCTTTTGACCCTGTGCGTGCTATTCCCTTGTCCATTTTTCCAGTTAACCTAAGTCCTGCTGTACACCTTGGACAACTTTCATTGTACACTGCACCACCAATTCTGATGTCATCTACAAAGTCACAGATCGCGGCACCCACATTCTCACCTAAATCAGGAATACAGATTACAAGTATTAGTGGACCCATCACCAGTCCCTGCACCACACCACTGGCCCAGGTATCCAATCTGAAAATCTACCCGCCACTCTGCAACTTCTACTACAGATCCAATTGTGTAAACATTTGGCTAACTCACCACAGGTCCAACCTTTTGTCCTAGTCTACAGCACAAGGTTCTGTCAAAAGTCTTACAAAAATCCACATATAAAGCCTCTCATAGATCCTCTTGGTCACTTCTTCAAAACACTCTCAAATTTGTGAGATATGGAAAGCCAATGCAAGCAGTTCTTCACACCTGACCTAGGCATGTGCAGGGACCATTGGCAAAAAGTTGAATCCAGAACTGTACGTAGTAGAGTACCTTGTACGGGAACAAGCCTTGTGCCGAACCAATTAAATTAGTAATCAAATGGACAACTAAACAACCCTTTCTGCCTCCACAATGTCCTTATATTTCCATTTCTCTCACATACGGGTGCCTATATAAACATCTCTTAAAAGTCCCTAATGCTTCTGTTTCTACCATTACCCCAGGCAGCCTATTCCAGGCACCCTCCACTCACTGTGTAAAATACATACCCCTCACATCTCCTTTGAAATTACCCACTCTCACCTTGGATGCATGCCCTCTGGTAGTTCAACCCTGGAAAAAAAGACATTGTTTGTCTACCCTACCTATGCCTCTCATAATCTTATAAACCTCTACCGGATCTCCCCTCAGCTTTTGCCACTCCAGAGAAAACAACCCAAGTTTGTCCTACTTCTCATGATAGCTCATGCCCTCTAATCCACACAGCATCCTGGTAAACATCTTCAGCGTCCTCTCCAAAGCCTTGACATCCTTCCTATATTGGAGCTATCAGAACAGTATGCAATTCTCCAAATGTGACACAACAAGGGTTTTATAAAGCAGCAACATGACTTCCTGGCTTCTGAATTCAGCGTCTCAACTAATAAAGACAAGCATACCATAATGCCTTCATAACCAACCTGCCAACCCGTATAGCCACTTTCAGGCAGCTATAAACTTGGTCCCCAAAATCCTTTTGTTCATCAACACTATTAAAGGTCTTGCCCTTAACAATGTAATGTCTCTTTACACTTGACCTACCAAGGAGCACCACTTCACATTCGGTTGGATTAAGCTCCACATGCCATTTCTCTGGCCCTATCTGTGACTGATTTATATCCCACTGTATTCTTTGCCAGTTTCTCCACAACACCATCAATCTTTGTATCATCTGCAAACTTACAAACCATCCCATCTACATTTTCATCCTGGTCATTTATAAACACCACAAAGAGCAGATGTACTATATCCAACTGAAAGGTACTGTGCTTTAGTTGTGGCCCAATTACTGATATTTACAGATTGAACTTACTCTGTGGCATCTTAAGCACTCTGCTTATTTGTCCTGCTGCCTTTGTGAATCCTCAGACATGCTAAAGATCTCACTCTTTTCACAATTCTCACTATTGTCTCACAAATTGTGTTTTTCCTTTCCTTAAATCTTCTTAAATGTATGACAATGTTTGACAAGATTGCCTATTTTCAGTCGATCTCACTCGACTACAGGGTGGCACGATAGCATGGCAGTCAGCATGCATCTTTGGGGAGACGGTATGTCAAAGACTCACAAATTTCTACAGACGTCTGTGGAGACCATTCTAAGTGGTTGCATCACTATCTGGAATGGAGGAGCCACTGCACAGGATCTGAAGAAGCTGCAGAGGGTTGTAAACGCAACCAGCTCCATCATGGGCAGTAGTAGCCTTCCCAGCATTGAGGACATCTTCAAAAGGTGATGCCTCATAAAGTTGGCATGTCATTAAGAACGCCCCTCACATAGGATGTGTCCTCGTCTCATTGTTACCACCAAAGAGACGATAAGATGGTACAGGGTCCTGAAAACACCCACTCACTTCTTCTCCACCGCCATCAGATTTCTGGATAGAAAATGAAAAACTACCTCATTTCTCATTGTAATTCAGTTTTTTTCATTACCTATTTCACTGTACTGCTGCCGCAAAACAACACATTTCTTAACATCTGTCAGTGTTATTCAACCTAATTCTGATCCTGAGTTTTAATTCCCTCCACTGTCTGTAAGGACTTTGCAAGTTTTCTCTGTGACCTCGTAGGTTTCCTCTGGGTGATCTGGTTTCCTCCCACGTCTGAAAAATGTACAGATTAAGGTTAGGGTTAGTAAATTGTGGTCATTCTATGTTGGTGCCAGAAGCATGGTGACATTTGCAGGCTGCCCCCAAGCACATTCCTCGGCCTGTTTTGTTCATGGACACAAATGACGTGTTATATGTTACAAATCTTTAAACCTTTTGACCACTGATATCTTTTTGCTGTCCATTCAGTCACCTACCAATTTTGAATTCATTGAAATTATGAGAGTGTGAATGCTTTAATATTTTACTGCATTTCTCTTAGCCATAATTTTTACTATTCCCAAGCACTGGAGTTCTGCTAGTCTACCCTCACCACTTGCTTTTGTGGTTGGTGAGGAAATTTGCTGGTTAAAATAATAAAAATTCTTCAGCTAAGTGTAGGATCGTCAATTCTAAACGATGATCATTGCTTACAGGATGACACTGCAAATTGAGCCCTTTTAGTCCACTGTAACTATGCTAACTCTTTTTTTGGAAGAACTAACCCAATCACTCCTATAACTTTGCCCTTGTCAACATCTCTGCATCTTTGCCCTCTTCGAGGACTCGACCAACTCCCTTTTCGAAGTTAAGATTCTATCAGCTTCCACCGCCCTTTTGTGAGGTTCATGGTAGACTATGCTAGCTCACTGCATGAAGTACTAGGCTATCTTTTCTGAATGAGGCTCCCAACCACTGCAATATCCAATTCAGTTCAAAACTGGAGAGAAGAAAAAAAATCCTTCAAGGAATCACGGAGATTATAGAGTGAATGTTTTAATGTTTTATCATACATCCCTTAGCCATAATTTTATTTATTCACCTAATGCATTGTCCTTCAGATGAGGTAGCATTGTCCTTCAGATGAGGTAGAACCATAGTATACAATATACATTCCCTTGTCTCAATTGTTGTTGCTACAGGGCAGAAATAAAGACCTGGCACTTCTGGCGTTTTCTTACCTCCTTGTGCCTCCAAGTATCCTCAGGCAATAAGCTACATCATGGAAGTTGCTTTTGTTCTGAAAAGTCACTTTGCCCAGCAATTCCCATGTGAGATGAATGACCAGTTAATATTACTATTGATAGTAGATGTGCAAGGAACACTGGAGATCTGCCATACTATTGGTCTGCTTTTAGATTTGTCCATGTTAACCAGCTTAAAAATAACACACTGGAGTTTCACAGTCAGGTTTAATATCACTGGCATATGTTGTGATATTTGTTACGTTTGTGGCAGCAGTACAAATCAATACATGATAAATATGGAAAAAACTGAATTACACTACGAATATATATATTCAATAAATTAGTGTAAAAGTGAAAAGAGAAATTTAAAAAATAGTGAGATAGTGTTCATGGGTTCAATGTCCATTCAGAAATCTGATGGCAGAAGGGAAGAAGCTGCTCCTGAATCGTTGAGTGTGTGCCTTTTGGGCTTCTGTACATCTTTCCTGATGGTAGCAATGAGAAGAGGAAATGTCCTGGGTGATGGGGGTCCTTAATGAAGGACACCACCTTTTTGGAGGCACTGAAGAGGTCCCGGATACTAAGGAGGCTGGTGCTCACAATGGAGCTGACCAATTTTACAATTCTCTGCAGTTTACTTCGATCTTGTGCTGTTGCTGCCTCCCCCCCCCCATATCAGACGGTGATGCAGCCAGTCAGAATGCTCTCCACTATACATCTATAGAAATTTGTGAGTGTTTTTGGTGACATGTTGCCTTCCTTATAGCTTCATCGATAAGTTGGGCCCAGATTAAAATGCCTAAATCCAGTCACAGTAACAATTTCTAGCCATAAAGCATTTACAAAGAGACATGAGAGCGACTATATTTCATTAGGAGTTTGAGGAAACTTGTTATGTCACCAAAGACTCTCAGATTTCGACAGGAGTGTACTGTGTGGAACTTTCTAATTAGTTGCATCACTATCTGGTATTGAGGGACAACTGCACAGGATCGGAAATAAGCTGCAGAAAGTTGTAAACTCAGCCAGTTCCATCACTGGGCACTAGCCTCCCCAGCACTAAGGGTATCATTGAAAGGAGATCCCTCAAGAAGGCGGCATCCATTAAGGACCTCACCCATATGTCTTTGGAATGTGGGTGGAAACCAGAGCACCCGGAGGAACCACATGTGGTCATGGGGAGAACATACATCCTTACAGGCAGCAGTGGGAATTGAACCCTGATCAGCAATTGCTGGCACTGTAATGTGATGCACTAACACTACACTACAGTGCTGTGCTCATGTGGTGAAAAGTTAAAAATAAACAAGTTTCTTTTTTTTTCCACCCTGTCTGGCATTCCTCTGATAAGCCTGGTTCCAGAGACACTGGTGGAGTTCATTGCCACTGAGATGTACAGCTTGAAAATAGGCCAAATTATCAAATATCTGTCTTGTTATCAGAATCAGAATCACTTTTTCTGCCAGTATGTGAAACATACCAGAATTGATAGCGGTTTGCTCCCAAGTATAAAACACAGGACAATACTATAACAGACAACATAATAGCAAGCAACAATTTACAAGACAATAGTGCAAATAGCCATGAGCAATCACCAATTAGCAGAACAGTCACATGTGCAAATGTCAGAAATTAAACAAATAAATCTGAGCGTATGAGCAGTCTTAATAATTAGGACAAGGAGAGCAGGAAATACCATTTAGCAGATGTTTTGCAGGGACAGTTAGCAGTCAGGACTGTCAGAGGCTGCTGAGCAAGCCTCCAGATGGCTTTGGATCAAGAGGTGTGAGCCCCCACTCCCCCCACCCCACCACCGGACCAATGCTGCTGGGACACAGCCTGGGCCTGATCATCCCTGATTGTGTTGCCAGGGCAAAGGTGTCCGATGTTGAATGACCGTAAACATGTGATGACCCCAGGTTATATTACTGATGATGTGTCCCAGCATATCCTAGGCCATATCTGAGCATCAGGGTCTTACACCTGAGTGAGTTTTGTTGAGAAACTGAATAACTGCAGGAAAGAAGCCTCAGAGTTGACGGTTGGGGGTAGGTGGATCTCTTCGAAACTTACAGAATGTTAAAAGGACTAGAGAGGGTGGATGTGGAGATGATGTTTCCTATGGTGGAGGTTATCCAGAACAAGAGGACACAGCCTCAAAATTGAGGGGTGACATTTTAGACAGAGGAATTTCTTTAGCCAGAGTAGTGAATCTGTGGAATATTCTGCCAGACTGCGGTGGAGACCAAGGCTGTGGGTGTATTTACGACAGAAGTTGATCATTTCCTGATTGGTCAGGGCGTCAAAGGATATGGTGAGAAGGCGGGTATACGGGGTTGAGTGGATCCAGGATCAGCCATGATGGAATGGTGGAGCAGACTCGATGGGCCAAATGGCCTAATTCTGCTCCTATATCTTATGATCACCCAGGACATGCCTCGACTCAATGCTACCATCGAGGAGATAAAGGAACCTGAAGACACACACTCAACCTTTCAGGAGCAGCTTCTTCAGCTCGGCCATCAGATTTCTGAATGGACATTGAACACATGAACACTAGCTCATTCACGAGGAATTCTGCAGATGCTGGAAATTCAGACAACACACATCAAAGTTGCTGGTGAACGCAGCAGGCTAGGCAGCATCTCCAGGAAGAGATACAGTCGATGTTTCGGGCCGAGACCCTTCATCAGGAGGGTCATTCACTAGCTCATTGTTTTTTTGCTCTCTTTTCACTACTTAATTTAATTTTATATACTGTATATATTAAAGCAAATTTTACAACACATGCCAGTGATATTAAACCTGATTCATCTGAGAAACTGAATCTGAACTGCTATCAATTTAAGACATGAGGAAGATTTTTATTCGAATAACAAAGTGATGAACATACAATCTCTGGGCGGCATGGTAACGTAACGGTTCGTATGATGCTTTACAGCGCTAGTGATTGGGTACAATTCTCGTCCTCAGCACAATTTTGGACTGTGTTGGTGCTTACGCAAACAACGCATTTCACTGTGTTTCAATGTACGTGTGATAAAGCTAATCTTTCTCTCTCAAGTCTTTTCCTGCAGCCTGCAATTCCTTCATATGCACATTTGTAATTACAGAAATGTTGCTGTTGTTAGAAAGGATAAAAATAATTGGTTGTGAAACTGGACAACCCTTTGCTCTTCAACTGAGCCGTTATCTCCTAGCCAACTCTCACTGACACAAGTCAAACTTCCAGTTGGCTTCTTTGGCAACAGTGACCTCCCGAGGATGTATTCTGACACTGCACTCAAGTCCATTAAATATCTCCTTCAGCAGCAGAGTGGGAAACTGCTTTGAATATTTATCCATTTCTCTATTTCTGACTTAGCAGAGGATGGACTACAACACAGAAATAGGCCCTACAACCCATCTAAACTGTGCTGAACTATCATTATGCCTAGTTCCATTGGTCTGTACCTGGACCATAGCCCCCTGTACCCATCCGATCCATGTACTTGTCCAAGTTCCCCTTAAATGTCGAACCAGAACCCGCATCCACCACTTCCACTGCCAGCTCATTCCACACTTGCACCACCCTCTGAATGAAAAAGTTTCCCTTAAACATTTCACCTCAGTGGAAAAATCTTGCCTGCATTTACCGTATCTATACCCTCATAATTTTGCATATTTTTTGATTTTATATTTTATTTTTACTTAGAGATAAAGCTCAGAACAGGCCCTCCCAGTCTACTAAACCGTGCCACCCAGCAACCCACCTATTTTAACCCTAGCCTGTACTACTTCAGACTGTGGGAGGAAACCAGAACACCCAGAGGAAACCCACATGCACACGGGAAGGAAAGCACAAACTTGCTCACGGATGACACTGGAATTGAACTTTAAACTCTGACACCCTGAGCTGAAAATAGCATTGCACTGACCACAATGCTACCGGAACACCAATCAAGTCTCCTCTCATTTTCCTATGTCCCAGGAACTTGGCCCATCAAAGCAGAAAGTGAAGGACAAGGTACTCACAATTAGATTCTAGTTCCAAGCAAGCTGTTGCACTTGGATCTGAGGTGGAGACAGAGAAAAAGATGCTGCTTCAAGGACAGGAACGTGTTCCAGGGGAACCTACTGCACTGGTGGAATACAGATGTTAAACCTGCGATCCTTTCAATGGATAGTCCTCATTAATCCTCAATCTAGAAACAGCTTCACACTGTTAACCTTGCTACTGTGGGAGGAATCAAAAATTAAAAGTAAATTTATTAAAGTACATATATGTCACCATATACAACCCTGAGATTCATTTATTTGCAGACAATCACAGTAAATACAAAGAAATAAAACATAATGATAAATAAGTGATAAATATCACGAACGTGAGATGGAGAGTCCTTCGAAGTGCATCCATAGGTTTTGGGAAGAGTTCAGCATTGACTGAGTGAAGTTATCCCCTCTGCTCCATGAGTCTGAGGGTTGAGGTGTAATAACTGTTCCTAAATCTGGACTGCTGCATTCAGAAAATGATCTCCAAATTTGCACTATGACGGCTTTAGAATTAGGGTACGCACATTTGTGGGGTGCCAAGGTAGTGTTAACACAAAACCACTACAACTTGGGACGTCGGATTTGTGAGTTCACTTCCGGCGTCTTTGTACGAGGTTTGTATCTCTTTCCTTGAGTGCGTGGGTTTCTTTCAGTTTCCTTCCACAGCCCAAAGACTTAGCAGTTAGTAGGTCAATTGGTCCCTGTGATTAGGCTGGTGTTAAATCGGTGAGTTGCTGGGTGGTGCGGCTTGTTGGCCCAGAAGGGCCTGTTCCGTGCTGTATCTCTAAATTAAAAAATAATCTTTGCTGTTATTAAAACTACCAGATGGGTGGCAGACACCAACAGAATCAACAAACTTATTCGTAAGGCCAGTGATGTTGTGGGGATGGAACTGGACTCTCTCACGGTGGTGTCTGAAAAGAGGATGCTGTCTAAGTTGCATGCCATCTTGGTCAATGTCTCCCATCCACTACAGAATGTACTGTGTGGGCACAGGAGTACATTCAGCCAGAGACTCATTCCACCGAGATGCAGCACTGAGCGTCATAGGAAGTCATTCCTGCCTGTGGCCATCAAACTTTACAACTCCTCCCTTGGAGGGTCAGACATCCTGAGCCAATAGGCTGGACTTGCTTCATAATTTACATATTACTATTTAACTATTTATGGTTCTATTACTATTTATTATTTATGGAGAAACTGTAACGAAAACCAATTTCCCCGGGATTAATAAAGTACGACTATGACTATTAAACACAGGGACTGGCATTGAAAATATTAAAGAATGACAAATATTTGTATTGAATTCCTAAACAATTCTACTATCAACAGTGTGATGCTGCACTCAGTGAGTTTCCCTCAGGTCTGCAACTTTAGTGATCCACACCCTCTGCTGTCAGTAACAGATAATACATAACAAAAAATTTCCAGCGACCACAAGACTGCGTGTTCACTCCTGTGTTTTAGTGATAGTGTTTACTCCAGTGACACAATGACGCCCAGAGTTTGGCCCAGCACTGCCTGTTGCTTAAGTGTTCCACATAGGTCAAAGACAACTTCAGTTGCTGAATTTTAGTGCCAGACACACACAACATGTGCTTTGGGGGCTGGACATCTGCATTTCAGTTCTGAAGAAAACCGGTAACGATATTAACAGCATCTCTTCACAATGTACTCACAGAGTTCACTGAATAGAGAAACATTGTCTCAGGAAAGCAGCATCCATAAGCAGGGACTCGCACCTTCTAGGTCATGCTCTCTTCTGGCTGCTGCCATCAGGAAGAAGGTACAAGAGCCTCAGGACTCACCCTACCAGATTCAGGAACAGTCATTACCCCTCAACCATCAGGCTCTTGAACGAGAGGGAGAACTTCACTGGTCCCATCACTGAACTGTTCCCAGAAACTATGGATTCTCTTTCAAAGACTCTTCATCTAATGTTCTTAACATTTATTGCTTGCTTACTTATTTATTTATTGTTACTCTTTTTTTATATTTGCACACTTTGCTGCCTTCAGCACACTGGTTGTCCGCCCTGCTGGTGCAAGTTTTCAATGATTCTATATGGTTATTGGGTTTATTGAGTATGCCTGCAAGAAAATGAATCTCAAGGTTGGATATGGTGACATATATGTACTTTGATAATAAATTTATTTTGAAATTTGAAATTCTAACTTTCCCCCTAATTAAAGAGGATTATTTTGAGACCTAGCCTTTCATTTCATCAACAATTACTAAGGGCAGTGCAGGGATTTTCCCAGTTCCATTGACAAGTCCCCTTTCCCTGTATGCTTACATCAAGAATATTCCTGACTTTGAAACTACATCACAATTTAACACTGTTCCACATTCACCTCTGCACTTGGATAAACAGGCAAAGACCCGTGAAGTAATTCTGGTGAGAGTGGTGGACACTGGTCAGCACATGACAAAAACCAGCCTCATCCCCATTACTCTGGCTAGGGTTCTCACTGCTTTAGGAAAGTGGCCAATACAAAGACCCCATCTGATTCACCCTGGACAATCTCTCCTCTCCCTCCTCTCATTGGAGAGAAGATACAAAAGCGGAAACTTTGGGCTCAAGGAGTATATGGTGTATAATTTGATAATAAATTTACTATCGAACTTTGAACAAGGACGGCTTCTACCGTCATAAGACTATTGAATGAATGTTGTGCAATAGGATGTTGTTCACTCAACGGGAGATGGGCTTTATTGTGGTTGGCAGTGAACTGATGGTGTGGGTTTCAAGACTCCTTTATGGCATGAAACCATCTGCATTTGTGTGTGACTGCTGATACTTTGATTTGCACTTCAACTCCAGAGTAATGCTGTCTCGTTTGACCATATGCACGTATCATTGAATGACGTTAACACCTCGTTGTGAACTTGCAGCTTATTACCTGCCTGCACTTTCTCTGTAACACTACATACTGCTTTTATAACTTTTCCTGTTTTCGATCTCAGATAACATTCAAAGCGAAAGTTTTATCACTGTACCCCGATACATGTGATAATAAGTCAATATTTTGAAATATAATGAATTATTCCGCTGCTGACTTGCCTATTGTGTTTCCCCAGTACATCCAACCATCACCATTTGAATTCTTTGGTAGGTAGTGTAAAGAATGTAGATCAAGGTCTTCTACACAGAAAAATTACATTGTGTTTATCATCTTCTCTTTGTAAGTCATTTCCTGTTTATAGATCTAGAATTGTTCATGATCAAATTCTCAGGTGCTTGTGAACAATCAGTCAAGTACAGAAGATGTATCTAGTGCTGGGACACACCTTCTTGGCTCACCACAGGACCTCATTCCTGTTCACATTCACACATTCACCAAGAACGTGTACAGTTCATCCTATTGTTGCACATTTTGGTCTATTTTCCATTCCGTTCTGTCGATGTCCCTCCTCTCCGCCAAGCTCCTTTGGCTACTTTGGAACAGCAGTAAATATCCTCAGTCCGTGCATGGATTGTATTTCGTCTTTTAATGCCTAGAAAAGAGAGAGAGAAACTCTGACAAACTGCCATAAATGCACAGTGGAATGGCTGCGTCACAGCCTGGTGTGGAAACAGCAGTGCCCATGTGCAAAGAACTGTACAGTAAGTGGTGGATACAACCCAACCCATCACAGGCAAAGGCCTCCCATGATTCAGCCCATCTACAGGAACACCATCACAAGAAAGCACCATTCATTATCAAGGACCCCCACCATCCCCATACTCGCTTTTCACTAATACCATCAAGAGGAAGCCTTAGGTTCAAAGCACAAGGTTTCAGGGACAGGTATTGGGGCATTATTAGACCATAAAACATTGGAGTAGAATTAGGGAGTTCTGCCGACCAAGTCTGCTCCGACATTTCATCATGGATGATCCTGAATCCCATTAACCTGCCTTCTCACCATAACATTTGATGCTCCTGACCAATCAGGAAACTATAAATTTTTGCTTTAAATAGACCAATGCTCTTAGCCTCCACCGCAGTCTGCAGCAGAGTATTCCACAGATTCGCTACGCTCTGGCTAAAAAAATTCCTCTTTACCTCTGCTCTAAAGAGTTGCCTTCAATTTTGCGGCAGTGCCCTCTAGTTCTGGACACCCCCACCATAGGAAGCGTCCTCTTCGCATCCACCTTATTCAGTCTTTTCAACATTCAGTAGGTTTCAATGAGATTCCCACGCATTCTTCTAAATTCCAGTGAGTACAGGTCCAGAGTTGCCAAACACTCCTCATATGTTAACCGCTTCATTCCCAAAATCATTCTCGTGAACCTACTCTGGAATCTCTCCGGTGACAGCTCATTCTTTCTGAAATATGGGTGAAAAACTGTTGACATTACAAGTGAGGACTGACTAGTGTCTTAAAGCCTCAGCATGATCTCTTTGCCTTTATATTCTATTCTCCTTGAAATAAATGCCAACATTGCATTTGCCTTCTTTACAACAGACTCAACTTGTATATTAACCTTTTGGGAGTCTCGCAAGAGGACTCCCAAGTCCCTCTGCACCTCTGATGTTTGAACCTTCTCCCCATTTAGATCATAGTCTGCACCTTTGTTCCTTTTACCAAAATGCATTTTCATAAATTTCCCAACATTGTATTCCATCTGCCACTTTTTTGCCCATTCTTCCAATTTGTCTAGGTCCTGCTGCAATCACATTGGTTCCTCAGCACCACCTACCCTTCCACCTGTCTTTGTATCATCTGCAAACTTTGTGACAAAGCCATCAATTCCATTATCCAAATCATTGACAAACAATGTGAAAAGTAGCGGTCCCAATCCTAAGGAACGCCACTGGTAACTGGTAGCAAATCAGAAAAGGCCTCTTTATTCCCACTCACTGTCTCCTGCCTATCAGCCATTCCTCTATCCATGCCAGTATCTTTCCTGTAACGCCATAGGATTTTACCTTATTAAGCAGCCTCATGTGTGGCACCTTATCAAATGCCTTCTGAAAATCCAAGTAAATGACATCCACTGCCTCTCCTTTGTCCACCTTGCTCATTACTTCCTCGATAAGCTCTAACAGGCAGGATTTCCCCTTATAGAAACCATACTGACTTTGACTTATTTTGTCATTAGTCTCCAAGTGCCCTAAACCTCATCTCTAATAGTGCACTCCAACACTTTCCCAGCCACTGAGGTTAGGTTAATTGGCCTATAATTTCCTTTCTTTTGCCTTCCTCACTTCTTAAAGAGTGGAGTGACATTTGCAACTTTCCAGTCTTCTGGAACAATGCCAGAGTCAAGTGATTCTTGAAAGATCATATCCAATGCATCTGCTACCTCTTCAACATCCTCTTTCAGGACTCTGGGATGTATTCCATCTGATCCAGGTGACTTACCCACCTTAAGACCTTTCAATTTGCCAGGCACTTTTTCCTTTGTAATAGCAATGGCACTTACTCCTGCTCCCTGACACTCACGGACCACTGACACATTGCTAGTGTCTTCCACAGTAAAGACTGAAGAAAAATAACCATTATGTTCATCTGCCATTTCTTTGTCCCCCATTACTACCTCACCAGCATCATTTTCCGAAGTTCCAGTATCAACTCTCACCTCCCTTTTATTCTTTACATAACTGCTTTATATTATTGGCTAGTTTGCCCATATATTTCATCTTTTCCCTTCTTATGGCTTTTTTAGTTGCCTACTGTTGGATTTTAAAAACTTCCCACTCACTTTTGCTACATTATATGCCCTTTCCTTGGCTTTTATGCAGTCCTTAACTTCCTATTAGGGAATTTCATTTCTCACACAAGACTCAGACCCAGGTATTCATTAGGAGACTCTTTATTTACACGACACAGAGAGCTGTCCCTATGGAAAGCAACAACTCTGTTTACAATCAGTACACGCTCCCTCAACATGGCTAATTCTAATGAGTATGGTTTGTTCAACAGTTCTATATTCGGTATTGTCCTAAGCAAGCTAAAGAGAAAAACTCCTAAGTCACGAAGTCTCGTGGTGTACGGCAGCAAGCTAAAGAGCAACACCATGTAATCTTATGTCTACAGCAAAATCTAAAAGGCAAAACCACGTAACCTTCTGCTTATGTCTACAGCAGAAGGGCAGAAAGCAGCTCCACGATTTTCTGCTGATCCAGGCCTAAAGCACTACAGACTTTGTCTGTACAGGCAGTGATAGGGGTCTAGTAAGTGAAGGGAGAGAGAAGCAAAAAGATGGCAGAGCCTCATGATTGTCTCTTTTTATACTCCATAGATAAACAACATTCCATTCAGATAATAGTCAACCAGTCAGATAGCCCCTATTCAGATAAGCACCAGAAAAGCTTCCAGAGCTTTCCAAAATGTTACAAAGAACTGTAACCACGAGGGGACACACTAAGCACCGTGGCCACTAGGAAACTTACTAAACAGTTATGTGTATATAAGTAGTTATGAAAAAGAATCTAGCAAGTAATAAAATGTTAAGCTGCAAAGATAATGACAATTAGACAGTATAATCCCAACATGGGTTCCAAGGACACCTCAGTTAATGGTAGAGGTCCTTGGCATAAAAAAAGGTTTGGGAACCAGGGGTCTAGACTCTAATCTAACAACGTTACAATACAGACAAAGTCTTTGTCTCACATCTGACCCCAGTTGTCCAAAATCCTCCACACTACCCTCATCAGCAATGGTTGCCTACCACTGCCATTTGAGAACAACTTCTTCTGGGGACCTATCTATCTTGCGCCTTGTGAGCTATTCCCAGAAACTTCAGTCATCTCTGCTCCGCCATCATCCCTGTCAGTATCCAGCTCCAATCCACTAGTTTCCTTTATTACATTGCGATACTGATACATTTGACTTATGCTTCTCCCTCTCAAAATGCAGTATGAATTCAATCATACCCCTAAGGGTTCCTTTACTTTAAGCTCCCTAATAAAATTTGGAATATTACACAACACCTAATCTAAGATAGACTTTCCCCTCGTAGGCTCAAACACAAACTGTTCTAAAAAAGCCATCTCGTAGACATTCAACGAATTCCCTCTCTTGTGATCTGACACCAATCTGATTTTCCCAATCCCCTTGCGTATTGAAGTCCCCTATTACAATTGTGTTATTACACTTTTCACATGCCTTTTCCAGCTCTCTTTGCAATCTCAATCCCACATCCTGGCTATTATTTGGAGGTCTATATACGATTGCCATAATGTTTTTTTTTAACCTTTCAATTTCTTAACTCCACCCACAAAGATTCAACATTCTCTGACCCTATGTCACCTCTTTCTAAAGATGTAATTCCATCTCTTACCAACAGAGCCACACCAACGCCCTGCCTGTCCTTTCAGTACAAAGTACATCCTTTGATATTAAGCTCTCCACTATGACCTTCTTTCAGCCACAATAGAGTAGCGTGGCAGTTAGCACAATGCTTCACAGTACCTGTGACATGGGTCCAATTCCCACTGCCTGTAAGGAGTATGTATATTCTCCCTGTGACTGCATGGGTTTCCTCCGAGTGATTCAGTTTCCTCCCACAGTCCTAAGACGTACAGGTCAGTAGGTTAATTGGTCATTGTAAACTGTCCTGTGATTAGACTAGGGTAGTGGGGTAGGGTAGCTCAAAGGGGTGGAAGACCATATTCTGCGCTGTATCTCGACAAATACTCCCGAACCAGTGTGGATAACTTCACTCACTCAACTTTGAACTGATTTCAAAACCTAGAGTCCCTTTCAAGGACTCTACAACTCATGTTCTCAGTATTTATTTATTTCGCACAATTTGTCTTCTCTTTGCAATGAGACAACTCAGCCCCAAAAAGCTTCCTGCTAGAATGGAGCTAATCTATAGAACAAACGGGAAACTCACAGCCAACTGTAGTCATTAAGCTGTAGTATGTAGATGCTGCTTCCATATTTACACATCTACAGGCTGATCTTCAAGTCAGCACCAACATTTCTGCTAAACCTTTCCAGAGAATAGGCCTTAACGTTGTTAGATTAGAGTCTAGACCCCTGGTTCCCAAACCTTTTTTTATGCCAAGGACCTCTACCATTAACTGAGGTGTCCTTGGAACCCATGTTGGGATTATACTGTCTAATTGTCATTATCTTTGCAGCTTAACATTTTATTACTTGCTAGATTCTTTTTCATAACTACTTATATACACATAACTGTTTAGTAAGTTTCCTAGTGGCCACAGTGCTTTAGTGTGTCCCCTCGTGGTTACAGTTCTTTGTAACATTTTGGAAAGCTCTGGAAGCTTTTCTGGTGCTTATCTGAATAGGGGCTATCTGACTGGTTGACTATTATCTGAATGGAATGTTGTTTATCTATGGAGTATAAAAAGAGACAATCATGAGGCTCTGCCATCTTTTTGCTTCTCTCTCCCTTCACTTACTAGACCCCTATCATTGCCTGTTTATCAATTTTCTTTACTCTATTAACTGTTAATAAAATGACCATGAAACCTCAAGTTTTACGCCTTTTTCCTGACTCCAGAAAGACCTTGGACCAAATGCCTGCTGAATTCAGGCACCTTTCACATTTTGTGCTCAATGTACAACACCATGCTCCAACACTAATGATGATAGAAAGATAGAGGCCATATCCCATGTATCAGAAATGTCCTTTAAATAAATGGAGACATCAGTGATAAAATTTGCCATTAAAATGATTGCTCGAGCATTCACATTTTCACAGCATACAAGTTGTGAGATTTAAGGCTGATTTATACTTGTGCGTACTAGTTTACGCCGTAGCATCGCAAGTGGGCTATGCCGTTGTGAGCATTTATACTTGGGATTGGTGTGTCTGCGTCGCTCTGCAAATCACCGCCAAAACGCAAGTTGGCGGTGGGGTTTCTATGCCACTGTGTTGAGTTTCTTCATGTTGAAACTCAACACGAAGAAACTCAAATTTCAAACAATGGCAACTGAAACTGAAGGAGGGTGAATTTTCTGTGCTTGTCCGGCCACTGAGAGACATGGACGAGGAAATGCATTTCAAATATTTTCGGCTGTCGGCAGGCAGATTTGACGATTTGGTTCATCATCTCCGACCATTTATTTCGCATCCGTGTACGCACAGTATACTCAGAGACTGGCAATCACCATTCGAGTTTTAGCTTCAGGTGGAAGTCAACAGGCTGTAGCAGCTAGCTACAAACTGGCGTCAAGCACAGGGTCCTCCATAATTTTGGAGGTCTGTAAAGCTTTATGGAAAGCATTGCAGCCAGAGTTCCTTCCCTGCCCTTCAGTCGCCCAATGGGAAGCTATTGCAGCGTAGGAGGAAATGCGATGCTGCCAAGCGGACCAATCACAGTTGTTGCAGTCTGCGACACAGCGATGCGTAGTTACATTTTGGGAGAGGTGCGCGTTAGGCTACGGCGTAGGGTTGGTATAGAGTACTTATGGCGTACATTGACGCACAAGTATAAATCAGCCTTTACTTGCCACAAAAAGATGATGCTGCTTTGAGTATTAATTTTTAGCTATTTCAGAAACCTTGCTCAAACCCATCCCTCAGCCCACATCACATGGATATCAATGACCCCAGCGCACCAAATACCTGGTTGATCATCTGGTGCTGTTGCACAAGTCGCTTTCCTTTAAATTCGACTGATTCAATGTGGACTTCATACATGGCTCCACAACCTCCTATTGGGGGGGGGGGGGGAGAGTTGGGACAGAGGAGAGTGAGAGACCATCAGTAATTGGCTCTGGCCGCAGTGCCACAGACACCAAAATCATAAGAGACAATGTAAGTCAATGTAATGGTAACAAAGGTAGAAGAGATTCTGCAGATGATTTAAATCTTGAGCAATAGACACAAAATGTTGGAGGAACTCAGCAAGTCAGGCAGCATCTATGGAGGGAAATAGTCGATGCTTCAAGCTGAGACCCTCTATCACAACAGATGATGAATATAAACCTGAAGTGTTAGTTGATAAATTAAATATCAGAAACGTTCTCCATTCTAATATCCCTTACCAATTTCAATATTTAACAATATAATTACAATAACACCTCATATTTTATCTGTGCACCCTCCAATCCTGGGGGCACGACAACATCAATTTCCCAAACTTGTGGAAATTTGTTCCCTATTCCCCTTCTCTTTTTCCATTCCCTGTTCTGGTTTCACTCTCACCCTTCCCTTCTTCTCACGTCCCCCTGGTGCCCCTCCTCTTTCCCTTTCTTCCATGGTTCACTATCCTCCCATCAGATTCCTTCTTCTTTGGCCGTTTACCTTTCTGCTGCCAAACAACAAATTTCACAACGTACGTCACTGATAACTAATCTGATTCTGAGGCTCAGGATGAATTGCTTCAGGTCTGGAGGCACACATAAGTTGGTCTGAGGGAGACAGTGAGTCATGAGACTTCAATAATTCAACTGCTTCCAAGTTACTTATTAGCACTAGCCTTTCACTGAAGATTAACCAGGTTTAAATTCCCCAGCTCTTAATCCTTCCCTATGGTTCGCCAGCCCAGTAACTCAACAATTTTGTTTCAATAACCTTTTTTTAAAATATTTATTTGTTACAAGTTTGATGAGCTTCCGCCCTGCACACTAGTCAAAATGTTAGCAAGTCCTCCTCGGATATTTCCTCTCTTTTTAATGACTGCTGAAAATATAAGCCAGCTAGTTTCAATACTTGCCTGATATATCCACCACCTTGACCAACGAAGCCTGTGGAAATCTCTCCTTTAATACATTTCTTATACGGACCTCACCACTGGTTTGTGCCGAGAAGTTTCTTCGTATTGTACCAGTAAGTATAAGGCACTGCAAGTGGAAAAGCAGCCAGTTAATCGTCAGCTCAGTCCTAAGCTTCGGTGCACAGAATGGAGTACAATGGTGCACTGGTGACCTCAGCCTAAGAGAAGACAACCAGCTTCCAGAGCCAATTCTGTACCTCAGCTCTATATTCTTGACTTAACACATCGTCCACAGCTAAAATATTGAATGCACCAGCTTACGGAAGGATGCAGTAGCAGGAGACAGACGCAGAAAATAAGTGCATGGGTATTGCCAGTGAGGGTGGGAATGTTCAGGATGCTGGAGCCAGAAGCCCTCACTGCATTGTAAAAGATTTATGCCGACCCACAAAGCCACAAATAAGGCTGGAAAGGGAAATCAAAAGGATAACTATCTTAAACAAGAGAAAATCTGCAGATGCTGGAAATCCAAACAACACACACAAAATGCTGGAGAAACTCAGCAAGCCAGGAGCATTTATGGAAAAAAGTAGTCAGTGTTTCAGGCTAGACACTTCGGCAGGACTGGAGAGAAAACAGATGAGGAGTAGATTTAAAAGGTGGGGGGTGCTGGGAGGGGCTGACATGGAAATTTTTACTTTTATTGAGATACAGTGCAGAATATGCTCTCCTACTTTCCAAGCCATGCCACCCAACAATCCCTCAATTTAATCCCAGCCTAATCACGGGACAGTTTACAATGACCAATTAATCTACCAACCAGTACGTCTTTGGATTGTGGGAGGAAATGAGAGCACCCGGAGGAAACCCACACAGTCACAGGGAGAAGGTACAAACTCCTTACATGCAGCTGAGGGAACTGAACCTGGGTCGCCTGTACTGTAAAGCATGTTGCCAACCACTATGATATTGTGCCGCCTAAATGATGATTTAATTGACCACTTCCCGAGCCGCAGAAACTTAGTGGCTGGTGCGACACTGTTACAGTGTCAAGAGTTCATTTCTGGTGTCCTCTGTATGCAAGTTCGTATGCCCCCTCTCGTATGTGCGTGCGTTTCCTCTGCATGCTCAGAATTTCCTCCAACAGTCCAAAAATGTACAGGTCAGTAGGTGAATTGGTTACGGTAAATTGCCTCTGATTAAGTGGTGGGTTGCTGGGCAGTGTAGCTTGAAGACGCTGTTCCGCACTGTATCTCTCATCATCATCAAGTGCTGTGTTGTATGATGTGGACGATCATAGTCCGATGACCATGATTGCTCTTGGCAAATCTTTCTACAGAAGTGGGTTGCCATTGCCTTCTTTCTGGGCAGTGTCTTTACAAGATGGGCGACCTCAGCCATTATCAATACTCTTCAGAGGTTGTCCTCCTGGCGTCAGTGGTCGCATAACCAGGACTTGTGATATGCACCAGTTGCTCATACGACCAGCAACCACCTGCTCCCGTGGCTTCAGATGACCCTGATCAGGGGTTGAGCAGGTGCTACACCTTGCTCTAGGGTGACCCACAGGTTAGCGGAGGGAAGGAGCACCTCACACCTCCTTTGGTAGAGACGCATCTTCACCCCACCACCCACTACATCTCAAAATACAATAAAATTCTTTAACAAGCTTGCTAACAAAATGGTATTGAATTACATGCGAGATGTTAAACTGACTTCATCCCAGTCTTTTGGTAGCAGGGAGATTTGGATAAAAGTGACACGGTAAATGCAAAGAAACACAATAGAATCAATAAAAAACTGCACGTAAACAAAGACGAGTAAACAACCAATGTGCAAAAGACAGGGTAGTCCCTCCATTGACCGGAGTTGAGCATCCTAACCGCTGACACAAGCCAGGGTAGTACAACATGGAGAGCAAGCTGTCGCCCAGGCAGCAGGCTCCCCCTTTCCAAGCAGCTGATGAACCCAAAGGAACGGCAGATAACCGATACATATTGGCACCAGTGATGTCGCAGAAATTGACAGTCAGCACTGAACTCAATGTAGGATTGGCTTAGGAACAGTCCCCAAGGCAAAAGCCAACAAACTGTGGAAAAGGAAGGCAGCGAAGGGAAGGAAGAAGAAAAAGATATGGAGAACAGCGAGATCGCTTTTAAAACAGTAACACACCCCATACTTCTCCACAGGAATATCATTAGGAAACACCCAAGTCAACAACAGAGATATTAAAACAGGCAACCAAAAGCTTTGCCAAAAAGGCAGATTTTAGGCTTAAGTAGTTGAAGACAGCTGGAGCTTTGGGACTGGAATTCCAGAACTTAAGGCACAGGAAACTGAAAACACAACTACTAAGGAAAGGTTCAAATAATTGTAGAATTAATACATCTAATCCGGAGATCAGGTTACAGGTAAACTGGAATTGAAACACCAGTAACCTTCTATGGAAAATCCTACAAAAGATAGAGGATTCAGCCCAGTACATCATGGCTAAAGCCCTTCTAACCATTGAGCATAGCTACATGAAACACTATCTAGGGAAGCAGCATCCATCATCAGAGATCCTCACCACTCAAGCCATGCTCTTTTCTCGTGGCTGCCATCAGGTAGGTAGAAGCTACAAGAGCCTCAGAACTCGCACCATCAGGTTCAACAAGTCCCTCAAACATAAGGCTCTTGAACAAAAAGGTATAATTACACTCAATTTTACCTGCCCCATCATTGAAGTGTTCGCACAACAAATGATCTCACTTTCAAGGACTCGTTATCTCATGCTCTCATTATTTATTGCTACTTATTTATATTTGCAGATGCAGTTTGTTGTCTTCTGCACTCTGGTTGATGTTTCCATGATCCTGTTACACAAGGGGTGATTGATAAGTTTGTGGCCTAAGGTACAAGGGGTCAATTTTAGAAAACCTAGCACATTTATTTTTCAACATAGTCCCCTTGAGTGATTATGCAGAAAGTTTGAAGTTAATAACTCATCAGGGGTGATTGATAAGTTTGTGGCCTAAGGTAGAAGAAGCTGTTATTAACTTCAAACTTTCTGCACAATCAAAGAGTTGAACTGCATGTGCATGTAACGAGAGCTGTATAACTCATCTCCGTCTAACTTAGGCCACGAACTTATCAATCACCCCTGCTGTGGACACGTTCTGGAGGTCCAAGATCCATATGCTCCACGACCGCTGGACTAAGTATGTAAATGTAGGAGGGGACTATGTTGAAAAATAAATGTGCTAGGTTTTCTAAAATTGACTCCTACCTTAGGTCACGAACTTATCAATCACCCCTCGTAGTTACTATTTTATAAAGTTGGAGAATGCCAACAAAAAATAATCTGAGGGTTGCATATGGTGACACATATATACTTGCATAATAAAATTGACTTTAAACAAATTATATTCTAGTTTCTCAATCAGTTTCTGCATGGGGTTATACACAGGACATACGACACAGTCCGACTAGTCCATACCAAAGCAGAATCTCTTTTCACTTCTTCCAACTTTCCTCATGCAAATCTTAGAGCAACCAACTAAACCCTTTTCCCTTGCATGCTCGTCCAATCATCTATACTAACAGCGAAGGTCATATCAAGTACGTCCAACAGGAAGCCTGCACTATTGAGCAGTTTCCTTGCCCCTACTTACTCCAAAACAATAAGTAATGGCAACAAGTTGTCAAAACACAGATTGCACACTAGCGTTTCTCATATCGTTCCTGCAGAACTTCCCTGCATCGGCTCCAGTCCATTGATATCCTCATACTCTCCCCTCACTATCTACCTGTCCCCCACTCCCTCCACCCGTCCCCAGCCCTTCAGCCACCCTCGTGGAGTTCCCTTCACCCCCTCCCCGCGATGCTTCCCGTCTCCTCCCGCCAAACACCTCACCACACTCCGTCCCAGTGCCCAAAGCCGGCCCGCCGGTTCCATGCCGCTCCTCCGTGTCGAGCCGCTGCGGCGCAAAGTGAATGCGTCACCGCGCGCCGGCACGGACTACCGACGTCATAGGGCGGCTTGGGGATCGTGAGCGCCGCCAAGCGGCGGAAAGGAGCAATGTTGGGGAGGAATCGTGGTGACAGTGGTGGGATCAAAGAGAAGCGGGACAGAAAGGAGACAGACAGATAGATAGATAGGAGATGCAGAGGGAATGGGAAGACAGAAATTGAAAAGGATCAAAGTGGGCATAAAATAATGCTTTAGAACAGAGGGATCTAGGAATAATGGTGCATAGTTCCCTGAAGATGGAATCTCATGTGTGGTGAAGAAAGCTTTTGGTTTGCTGGCCTTTATTAATCAGAGCATTGAGTATAGGAGTTGAGATGTAATGTTGAATTTGTATAAGGCATTGGTAAGGCCAAATCTGGAGTATTGTGTACAGTTCTGGTCACCGAATTATAGGAAGGATGTCAATAAAATTGACAGAGTACAGAGGTTTACTAAAATGTTGCCTGGGTTTCATCTCCTAAGTTACAGAGAAAGGTTGAACAGGTTGGGTCTTTATTCTTTGGAGCATAGAAGATTGAGGGGAGACTTGAAAGAGTTGTTTAAAATTATGAGGGGGATTGATAGAGTTGACGTGGTTAGACTTTTTCCATTGAGAGTGGGGAAGATTCAAACAAGACGGCATGGGTTGAGAATTAGAGGACAAAAGTTTAGGGGTAACATGAGGGGGAACTTCTTTACTCAGAGAGTGGTAGCTGTGTGGAACGAGCTTCCAGCAGAAGTGGTTGAGGCAGGTTCTATGTTGTCGTTCAAATTTAAATTGGATAGATATATGGACAGGAAAGAAATGGAGGATTATGGGCTGAATGCAGGTCAGTGGGAATAGGATGCGGTAAGAGTTTGGCACAGACTAGAAGAGCCAAGATGGCCTGTTTCTGTGCTGTAGTTGTTATATGGTTATAAAAGAGAAATGAAGGTGTCAGAGAACTAGATCCCCATTCTCTCAGGCCGGTCTACCTTCGTTCATTCTCTACTATCAAGGACACCCAAATCCTGGCTGCCTGTACCCCACCTCACACCAACCCCTGTCGTTTGGCACTCAGGTTCTCAAGCCTTTGTTGCTTTGCGGTCCTTATTATTGAAACACTCGGGTCTTCCAATTTTGGCTTCTGGCACCGTGCTATTACAGCTCAGGTCGACGGAGTTCAATTCTGGTATCTTCTGCAAAAAGTTTGTACATTCCTCCCCGTGAACACGTGGGTCTCCTCTGGGTGCTCCAGCGTGTCTCAGTCCAAAGATGTACCGTTTAGTTGGTTAATTGGTCATCTTAAATAGTCTTCCGATTAGGCTAAGGTTAAATAAGTGGCTTGCTGGGCAGTGTAGCTTGTTAGGCCTACATCTTTAAATAAAAAAATTGTTTTTTATCATTGTTTGATGGAGATCTTCGATTACACTGTGTGTAAACCTCTGATGTTTTCTCCTTAGTCCTCTCCCTTTGAGACACTTGTTAAAACTTTGGTCATGTTGTAGATGTTGAATTGATTGACATGGCTCCAATGAAGTAGGATTAAATGGTGCTATATGCCTGTCCTAATATGCAAATTCAGCTCTGGCAGACTGGGCGGATGAGACCAACAATGAGATCCAGTGGCTTGGAGGGTGGCACTGCAATGCTCCGCGAAGAGCGAAGGGACGACCATGACCTCTTTTGTGCCAGATGTCATGGCCATCCACGACAACCAAGGAAGACTCCAGTTTGTGATGCTGGTTCATACCATTGGACCTGGACCTCTGAGGTCGAGAGAGGGGAACTGCCCCAGTGCCACTTTAAAAGCTCTCCCACACGGGTTTCCTGTCATCATCAGACAACCACCATACATATAAGCACATGTTCTTAGAAAGGCACATAAATATATACAGAATAGAGGAACATGGAGCATGTGCAGACAGAATGGAAGATACTTCATTACCAAAAATTAGTTCGGCACACCTTGGGCCAGTGGGTCTGATCCCAAGCAGTACTGCTCTACGTACAATGTATGTTGACAGAACTGCTTGATGTTCCAAATACCAGTTGTTTCATTGAATCCATCTGGCAAGGGATCAGGCTATTTGACTCATCAAACTCAACACTGGATCTTTCAATAGTCAATACCATTCTCATGCTCCAAATAATCTGCTGGAGGAACTCAGCAAATTGGGAAGCATTTTTGGGAGGGAAGGAATGATCTAAACCCTGCATCAATACCATTCCTCTAATGTTTTCCTTTCAAAGCCTTGAAAAAGACTTAAAAAAGGTGAAAGCCTTAATGGTATCTCCTTAGAGGTGAAAAGATCCCGAGCGGAGGAAAACCGGAGCTGGGATTTCAAGAAGAGGAGGAGGGTTGAAGATGGAGAAAGGGTCATCAATGCAGGGTGAGATGCCTTAATGGTTTTTCTGTAGATAGATATGAATGCACATACGAAACAGCGAATCTGTTTCCATCCAGGGGGTCAGTGTGGACATGGTGGAGGATTACAAATACCTGGGGATACGTATTGACAATAGACTGGATGGGTCAAAGAACACTGGGGCTGTCTACAAGAAGGGTCAGAGCCGTCCCTATTTCCTGAGGTCCTTTAACATCTGCCGGACGATGCTGAGGATGTTCTACGAGTCTGTGGTGGCCAGTGCTATCATGTTTGCTGTTGTGTGCTGGGGCAGCAGTCTGAGGGTAGCAGACACCAATAGGATCAACAAACTTATTCGTAAGGCCAGTGATGTTGTAGGGATGGAACTGGACTCTCTCACGGTGGTGTCTGAAAAGAGGATGCTGTCTAAGTTGTATGCCATCTTGGTCAATGTCTCCCATCCACTACATAATGTACTGGGTGGGCACAGGAGTACATTCAGCCAGAGACTCATTCCTTCGAGATGCAGCACAGAGCGTCATAGGAAGTCATTCCTGCCTGTGGCCATCAAACTTTACAACTCCTCCCTTGGAGGGTCAGACATCCTGTGCCAATAGGCTGGTCCTGGACTTATTTCATAATTTACTGGCATAATTTACATATTACTATTTAACTATTTATGGTTCTATAACTATTTATTATTTATGGTGCAACTGTAATGAAAACCAGTCTCCCCCGGGATCAATAAAGTATGACTATGACTATGACTTTGAACAACCAATTGAGTTAATGCGGAAAGTCTGGTACAGGCAGATAAATACTGACAACTACCATCTCAAGACAGAGAAACAGAGTCTGTTTCATGGCTGCCTTTGCTGCCCTGTTGCTGGGGTTTCGGGCAGCAAATGTTAAACTCATTAGCATCCCTCAGCAGTACAGTACTCAGCCTCAAGATGTTGGATACAAAAAGGGGAGCGGACAAGCTGGAAAGCTGTGTTCGGTGATAATGCATGTCTGTTTATAAAGGCACAAAACATTATATCAGAGTGATTAGGAGCAGCACACAAAAGAACATCTTTCCCCCTTCCTTTCCAGTCCTGACGAAGGGTCTCGGCCTGAAACATCAGCTCTTTATTTCTCTCCATAGATGCTGCCTGACCTGCTGAGTTCCTCCAATTATTTTGTGAGAGTTTCTCTGGATTTCCAACATCTGCAGAATCTATTGATTTTATAAAAAGTAAAACTGTTATTTCACTGTTCACCATAATCCATGTAGAGACTCCCAATTCATGGCTTGTAGCCGATCGGTAAGGACCAAGGATCAACTTTATTCACCAAAGGCGCATCAGGAATTTACTGTGGTGTGTTGGTCAGGGTGTGATATGCAACAAAAATCAACAACATCCAACAATTATGAAGTATAAAGAATTATATAAAAATGAAGGATAATATAAAAATTAAAAACAAAACTAATAGAGGTGAAAGGATGGTTATAAAAAGTACAAACAAAACAAACAATAGCATGTACTCACAGTGTAAACAGCAATATAAAACGTGGTTTAAAGCGTCTACAGTGCAGAGACGGGTAATAGAGGAGAGAGGGGCGTCTAACTAGAATGGTTGAGATGGTAAGATGGCGGCACATTCGAACGCTGCGGCCTCTTGGAGACCAATCAAAGGTGTCCTTTTCTTTGTTAAACGTATTTTTTTATGATCGTAAGATTATACTGGACTCCAAGACCTATGGTACAGCAGGTCTACCTCATCAACGAGTTGCTCATGGTTTGTAGTAGTCGGACAGTGGTTCAGAGGAGCTGATCTGGGTGCAGACAGTGCTGCTACTTGGAGGCATCGGAGTTGGTGTGTGAAGGTGGCATGCAGTGAAATTGTGAGTAACTGTCTTGGACATTTCTCTTGTGATTGCCAAGACCCTGTTGGACATTGATTTCTGCTTGCTTCCTTGTTTGGTGGTGAGACGGGCGGCGAGGCACCAGCATAGCCTCGGTTGTAGTGAGGACTAAGCCTCGAGCTGTGGGATTGCCTGATGCTACAATCCAGGAGAGGAGACTAGCGTGACGTCTGTGCTTGGTTGGGGCTGGCCTCTCCCATTGGTGCTTCACTCCACTGGTGGAATGGCCGCCTGGACCATCAGTAACCATCAATTTGCCGGATTTGTGATTGAGGGTCTTGGACTAAAAATGTCTTTTCTTGCGTGACTGCTTTGATTTTCCTTTCTTGCTATTTTGAATGCATGTGTATGTTTTTTCACCTTAGCCCCAGAGGAATACTGTCACGTTCATCTGTATCTATATATGGTGGAACGATAATTAAGCTGGGGGAAGAAACTTTTAAGATGGCACAAAGTTTTGGTTTGAATTCTTTTGCAGTGCTTTCCAGATGGGAGCTTTTGGAAAAGATCCTTTGCAGAGTGGGTAGTTAATAACAAGCAAACATTGTCAAGGCATTTATTTTTTCTTGTTGCATTATTTTATTGCAGATGCATTCATTTCAGTTCATTCCAAATTAAAAATAGAATACATTATTAATCCACGATTATAGACTGACTTCAAAATAGCATATACACCATCAAAAATATACATGCGAGGTACACCATAAGGGCGTTTCTGCATTACATTCATAATTTGAATGCTTGGAGTGCAAAATTCTCTGCTTGTGGTGTCTTGGGTCTGAGCGTAGAGGCATTTGACCAGCGTGAATACATGCAGCGGCTGTAGACGGTGAACATGTGTGTTACACCCTCAACAAATGGGTATAAATAGAAGCCAAAGTAACCAAACAAAACAAGTTGAGGGGCCAGAACAGTGTAGAATTTCCATCCTGGTAGGAGAAGGGAGGAGCAACTGTGTAATGACGACATATCCCATTCATTTGCAGGATTAAGACTCGCGTTTCCTTTCATTCCCCTGTCAGGGACACACTGAGTACTTTATGAACTGCTCTGGGGATCCTGACAGCAAATTTGCAAGATCCTACAAACATGAAGTTGGTGGTTGACCAAATGATCCAACTTTAATGATACTGAAGAATGAATACTGGATAAATCCCTGACACTTCCTCCCTAAGACGGCACCTCCAACTCCTCAGTACACAAAGGATTTTGTACTTGAGACGTGAACCTCAAAAACAGGCAAACAGAGTTTAGGTTTCTGCTGAACGTGAGAGTGTGAAATCCAAGACTTCCTCTAAAAATCTGACTCTACCTGCTCCCTCATATCTCCACCATGCTTGCCAATCTAATCTGCATTTTCCGCCCTCCCGCTGGTGGATCCACTCAAGAAGGGAGAACCAGATGCACCCTTGGGATCCAGTGTGCTGGGAACTCCCCTGAGGAATGGTGCTCTGGGTGGAAGGGTCACTTTACTACCAGGCAGTTTGGAGATGGCACCAGGAGGGACCTTACGATTGAGGATGAAGTGTACTCATTTGTACTCATTTACAACACAGACTAATATGGTCTGGTGAGTGCTTAATGCCAGCTGAGTTCATACAACGAGCTGTGCTGTGATTGGTGCCATGCCAAGTGTAGACAGAGTCCATGGAAGGCAGAGGGTGGATCTCAGGACTTCATGGAAACCAGCCTCCGTCTCCACGCTCCCTGCCAGCATAATCCAACACCCCACCCGTCCTGGACACTCTCTGTTCTGTGCCCCCTCCTCCACCATTGGGCAGAAGATACAAAAACCCCTGAAAGCATGTTCCACCAGGCTCGAGGACAACTTCTACCACACTGTCACAAGACTATTGGATGATTCCCTAAAGGGATAAGATAGACTCTTGACCTCACAATCCACTTCGTTATGGTCCTTGCACTTTATTATCTGCCAGCACTGCACGTTCTCTGTACCTGTAACACTATTCTGCATTCTGTTGTTGTTTTCCCTGGCACTGTAACTCAGGATGTGCCACAATAACAATCCCTTCACCAATGGTCAGCAGGTGTAACCCGAGCAACTGGAGCCCCTGCACGATAACTGGACATGGCGCAGTCAGGCGGATCTAACCAACCCATGCAATGTCCAGACTGTGATGAATTCAAGCCAGCAAGTATAATATGCTCAGCTGGAATTCCTGGATTGTGCTTCATTCAAAACCAGCAGATCTGACACAGCCAGCTAGATCCCACCTCCCCAGAATGTAATTGGACTCTGCCCCAGAAGGTCATCTGGATCCCCTGGGCCGTAATTGGCTTGTGGCAACACAGAGGAACTAACCCTCAGCAAAGCTGCAGATCACTTCACATCCTGCCTCACCTTCTGTCCTGAAGAAGGTGTCTTGGCCTGAAATGTCAACTGTTCATTTCCATAAATGCTGCCTGACCTGCTGAGTTCCTCCAGCAATTTTTGCGTGTTGCTTAGGATTTCCAGCTTCTGCAGACCCTCTTGTGTTTATGCTTTATCTTCTGCTGCATTTGAGTTGATCTGTGATATACGACAAGCCTATTGTCTGTCACTGTTTTTCACCATGACCATCTGGGACAGAGGTTCTGAAAATGGGGTCTACAGACACTTTACTTAATGGTTTGGTCCATGGCATAGAAAGGGTTGGGAACTCCTGATCTAGGACATCTTCAAAAGGATCTCCTCAAGTTTGCAGCATTCATCACTAGGGGCTCTCGCCATCCAGGAAATACCCTTTTCTGATTACCCATCGAGGAGAAGGTACAGAAGCCCGAAGGCCCACACTCAACATTTTAGGTTTCCAGCATCTGCATGTTTTCTCTTGTTTGTGATTAGGTACAACTTCTTCCCCTCTGCCATCAGATTTTCTGAAGAGTCCACGACAATGCCTCATTATCTATCGTTGGCATTATTCAATTTTTTTCTAACCTAAAAGTAATTTTTATGTCTTGTACTGTGTTAATGCCACAAAACAACAAATTTCATGATAGATCAATGATAATGAACCTGATTCTCAATTTTATTCCCGAAAGGAGCAGAAACCACAAGGCAGGCCTATTCCCGTCTACTTTTTCATTAAGACACAGTAGAGTATAAAACAGCAATAGGCCCTCTGGCCTACCATATCCATGCCAACCTTTTTGCCTAGCTACACTACACCTATTTGCCCACATTAGGACCATATCGGCCTATACTTTGCCTATTAAGTATTTGTCCAAGCACCTCCTAAAACATTGTAATTGTATCTGGTCCCACCACCTCCTTTGGCAGCACGATCTAGATACTAACCACACTCTGTGTGTGTAAATCTTACCCCTCTGATCCCATTTAAAACTCGCTCCACACATTTTAAACCTGAACCCTCATTGTTGATCCACCTTACCACGGGGGGAAAAAAAATCTGAGTATCTATAAACACGAGGAAGTCTGCAGATGCTGGAAATCCAGATCAACACACACAAAATGCTGGAGGAACTCAGCAAGTCAGGCAGCATCTACGAAAAGAATAAATAAGCAATGTTTCAGACCAAGACCCTTCTTCAGGGCTGAATATCTATGAAATTTAGTACTGAGCCAAGTCCAAGGTGTGTGTGTATATATATATATATATATATATATATATATATATATATACATATATAGCTAGGGTGCCTAAGACTTTTGCACAGTACGGTAGTAATTTTGTGTTTCACTGAACTGCTGCTGCCAAAAAAACATTCATGACATACGTGAGTGATGATAAATCTGATTCTGAAGAGGGAAAGGGAGAGGGGAGGGAGTGGGAAGTACCAGAGAAAGATTCTGTAATGATTAATAAACCAATTGTTTGGAATCAAATGGCCTTGCCTGGTGTCTCACGTCCGGGTGTCTATATCCGTGCCATCCCCCATCTCTTGGCATTCCTTTCCTCTCACCTGCCCCATACCCTTCCCTTGGCACTCCACCCCTGCCACTCCCAACAACCTTTGCTCCCACCAGATTTACTAATTCGCACTCCGCTTCACGTTGACAAATACAGTACTGTGCAAAAGTCATTTTCACACAAGCTAAATACATGTGCCAAGGCTTCTGCACAGCTCTGTATGTTTCCATATGCTTATATAATTCTATCAATATCTGAATCAGGTTTAATATCACTGGCATACATCATGAAATTTGTTAACTTTGCGGCAACAGTACAATAAACAAAATACTTAAATTAGGATAAGTACTGCAAAAACAGAAATTAATAAAAAGAAATGGGTGAGCTAGTGTTCATGGGTTCAATGTCCATTCAGAAATTGGATGGCAGAGGGAAGGAGGGGTTCCTGAATCACTGAGTGTGTGCCTTTAGGCGTCTGTACCTCCTTCCTGATGGTAACAATGAGAAGAGGGCATGGCCTGGGTGGTGGGGGTCCCTGATGATGGAAGCCACTTTTCTCAGGCACTGATCCTTGAAGATGTCTTCGATGCTATGGGAGCTAGTACCCTTAATGAAACTGACTAATTTTACAACTCCCTGCGGCTTACTTCAATCCTGTGCAATCGCACCCCCCCCCAATACAAGTTCTATCAGAAGATTCTTCATTACTACCACCAACAGGTTGTACAGGATGTACAGGAGCCTGAAAACACATACTCAATTTTTTATGAGCAGCTTCTTCCCTCCGCATTTCTGAATAGTTCATAAACCCATGAATACCACATTACCATTCTGTTCTCTTTTTGCAGTATTTATACATCTTCTACATTTTATATTTTAATGCATTGCACTGTACTTCTGCCACAAAACTAATTTCACAACATGTGTCTGCAATAGTAAACCGGATTCTAATTCACTCTATGGAAAACAAGCCAAACCAAAGCCATCTCTCCCAATAACTAAGGTCCTTCAGTGAAAGGAATGTGCTGGTGAATCTCCTCTGCACTCTCTCCATGGTAACTGCATCCTTTTTGTAGTATGGCAACCAGAATTGCACACCAAGTAGAGCTTAGCCGGTGTTTTCTGAAGATGCAACATAATGCCCCAACTTATATATTCTACGTCACCCTATAAAGAGAAGCGTGACATGTACCTTCTTCATGATCCTGTACAGAACAATGGGCTGGGCATCCTAGATCTTTTGATTCCCTCCTTACTTCTTTATGCTCATCACTGTTGCCTCTAAGCTGCGTGGGTGCGCTCTCGTGCAATAACTGAAATGCTCCCATGCACATAGCCTTTGTTGCCATCTAGCTGGAATTGGACACAGCTAGAAAAAAATGCTTGAAATGTGAAAGATTTTCTTTGCTGTATTTCAATACACGCTTCAATTAATAAAATCCAAATTATGCGATTTTTCAATTTTCATTCTAAATATTCTTAGTATGCATATTACAAAAAAAAGCCATTTAACATGCCTCACAGTTTTCAGACCGTGTAAGAATTTCCTGCTCAAAGCAATGGCTGGTCTGCGCAGCTATATATATTAAAAAAATGAGAAGGAATGCTGGTGCTGCTGTTGTTTCCCAAGGAAGAAGAGTGAGAAACCCACATCAGTTTTGATTTTGTTCATTGGCATGGCATCAAAGCAGGAACAAGATTTAACTTGGCACATATACAGTCCAGAAACAGGCCCTTCCCAATGATCTCATCTCCCCCCCGCCCCACCAATTATATAGATTTTATTTTTTATTTTCTCTACATACTCATCATGCAGAGAATTGTGAACTCAGCCAGCTCCATCATTGGCACAGCCTCCCCACCATCGTGAACATCTTCAAATGGCAATGACTGCATTCCTTGGAACATAGAAGATTGAACGGAGATTTTATAGAGGTATACAAAATTATGAAGGGTATAGATAGGCTAAATGCAAGCAGGGTTTTTCTACTGAAGTTGAATGGTCATGGGTTAAGACCATAAGACGAAGGAGCAGAATTAGGCCAGTTTGCCCTTTGAGTTGACTCTGACATTTCATTTTGGCTTATCCATTTTTCCCTCACAGCCCCAATCTCCTGCATGCTCTCTATATCCCTTCATGCCCTTACTAATCAAGAATCTATCAACCTCTGCCTTAAATATACCCAATGACTTGGCCTCCACAACTGTGTGTGGCAATGAATTCCACAGATTCACCACTCTCTGGCTAAAGAAATTCCTTCTCATCTCCATTCTAAAAGTACACACCTCTATTCTGAGAATGTGTCCTCTGGACTTAGAGTGGATATGAAGAGGATGTCTCCGATGGTAGGAGAGTGTATCAAGGCCTTTCACCATTTGATAGGTTTCAATGAAGTCAACCTTCATTCTTCTGAATTCCAGTGAATACAGGCCCAGAGCCATTAAACGCTCTTCATATGACAAGCTGTTCAAGCCGGGAATCATGTTTGTGAACCTCCTTTGAACCCTCTCTGGTATCAGCACATCCTTTCTAAGATAAGGGGATCAAACCTGCTCACAATACACAAGGTGCAGCCTCACCAGTGCTTTATAAAGTCTCAACATTACATCCTTGCTTTTATATTCTAGTCCTCTTGAAATGAATGCTAACATTGTATTTGCCTTCCTCACCACAAACTAAACCTGCAAATTAACCTTTAGGGAATCCTGCAGAAGAATTCCAAGTCCCTTTAGCCTCAGTTTTTTTTTCTATTTTCATTCCATTTTTAAAAAAGTCAGCCTTTTCCTTTTTTCTACCAAAGAGCATGGCCATACACTTCCCGATACTGTATTCTATCTGCCACTCATTTGCCCATTCTCCTAATCTGTTTAAGACCTTCTGTAGCTCCTCTGCTTCCTCAAAACTACCTGCCCCTCCACCTATCTTCGTATTGTCAGCAAACATTGAACCAAAGCCATCAATTCCATCATCCAAATCATTAACATATAACAAAAAAAAAGAATCAGTCCCAACACAGACCCCTGTGGAACACCATCAGTCACTGGCAGCCAGCCAGAAAAGGCTCCCTTTATTCCCGCTCTTTGCCTCCTGCCAGTCAGCCACAGCTTTATCCTTGCTAGAATCTAATACCATGGGCTCATAGATTGTTAAACTGCCTCATGTGTGAAACCTTGTAAAAGGCCTTCTGAAAACCCAGAATATATATCAACCAATTCTCCTTTGTCTATCTTGCTTGTTATTTCTTCAAAGAATTCCAATAGATTTGTCAGGCAAGATTTTCCCTTGAGGGAACCATGCTGACTTCTGCCTATTTTATTGTGTGCCTCCTAGTACCCTGAGACCTCACCCTTATCAATTGACTCCAACAATTTCCCAACCACAGAGGTCAGACTAACTGGCCTATAATTTCCTTTCTTCTCCCTCTCTCCCTTCTGGAACAATGGAGTAACATCTGCAATTTTCAGTCTTCCGGAACCACTCCTGACTCCAGTGATTCTTAAAAGATCATTACTAATGCCTCCACAATCTCTTCAGCCATCTTTTAGAACCCTGGGGTGTACACCATCTGTTTATGGGTGAAAGGTGAAAAGATTACTGGGCACATGAGGGGAAACTTCTTCGCTCAGCGGGTTGTGCAGGTGTGGAACAAGCTGCCAGCACAAGTGGTGCATGTGAGCTCAATTTCTACCTTTAAGTTTGGATAGGTACATGGATGGCAGGGATGTGGAGGGTTGTGGTCCCAGTGCAGGTGAATGGGAGTAGGCAGTTTAAATGTTTCAGCACGGACTAGATGATCAGGAGGGTCTGTTTCTGTGCTGTACTTTTCTCTGACTCTATGACCTAAAGAGGCAGCATCCATAGTTAAGGAACCTTGCCACCCAGGGTACGCCCTCTTGTCACCTCTACCATCAGGGAGAAGGTCTGAAGACATACATTCAACATCCTAGGAACAGTTGCTTCCCCTCTACCCTCAGATTTCATGAGTCTATGAAGCTCTACCTCATCACCATTTTTGATCTCTTTTTCCCACTTCTAATTTTATATATAAATTCCTTATTATAATTTATAGTATATTTTACATATTACACTGTACTGCTGCTGCAAAACAACACATTCAACAACAGAAGTCTGTGATAATAAACCTGATTTTGATTCAATTCCCCCCCCCCATCACCTACATGCAATTGACAACAGCTTTTTCTCTGGGATGCAGGAGGAAGGTGGAACACACAAAGGAAACCCACCCAGGCACAGGGAGGACGTGCAAATTCCACATGGGCAGCTGCTAAGACCAGGATTGAACCCTGGTCTCTGGCAGAACTGAGGCAACGGAATTACCAGTGCCACTCCACCCAGGCATCAAGCAGGCAGGACATGTCCATCAGAAGAACCCAGATCGCCTTCCAAGGAGTGCCTGTGCCTTACCTGTGGGCGCTACAGTATGTCGAAAGTCACCGTGGAGACCACAGCCCTCGAACTGTGTGAGCTGTGTCCCGTGAAGGGCACTTTTGCCTTCAGAAAGCTTGACACCCCTGCGCCCCTGCACAAGCAAAGTATTTGAATACAAAAATATTTTTTGCTCTCACCACTTTCAGAAGGGCTGAAGTAAAATATTACCGGATGCTTGAAATATAAAATTTTAAGCCATTTCCATCAAACACAATACAAAAATAGTGAAATAATCTGAATAATTTCCAGATATGTACATTTCCATATGGAGTCTTTTCTCCCCACATTCTGTTGCTTACAAGTAAATTGAGATGATAATGATATTTAGGAATCTACTGTGCTCAGCTCTCCGGGATATTGTGAGGGAATCCGTCCTTTCTTCAGACCTTGTATTTCTGCCTGCCTTTATCGCTGATCACACAAATGTGCTACATAGAAAAGATAAAATGAAATAAATTCAATGACTGTGGCATTGTTTATTTTCGTCAAGTTAAATTGTACTTTAACATGTTCAGTGGAAGTCTACTCATAAAATCATCATCATTATGTGCCCTGTCGTATCTCTTTTGACCATGGTTGTCCTTAGCAAATTTTTCTATAGAAGTGGTTTGCCATTGCCTTCTTCTGGGCAGTGTCTTTGCAAGACAGGTGACCCCAGTCATTATCAATACTCTTCAGAGATTGTCTGCCTGACGTCACTGGTCGCATAACCAGGAATTGGGATGTGCACCAGCTGCTCATACGACCATCCACCACCTGTCTCTTCAGGCAGATGGGACTCATCAGCGGTGTTTGGCAGCTCAGGTTGGAGAAGGAAATCTGATCTCAAACTTGTTACCTTGTGGCTATACCCGCTCATGGGGAAACCTTTGGAAGAGCGCCCCCCCACCACCTGCGGGAAAAAAATTGGGAGCTGGAGTCCCTATGACAATCCTACATTGAGTTCAACGCTGACTGGCAACTCCTGTGACACCACTGGTGCCAATTTGTATCGATCTATGCTGTCCTTTGGCTCCATCAACTACATAGAGGGGGGGCTGGCTACATGGGCAGCAGCTTGCTCTCCATATCGTACCGCTCTGGCTTGCGCAACATCCATGGTCGACCACAACCAACAGAGAGCCTCAAGAGTCACTCACAGCACATAGTTATGATCCAGCACATACAGTCACAAAATAATACCAGTCGTACAAGTCCCACAGTGGAACCAATTGTGTGTGGTCCAGGATGAGAGTGCGTCATGTCGTATATCTCACATGGCTGGGTCAAGCCAACTTGGTTGTTTTTTCATTCTATACTCCAACTTTAGAATTCAGACCAATGTGATAATTCATAAAAGTAGTTAACTTATTTCCAAATAGTTAGCTTGTGGAGAGAAAAATATATTAGTGAATACACAAGAGACAACAGATGCTGGAATATGGGCCAAAACACAAACTGATTGACGAAAGATTAGCGTCATTAAATTATCACTTATTCACAGGAATATCTCACATGAACATTCAAACATACAGTGAAGTGTATTATTTTGCGTCAAATCAAATCAGTGAGGATTGTGGCAGCCCACAAACATCGCCGTACTTCCTGTGCCAACATAGCATATCCACAACTCACTAACCCTAAACATACATCTTTGGAATGGGAGAAGAAACCCATGCAGTTACCGGGAGCATGCACAAGCTCTTTGCAGGCAGCGCTGGGAATTGCACCTCAATCGGTGATCACTGGCACTGTAAACTGATAAGCTACCATGTCGCCCTAGGGTACTCAGTGAATCAGGCAGCATCTGTGGAGGAAAATGAACAGGTGATGTATTAGGGACTGAAGGGTTCAGATTAAGAGTATCCACACAATACATTGACTGTTCGTTTCCCTCCATTGATGCTGCCTCGCCTGTCTTGAGTTCCTCCAAAAGTGTAGTCAAGGTGGCATTAATGTCCCTGAATACAACCCTGGTCGGAATTGAGCCCAGATCCTATGCCACAGCTATTGACAGGAAACACTTCACTTCCCATTCCCATTTTGACATATCCATCCATGGCTGCCTCTACTGTCGCGACAAGCACACTCAGGTTGGAGGAGCAACTCCTTATATTCTGTTTGGGTAGCCTCCATCCTGATGGCATGAACATCAATTTCTCAAACTTCCGGCAATGCCCCCCCGCCCACCTTCTCTATTTCCCATCCCCTTTCCCCTCTCTCACCTTATCTCCTTGCCTGCCCATCGCCTCCCTCTGGTGCTCCTCCCCCTTTTTCTTTCTTCCATGGTCTTCTGTCCTCCCCTATTAGATTCCCCTTCTCCAACCCTGTATCTCACTCAACAATCAACTTCCCAGCTCTTTACTTCGCCCTCCCACCCCCCGTTTCACCTATCACCTTGTGTTTCTTCCTCCCCTCCTCCCACCTTCTAACTCTGACTCCTCATCTTTTTTTCCCTCCACTCCTGCTGAAGGGTCTCAGCCCAAAATGTCAACTGTACTCTTTTCCATAGATGCTGCCTGGCCTGCTGAGTTCCTCCAGCATCTTCTGTGTGTGTTGCTCACACTTCACTATACCCCTTTTCACCTACGTCAGTCCTGTTTACGGAATCAAAGAATTAAATTTAGCTGGTAATCATGGATACTTCTCCCACTCAGCATCACCCTCACTTGTGGGATGGACCATTTCAGCAACCCAAGTGGATACTCTAGAATTCTCTTCGATGCTGGGAATGACTTTGGTTGCTAACATAAACAACTCATTTCACTGTATGTTTTGATGTACGTGTCTGAATCTTAATCTGAACATACTTCTTCTGTGCTTCCACAATTCTATGGCCCTTTCCTGGAATGAGGGTGTGAAGTTGTGTCGGAGGTTACATCTTTTGCATTAGATACTAATGTTTCAAAACTTCTCCGAGGACCGTCACCTTGTCATGGTGGAGAGGTTTTGGAGTTCCAGAGATCGATGTTGTCCAGAGTTGTCCGTCTGGAGCTTAGCTCCATGCGGGGTCACCCATGGTAGTAAGGTCAAGAGAGAAGTTCTACACAAAGAGAAATCGAACCAAGACCTCAAGGTGAAGCTGGCAGAAGATGATGACACATCACAACGGCAGCAGTAAGGTGTCCCCAGATGACGTTCATTGCATTCTACTGGACCCTGATCCTGATCTGTCAAGGACCATACAGTGGCTGCCTGTGCATTAGCCTGCCCATGTTAAACAAGTCAAGCACAGGTAATTATCATTAAGGAATTGACACTAATGTTTCAAAGAACTGCAACTGTAAGCTTTCCTTATGAATCGCTATCAGCTGAAAATGTCTAGTAAACAATAGTAATGTTTAAGAGGCACATCAGCACAAAAATGTGGGATATAGATTATGTTCAGGCAGATGTGCAATTTAGTTTGGCATCAACACTGTGGGCTGAAGTGTCTGCTTCTGTGATTTACTGTTTCATGTTCCTTTCTCCCAACGACGTTTACATGGAGCTCAGTCTATGTAAACTGGCTGCTACTTTTCCTATCTTACATCAGAGAAGTGACCATGTTTCAGAAGTGGAGGATGGTCCCCAGGGTCTGATCATAACCTGAACAGTTTGCTGGGCAGAAATGCAGCCGAAGTTTCTGGTGCGGAGAAGATGCGACATCAGCTGACAAATCCATCCCATTAGTTGCTCAAACAACTGGTCATATGTACAGCCTCTACCGAGTCTTCATAAGTTGGAAGGAAGCTGTATGTCAGCAGTGTCAAGAGATTCCTTAGGCTATTTGGAGGTTGTGAAAAATGGCAATATAGAACATAGATCAGTACAGGCCCTTCAGCCATGATATTGTGCCAACCTTTTAACCTGTTCCAAGACCAACATAACTCTTCCATTTCATATAGCCCTCAATTTTCTCTCATCCATATATCTATCTAACAGTCTCTTGAATGTCTATAATGTACCTGCCTCTACCACTACCCCTGCCAGTGTGTTCCACACTCCCGTCACTGTGTAAAAAAATCCCTCCTCTGACGTCCTCCCTATACTTTCCTCCAATCACCTTATGTCTCCTTATTTTAGCCATTTCTGCCCTGGGAAAAAGGCACTGGCTATCCATTTACTCTATGCCCTTTATCATCTGATAGATCTCCATCGCCACCTCCTTCACTCCAAAGAGAAAAGCTGTAGTTTGCTCATTCTATCCTCACAAGACATGCTCTCTAATCCAGTCAGCATCCTGATAAATCTCCTTTGCACCTTCCCTAAAGCTTCCACATCCTTCCTGTAATGAGGCAATGAATTCCTATAGAAACAATTCTTTTATTAATGCTTAAATGGTTCAATTTAATATCAAAATGTTTACAGTATACAACCTGAAATTCTTACTCTTAACACAATCAGATTGCATCCTTTCAGGTGGGCTTATTTTAAATAGGTAGATGCTTGTCAACAGGTAGTGTACAGGATGTACAGGTAGTTGAACTGAATGAATGTTACCTTGCACTGGAGAATCTAGACCAAATGAGACAAGGGATCGGTGACAAAGATGGGAAGAAATTAGACTCTCAATCTTTTAAACTATCTATTATCAGATGCTGGTGAATTTTTGCAACTCTCTATTGCACATCAGCTAGGATTTTAATGAATGGTCTGTACGAGTCTGGAGTTCAAAGTCCATAATCAGTGAGTCCCAGAGTCAGTGCTGAAGATCAAAACCTAAAGGTTGTCCTGTCCATGTATGTGAGCTGGAGCGTGGGTGCGAGGGAGAAACAGGGAATGTTTTGCTGATGTCGTGCTGCTGAACATGGTGGGCATGCTATGTTGGTGCAGGAATGTGTGGTGACACTTGTGGGCTGCCCCCAGCACATCCTTAGGTTGTATTAGTTGCTTACACAAATGTTGCATTTTGCTGCATGTTTATATGTCCAATCGATTGCTGGATGCATGCATGAATGGATAAATAATTCTGAGCAGGTAATGTAGTCCATCGCTGGTTGCATTTCAAATATCTGATGTGCATTCCCAAAAGTCTGTGGAAGGACCAAGTACCTTCAAAGCTAAAATCGTAAGACTTCTGAACACTAATAATTGAGAGGCATAGGATTAGGCACGAAACAGAGTCCAGATGAAGGGTCTCTATCTTTAATGCTGTCATTTCCCTTTGGAGCTGGAGTGCAAGCTTAATGGCAGGATTCTTCACAGTGAGGTGGATCAGATGGATCCTGACATTCAAGTCCATGGATCCCTCAAAGTTGTCACGTAGCTTAATGGCTAAAAAGGATTATGGGGTCTGTTGGCCTTCAATAGTCAATAGGGGACTGAGATCAAGAGTAGTGAGGTAATCTCCAGCACTATAAAACAAGTTTAAACCACACTTGGAGTATTGCTTTAATTTCTGGTGACCTCATTAAAGTAAGGATATGGAAGCTCTAGAGAGGGTACAGAGGAGGTTTACCAGGGTGCTGTCAGGATGAGGAAAGATTAAGTGAGATTAATAACAATCTGGTAGTTTCATGGTCTCACTACTAACACCAGCCAGGTTTTCCTTTAGAAATATTGATCATTAATGAGGATCGGTTAATAAAATGACTTCTCTGTCTGAGATAAGGCCATAACCATAGGACATAGGAGGAGAATTAGGCCATTTCGCCCATCGAGTCTGCTCCACCAATCTATCATGGCTGATTTATTATCCCCTTCAGCCCCATTCTCCTGCCTTCTCCCTTTCAAGAATGTAACCAACTTGTAAAAGACAGCTGAAATGAAATGGGTAGCATTGGACACTTACATTCAAATCCCGAAAATGTTCATTGTAATCCAAGGCGTATCCCACCACAAATTTATCTGGAATTTCAAATCCTACAACTGTAATAGAAGGAAAATTAGCACAGCGTCTACTGGTGCACTTCTTATCACAAAGTAGGTCTTTCTTCAAATATACTCAGTCTGTTTGGACTCCAGACTTTTAACCATATTTTATTCTACCATCTTCCCACCACAGTATCCAGCTGCTGGAGGGGTGGAATATAATGAGCGATGGGAACCTCTTTCAATTGGCAGAGGGGTTCAGACTTATTGGAAAATCAAGTCAAGTTTATTGTCATTTAAATATATACATGTATATTATCAAATGAGACAATGTTTCTCTGAAGCAAGGTATAAAGCACAGTAGTATTTATAACACACAATAACTTAGGCAAGTAGAGGCAAGATCTACAGATGAATTACACATAAATAAAGTGCATAAATTAAATAAATAGGATAAAGATGACACAAGGGAAAAGTACTTTTCTGCCACACAGCTAGCTAGCAGTTGTGATCTAGAAAACACATTCCGAAAGGTCAATTAAAATGGTTTCAGTCATTGTTTCATTATGGAATTCAACAAAGATTTGATGGAGAAAATATTCCAGGATTATGGGAAAAGAAATGTGGAATGAGTTTAACTGGGGAGTTCTTAAACAAAAAGTGCAATGAGCTTAATGGTCATTCGGCCCATCGATGTTGTATAATCTTGCATATTAGAGACATTTGAAACTAGAGGGAGAAAAAGAGGTTTACATAGAACTGTAAAGCACTTAGCCTTCTGAGTTGTGCCCAATGACACCTAACTAATCTGATTCTTTCCTACATGTTGACTGTTTTCCTCTCTTCTCTGCATATTCTCGTCCCTATTTAAGGCTCTCTTAAACGCCCTAAGCTACTTGCTTTTACCACAACCTCTGGAGGCACATTCCAGGCAGCCACCACCATGTAAAATAAAACTTCCTTCGTATCCTTTGTATTTTTCCCCTCTCACAAATGTTATTTAGTATTACATACTTCAGTCCTGGGAAAAATATTTTGGCTGTCTGTCTATATTCCGCATAATTCTATAAATTTAAATCAAACTCTCTTCTCAGCCTCTGCTACTGCAGACAAAACAGTCCCAGCTTGTCCAGCCTCTCTTCAGAGAGCATGTCCTCCAAACTAGTAAGGGTTAGTAAGTTATGAACATGCGCTGTTGGAGCTGGATAGGCTGCCTCCAGCATATCCTCAGACGGTGGATGCAGGGCATCTGCAGAGTATCTTGTGTTTACGATTATCCTCAGACCGTGTTGGTCGTTGATGCAAACGGCGTTTTTCACTGTTGTTTCAATATACATATGACAAATAAAACTAATCTTTATCTTTAAAAGCAGGCAACATCCCGGTAAACCTCCTCTGCACCCTCTCCAAAGCCTCCACGTCCTTCCTGTAATGAGGCAACCAGAAATGAATGCAATACTCTAAAATGTGGCCAAACCAGTGTTTTTAGAAGCTACAATTTATCTACCCTGCTCTTGAACTCAGTGCCTTGATTAATGAAAGCAAGGACACCATATGCTTTATCACCCCATCAGCCGATGCAGCCAATTTGAGGGAGCCAGGTCTCTGGACCCTAAGATCCCTCTGTCCATCAATGTGGTTAAGGATCCTACCATTAACTATGTACTCCCATTTTAAACTGGATCTCCCATAGTGCAGCACCCTACACTTGTCCAGATTAAACTTCAACTGCCACTTCTCGACCCATATCTCTAACTGATGTATATCACACCATATCCACAATATCATCAGTCTTTGTATCATCTGCAAACTTACTCACCCATCTTACACATTTTCATCCAAGGCTTAGAGGGGCTCTGAGAGAGATTTTTTTCATTCACAAGGTGGTTACAGTCTGAGTTGAATGCCTAGCACAGCAAACTGCCAACTCTTACAACTTGTTATTAGGTTGATTACTTGAATCATCAAGGTATGGTCCCCAACTTTAACACTACAATTATTAATACACCTCCCCCCCCCCGGGTGCTCAGGATTCCCTCACGTTCCAAAGGGGCGCTGGCTGATTGGTTGTGATAAATTATCCTAAGTGTAGGTGATTAGCTTGTGAACTGAGATGGAGTTCATGGGCTGGTGAGAGAGACTAGGTTACAAGGAGAAAGGAAAAGGGATTGCTGACAGTCACAATAGAATCAATGGGCTAAATGGACTCCTTCTACACAGCAAATAGGAGAATGAGAATTTAAACCAAATTAAAAAGGGACAGATAACTGAGCCAATGAAACCCATTGGTAATGGTTGCAAAAATGTCAGCGGAGCCAACTTTGCATCAAGTCACCACTCTTTGCACTTTGAACTTTTACCTTTTTGACCATACTGCCTTGTGGGACTTTAGCAGAAGCCTTGCCTCTTCACAGCTATTCCAGATCTTCAGCAGGCTAGGTCCCAAACTCTACAACACCCTTTTCTGAGCATCACTGCCCCTTTAATGCTCTCACCTCTTACAAGATGTTCCCTAAACTCAACTGTTTATTATAACATCTCTCTTCGGCAGCCATTATAATTATGATACAAGTGCCAGCTTGCTAGAATGTTCTATGCCCATCTTTGAGTACAAATGGGAAAAAAGCAAGAGGCCCAAGGGGAATCCAGAATGTTAGCTGGCCCCAAGTCTCATTTCTCCAAAAAGAATAATGTAGTTGTCTCAGCTCCAGGCTAAGTTAGACCTGTGAATGATGTTCCTGACTCGCACCCACTGGGTGTCACTGGTGGCATTAAAAGGGAAACTAGTACTACACTGCATCTCAGGTGTTATCCCAATGAAGAAACTGCAGTACTTACAGTCCGGTCTGTATCCTGAGCTCTGAGGAGTTCTTTTCAACAATAAGCTGTGAACAGGTTAAAATGAAAGCCATTTAACTTTTGAAATGTGCAAATAAAGTAATATTGAAAACTCAAAGGTTAAAATTGATGGACTGATCTTCTGGGGAGCATATCTGAGAAACACTGAGGAGAAGCCATTTTCACTGCTTAGGGAGTCACGCGGATGAGTTAGGCAGGTTGAAAATTACAGTTAGGCCTCTCGGGAGTGAAATACCATCAATAAAGTTCTGCAAATGCTCAGCAGGTCAGGCAGCATCAGTGAAGAGAGAATCTTTTGGGCCAGAAGTCTTATCAGAACTGGGAAAGAAAGACAAAAGACAGTTTTAAAATTGAAAAGTTGACTTGAGGGATGGATAGGATGAAGGGAATATCTGCAATAGTGTGAGGCCACGGTTGCCGTGGGGATGATCTGCAGAGGTCATTCGAGCAAATGAGTGCAGTTAGAGAGTGACAAAGAAGTGTGACGCATTGCTGGAAGTAAAAGATACCCAGCTGGGCAAGCTGTACCAAAGGAGTGAGGGGGAAAAAATAAAACCCAACATCATAGTTAGATGATTTACATCAGAAGTAGCCAGTTTGTATACAAACGGAGAGAGCAGCCTAGCTGAAGTTGGAGAATTTATAAGGCTACAACATGGCCACGTGGAAGGGAAAGTGTTGTTCATCAAGTTTGTACTGGGACTTGGCATAACAGGGAAGTGGGATGGAGACTTAAAGGAATGCAGTTGGGAAATACTTCCACAAATCTTGGAACTTTGAAGTTCCCATTAGCCATTGGCCTGGCAGCATATGTTGTGGTGTATCTAATTTTGTAAAATATTGCTTGAAATCCGAACAGCTCCAAGTAACACTTTAACTCTTTGTGAACCCACGTCTCAAGGTGTCTGTACAAGTTAAACACTGTGGGTTTGTTAAATGTTTGCTGATAGTGGCTGGAGTCTGTTTTTGGCTTCAGGCACCAGTGCCATGAGAACTAAAAATCTTTCTCTGTGTGTCTCGCTTTGCTTGTGGATTGAAACTCTTTATTGAGGCACCTTTCGTTTGGTTCTTTGCACTTCACCTAGACAAAGGAATCGCAAGCAATCGGTGCCTAGGATGGATCCAGGGTGGATCTGAATTTCCAAGTGTTGGAATTCAGAATTCCCCCAACAACAGCGACAATCAAGTCTCCTGACAACAGCAACAATCAAGTGGAGACTACGAATCATGAGCCGGAAACCTTTGCAACTTGCTATATAGTATTTAGTGTGGTTTATTTGTGCGTTCTGTTTTATGATAATAAATTAGGCTCAAGTTACTTTTATGTGGTTGTAGGCTTATTACCATATCTCCTGGAAACTTCCAATTGCTTGGGTCTTTTGGGTCTGATCAATCAAGCTCAATTCACAGTATCTCCAATTTTAGGCCAGAATTTGTTAATCAAAGACAGGCGTGCGAGATCTGATCATAAATCAGCCCTGAGGTCAAGCCTATGGAAATAGGATCAGGTGTGGATTACTCACATATACAGCAGAGAGTTTCACACAAAGGCACTGCTGATCATATGTCATCTTCCTCCTATATCCCCAAGCACCTTATGGACCACATAGAGTACAAGATTTTGGCCTCCTTACCTAAGCAAAAATAAGCATTGGAGATAGTCCAGGGAGGCTTATGGAGTTCATTCCTGGAATGAAGGAGTTGTGAGAATGTTTGGGCAGTGTGTGTCTGTAATTTTGCTTTTACCCATAGTGTGGTGGATGTTTGGAATGCACTCAAGGCTGGTGGTAGAGGGAGATACGTTAGGCACATTTCAGAGACTCTTAGATAGAAACACGGATAATAGAAAAATAGAAGACCACTTGGGAGGGAGAAGGGTTAAATTGATCTTATAGTAGATTAAAAGGTTGACAACATCATAGGCTGAAGGACTTGCACTGTTCTGTAATGTTCTATATACTCTTTGGAATTTAGAACTGCGAGAGATGATCTTATTGAAACATGCAAGGAGGATTGACAGGGTAGATCCCGAGAAAGTGTTTTCCTGGTAAGGGAATCTCAAAGTGTTGGGGCCTAGTCATTGTAAAAGGGGTCATCTATTTAGTACAAAGGAAAGGATTGCTTTTTCCTTCTCCGAGAGTGTTGAGAATATTTTAAAGTCTCTAACCCACGGAAGGTTACAACTGTTATTGAATATACTCAAAGTCAAGATATGGACTTTTGTCCTAAGAGAGCAAGGCATTTTGTGGAATGAATTGGAAATTGGGGCCGGGGCCAAGGCCAAGATCAAATCAGCCACGTGCATTTTGAATAGTGATGAAGGCTCGAAGAGGCACGTGGCTTTCTCTTGTTTACGTTCTCCATTGTCAGCTAAGCCAAGTCATGCCAGGATGAGTGTTGGATCGTTCCCTTACCTTGCCACTTTGACCATCTGGGGCTTGTGGCTCTCCAGAAGTTTAAGGAGCTTCTTCATCGTTCTCCCAGTTTCCACAATGTCCTGGAGAGGAAACAACATGAGGTAATGGTTTATTCCAAAGTTACACAAGTTTTTTGGCAAGCTGGAGATTATATAAATTAGGGGGTGGGGGGTGGGGGGCAGTGGAATACAGGATATTATTTCAGAAGTCCTAGGTTATTGGTAATATATACTTGTCCCAATTGTCCCTAATCCATTGTAAATTACTCCCTCAGATTTACTCCATTAAATCGTAGCCTTGGTCATAACTTCCTCTCAGGCTCAGAACATTATAACCTCACACTTCACTCCTTTGATAAAGGTCAGTTTCTTCACAAACTGACCACCCACTGATGAGCCAGGTCAGCCATTTACAAAGCCACTACCCCACGCCACGTCCAAGTTTCTTCATGTCACCAGAGCAAGTCAGTGCATCACAGAAAGAAAGGGTAGGAGGAGGGGTACCAGAGGGAGATGCTGGGCTGTGAGGAGAAATGAGGGTGGTGAGAGCAAAAGAGAAGGTGGTGAAAGGGGAATGTGAAAAATAAGAGAAGTCTGTTTTTTTTTCCTGAAATCTTGGAAACCAGTATTTTGGATGTTAGTGTGGGCACAGCATGCATCCTATTCATGCACATTTAGTTCATGCTGCACATCTATTTAAAGTACATAACAACCACCACCTATAGTCATGTAACATCTTCAATATAGCAACAGTTCCCAAGTGGCTTTATGTTATCAGCGATACAAACCAAGTCAGGTCTGAAGGTAGACAAGACACCTGGCTCAGACAGACTACAGCCCAGGGTTCTGAAAGGTTGTGGAGGCTGCTTAAGTTAAGAGCACAAGGTATTACAGGAAAAATACTAGTATGGATAGAGCATTGGCTGATTGGCAGGACACAAAGAGTGGGAATAAAGGGAGCATTTATTGATTAGGTGCTAATGATTAGTGGTGTTCCTAGGGGCTGGGCATTGGGAACACTTCTTTTTATGTTGCATGGCAATGATTTGGCTGATGGAATTGACAGCTTTGTTGCCAAGCTTGCAGACAATACGAAGATAGGTGGAGGGCAAGTCGTCTTGAGGAAGCAGGGAGGCTGCAGAAGGACAGATTAGGAGAATGGGCAAAGAACTGACAGACTGAATACCGTGTAGGGAAGTGTATGGTCATGCATTTTGGTAGAAGGAATAAAAGAGTAGACTATTTTCTAAACGGGGAGAAAATTCAAAAATCCAAGGCGCAAAGGGATTTGGGAGTCCTCATGCAGTATCCCTTAAACATTAATTTGCAGGTTGAGTCAGTGGAGAGGAAGGCAAATGTAATGTTAGCATTCATTTTCAGAAGACTAGAATATAAAAACAAGGATGTAAACCTGGGGTTTATAAGGCTCTGCTGCATCTCTTGGAGTGTTGTGAGCAGCTTTAAGCTCCTTAACCAAGAAAGTCTGTACTGACATTGGACAGGGTTCAAAGGAGGTTCACAAAAATGATTCCGGGAATGAAAGACTCATCATATGAGGAGTGTTTAATGGTCTGGGCCTGTATTTGCTGGAAATTAGAAGAATGGAGGGGCGGGATCTCATTGAAATCTACTGAATGTTGTAAGGTCTAGATAGAGTGGATGTGGGGACAATGTTTCCTATAATGGAAGAGGCTTGGATACGAGGGCGCAACCTCAGAATAGAGGGACATCCATTTAGAAGGGAAATAAAGAGTAATTTCTTTAGCCAGATTTTAGTGAATCTGTAGAATTTGTTGCCACAGGCAGCTGCGGAGACCCAGTTATTGTGTGTATTTAAGGCACAGGTTGATAGATTCTTGATTAGTCAGGGCAAGGTAAGTTTTTCCCCCTCCAAATCCCTAAAGACTTATAAATCATCACATATAAATCTTACAAATAATGCTTCCAATGAAATATTAAACAGTGCTGCAGTAGATTAGAATATAAGCAACTTACTTCAACTATCAAGATGTTCTGCATCATGTGTTAGCAGTTGGGAGAGAGAAAACAAATAAAAATAATTTTAGTTTCATTTCACTTTGCATTAAATATTAAATTACCAGTTTGCACAATTTTGAGAGATAATGGTAAGTGATCTGGGCACAGGCTTTGGGCCTTGATTATGACTTATGATTATGATTATGAGGACACGCAGTCCTCTTTTATTGTCATTTAGTAATGCATGCATTAAGAAATGATAAAAATGTTTTTCCAGAATGATATCATGAAAACACATGACAAACCGACTTAAAAACTAACAAAAATCACTTAATTATAACATACAGTTACAACAGTGCAAAGCAATACCGTAATTTGATAAGAACAGACCATGGCACAGTAAAAGTCTCAGAGTCTCTAAAGTCCCATCATCTCACGCAGATGGTAAACCTCCAGCGCCGCCAACTTGCCGATGCAGCATCCCGGAAGCATCCGACCACAGTCCGACTCCGAATTCGTCCAAAAAACTCCGAGCCTCCGACCACCTATTCGACACTGAGCACCGTCTCTACCGAGCGTTTCAACTCCGGCCCCAGCAACAGGTGATACGCAAAGCCAAGGATTTGGGGCCTTCCCTTCCGGAGATTCTCGATCGCACAGTAGCAGCGGCAGCGAAGCAGGCATTTCAGAAGTTTCTCCAGATGTTCCTCTGCGCTTCATGGCTGTCCCCATCAAACCCAGATTGTGCACAGCACCTCTAGTTACACATATCGATATTCATTCGGAACGGCCGCGCGCGCTGCGTCGTTCCGCCATCTTCTCCTCCCTCCTGTATTACCTCATTATATTAGTCTTCACTAATCAATGTTCTTAGCCACATCTTGTCTTCTAGTCTCAACCCTCCCCCATTTCTTCTCTTGCTAAGACTGCCTTCTAGAAAGATGATTAATTCACTTAGAAGTGGGTGGCGGCGTGTAAATATGTCTCTACCAAGGAGGTGTAATGTGCTCCTTCCCTCTGCTAGCCTGCAGCAAGGTGTAGCGCCTGCTTCGACCTCTTCCCTCCCCCACCCCCGATCAGGGTCATGTGAAGCCATGGGAGCAGGTGGTGGATGGTTGTGTGAGCAGCTGGTGCAAATCACAAGTCCTGGTTATGTGATCACTGACGCCAGGCCGACAGTGTCTGAAGAGGATTGATCATGGCTGGGGTCATCCATCTTGTAAAAACACAGCCCAGAAGGCAGCAATGGCAACCTGCTTCTGTAGAAAAATTTGCCAGGAACAATTATGTCATGGAAAGACCATGGTCACCCAGGTCATAAGACATGGCACATAATGAGCAATTGAAAAGGACCTTCTCATCCACCCTCTAAACAACTCCAATATTCCACACTGCTAAATCCAGAAGCTATGATCTAGCATTTTAACTCCTCATAAATGGATTGAAAATATTTTGTTATGGACGTTATGAAGTTATAGAGCTGTACAGCACAAAAATAGGTGCTTCAAACTCCAATGCCGACATTTTTGCCAATCTAAACTAAAATCCATTTGTCCATAATAGATCCCTATCCTTCCATGCCTTACCTTTCTAAGTATCTGTCAAATTGCTTCGTAAACATACAGCAGTAATTGTATCAGATTTTGTCACTTCATCTAGCACCTCCACCCCTATCTGTCCTCCTAAATGCATCACTTTGGACTCGTCAGGATTAAGTTACATCTGCCATATTTCCAACCCAATTTTCCAATCTACCTACAGCCTCAAAATTGTCCTCACTCTCGACAACGTCACAGATTTTCATGTCATCCCTGGATTCAGGCTTCAGACTCCTAGTCTGTTTCGCAGATCCCTGCACAAGCAGATAATTTAATTATTATGTCACCTATTGATGGACCATGAAGGGAGAGGTACAATATATTTTAAAACAGAGTGATTGATAGCTGGAATGCGTTGCCAGAAAAGGCGGAGGAATCAGATACAATTACCACTTTTAAGAGATATATAAACACATGAATAAGCGAGGCTAATGCAGTCAAATAGGAATTAGCGGAGATGGGTAAGAGGGTTAGCAGGGGTAATATGGGCTGAAGGGTCCATTACTGTGGTCTATTTTTCATGACGAGGCTGGAATCTCTCATACACATTTTTTCTGCAACATTTCCTTTTTCTAAAAATTGTACATTAACCACATGAGAATTAAAGATTAATAAGTGCAGAAAAAGAATGGGCAATACAGAATAGATCACTGTTCCCTCTAAGCTGCATGGTTGCACAGCCTCACAGTAACCAAAAATGCTCCTGCGCACATAGCATGTGCTACCATGCAAATGGAATAAAGGTAGATGCTTACAGAATGTGAAAGTTTCTTTACTGTACTGTATTTCCATTACCCTTCAATTAATAAAATCAAAAGTATGTAATTTTTCAACTTTCATTTTCAATATTCATTGTATGTTACAAAAAGAAATTAAAGCACTGTGCACTTTTCAAGCTGTGTAAAAATTTCTTGCTGAGAGCAATGGCTGGTCCATGCAGCTGTAAAAAATATAGAGAGAGCGTTGGTGGTGCTGTTGTTTCCAAAGGAAGGAGAGCAAAAAACCCAGATTATTTTGGATTTTGCACATCGACCATGGCTCCAAAGCAGAACTAAGACTTTATTTGCCACATGGGGTGGCACGGTAGTGTAGTGGTCAGCATGACTATTTACAGTACAGGCAACCCGGGTTCAATTCCCACCGGTGCCTGTAAGGAGTTTGTACATTCTCCCCGTGACCATGTGAGTTTCCTCCCACAATCCAAAGACGTACTGGTTGGTCAGGTTGATTGGTCATTCTAACTGGCTGGTGATTAGACAAACATTAAAATGGGATTGCTGGGCAGCATGGCTCAAAGAGTTGGAAGGGCCTATTCCGTGTTGTATCTCAATAAAAAGAGTGTAGAAACAGGATCTTCGGCCCACTGAGTTGGTGTCCATCATGAACACCACACCCCCCTCACCCCCATTTATATTGATCTCTATTTTTATTCTCCCCTCACACTCATCATACAGAGGGTTGTAGACTCAGCCCGCTCCATCCCCCCCCCCCCCACCATCGAGAACATCTTCAAAATGCAATGCCTCAAAATAAAAAGGGAACATTGGAACAGATGCCTTCTCTCTTCGGTTGTCCATCGAAATCCGATGACAATGTCCACTCCTTTAACAGTGAGATCTTTGATGACTATACAGTCCTATCCTGGACCCACAAGCTCTATTGCAGGTGGGACATGTATATGTGGTAGTGGTGGCAACCATGGCTGCGTTTCTCCTGGTTCTCTTCTGCTGTTTTCTGGTTGTTCTTTCCATCTCCAGAATACGAACTTCGTCCCTACACAGCTGTCGCCAAGTGATACGGTCAGAAACAACCTCCTCCAGGTCCTCCGGTCTGATCTTGCACTTCCTTAAAGCATCCTTCATCTGATCCTTATAGCGCTTCTCCGGCCTTCCAGCTGAGCGTCAAGCATGATGTAGCTGGCCGTATAACACTCTGCGGGGTAGCCGACATGGGGGCATCCTTATCACGTGCCCCAGCCACTGCAGCTGATGCTGGGTGATCATGGCCTCAATACTTCTGCAGTTGGTCTTTACAAGTATTTCAGTGTGAGGCACCTGATCATGCCAGGTAATTCCCAGGCTGCGCTGGAGGCAGCTTATGTGGAAGCGCTCCAAGGACTTGATGTGACGGCTGTAGGTTACCCAAGCTTCACAGCAATAAAGGAGGGTGGTGACACAGACTGCTTGGTCTACGGTGACCTTTGGGGAGGGACAAAGGCTCCTGTTCTGAAAGACTCTACACCGAAGTTTCCCAAAGGAACAGATGTACTTAACAAAGATCAGCACAGCACAGGAATGTGCTTCAGCCCATAACGACACTGCCACGCATGACGTCAAACTAGCCCAATCCTTTCTACCTGAACACAATTCATATCCCTTGTCCCGATCTAAAAGCCTCTTTAGCACCACTATCACATCTGCGAGGTCCAGGATTGCAAGGTAGAAAATGGAAAAAAAGATTATTTAAAAAAAAATGAAGTACTCCATTTTGGTAGACGAGTATTTCAGAGACGCTGACCATCATTCCCCACGCACAAGGACAGGAATGAATGATATGGGAAAGTATTTAATTGAATTGGCAGCAGCGTAAATTGGGTACAGATGTATTAGGAAAATGCACAGCCAAAATGGGGAAGTTATTTAGGGACCACTTGCATGGTGCTCTGGATAAACAGAGAAAGGAGGGTAGAGTAAAGGAATATCTAATCAAGAGGACGAAAGAAGCATACTTAAGATTTGGGAAGGGAAGACCAGACACGGTCTGCAAGAGTTATAAAGTGGCCAGGAAGGAGTTAAAGAAGAGACCGCGGAGAGGTTAGAAGGGCACATGAGAAGGCTTTGGTGAATAGGAGAGTAGGATTAAGGATAACGTACATAAAAAACAGAAGGAGGGCTAAAGTAAAGGTTGGAACAATCAGGGACAAAGTTGGTGAGGGGTGATGTTATATGCCTGGAGATGGAGGAGGTCGGGAAGATCCTTAATGAATACTTTGCCTCAGTGTTCACCACAGAATGATGAATCTGAGACCAGTACAGAATCAACTAATGTACTGGATCATGTTGAGGTTAAGAAAGAGGGGATGCTGGAGGCTACTGAAAAAACATCTGGAAATACGTCCCTGGGGCCGGACGGGATATACCTCAGGTTACTCCAGGAAGTGAAGACATTGCTGGGGCATTGACGATGATCTCTGTGTCCAAGAGTAGTAGTACTGAGGATTGAAGGATGGCAAATAGAACACAGAACATAGTACATTAACAGCATAGTACATTACAGGCCCTTCAGCCCTTGAAGAGACATTTAAATGACACTTGGATAGGCACGTGGTTGTAAGAAAAATAAAGGGTTATGGGCTATGTAAAATGTTGGGTTAGATTGATGGTAGTGTAGATTTATAAAGGTTGGCAGAACATCATGGCTGTCAGGCCTGTACTCTGCTCTACTCTTCTGGGTTATATTTTAACGCACTGATAATGACTATTCTATATAAAACATTAAGGAAATCACATTTGGAATACTATGTGCAATTTTGGGTTCCAAAACACAATGTTGAACCAATAGAAATAGAAGCTACTAGAATAACACCTGGTATGAAGTTGAACGACCATAAGATTCTATTTTCATTGGAACAAGAGACATTTGATGGGAGCTGATAATCAATAAGAAATGTTACAGATTAACCAGAAAAAGACAATTTCCAACAACTGAACTGTTGAAAGTTAAAGAGCAGATTTGAATTTTTCAGAAAATATCCTGTGTACATTTTAATTTACAAAGAGGTGTATAATGCTGTGAAAATGAAGGAGACTGTGTGGGCGTTGGTTAACCTGGCAGTTTTATTATGGAGACTTTGGGGAGTTAAGAATGAATGATTGGACCTGGTTGTATCTTTAAGTTTTCCAACTTAAACAAGGTGGTTCTGAAATGTCTGGAATTGCCTGGTGTTTTAAGGCAAGATAGGTTTCTATAAAAAAAAAATAACAGCAATCATACAGTAGTTACTTCTGGTGGTTTCTGTAATGAATGAAGATAGAGAGACCAGTTAACTCCAGAATGGAAAGATAATGGTTTATGAGAACTGTTCTTCAAAGGAATTTAGTGAAACCAATCGAGGAGCCTTGTCTAAAAGACTTCGGTTTGAAAACCATGTGAACTTATATCTACAGATGGTTCGGGGGGAGTTGCAGATTTGGAATAAACAGTAGTGTATGTAGTTCATTCAGAAGTGTCAGTAAAAATAAAATTTGTGCAGTCTTATCTGAGGCTGTGGTCAACTAACCTACCAACCCACACATCTTTGGGATGTGGGAAGAATTATCTCATTATTCCTTTTTTCTTTTACACTATTTATAGAGGAAGTAATGTAAAATAAATATATTGTAATGTATTATCATTTATAGTAATTTTAATGTCTGCACTAAACTGATCTTGCACAAAAAAAAATAAATTTCAGACATACACTTCAGTAATAATAATTGTCTAGCCCCATCTATCTGCACCTGAACCAGAGCCCCCATTACCACCCTCCCCCATCCATGTATCTATCAAATTTTTCTTAAATCCTGAAATCAAACCACTTCCACTGACAGCTCATTTCACACTCCCACCACCCTCATATCCCCCTGAAATATTTTACCTTTCACCCTTGAATCATGACCTCTAGCTCTCATCTCACCCAAACTCAGTGGAAAAAAAACAGGAGAAAGTCTGCAGATGCTGGAAATCCAAAGCAACACACACACACACACAAAAACACACAATACTGGAGGAACTCAGCAGGGCAGGCAACATCTATGGGAATGAACAAGCTGTCAACTTTATGGGCCGAGATCCTTTTTCAGGACTGAGAAGAAAGGGGAAAGAAGCCAGAATAAAAATGTAACAGGCACGTCAGTGATAATAAACCCAATTTTGATTCTGAAATTGGAGCTCACAGAGGAAACGCACGCAGTCACAGGAAGAACATGCAAACTCCACATGGACAGCATCCGAGGACAGGATTAAACCTGGGTTTCTGGTGCTGTTAAGTGGGCACGTGGCCAAATGGTTAGAGCATTGGGCTAGCTACCTGAAGGTTGTGAGTTCGAGCTCCAGCCGAGGGAACGTGTTGTGTCCTTGAGCAAGGCACTTAATCACACATTGCTCTGCGACGACACTGGTGCCAAGCTGTATGGGTCCTAATGCCCTTCCCTTGGACAACATTGGTGTCGTGGAGAGGGGAGACTTGCAGCATGGGCGACTGCTGGTCTTCCATACAACCTTGCCCACGCCTGGAGAGTGAAGACTTTCCAGGCACAGATCCATGGTCTTGCAAGACTAACGGATGCCTTATAGGTGCTGTTAAGTAATAACTTGACCAGTTGCAGGGAAAATGCAAGCACAACCTTGGACTGCTGTAGAGGCAGTATTGAGAACACATTCATGTGTTCTACAGAGGACATCCTATTGGAGGAATGACATTTAGTTAATAATTTACACAACTAAATGAAAGAATTGGATTTTACCAGGGAAAAAAAATTTGGATTTAGGCTGCCATCTAGAATAATTACCCCTGAAATTGAGAAATTCATCATATTCTGTACAGAAATGAGGCAACATGATGAAAGGCAGTCTGGGCAAGACGGTTCCAAGCTGCTTTCTCCATTGAGATCATTGCTTCAACTGAGTTGTTTTATTTTATGTTCATAGGGATTGTTTTGGGGACAGAGAGGGGAGTTAGAGATCAGGTTAGGGTTTGGGGACAGGTATGTGGGGGAGTTAGTGGTCCAATTAGAGATTAGGGTCAGGGATGTACAAGAGTTATAGGTCAAGCCTGAGTCTAGGTCTCCCTTCTGTGTTCGAAGGCCAGCAACGTGGATGGGTGATAAGGACATCCATGGACATCCAGCTGTCCCAGATCAGTTGGTCGCAGGAGACACCAAGGGCTGGTGAGCCGAATAAACTAGAGATTGAGCCTGGAGTTCAGAGTCCTGTCATCAACTAGTCCAGGCGTCATAGGTTGACAGGAAGTTTGAGAGGAAATTAAAGCTTGATTGCTTAAACCTGGAGGGCTGCCCTAGATTTGGAGTGTCCATGCTTGTGGATGGGAGGGAGGGGGAGAGACAGGGCTGTTGTTGTTTTGACCTGTTGATTTTATGTTCCATGTTGCTCTACTGAGCATTGTGGGTGTGCTATGTTGTCACTGGAATGTATGGCGACACTTATGTCTGCCCACAATGGATCCTCAGGTGTTTTGATTGCTAACACAAATGATCCATTTTACCATATGTTTTGATGTCCACGTGATAAATAAATCTGAATCTGAATGGAGTCAGGAATATGTCAAGTCCTTGCTCTGTGTGTGCTTCAAGGCATGATGGGATTGAGAGGACAGTGGCAATGTTTCTCCCTGTTGGAGAGTCAAGACCATTGAGGTAAAGTCTTAGGATGAAGAGTTAGCCTCCAAGGATAGAGATGAAGGGGAATTTCATGGTGAACCTTTGGTCTTCTTTGCTCCCATGAGCTGTGGTTGCTCTGGCATTGAGAATTTCAGTGCCAGAATGAGAGCAACAGACATTTGAGGAGGAACAGTGGGAATGGTGATCATTCCTTGAAGTAATTGGATGGTGGAGCAAGTTTTCTTGGTCTGCTTGACCCACTCCTGCTTTTATTTCTCATGAAGAGAGAGCACCTCCATTACAAAAGAAGGCACATCAATGAAGTTAGAGAAACAAAGTTAACGGGAAGACCAGTGGTGGAAGGTGAAGGTGGAGAGGGGAAGGAGGTCAGAATCAGAATCAGGCTTATTATCACTGACAAAGATCATGAAATTGGTTGTTTTGTGGCGGCAGTACAATGCAAGACATAAAACAATTTCCAAATTTGAAATAAAAAAATACAGACATAGTGAGGCAGTGTTCACAGGTTGATGGACAATTCAGAAATCTGATGCCAGAGATGAAGAAGCTGTTCCTAAAACATTGAGTGTGTCTCTTCAGGCTCCTGTACCCCCTCGTGATAGTAGTAATGAGAAGAGGCTTTGTCCTGGACAGTGAGGACCCTTAATGAAGGACAGTGCCTGTTTGATGATGCCTTTTGAAGATGTCTTCAATGGTGGGAAGGGATGTGCCTGTGATGGAGCTGGCTGAGTTTACAATCGTCTGCAGGCTCTATCCATCCAGGCAGGAGGCTCCGGGGTGCAGAGACATTGGGGGACAATGCACGGGAGAGCAGAGTCAGGAGAATGGAGCAAACAGTCGAGTAAAGCAGTCTGAAGAAATTCAAAGAAAACAGGGCAACATGGTGGGGATCTGCCAACTAGGACAAGAGTTCTAACGATGTGTGGGGGTGTGTACAGGAGGTCATCAAACGGTGAGAGTAACAAGTGAAATCCACAGAAATTTCCTGCACTGGAAGTGGTCACTCCATCCATCTTGTTACTTGTGAGAATGAGACTTGCATTGGTAGAGGATAGTTCAAGGATGCATTAAAAAAAAAGCCATCATGGAATTATTAAGTTGAAGGTTATCTTGTTGGAGAAAGAAGTTAACAAAACTGCTTTTACCAGCATTGTTGTATTTGGGGTACCGAATTTCTCCTAGTCTGAAGTGGTACTCACCATCAATGCTTTGCTTAATCCATTCCAGCATCAGTGAGAGAATTATACCTACCTTCCCAGTCAGTGAAGACAGATCATCCCCTCCAATAACTTTCACTTCCTCTGCAGTTTGATCGTTCTATATAATGCACAATAAAACAGTGAGAAGTAATTTTTATTGTGTCAACAACTATCAGAAGAGCTTCACCAGCAATTAATTCTGGTCTCACTTGACATCATTCCAAATCAAGGTAAACTCAGATTTCTGAATGGACAATGAACCCATGAACACCACCTCACATCTTTATTTTGCTCTCTTTTTGCACTACATACACATACATATATAGGAAATGCTCCCACAACCACATCCAGATCCTGGCCCTCATGTGTGGTTCATCTACTAGCCTGGTGGATCCATTCCTACTACCAGAAGGGGCAAAAGTGGGTTACTGGTGCCTTAAAACCAGTCACTTTGGGCAGATGGGGCTCATTTGCCATGGTTGGCAGCTCCATCCAGGATAAGGAAATCTCTGATCTCAAACCTATACTGCCTTGCAGCTGTACCCACTCATGGGGATGGATTCAGGAGTAGCCCCAGAAAAAAAAATGGAGCTGGAGTCCCTAAGGCAGTCCTACATCAAGTTCAACACTGACTGGCAACTCCTACCACTGCTGCCAAACTGTATCGGTCTCTGCCATTCTCTTGGATTTATCAGCTGCATGGAGATGGAGAGCTTGCTACAAGGACAACAGTTTGCTTTCCATATTGTACTGCCCTGATTTACATATCAAACATAAACAATATCTATATTCAACTGTGACCCATAAAGGCCTCCTGTATATTATACTATATATACTTCTTTATTGCTGCTGAAAAACAAATCTCATGACATTATAATGAACCTGATAACTATCTCTGGTTCTAATCCACTGTGGGTATTGATACAGTTTTACAATGAGCTGTTTCTATTTTGCTTTATTCCGTTTACGGGATGTGTTGCTCCTGATAACGGCCAACATTTATCACCCACCCTCAATCACCCTCAGGGTTAAGGTGAGCCCCGCACTTGAACTGTGCAGTCCTTCAGCTGAAGGTGCTGCCATTGTGCTGTTGAGTGAGGGATTCCAGGGACTCGTTATTTTCACTGAGTCAAGTGAGGAGGAGGGTAGGCAAGTTGCTGGAGAAGGCGCCTGCTTATTCAGTGGCGGTGAGAGCCTTCAGTGTGCATGGGCTGTTCATTTCGTGGATGGTCCAGCAGGGGTGGAGGGTACTGGATGCTTTTCTGGCAAAGTCGGTGACCAGTGGTGTACTTCAGGGATAGGTGTTGCCACCTTTTGTTTGTGATGTCTGGTAATGACTTGATGTGGTACATGTATCGAGTGATCAGTAAGTCTGCAGATGCCTCAAAACTCACAAAATGCTGGAGGAACTCCATAGGTCAGGCAGTATCTATGAAGGGGAATAAAGTGTCAACGTTTCAAGTCAAGACCCTTCACCAGGAATTGAAAGGAAGGGGGCAAAAGCCACAATAAGAAGGTGGGAGGAGGGGAAGACAGGTGATTGGTGAGACCAGCTTAGGAGGACATTGCGTGGGTTGGTGAGGGGAAGGGATGAAGTGAGAAGCGGTGAGGGAGGTTAAGTGGAAGAGGTAAAGGGCTGAGAAAGGAGTCTGACAGGAGGGGACCGTGGACAATGAGAGACAGGGAAAGAGAAGGGGCATCAAAAGGAGGTGATAGGCAAGTGGGGAGAAGAGAAGGGTAAGCAGGGAACTAGAATGGGGAAATGGAAAAGGGAAGAACAGGGGGGGAGAACGGGGGGGAAAAGAACAGGGGGAGGGGGGAAGAACGGGGGGGGGGAAGAAATTACTGGAAAGAGAAATCAATGCCCATACCATCAGATCAGAGGCTATCCAGATGAAATATGAGACATCAGTCCTCAAACCTGAGAGTAGCCTCATCATGGCAGTAGAGGAGTAATATGGGAATGGGAAGTTAAATAAAAATGGGTGGTCATCGGGAAAACCCAGCTTATCTGTTGTGGATAGGGAAAGCCACAGCAGGATATGGATCAGATGGAAAGTTTGATGGAGGTGTTGGAAAGTTTTTTTGGGTTGGAGGTATGTGGGTGTGCAGGGAAGGGTCTTGTTTGGCTATTGTTTTGCTGATTGCTGCTGCTGCTTGTGTTGTTCTGCTGAACACTGTGGACATGCTCCCTTGGTGCTGGAACGTGAGGCAACACTTACTGTCTGCCTCCAGCACATCCCCAAGTGTGATGGCTGCTAACACAAATCGACGCATTTCACTGTATGTTTTCAATGTAGATGCAATAAATGAATTTGAATCAGAATCTGCTTAGGTCCAGCAATGATGAAGGAATGATGTTAAGAACCTTCAGGTGTCCCCCTGTGCTTCAAGCCTCATCTTTCTTGGTGCTGGGTCTGTGAAGGGTTTTTGACAAGCTCCCGCAGTGCATTCTGAAGAAGACACAAATTACAACCAGTGGTGGAGCAAATAAGTGTTTAAGGGGGTTGACAGGGTCTATGTTTACCCAGCATAATGTTGAGTGCTACTGGAACTATACTCGTAAAAACAAGAGGCTCTGCAGTGCAAACATACAAAATGCTGGAGGAACCTAGCAGGTCAGGCAACCTCTATGGAAAGGAATAAACAGTCAATATTTCAGGCCCATATTCTTTATCTGAGAATATACTCATTCAGCTAAGTAGAAAACATTCCATCATGTTACTGATGTCCCTCATAGCTGCTGTAAAGGTTTTAGGGAATCAGGAGGCAAGTTATCAGCAGATCGCTGTTCACATTTCTATAGTTCCTAAAGATACATTTGGCAGTAGTCCATGTGTTCCCTCATCTATATTTAACAAGTTATTACCTCAAAACAAATGCAATATTTAAGCTAATGAATTCAAAGTTGGGCATTAATGATATCTCAAGGGCACACGTCAGCCAGATGGCTCATTTGATGGGATCCGTGTGTAAATGTGCTGTACAGACATGCAAGGCACTGGTCCATTACCCAGTCCGAACATCATCAAACAACAGGGCAAAGTAACTGCAGAAATGGTACAATTGGCCTCAAGTCATTCTGGGCCAGGGGACGCAAGAACAGATGAAACAGGAGCAGGAGTTGGCCATCTGGCCCACTGAGCCTACTCTGCTATTCAATTTAATCATGGCTGATCTGGCTGTTATGCAAGCCCAATCTACCCGCCTTTTCCCCACAACTCTAAACTCCCTTGCTATGCAGAAATTTATCTAACTGTGCTTTAAGTATATTTAATGAGGTAGCCTCTGCTGCTTCTGCGGGCAGAGAATTTCACAGATTCACTACTCTCTGGGAAAAGCAATTTCTCCTCATTTCAGTATTAAATCTACTCTTCTGAATGTTGAGGTTATGCCTCTAGTTCTGGTCATATTTTTAAAGATTAGCTTTATTTGCCACACCTCTATTCAAATACACAGTGAAATGTATTGTTGGCGTCACTGACCAACACAGCCCAAGAATGTGCTGGGAGGCTGACCTTCGTGTCACTATGTTTCTGGCACCAGCATTGTATGCCCACAACACACTTACCCAAAATAGTATGTCTTTTGAACATGAGAGGAAAGTGGAGGACCCGGAGGAACCCCGTGCAAACCCCTTACAGGCAGGAGGAATTGAACCCTGATCTTAGAGCTGGTGCTGGTTTAAAGGTTTCAAGGAATCAGGAGGCAATCATGCTGACCACTCTGTTCCTGTACCATCCACTTACTAGTGGAAACAATTTTCCTTCCTCCATCTTATCTATCCCTTTCACAGAGTCATAGAACAGTACAGCACAGACACAGGGCCTTTGGCCCTTCTAGTCCATGTCAAACTATTAATCTGCCTAGTACCATTAACCTGCTCCTAGATCATAGCTCTCCATACCCCTCCCAACCATGTACCTATCCAAATTTCTCTTAAATGCTGAAATCGAATTTGCCACTTCCACTGGCAGCTCATTCCATATTCTCACTACCCTCTGAGCAAAGAGGTTCTCCTCATGGTCCCCTTAAACATTTCACCTATCACCTTAAACACATCACCTCTAGTTCTAGTCTCACATAACCTCAATGGGAGAAAAAAAAAAGCCTGCTTGCATTTACCCTATTTATACCCTCATAATTTTGTAAACCTCTATCAAATTTCCCTGATCTTACATTTTTATTATTTTATATAAGCTCATATGTTTTTGCAAGATTCCCTCTCATTTTTCTGAATTAACACGAGTGATGACTCAAGCTCTCCGTATAGGCTAACTCCCTCATCTCCAGAATCAACTCCTCGGCACTGCCAACGTATCATTCCTCAATAAGCAGATCAGAACTGCACGCAGTACTCCCGGAAAGGGAGACTTAAAAAAAATCTTACTATGAACATTATTCAGTCACACCTCCTGGGAAATAGACACATGATATTATCATTGTTATACTCAGTGGCCACTTTATTAGGCACAACTGCTTGTTAATGCCAATATCTAATCAGCCAATCAAGTGGCAGCAACTCAATTTTTTTTAAAAGCATGCAGACATGGTTAAGAGGTTCAATTGTTGTTCAGACCAAACAACAGAATAGGGAAGAAATGTGATCTAAGTGACTTTGACTGTAGATGCTAGATGGGGTGGTTTGACCATCTCAGAAACTGATCTCCTGGGATTTTCATGCACAATCATCTCTAGAGCTGACAAGAGAATGGTGCAAAAATAAATCCAGCCAGCTGCAGTTCTGTGGGTGAAACATCTTGTTAATGAGAGAGGTCAGAGGAAAATGGCCAGACTGGTTCAAGCTGACAGGAAGATGACAGTAACTCAATTAACTACGCGTTACAACAGTGGTGTGCAGAAGAGCATCTCTGAATGCGCAACACGTCGAAGCTTGAAGTGGATAGGCTACAGCTGCAGAAAACCACACCGGGTTCCACTCCTGTACCTAATAAAGTGGCCACTGAGTGTAACATCTAGACATTTGATGTAACTGCTCCTTACAGTGCAGCAGCTTACACTTCCCGGGCACAGGTAAAGAATGGCCACCTGACCAAGGCATGCTTCTGGTATAACAACCCAACAGGTGGCCATTCAGGCCAACAGATCCATGCCAGCTCCCAGGAGAGTTCCATAAACCCTTCTGCATTTTCCCCGTGCCCCTGTGATTTATTCCCCCGATACACACCCATCTCTCCTTTTGACTCTTTGTGGCACAAACCTACAGTCACAATGGCTAAGGAGCCCAGCAGCAGATCCTCAGGATGCAGGAGGAAGCCAGAATACCCACAAGATCACGGTGTCAACTTCACAAGGTCCAGAGGTCAGGATTGAACCCGGATCCCTAGTGTTGCTGTGACAAAATTACAAAATTATGAGGGGTTTAGGCAGGGTGAATACTTGCAGATGTTTGCCTCTCAGGTTGGGTGAGAATGGAATCAGAGGTCATGGGTTTAGGGTAAAATGGGAAATATTCAAGGGGAATCTGAGGGGGATCTTCTTCACTCAGATGGTGGTGGAGCTGTCAGTGAAAGTGGTGGATATTCGGTTAATTGTAATATTTAAGAGAAGTTTGGACAAATACATGGATTGGAGGGGAATGGAGAGATATGGTCCAGGTGGATATAGATTGGATAGGGAGAAGATCGGGTTGGCATGGACCAGATGGGCCGAAGGGCTGATTTTGTGCTGTAGTGCTCTACAACTATTATCCTTCTCTCCCGGCTGAAGTTCATTAACCTCTGCTCACTTACCAGTCCCCAAAACCCTAGCACCCGTCTTTGACAGATGGCCCAGATGCTACCGCCACCAGTCAGGCAACACACTTAACCCCATTCCAGCACTGCATCCGGTGCTGCAGCCTCTTCCTAGGGTAGAGGAAGCAATGACTAACCATCTGACTGATTCTGGGTGGAGAACCATTGGAGAAACAAAACCACGTGACACTGGGGAAATCGGGGCACATTCGGAGCCATTCTCTCTGGTGCCGCAATGCCTGGACATCCTATTCCATTAAATATCAGGGACCACAGTGACTAGAATCCAGATACTGGCGCCTTATGAGATCCATTGCCAACACTTGCTATTCCATTGTACACTGCAGCTTTGAACAGGCCACCTGCACCAATACAAAAATAGTCAGAAGCAAAGTGGACACAGTCCCTGGATTATGTAAGGGTTCGACTCCTGAGGACTGCCAGTATTCTAATTTCTCTTCAAGTCAGAAACATCCATGTTAGAGCACAGAGTTAAAAAGCAATACAGCAGGAGAAAAAGGCCTTCAGCCAGTCTGGTCCATGCTGATTGTAACATCCCCCCTGCTAGCCCCAGTTGCCTGCATTCGGCTCATAAACCCACCAAACCCCCTGCAATTTAAGTACCTACTGAAATGCTTCTTAGCAACTGCTTTAGCAACTTCCCTTGGCAGCTCATTCCAGGCACTCACTAACCTCAGTGTGAAGAAGTTACCTCTTGGTTTTCTTAAATCTCTCCCCTCTTATCTCATCCCTGTGCCCTCTAGTTTCGGACTCTGCAACTCTGGGGAAAAGACTGTCCACCTTATTTGTAAACCTCACAATATTATAAACTTCTACGAGGTCATCTCTCATTCCCCTGCACTCCAGGGAATAAAGATGCAGCATAGCCAACCTCTCCCTGTAACTCAGGCCCTTGAGCACGGTAGCAGAAGGGTTTAGTGTAACACTTTACAATGCCAGCAATCAGAAGATCAGGGTTCAATTCCTGACAGTGTCGGTAAGGAGTTTGTACATTCTCCCTGTGACTGTGTGTATTTCCTCCTAGTGCACCGGCTTGCTCCCACATTCCAAAGACGTATAGGTTAGTGCTGTGGGTATTCTATATCAGCGGCGGAAGTACGGTTACACTTGCGGGCTTACCCCAGCACATCCACAGACTGTGTTGGTCATTGACTCTAAAGGCACATTTTACTGTATATTTCGATGACATACAAATAAAGCTAATCTTCCCACCCCCTTGTCCCTCTCTCATGTTATCTCCTTGCCTGCCCATTGCCTCCTTCTAATGTTCCTCCTCCCCCTCTTTTCTTATTTCTTCCATGGCCTTCTGTGTCTTTCATCAATCAACTTCCTAGCTCTTTGCCACATTCCCCTCCCCCCACCAAGTTTCAACTATTACCTGGCATTACTCTCTCCCCCACCCACCCACCTTTCAAATCTACTCTTTAGCTTTTTTCTCCAGTCCTGCCACAGGGTTTCAGCCCAAAATGTCGACTGTACTTTTTTTCCCCCACCATTGATGCTGCCTGGCCTGCTGAGTTCCTCCAGCATTTTGTGTGTGTTGCTCGGATTTCCAGCATCTGCAGACTTCCTCTTGTTTCTAATCTTTAGCCTTTCCAGGTAGCATCCTTGAAAATCTCTTCTGCATCCTTCCCAGTTTGACAATATCTTTCCTATAACAGGGTGCGCAACATTATACAACTATTTTCTATAATAACCTCTCTATATACACTGCTATGTCACTTCATTGTATTATTGACCCATAATCTACCTATAATTCAGTTATTAAATGAATACCATGACATATTTTTGATTACCATATTGAAAACTACTTTTGAACTGTCTGGAAGAATTTGGATAAGATCAGATGTCCGCACGCCAAATTATTCCTAATCCAGGAAGCCACTGTACTTACGCAGTAACTCTTCAACCTGATGAAATCAATGGTCATTGGGAGTGACTCTTCCTGGTTCCTGTTCAGAGCCTTGATGTAGTCCAACAGATCAGCAAAGAACTTGTAACCCCCCTTCAGTACACAAAGCACCACGATGTGATCGCCGCCCATATCCTTCATTATATCTCTGGCTAGCCGCTCGGTCCTTTTGCAAAGAGAAAGAACGAATAGGTAATTATTGCCAAATGGCACTGGGCCCCCATACAACACCAGCTCATGTACCAAACCTAGCTTCAGATGGTATGGTGACATGGCGGTTAAATTACTGGATCAGTAAACCAGAGGGCTATGGGTCAGAAGCAGAAGACAAGCCCACTGTTTGCTATAGTTTTGAATAAGGAGAGGTGATCACATGGAAATCTGCAAAATGAGCAGCACGTTAGCATAATGCAATGCACGTACCAGCAATTGGGGTTCAATTCCCACCACTGTAGGGAGTTAGGATGTTCTTCCCATGACCTTATGGGTCTCCTTATTGGTGCTTCAGTTTCCTCCCACATTCCAAAGACATACGGGTTAAGGTTAATAAGTTGCGTGCATGCTACGTTGGTGCCAAAAGCATGGTGACACTTGCGGGCTCCCCCCAGCACATATTTGGACTGTGATAGTCGTTGACTTAAATTATATATTAAACTGTAGGCATTGACTTTATATGTAACAAATAAAGCTAATCTATAAATCTATAATTCCCACTGAGCTGTCAGAGTGAGACACTTCCCCAGAACGAGTCGTCTAGAAATTAGGATCATATTTTCAGAATACGGAGTTTGTCATTTTGACTGAGCTGAGGCGAAGATTCCTCACCCACAAAGTGATGGAACCTTAGATTCTCTACCCTAGAGTTTCAGTTCAGTCCATCACAGATAAAGCCCTCCCCAGCATTGATCAATTCTATATGGAGCGTTGTCGCAGGAGAGCAGCATCCATCATCAAGGACCCCCACCATTCAGGCCATGTTCTCTTCTCACTTCTGCCATCAGGGAGGAGGTACAGGAGCCTCTGGACACACACCACCAGGACAGTTATTACCCTTTAACTATCAGGCTCTTGAACCAGAGGGGATAACTTCATGCAACTTTATTCAACCCAACATTGAATTGTTCTTACCACCTATGGAATCACTTTCAAGGCCTTTTCATCTCTTGTTTTGATATTTATTGCTCATTATTTTTGTTTCTTTGTATTTTCTGTGAACGGCCACAAGTAAATGAATCTCAAGGTTACATATGATGACATATACTTTTACTTTGAACAGAAACTGCTAAGATTTCCCGATAGTAATGGAACGTGGGGATAATGCAGGATAATGGAGCCAAGCTGCAAGGTCAACCATGATGTTAATGAATTGTGATCAGACTCTAAGGTTTGGGTGCATGACTCATTCTCCTTATTTTTATGTCTTAAGACACAGAAACAATTCCTATTAAAACAGTAGCTGGGTGAAGTTAATTAAATGAGTCTGGAATAAAAAGACAAATTTGCTTAAGAAATAATATCCAACATGCAATGAAAAAACTAATTCTATTCCTCCCCAAGGATACAGATAAGTTATTTAGCCCAAGAATATTTATATCATTTTTGACATATCAGTCAATGCACTTATTCATGCAAAATAGTATTTGGTAGCATTGCCTTTAAATTGTTTAACTTGGGTCAAATATTTTGGGTAGCCTTCCACAAGCTTCTCACAGTAAGTTGCTGGAATTTTGTTCCATTCCTCCTGACAGAACTGGTGTAACTGAGTCAGGTTTGTAGGCCTCCTTGCTCGTACACGCTTTTTCAGTTCTGCCCACAAATTTTCTGTCAGATTGAGATCAGAAAATGATGTCAACTCTGGTTCATCCTTGGGAGCAATTTCCAAACACCTGAAGGTACCACGTTTATCTGTACAAACAATAGTACGCAAGGATAAACACCATGGGACCACACAGCTGTCATAACGCTCTGGAAGGAGACGCATTCTGTCTCCTAGAGATGAACGCATTTTGGTGCAAAAAGTGCAAATCAACCCCAAAACAACAGCAAAGGACCTTGTGAAGATGCTGGAGGAAACAGGTAGACAAGTATCTATATCCACAGTAAAATAAATCCTATATCGACGTAACCTGAAAGGCTACTCAGCAAGGAAGAAGCCACTGCTCCAAAACCACCATAAAAAAGTGGACTACAGTTTGCAAGTGCACATGGAGACAAAGATCTTACTTTTTGGAGAAATGTCTTCTGGTCTGATGAAACAAAAATTGAACTGTTTGGCCACAACAACCATAATTATGTTTGGAGGAAAAAGGGTGAGGCTTGCAAGTCGAAGAACACCATCCCAACCGTGAAGCATGGGGGTGGCAGCATCATGTTGTGGGGGTGCTTTGCTGCAGGAGGGACTGGTGCACTTCACAAAATAGATGGCATCATGAGGAAGGAAAATTACGTGGATATATTGAAGCAACATCCCAAGACATCAGCCAGGAAGTTAAAGCTCGGTCACAAATGGGCCTTCCAAATGGACAATGACCCCAAGCATACCTCCAAAGTCGTGGCAAGATTGCTTAAGGACAACAAAGTCAAGGTATTGGAGTGGCCATCACAAAGCCCTGACCTCAACCCGACAGAAGATTTGTGGGCAGAACTGAAAAAGTATGTGCGAGCAAGGAGGCCTACAAACCTGACTCAGTTACACCAGTTCTGTCAGGAGGAATGGAACAAAATTCCAGCAACTTACTGTGAGAAGCTTGTGGAAGGCTACCCAAAATGTTTGACCCAAGTTAAACAATTTAAAGGCAATACCACCAAATACTAACAAAGTGTATGTAAACTTCTGACCCACTGGGAAAGTGATGAAAGAAATAAAAGCTGAAATAAATCATTCTCTCTACTATTATTCTGACATTTCACATTCTTAAAATAAAGTAGTGATCCTAACTGAAATAAGACAAGGAATGTTTTCTAGGATTAAATGTTGGAAATTGTGAAAAACTGAGTTTAAATGTATTTGGCTAAGGTGTATGTAAACTTCTGACTTCAACTGTATGTACTTTGATAATATATCTACTTTGAGCCTTTGATCAGGACTGGAAAGGAAGGGAGAAGAAATGAGAATGTGGGGAGAGAGGAAGGAGTTCAAGGTTACAGGTGATAGGTGATGGGGGGGTGATGGCAGGGGACGACAGCGGGGGGGCGATGGTATAAGAAGCTGGGAGGTGATAGGTGGAAGAGGTAAAGGGCTTAAGAAGAAGGAACTTAATAGGAGAGGGCAGTGAACATTGGTATAAAGGGAAGGAGGCGGGGAACCAGGGATCATGAGGGCAAAGCCAGAAGAGAATGAGTGAGAGAGCCATCAGAATGGGGTAAAAGCAAAAAAAACTGAGAGGGTTTGAGGAAAACAGAAGGGAGTGGTTACTGCAAGTTAGAGAAATTGATGCTCATGTTATCAGGTTGGAGACTATCCTGGTGGAATAGGAGGTGTTATAGAGTCATCGAGTAACACAACATGGTTACAGGCCCTTGGCCCCATCAAGTCCACGCCGACAATGGTGCCCAGCCAGCTCTTTCCAATTTCCTGTGTTCACACCATATCCCTCTAAGCCAAGGTTATCAACCTTTTTTTATACCATGGACCCCTATCACCAACTGAGTGGTCCGTGGACCCCAAGTTGGGAACCCCTGCTGTAAGCCCCACCCCTCCATGTATCTATCCAAGTGCTTCTTAAATGATACCATTCCCCCTGCCTCCACCAATTCCCCTGACAGCTCATTTTGCCATCAAAAGTCTCATATAGCAGATTGCATGGATGGAAAAGTTGGAGTGAATGGTTGGTACCTGGACTCCATAAGTGTATCTGACCAAGCTAAAAAGAGTTAGGACATTTAAGAGAAAAAACACATTAAATTAATAAATGAAAAGACAAACCATCAGAACAAAATTCAAGGCCAGTTTTCACAGAGATTATTATCACTGACGTACATCATGAAATCCTCTGTTTGTGATAGCAGTACAGTGCAATACATGCAACAGACTACAAATTACATTGAGACACAAATAAGAAAGTAAGTAATGAAAAATAGCGAGCAAAAGTAGTGTTCATGGTCCATTCAGAAATCTGCGGACAGCAGTGGCTAACACAAAATGCTGGAGGAACTCAGCAGGTCAGGTAGCATATTTGGAAAGGAATAAACAGTTGATGTGTTGGGCAGAGATCCTTCAAATGTCAACTGTCTATTCCTTTCCATAGATGCTGTCTGACCCCCTGAGATCTTCCAGCATTTTGCATTTGTTACTCTGGACTTACAGCATCTGCAGTGGCTAACAGGTTTTAGTCCTGGGGACACTTGTATTAAATGTGCTTATTGATTTGGTTCCTTACAGTTGTCATAGCTGAAAGTGGTAATGGGGATAAGCTCCCACAGTCTAGTAAATGTTACCAATGGTGTGCGTCTCAAATAGCCTCTGACAACCAAGTCCAGCTCCTGGCCTTTTCATGTGGCTTAGTTACTAAGCCCGGCTGAACTATTTCTACTGACAGGAGAAGGGGCATGGGCGGGTTACTGGTACCTCAAACCAGTCATTTTAGGCAGATGAGGCTCATCATCCAGATTTAGCAGCTCATCTAGAAGGAAAATCTGATTTCACACCCTTGCTACATTGTACCTATACCCACTCATGGGGAAGGTTTCAGGAGAAAAACAGTGAGGAGAAAAAAACAAATCAGGAGCTGGAGTTCCTAAAGCAGTCTGATGTTGAGTTCAACACCGATGGGCAACTCCTGTGACGCCACTGGTGCCAAACTGTATTGGATTATGGCGTTCCTTTGGATTGTGAGGGGATCCTGGGGTGCCCCTATTAACTGTTGGGGGGGAGAGGGGGGAGAGGGGGGAGAGGGATATTTATCACCGATGGTTTGTTTTGAAAAGAGAGAGAGAGAGACGAAGATTAACGGTTGGACTGTCCCGTTAGGGCACGGGAGGTATCCTTGGATTTCTATTTTGGAGATAGCATCGAGCAGCTCGAAAGTTGCTATGGCGACCGACAGCACATTATTGATATTACTTTCAAGGACAGCTCTGCTTGCTTGCATTTCTTCACAGACAAAGGAAGGAGGGACTCTTTGAATGATAGGTGAAGCTCAGCACGGTGAGATAAATAGGAGGTCAGATGATACAGACCTCAGACACATGATCTGGACACTGAATGAGCATTGTTGTGCCCACAGAGAAAGTGGGTTTTGGAGGATCGATCAGGCGGATCGATCCAAATTGCTCTACCAGTGAAGGAGAAGGGGTTGACTGGTGGGGAGTTGTCTATGTGTCCACCCTTGCCGGGGTTATAGCTCCACCACAGGGAAACCAGTCCCCCTTGTTAAAGTCACAGTTGGTGACTTGTGAAGGATTTCAGAGGATGACAAGAAGATCGATGGCAACAGCTCAGCTGAAGACTCGACTCAACTCTCTCTCTCTCCCTCCATCGCTACTCAACTAAATACCATGAACTGAACTGAACTTTACTCATCATCGTAAGACTGTATCTTTTTACCCCTAGACTTATAGAAGCTTGGTTTTTCATACATATATTTCCACACTTACTGATATACTTACATTTACATATATATATACACACACACATATATATATATATATATATATATATATATACACATACACATACATATATGTAAGGGGGTTTTGACTTTTATGTTACTGCGGATATATATAAATCACTGCTAACCTGTTTGATTTATTTAAATTTATATTACTGTATTGCGCAGTCACTAATAAATATTATTAGTTTATAGCAATACTAGACTCCAAAGTGTTTTCCATCTCTGCTGGTTCTTTATTCCCATCACGGGGTACGTGACAAGATCCATCACTTGCATTGAGAGGGAGAGCCTATTACATGAGTAACAGCTTGCTCTCCATATCGTACTGCCCTGGCTTGCATATTACATAGATTGCTGGTATGAAACATCATGGTCAACCCCAACCAGAGGTTCCCAACTGGGATCCATAGACCCCTTGGTTAATGGTAGGGGTCCATGGCATAACATAGGTTGGGAATCAGTGACCATGACCAACGGAGGATCTCAAATCGATTTGGCAATGGTACAGACATGGATCAACGACTGAACTGATGGAACTTTTAGCCAGCAAGGATTCCATAGTCGTGTTCTCCTGCTGTATTGTAATTCTCCGTGATTTGGGGAATAGATTCAAAACATTAAAGACAGCTTCTTATGGACATTGAGGACATAAAAGTAGAATTTAAGGCTTTATCACTGGGAATAGAACACAAAGTGGAAGCAGAAATGACGAGTCTTTATAAAACCTTAATGAGCCAGTTAAGAGCAAAGTCTTGAGCTCCACATCACAGGAAGAATATCAAGGATAGAGAGAGAGAGTGCAGGGCATACACATTAGGATGCTGCCAGAAAGACAAATACTTAAACACAGGAGATTCAATAAATTCTGTAATCCACACACACACACACACACACACACACACACACACACTCAAGGAACAAACTGCTTGGAAAAGACATGCTTTTTTAATTTTGAATGATGCAGATTATTGGCCAATATGAAACATTTCAAATTGATAACTGGCCTCAAAACTCCCAGAAACTTTATTACCGAGATGGTTGGTGCTGCACTTCTATATACTGAAAAATATGATATATTAGTAACACACATAAAATGCTGATGGAACTCAGCAGATCAGGCACCATTGATAGAAATGAATAAACATTGATGTTTCCGATCAAGACTGGAAAAGAATGGGAAAGACTGGAAAAGGATATTTCGGATCAGGACTGGAAAAGAATGGGGAAAGTTGGGGGTGGGGAAGGAGGTCAAACTGGAAGATGACGGATGAAGCCAGGTGGGTGGGGGAGGGGACATGAAGCAAGAATCTGGGAAGTGATAAGTAGAAAAGACAAAAGGGCTGGAGAAGAAAGAATCTGATAGGAAAGGAGAGTAGACCATGGGAGAAAGGGAAAGAGAAGGGATATTAAAGAGGGTTATAGGCAGCTGACGAGAAGAGATAAGAGGGCGGTGTTGGGAAATGAAAGGGGAGGGGGAAAATTACCAGAAGGTATCGATGCTCATGCAACCAGGTTGGAAGCTACCTAGACAGAATATGAGGTGTTGCTCCCCAACCTTCTTATTCTAGCATCTTCCCCCTTCCTTTCCAGTCCTGATGAAGAGTCTTGGCCCAAAACAGCAACTGTTAATTCATTTCCATTGATGCTGCCTGACTTGCTGAGTTCCTTCAGCATTTTGTCATAGTCATAGTCATACTTTAGTGATCCCGGGGGAAATTGGTTAAATTTGTGTGTGTTGCTCTGGATTTCCAGCATCAGTAGAAACTCTTGTGTTTCTGATATATTTAGTAAAGCAGCTGTACTTAGACAATCCTTGTATTGGTTTCCCTAATCTGCACTTGGCCTCATTGTGGCAGTAAAGGAGGCCATGGCCAGACATGTCAGTGTGGGAATGGGAAGTTGAATTGAAATGGGTGGCACCAGGAGATCCTAGCTATTGCAGCAGAAGGTGCTCGATGAAGTGATCCTCCAGTCTGCATTAAGTCTCACTGATGTGGAGGAGGCCAATTTGGGAGCATCAGATGCAATAAGTAACCCAACAACTTTGCGGGTGAAGCACCACCTCACCTGGAAGGACTGTTTAGGGCCCTGAATAGTGGTGATATTCAAAACACTGCAGATACTAGAAATCTGAAATTAAATAGAATATCGTGGAAAGGCCAAGAGAGCTGGGAAACAGCTGTGGGAGGTGAAGTAAAGGTTAACAATTCCAGCTGAATTGAATGGAAAGAGAAGTATTTCATGCAGTCAACTGTGATGTTTTGTACTTCAGCAGGACCAGTCAGGGTAGGTTTTACACAGTGAATAGTCGGGTACTGGGGAGTGTGGTAGAACAAAGGTGTCTGGGAATACAGGTCCATAATTCGTTGAAGTGGTGTCACAGGTTGATGGGGTTGTAAAGAAAGCTTTTGGCACATTAGCCTTCATAAATTAAAGTACTGAGTACAGGAGATTAGATGCTACGATGAAGTTGTACAGGAAGTTGGTGAGGCCTAATTTGGAATATTGAAAACTGTTGTGGTCACCTACCCACGGGAAAGAGGCAAAAAAGGTTGAAAGGGTACAGAGAAAATTTACAAGGATGTTGCTGGATCTGGAGGACCTGAGTTATATGGAAAGATTGAATAGGTTAGGACTTTATTTCTTGGAACGTAGAAGACCAAGAGGAGATGTGACAGAGGGGTACAAAATTATGAGAAGGATAGATAGGGTAAATGCAAGCAAGCTTTTTCCACTGAAGTTAGGTGGGACTAAAACTAGAGATCATGGGTTAAAGGTGAAAGATGAAAAGTTTAAGGGAAACATGAGGGGAAGCTTCTTTACTCAGAGGGTCATGAGAGTGTGGAACAAACTGTCAGCTCAAGTGGAGCATGTGAGGTCGATTTCAAAGTTTAAGAGAAGTCTGGATAGGTACATGGATGGTAGGGGAATGGAGGGATATGGTCCCAATGCAGGTCGATAGGAGTAGGCAGTTTAAATGGCTTGGCATTGACCAGGTGGGCCAAAAGATGGTTTCTGTGCTGTACTTTTCTGTGCCTATGACTTTATGAAATCTAAACAACTGCAGATACTGGAAATCTGAAAGATGAACAGATGGCTGGACATAACGCTGGAACTTTATTCCGTAAAACCATAAGATATAGGATCAGAATTAGGCCGTGTGGCCCATCGAGTGGCTCCACCATTTCATCATGGCTGATCTATATTCCCACTCAGCCACACTATTTTGCCTTCTCCCAGTATCCCTTCATGCCCTGCCCAATCAAGAATCTATCAACCTCTGCCTTAAACCTACATGAAGATTTGACCTCCACAGCAGCCTGTGGCAAAGAATTCCACAGATTCACAATTCTCTGGTTAAAGAAATTCCTCATCTCCATGTTAAAAGGACGTACCTCTGTTCTGAGGCTGTCGCCTCTGGTTTTAGACTCTCCCATCATAGGAAACATCTTCTCCACATGCATTCTATCAAGGCCTTTCACTATTCAATAGGTCTTAATGAGGTCACCCCTCATTCTTCTAAATTCCTATCAATACAGACCAGAGCCATCAAACGCTCTTCATATGACAAGCTATTCAATCTTGGAATCATTTTCCTGAACCTCCTTTGAACCTTCTCCAGATTCAGCACATCCTTTCCGAGATAATTGACCCAAAACTGCTCACAATACTCCAAGTTGGCCTCATGATGCTTCATAAAGTCTCAACATTATATCCTTGATTTTATATTCTAGTCCGCTTGAAATGAATGCTAACATTCCATTTGCCCTCTTAGGCACAGATTGTAAATTAACCTTTAGGGAATCCTGTACAAGGACTCATAAGTCCCTTTGCATCTCAGATTTTTGGATTTTTTCTCCATTTAGAATAGTTATCCCTTTCATTTCTGTTACTGAAGTTCATGACCATACACTGTATTCCATCAGCCATTTCTTTGCCCTTTCTTCTAATCTGTCTGTCCTTCTGTAGTCTTTCTGCTTCCTCAGAATTACCTGCCCCTCCAGCTATCTTCATATTGTCTGCAAATCTTTCAACAAAGCCCTCAATTCCATCATCAAAATCATTGACATATAACATAAAAAGAATCTGTCCCAACACAGAGCCCTGTGGAACACCACTAGTCACCGGCAGCCAGCCAGAAAAGGCTCCCTTTATTCCTGCTCTTTGCCTCCTGCCAGTCAGCCACTGCTTTATCTGTGCTAGAACCTTTCCTGTAATACCACCAGCTTGTAGCTTTTTAAGCATCCTCATGTGTGGGACCTTGTCAAAGGCCTTCTGAAAATCCAAGTACACAACAATTCTCCTTTGTCTATCCTGCCTGTTACTTCAAAGAATTCCAACAGATACGTCAAACAAGATTTTCTCTTGAGGAAGCCACGCTGACTATGACCTATTTTATCATGTGCCCCCAAGTGCCCTGACAACTCAGCCTTAATAATCGCTCTCTCCTTAAGCCTTAAGCCTCTCTCTTACACTTTATGTACTTGAAGAAACTCCTCCCCCCCCCCGAAGAGTGTGAAGAATGACAGGAGACTTGATAGAGGTTCTAGCACAGATAAAGCAGGGGAATATGAAGGGAAACTTCTTCACTCAGAGGGTTGTGAAGTGTAGAACAAGCTGCCAGCATTAGTGAAGCATGAAAGCTCAATGTCAACATTTAAGGAAAAGTTGGATAGGTACATGGATGATAGGGGTATGAAGGGCTATGGTACAGGTGGAGGTTGATGGGAGTAGGCAGTTTAATTAGTTTCAGTCCGGACTAGGTGGGCCAAAGGGCCTGTATACATGCTTTACTTCTCTACGACTCCATGAATCCAAGTTATTTCTCTCTCTCACAGATGCAGACTGACCTGCTGAGCATAGAACAGTACAGTACAGCACAGTACATGTACTTTGGCCCACAATGTTGTGCAGAACCCTTTACCTACTCCAAGATCAATCGAGCCATCCCCCCTCCCCCCCCCCTCGTGTTCAGACAGTCCTCTTTTCCATAGATACTACATAAACTTCTGTATTCTGCACTTTAGTTTATGGAACCAATAATTCCGTATGCAGTTTGAGTAGTCTTGTCCTAAACACAAGAGATTCTGCAGATGCTGGAAATTCAGAGCAACACACACAAAATGCTGGAGGAACACGGCAGGCCAAGCCACATCTAAGGAGAGGAATAAACAATTGACATTTCAGGCTGAGACTCTTCATCAGGAATGGAAATAAAAGGGGAAGAATCCAGAATAGGTGGGAGGAAGAGAGGAAGTATGTTGGTAGGTGATAGGTGATGCCAGATGAGGAGGAAGATGGATGACTGGGGGAGGGGAAATGAAGTGAGAAGCTGGGAGGCGATCGGCAGGAAAGGTGAAGCGTTGAAGAGGGAATCGGGTAGCACAGAGTAATTTTGTCAAAGTCTTGCTGCTTTCAGAGGAGTCAGACTGCATAAATATAACAATGCATCTCCAACAATGCCCAACTCCCAGGTACAAAACTTTAAGGAATCTCTCTTACCGATCCATAATAAGCCCATGAGGAATGAAAACTCTTTCAAGGTCTTCTTCATAGTGCTTCGGAATACAAAACAACTCTGGGTCATAACCCTTTTCATCGTCACTGATCTGCAGAGATCAAAATGTCACCATTAATTTCCAAATCACTCAAATGGAAGTATAATTGTATCTCCTTGGAAACCTAAAATTGGATCTGATTCACTCGGGCTAACTTTGCTCTTCACTAAGAATTGCTGCACTTCACAAAACTACAGCTCGCCACTGTAGTGTAATGGTTAGTGCGATGCTATTACAGCTCAGAGCATCGGAGTTTGGAGTTCAATGCCTTCCAGTGTCCTCTGTACAGGCTTGTACATTCCTTCCTGTGCGCGTCGGTTTCCTCCAGATACTCTGGTTTCCTCCCACAGTCCAAAGACATGCCAGTTATTGGGTTAATTGATCATTGTAAATTGTCCCATGATTAGGCTGGGGTTAAATCAGCGGGCTGCTGGACGCTGTAGCTCAAAAGGCCGGAAGGGCATTCTTCACGCTATATCTCTAAATAAATAGAAATAGATAATACTTTGAGGTAAGCAACACACACAGAATGTTGGGGGAACTCAGCAGGCCAGGCAGCATCTATGAAAAAGAGTACTGTCGACATTTTGGACCAAAACCTTCAGCAGGACTTTGGAGTATCGTGTTTCAGTCCCGCCAAAGAGTTTTGGCCCGGAACGTCGACGTAACTCTTTTCTGTAGATGCTGCCTGGCCCGATGAAATCTCCCAGCATCTACAGATTTTCTCTTGTTTGCAGCACTTTGAGGTAGTGGCTGCAAAGGGAAGCAAAGGCCTGCAGCAACATCCAAGTGCTGGAATGCGGCAGAAGAGTGAGAGAAATAGAAGAAAAGAAAGCTCATTGAGAACATTTCCAAACATTTTGCAACCATTGAAATGGTGTTATATACACACAGCAACATTTTACAAAGAACAATGAGGTAAGGACTAAATAATCCGACTGGTTAGGCAAGGATACTGACCTCTTTATATTATAACAAACAATCCACTAAACAGTTATTTTATTTATTCTGTTTGTTATTGCTTCTGAGTAAATTTATAATGAGCAAAATAACTTTCAATTTTAGACTCGTTGCTCGGAGCCCCTTGTCACTCCAGGCCGAAAGCTCATATATCAGTGCTGAGTTGGTAGGTTGGAAAGTTTGTGTTTCAGCCCTGGGACTGGACTCCAAAACTCCGTATTATTGATGTTGGGTAGGAGATAAATTTTGCCAGGGAACCTGGGAGAACCCCGGCACGATGGGAAACCCCCTTTCATTCTCACAAGATAACAAGGATTTCCGAGCAGGGAACACTTCTGATTAATGCTTCCCATGGAAGGTGGCAGTTCCATTTTCCTGGAAACCCCTGAATACTGCTCAGTTCTTTGCAGATACCCACCTCTGACAGGGCAAAAATTGCCCAACCTCCCAAACCTGCACAACATACTTTAATGATCAGTTCTGATTTTCGCCTGAGATTTAGCATGAATCCGGGGCCAAAGTCCCAGTCAGCCAACGTGGAAAAAATATCACAGTTTGTTGCTACCTTCTCCATGAGGCGTCACGGTAGCGTACAGGTTAGCACAACGCTTTACAGTACCGGTGACCAGGGTTCAATTCCTACCACAGTCAGTAAGGAGTTTGTACGCTCCCCCCGTAACCACGTGGGTTTACTCTGGATGCTCTGGTTTCCCCCCACTGTCAAAAGCATACTGGTTAGTAGGTTAATCTGCCATTGTAAATTGCCCTGTGATTAGGCTAGCATTAAATAGGTGGGTTACCGGGCTGTGCGGCTCACTGGGCTGGAAGGGCACGTTCCATACTACATATTTGAAAAAAGGAAAAAGAAAACTACGGAGTACAAGCAATCTTGTGCAGCATTATGAAACATTCCAATTCTGTGGGACTCCTTGCAAGAACAAATCAATCACAGGAAGAGTTTCACAATTAATTAGAATTCAATGTCCTTTGAGAGCATGCCTCAGCTATTGCTGTACGTTCCTTTCCATTTAATAACAAAATGATCTGACAAAATGTATGAACATTTATTTCATTAGACAGAGTGCATGCATTACCAGTTTCTGATTTGACTGACAACTCTGAACAAGGAATAAATGAATGCTTCAATTCATAAAGGATTATGTGAAATGGGGCTGAGGCTTTAGAAGGCATTGGATAGACCACATGTGAAGTATTGTGAGCAGTTTTGGGCCACATATTTAGGAAAGGATGTGCTGGCATTGAAGAGGGTCCAGAGGTTTACAAGAATAAAAGGGTTAATGTCTGAGGCATGTGTGATGTCTCTGGGTCTGTACTCACTGAAGAATAGATGGGCTGTGGGGAACTCATTGAGACTAACGAAACATTGAAACGCCTGGGCAGAATGAACATTGCAGAGAAATTACTTTAGTCAAAGGGTAGTAGATCTGTGGAATTTGTTGCCATGAGTGCTGTGGAGGCTAAGTCATTGGGTGCATTTAAGGCAGATAGGTCTTTGATTAGCCAGGGCATCAAAGGGTATGGGAGAAGACAGGGGAGTAGGGATGACTGGAAGAGTTGGATCAGCCCATGATTGAATGGTGGAGCAGACTCAATGGGCTGAATGGCCTACTTCTGCTCCTATATCTTATGGTCTTATATGGAGAGGATATCTCCTATAGTAAGAGAGTCTAGGACCAGAGAGCAGAGACACAGAATAGAAGGATGTCCCAGAGATAAGTTGGAATTTCCTTAGTCAGAGTGTGAAGAATATATGAAATTCATTGCCACATATGGCTGTGGAGGCCAAGTCGTTGAGTATATTTAAAACGGAGGCTGATAGGTTCTCGATTAGTGAGGATATCAAGGATTATGGGAAGGTGGCAGGAGAATGAGGCTGAGGGGGAAAATAATCAGCCGTGATCAAATGGCAGAACAGACATGATGGGCAAAATGACCTAGTAGACCACAAGACATAGGAGCAGAATTTGGCCATTTGGCCCATCGAGTCTGCTTCACCATTCAATCATGGCTGATCCTTTTTCCCCTGTTTAGCCCCAACCTTCTCCCTGTAACCTTTGATGCAGTAGCCAATCAAGAACCTATCAATCTCTGCCTTCAATACCCCCTATGACCTGGCCTCCACAGTTTTCTGTGGTAACAAATTCCACAAAATCACCACCCTCTGGCTAAAGAAATTTCTCCACACTTCTGTTTTAAATGGACACCCTTCTAACCTGAGGCTGTGCTCTCTTGTCCGAGACTCTCCTACCATAGGAAATACCCTTTCCACATCTACTCTGTCTAGGCCTTTCAACATTCGAAAGGTTTCAATGAGATCCCCCCTCATTGTTCTAAATTCCTGTGAGTACAAGCCCTGAAATATCAAATGTTCCTCGGTATGTTAACCCTTTCATTCCCAGAATCAACCTTGTGAACCTCCTCTGAAACCTCTCCAATGCTAGCCATCTTTTCTGAGATAAGGAGCCCAAAACTGGTCACAATACTCAACGTGATTCCTCACCAGTGCCTTATAAAGCCTTAACATCACATCCCTGCTCTTATATTCTAGTCCTCTTGAAATGAATGCTAACACTGCATTTGCCTTCCTCACCACCGACTCTACCTGCAAGTTAACCTTTAGGGTGTTCTGCATCTCAGATTTTTGGATTTTTTCCCCATTTAGAAAATGGTCTGAACATTTATTTCTTCTACCAAAGTGCATGACCATGCAATTTCCAACATTGTATTTCACTTGCCACTTTCTTAAAGAGTGGTGTGACACTTGCAATTTTCCAGTCCTTCTGAACCATGCCAGAGTCCAATGATTCTTGAAAGATCATTACTAATGCCTCCACAGTCTCTACCGTTGCCTCTTTCAGAACCTTGGGCTGTAGTTTATCTGGTCCAGGTGACTCATGTACCTTTAGATCTTTCAGCTTTTTGAGTGCCTTCTCCCCTTTTTAAAAAAATATATAGTAACTGCACTCATTTCGCTTCCCTAACAACCTTCAACAGCTGGCACACTGCTAGTGTCTTCCACAGTGAAGACTGATGCAAAATACTCATTTAGTTCATCTGCCATCACCTTGTCCTCCTCCTTCCCCCCCCCCCCCATTATCATTTCTCTGGCCTCATTTTCTAGAGGTCATATATCCATTCTCATCTGACTTTTTTTTTAATATATACTTGAAAAAGCTTTTTCTACCCATCTTTATATTGTATGCCATCTTGCTTTCGCATTTCATCATTTCCCTCCTAATGATTTTTTTAGTTGTTTTTTGTAGATTTTTTAAAAAATTCCCAATCCTCTATCTTTCTGCTAGTTTTTGCTTTGTTGTATGCCCTCTCTTTTGCTTTTACATTCGCTTTGACTTCCCTTTTCAGCCACAGTTGTACTATTTTGCCATCTCAGTATTTCTCTTTTTCGAGAATACATCTATCCTGCACCTTTCTCATTTTCCCAAGAAACTCAAGCCATTGCTGCCCTGCTGTCACTCCTGTCAACATCTCCTTCCAATTTACTTTGGCCAACTCGTCTCTCAAACCACTGTAATTTCCTTTACTCCACTGAAATATAGCTATGTCAGACTTTCTCCCCATTAAATTTCAAGTTGAACTCAACCATTTGATATCACTGCCTCCTAAGGGTTCCTTCATCTTAAGCTCCCCAAACGCCTCTGGTTCATTACATAACACCCAGTCCAGTATAGCTGATCCCCTAGTAGGCTCAATGACAAGCTGCTTTAAAAAGCATCTTGTAGGCATTCAACAAAGTCACTCTCTTGCGAGCCCTTACCAACCTGATTTCCCCTCAATTTACCTGCATATTTAGATCTCTCATGACTATCTTAACATTGCCCTTTTGACACACCTTTTCTATTTCCCATTAAAATCTGTAGTTCACATCCCAGCTACTGTCTGGAGGCCTATATATAACTGCCATTAGGATCCATTTACCATTGCAGTTTCTTAACTCATCCCACAAGGATTCAACATTTTTCTAATGATTTGATGCCATTTTTATCAGGAGCACCACACTAACCATAAACCATAGAAACCATAGAAACTACAGCACAGAAACAGGCCTTTTGGCCCTTCTTGGCTGTGCCGAACCATCTTCTGCCTAGTCCCACTGACCTGCACACGGACCATATCCCTCCATACACCTCCCATCAACGTATCTGTCCAATTTATTCTTAAATGTTAAAAAAGAACCCGCATTTACCACCTCGTCTGGCAGCTCATTCCATACTCCCACCACTCTCTGTGTGAAGAAGCCCCCACTAATGTTCCCTTTAAACGTTTCCCCCCTCACCCTTAACCCATGTCCTCTGGTTTTTTTCTCCCCTTGCCTCAGTGGAAAAAGCCTGCTTGCATTCACTCTATCTATACCCATCATAATTTTATATACCTCTATCAAATCTCCCCTCATTCTTCTACGCTCCAGGGAATAAAGACCCAACCTATTCAACCTTTCTCTGTAACTGAGTGTCTCAAGTCCCGGCAACATCCTTGTAAACCTTCTCTGCATTCTTTCAACCTTATTTATATCCTTCCTGTAATTTGGTGACCAAAACTGAACACAATACTCCAGATTCGGCCTCACCAATGCCTTATACAACCTCATCATAACATTCCAGCTCTTATACTCAATACTTTGATTAATAAAGGTCAATGTACCAAAAGCTCTCTTTACGACCCTATCTACCTGTGACGCCACTTTTAGGGAATTTTGTATCTGTATTCCCAGATCCCTCTGTTCCACTGCACTCCTCAGTGCCTTACTATTAACCCTGTATGTTCTACGTTGGTTTGTCCTTCCAACGAGCAATACCTCACATTTGTCAGTATTAAACTCCATCTGCCATTTTTTAGCCCATTTTTCCAGCTGGTCCAAGTCCCTCTGCAGGCTCTGAAAACCTTCCTCACTGTCTACTACACCTCCAATCTTTGTATCATCAGCAAACTTGCTGATCCAATTTACCACATTATCATCCAGATCATTGATATAGATGACAAATAACAATGGACCCAGCACTGATCCCTGAGGCACACCACTAGTCACAGGCCTCCACTCAGAGAAGCAACTCTCTACCACCACTCTCTGGCTTCTTCCATCGAGCCAATGTCTAATCCAATTTACCACCTCTCCATGTATACCTAGCGACTGAATTTTCCTAACTAACCTCCCATGCGGGACCTTGTCAAAGGCCTTACTGAAGTCCATGTAGACAATATCCACTGCCTTCCCTTCATCCACTTTCCTGGTAACCTCCTCGAAAAACTTCAACAGATTGGTCAAACATGACCTACCACGCACAAAGCCATGTTGACTCTCCCTAATAAGTCCCAGTCTATCCAAATGCTTGTAGATTCTGTCTCTTAGTACTCCCTCCAATAACTTACCTACTACCGACATTAAACTTACTGGCCTATAATTTCCCGGATTACTTTTCGATCCTTTTTTAAACAACGGGACAACATGAACCACTCTCCAATCCTCCGGCACCTCACCTGTAGATAGCGACATTTTAAATATTTCAGCCAGGGCCCCTGCAATTTCAACACTGGTCTCCTTCAAGGTCCGAGGGAACACCCTGTCAGGTCCCGGGGATTTATCCACTTTAAATTTTCCTCAAGACAGCAAGGACCTCCTCCTTTTCGATTTGTACAGTTTCCATGATCTCACTACTTGTTTCCCTTAATTCCATAGACTTCATGATAGTTTCCTTAGTAAACACAGATGCAAAAAACCTATTTAAGATCTCCCCCATTTCCTTTGGTTCTGCACATAGCCGACCACTCTGATCTTCAAGAGGACCAATTTTATCCCTTACAATCCTTTTGCTCTTAATATACCTGTAAAAGCTCTTTGGATTATCCTTCACTTTGACTGCCAAGGCAACCTCATGTCTTCTTTTAGCCCTCCTGATTTCTTTCTTAAGTATTTTCTTGCACTTCTTATACTCCTCAAGCACCTTATTTACTCCCTGCTTCCTATACACGTCATACAAAAGAAGAACTTTATCAGAGTTGCAATATCCCTTGAGAACCAAGGTTCCTTATTCCTATTCACCTTACCTTTAATCCTGACAGGAACATACAAATTCTGCGCTCTCAAAATTTCTGCTTTGAAGGCTTCCCACCTACCGATCACATCCATGCCAGAGAACAACCTGTCCCAATCCACGCTTTTTAGATCCTTTCTCATTTCTTCAAATTTGGCCTTCTTCCAGTTAAGAACCTCAACCCTAGGACCAGATCTATCCTTGTCCATGATCAAGTTGAAACTAATGATGTTATGATCACTGGAACCAAAGTGCTCCCCTACACAGGCGTCTGTCACTTGTCCTAACTCGTTTCCTAACAGGAGATCCAATATTGCATCCCCTCTAGTTGGTCCCTCTATATATTGATTTAGAAAACTTTCCTGAACACATTTTACAAACTCTAAACCATCTAGACCCCTAACAGTATGGGAGACCCAATCAATGTATGGAAAATTAAAATCCCCTACCACCACAACTAACCACTTTGCCTACTTTCCTATCCCTCCAATACAATGTGTAATCTTGGACATTCAGCTCCCAACTACAACAATCCTTCAGCCATGTTACAGTGATGGCCACAACATCATACCCAACAATCTGTAAAAGTGCAATAAGATCATGCACTTCAATTCTTATACTCCGTGCACTGAGATATAACACTGAGTACCGTATTTGCTACCCTTTTTGATTCTTGAGTACCGTATTTGCTACCCTTTTTGATTCTTGAGTACCGTATTTGCTACCCTTTTTGATTCTGTATCCTTAATGCACTGATATTCACCCTGCTGGCTGCAATTTTGTCCTATCATTTGTCTACCCTTCCTGACAGTCTAACTGCAAGCTATCTTTGCTTTTTTACCATCCATCTTATCCCAAGTCCCTTCACTCTGGTTCCTATCCCCCTGCCAATTTAGTTTAAACACTCCCCAACAGCTGTAATAAACCTGCCCATGAGAATATTGGTCCCGCTCGGGTTCAGGTGCCACCCGTCCCATTTATACAGGTCATACCCTCCTCCCGCCACAGAAGAGATCCCAATGATCCAAGAACCTGAAGCCCTGCTCCCTGCACCAGCTCTTCAGCCACATACTTATCTGCCAAACCATCCGGTTTCTACCCTTTGTCCAATGTCTTACGGAGTTCTGCTCAACATTAACTCTCTGTATGGACAACATATAAAGGACATAAAATAAAAAAGGGAAGTAATAGAAACAACAGATTCTGTGCATGCTGGGAAGTTTGAGCAACACACACACACACACACAAACACTGAATAACTCAGGAAGTCAGAAGTCAGGCATCATCTTTGGAGGGGAATAAACTGTCAGAGATACCAACTGAGATTTGATGTGCCGAAACACTATTGGGACCCTTAAAGACAGAGAGGTCAACAGAATCATGACCCTCTGACAGAGAGAAAAAGAAACACCTCATTTCTTGTTTCAAACAGGCAACCTCTTCTATTTTTCCACACAGTGATTTCTAATTCCAGATTCTCACACAAGATGAAACATCTTCTTCAAAATCATTTATCATGATCTTACATAGTCATGGTCACTCCTGCTGTCTGTCTGCAATTCATTGTGACATTCAGAACTCTGGGGAGAAACTACGTTGCATTAACACCTGATTGTAGCTGTTTACCTGCCCTTCATGTAATTTCTTCACTTTGACATTAAGCAGGAAACACACCGTGTCGACACCTTTCTTGCAGCCTCAGTGTTGTGTTGTATTTTACCTAGGCAGTTGGACTACCCTACTCCACGCCAGTTCCACGTCAGGCGGGGTGACCCGCTGAAGGGGCCTGGTACGTATTCAGAAGCACCAGCGCACTGACGCTCCCGAAGGAGTTGGGGAGCCGGTGGGTGAGTGGGGAAGTTGCAGACTCAACTCACACTCACTGCAGCTGGACTGATCCAGCTCTTAAAGCCAATCCTAATTCAGAAGTTTCAGATCTAACTTGGAGTCACAGAGCACCATTGCACAGAAACAGATCCTTCAGCCCATCCAGTCTATGCTGACCTAGATTTCTGTCTAGTCCCATCTACCTGCACCAAGACAACATCCCTCCAAACCCTCCCATCCACATACCAATCCATACCTTTCCAAACTTCTCCGTTACAATTGAATCCACATCTACTACTTCAGCTGGCAACTCACTCCTCACTCTTACCACCTTCTGAGTAAAGAAGTTCTCCCTTTCACCCTTAAACTATTACTTTTAGTTCTAATCTCACCCGGCCTGAGAGGAAAGAGTTTGATTGCATTCACCCTATCTATAACCGTTCCAATTTTGTACAACTTTCTAGGAACTTACCTCCTCCTTCTCCTGTGCCCCGGGAATAAAGTCCAAACCTATTCAACCTCTAACACAGTTCCTCAAGTCCTGGCAACATCCTTCCTAGTTCCCTTCTCTATAGTGTTCCAATATAACAGAATATGGTCACCTTGGTGACCTGTTGAATATATGGGTAACCCAGTGCAAGAACGTCAGCAGATACAAGTCTGGCTATTCCAACCTTCCCTCGAGACACACGCAGCTTGGCATGGCAACTGCTTTGCCCATGACCACAAGAAACTGCAGAGAGCTGTGTCCACAGCTCAGCACATCACAGAAACTAGCCTCTTACACTCTCAGCTGCCTCATTAAAGCAGCCAGTATAATCAAAGACCCCACCCATCCTGGACATACTCTCTTCGATTGGGCAGAAGATATAAAAACCCAAAAGCACGTACCACCAAACTCAAGGAAAGTTTCCATCCCTCTGTTATCAGACTATAGAACTTAATAGGATATTATGGATGCTTGACCTCAATCTACTACATTATGATCTTGCACTTCATTGTCTATTAGTGCTTTACTTTCTCTGTCGCTGTGACACTCTATTATTGATTTACCTTGTTCTACCTCAATGCACAGTGATCCAAAGAACAGCATGCAAGAAAAGCTTTTCACCATGTCTCAGTACATATAACAATAATAAACCAATTCTAATTCTATTCCGGATATTAGTCCAGTAAACATTCCCAGGATTACTTCGCCCATGTATTTACACATTTCCTTAAAAAAAGACTGCCAATTCTACACATAATACTACAGATATGTTTAACAATGAGACAGGGAAAGAATGGTCGGGTACAGGAACCGTGGTGTAAATCTAGTCAAGAAGAAAAGAAGAGCTTACGAAAGGTTCAGAAAACTAGGTAATGATAGAGATCTAGAAGCTTACAAGACTAGTAGGAAAGAGCTTAAGAAAGAAATTAGGAGAGCCAGAAGGCCTTGGCAGACAGGATTAAGGAAAACCCCAAGGCATTCTACAAGTATGTGAAGAGCAAAAGGATAAGACGTGAGAGAATAGGACCAATCAAGTGTGACAGTGGAAAAGTGTGTATGGAACCAGAGGAGATAGCAGAGGTACTTAATGAATACTTTGCTTCAGTATTCACTACAGAATAGAATCTCGGCGATTGTAGGGATGACTTACAGCAGAGTGAAAAGCTTGAGCTTTTGATGAGAGGCATTGATCATGTGGATAGTCAAGAGGCTTTTTGCAGGGGCTAAAATGGCTGGCATGAGAGGGCATAGTTTTAGGGTGCTTGGAAGTAGGTATAGAGGAGATGTCAGGGGTAAGTTTTTTAAAAAAATACGCAGAGAGTGGTGAGTGCGTGGAATGGGCTGCTGGCGACAGGGGTGGAGGCAGGTATGATAGGGTCTTCTAAGAGACTCCTGGATAGGTACATGAAGCTTAGAAAAATAGAGGGCTATGGGTAACTCTAGGTAATTTCTAAGGTAAGGACATGTTCAGCACAGCTTTGTGGGCCGAAGGGCCTGTATTGCGCTGTAAGTTTTTCTAATACTAATTTATTAAATTAGTTATCCTTGTTTTGAACATTATTTACTGCTAAATAAATAACTCCAGTCACATTAATGCAGTCCATGAGGTTAAAGGAAATAAGAATATCATGAATCTGGTGGGAGAGTAAAGGTAAAAACATTATCATTACATTTGAGTAACACTTAGACCACTTTGGACTGAAAAGGACTTCATTTAATTTTGTTCTATTTGCATTGCTTCTTATCAAAATTGTGTCTAATTTATATATAATTCATCACTTCGGTGAATCTTTGGAATTCTCTTCACCAGAGACCTAAACATAGAGTTAGCTCATATAGACATTGACGGTTTTCTTGATATTAGAAGAATCAAGGAATAGGGGGATGAGCAAGAAATAATGGTATTGAGGATGATTCTTGCTTTGGCATTGCAGACTCAAGGAGTCAAATAACCAATTCCTGATCATTTCCCTTTCGATTGGACATCAATGTAGTGTTGTGGTGTTAACATATTATTGCAACCCAAGTAAGTAAGTCAACACACAAAAACAGAGCACCTCCACTGCAACCTTGAAGATATCTGTTTTTGCACAAAACAGATCACCTCTACAGCAATCCTGAAGATACACACCAATCCTGAAGGTGGTGTGTGTTCCTTGGATCTCCAGCATCTGCAGATTTTCTCATTTGTGATTGGAACCCTGAAGATATCTGGATATGGACAAACACAGATCAGCTCCACAACAATCCAGAATATATCTGAATATGCATAAAATGAAACTGTGTACTCGCAGGGAGCATATAAAATAGAAACAAATTCCAACAAGAACAATGGTTGATTTGAGATCCACTATCACAAAAATCTCTTGCAACAACATATTTAATCTAAAAACAATGAAACATGAAGGCATGCTCAACACGATATTTGCTCAGCCAAATGAAACACCAACTTGACATTGCCAAACACTTCTTGAATTGATTTACCTCTGCGAATGATGCATTATCTGCCAAGCAGTTCCAAGATTATATTGTTTATTCCAGATTTCAATATGTAGAGATTTGTGCTTTTCAAAAGTTAAGGATCATTTAAGTCATAGAACACTACAGCACAAAAAGAGGCCCTTTGCCAAAAGGCCAGTCCGTGCCAAACCGTTATTCTGCCTAGCCCCAGACTAGCACCTGTACCACAACCCTACCATCCAAACTTCTCTTGTATGTTGAAATCAAATCCACATCCACAACTTTCACTGGCAGCTCATTCCACAATCTCACCACCCTTCAGAGTGAGGAAGCTCCTCCTCAGATATTCCCTCTTTCACTCTTTTCCTACACTCTCTAGTTCCAATCTCACCCAACCTCAATGGAAAAAGCCTGCTTGCATTTACTCCATCTACACTCCTCATAATTTTGTACAACTTTAACCCTGTTTGTACCACTCATAATTTGGTACACCTTTAACCCTATCTATATCTCTTGTACATTCTGTTAGTAAATGAAAAACAGAAGAAAATACATTCAAGCTTGTTTGTAGTAACTTCCAATTTAAAAAAAACATAACAGTTTTCAAAGATGAAAATCAACTTCACCTCTCCGAGATTAGCTCGACTTGCCTAGAAAGCCATTACTGTGTCATGGCATCTGTTGGATGCATCAAGCAGTACAGTATATTAATCAGGCTAAGTGCATCTGCACTTAAATCTATGAAATAAAACCTGCGATTAATAGAGCATAGATGCTCACCAGTGGTTCCAAAACCATCGCAAAGGATACAGATTTGTTGTGCTGTCTGACTGTCGGTGAATTGTAACAGCAGTAAGTGGTTGGACTCGACTGCCAGGCCACCTTCAACTTCCCAGTGGTTAGAGCACACCTCAGGTGCTCTTTCATTACCCCCATCTATCACTCCCTTTGCCTGGCAACCACACACTTACACTGGCCCTTTGCCACCTGTCAGTTACCTTGCCACTGGGCAGCAACACAGAAGTTTCAAGTTAGTGTTGAACTCAACATAGGACTGCCGTACGGACCCTAGCTCCTCATTCACGCGCCCCCCCCCGGGGTTTTCTCAGGAAGCCTTCCCCATGAGTGGGTAACGCTGCAAGGCAGAAGACTAACGAGTTCAGAGCTTTCGTCCTCCTGGATGAGATGCCAACCACGGCTGATGAGCTCCGTTTGCCCAAAGCGACTGCTTTTAAGGTGCCAGTAACCCGCCTTTGCCCCTTCTCTTGTCAGTAGAAACGGTTCCGCTAGCTTAGTAGCGAAGCTGCACGTGAAGGCTAGGAGCAGGACTTGAATGGCAGAGACTATACGAGATGCGCGCCACATTTAACTATTTATGGTTCTTTTTCTATTTATTATTTATGGAGCAACTGTAACGAAAACCAATTTCCCCCGGGATCAGTAAAGTATGACTATGACTAGATAGTGGGAGCTTATAGTCGTAGTCATACATTATTGATCCCGGGGGAAATTGGTTTTCGTTACAGTTGCACCATAAATATTAAATAGTAATAAAACCATAAATAGTTAAATAGTAATATGTAAATTATGACAGTAAATTATGAAATAAGTCCGGGACCAGCATATTGGCTCAGAGTGTCTGACCCTCCAAGGGAGGAGTTGTAAAGTTTGATGGCCACAGGCAGGAATGACTTCCTATGACGCTCTGTGCTGCATCTCGGTGGAATGAGTCTCTGGCTGAATGTACTCCTGTGCCCAACCAGTACATTATGTAGTGGATGGGAGACATTGTCCAAGATGGCATGCAACTTAGACAGCATCCTCTTTTCAGACACCACTGTGAGAGAGTCCAGTTCCATCCCCGCAACATCACTGGCCTTACGAATGAGTTTGTTGATTCTGTTGGTGTCTGCCATCCTCAGCCTGCTGCCCCAGCGCACAACAGCAAACATGATAGCACTGGCCATCACAGACTCGTAGAACATCCTCAGCATCGTCTGGCAGACGTTAAAGGACCTCAGTCTCCTCAGGAAATAGAGACAGCTCTGACCCTTCTTGTAGACAGCCTCGGTGTTCTTTGACCAGTCCGGTTTATTGTCAATTTGTATCCCCAGGTATTTGTAATCCTCCACCATGTCCACACTGACCCCCTGGATGGAAATAGGGGTCACCGGTACCTTAGCTCTCCTCAGGTCTACCACCAGCTCCTTAGTCTTTTTTACATTAAGCTGCAGATAATTCTGCTCACACCATGTGACAAAGTTTCCTACTGTAGCCCTGTACTCAGTCTCATCTCCCTTGCTGATGCATCCAACTACGGCAGAGTCATCCGAAAACTTCCCCACTACCACCCCTGGCAACAACCTTAAGGAATGCTTTATACAGTATAGTCATTATCAGTAATGTTTTATATTTGATGTGCTATGCTTTAAAATAGAACACAGGGGAGTAGAATATGGGCCCATCAGCCCATGATGTCGTATGCTGAACTATATAAATATATAGACCACCATCAATCTAGCCCTACCTTCCTACACAGCCCGTAAGCCTCGAATGTTCTTACCTTCACATTCCTATTCAAGATTATTTAATGCCATCTCCAGCACACAAGTGTAAAGGGAATTAAATAATTGCTACTCCAGATCTGATGCAGCAAAAGAAAAAACACAAACACAATAAATACAGTGCCTATAAAAAGTATTCATCCCCCTTGGAAGTTCTCATATCTTATTGCTTTACAACATTGAATCAGTGGATTTAATTTGGCTTTTTTGACACTGATCAACAGAAAAAGATTCTTTTGTGTCAAAGTGAAAACAGATCTCTACAAAATGATCTAAATTTATTACAATTATTAAACACAAGGTAGTTAATTGTATAGTTATTCACCCCCTTCAAGCCAGTATTTAGTTGATGCAACTTTGGCAGGAACTACAGCCTTGAGTCTGTGTGGATAGGTCTCAATAGACAATAGGTGCAGGAGGCCATTCAGCCCTTCGAGCCAGCACCACCATTCACTGTGATCATGGCTGGTCATCCACAATCAGTACCCTTTTCCTGCCTTCTCCCCATATCCCTTCACTCTGCTATCTTTAAGAGCTCTACCAAACTCTTTTTTGAAAGAATCCAGAGAATTGGCCTCCACTGCCTTCTGAGGCAGAGAATTCCACAGAAACACAACTCTGTGTGAAAATGTTTTTCCTCAATTCCGTTCTAAATTGTCCACCCCTTATTCTTAAACTGTGGCCTCCGGTTCTGGACTCCCCCAACATCGGGAATATGTTTCCTGCCTCTAGCGTGTCCAATCCCTTAATAATCTTACATGTTTCAATCAGATTCCCTCTCATCCTTCTAAATTCCAGTGTATACAAGCCCAGTCACTCCAATCTTTTAACATATGACAGTCCCGCCATCCTGGGAATTAACATCGTGAACCTACGCTGCACTCTCTCAATAGCTAGAATGTCCTTCCTCAAATTTGGAGACCAAAACTGTACACAATACTCTAGGTGTGGTCTCACCAGGGCCCTGGACAACTGTAGAAAGACCTCTTTGCTCCTATACTCAACTCCCCTTGTTATGAAGGCCAGCATGCCATTAGCTTTCTTCACTGCCTGCTGTACCTGCATGCTTACTTTCAGTGAATGATGAACAAAGATACTTAGTCTCTATCAGCTTTGCACATCTGGACACTGCAATTTTTCCCTATTCTTTACAAAACTGCTCAAGCTCTGTCAGATTGCATGGGGTCGTGAGTGAACAACCTTTTTCCAAGTCCAGCCACATATTCTCAATTGGATTGAGGTCTCTACTCCAATGCAACCACTCCAGGACATTAACTTTGTTGTTTTTAAGCCATTCCTGCGCAGCTTTGACTTTATGCTTGGAGTGATAGTCTTGCTGGAAAACAAATCATCTCCCAAGTCACTGCTCTCTCACAGACTACATCAGGTTTTCCTCCAGGATATCCCTGTGTTGTGCTGCACTCATTTTACCCTCTACTTTCACAAGCCTTCCAGTACTTGCTGCAGTGAAGCATCCCCACAGCATGATGCAGACACCACCATGCTTCACGGTACGAATGATGTGATTTTGATGATGTGCGCTTATGCCAAACATAACATTTAATCTGATGACCAAAAAGTTCAATTTTGGTTTCATCAGACCATAGAACCTTCTTCCACCTGACTTCAGAGTCTCCCACATGATTTCTGACAAACTCTAGCTGAGATTTATGTGAGGTTTTCTTTCCCCCAATAGTGGCTTTCTCTTTGCCACTTTCCCATAAAGCTGTGACTGGTAAAACACCCTTGCAACAATTACTGTATGCACAATCTCTCCTATCTTAGCCACTGAAGCGTGTAACTCCTCCAGCATTGTCATGGGTCTTTTGGTACTCTCCCTCACTAGTCCCCTTCTTATACAGTCACTCAGTTGAGTTCAGCCTGCTCTAGGCATATTTATAACTGTGCCATATTCTTTCCATTTCTTGATGACTGACTTAACTGTACTCCAAGGGATAATCAGTGACTTGGAAATTTTCTTTCATCCATCTCCTGACTTGTGCTTTTCAATAGTCTTCTTGTGGAGTTGCTTGGAATGTTCTTTTGTCTTCATGGTGTAGATTTTGCCCAGATACTGACTCACCAGCAGTTGGACCTTCCAGTTACAGGGACATTTTTTACTACAATCAATTGCAACACCTTGACTACACATAGGTTTATATAAAGCTAGGACATGCAGCGGTCATCTGCCTGCTGGAACAGAGCCTATACTCATTTGGAAAAGCAGGCCAGCACTCTGAGGATCATGTTTTTTGATTTCTCAAGTGCCTTCAATACCATACAGCCCTCATTGTTGTGGGAAAAGCTCCATTAAATGCAGATTGGCACTTACATTGTATACGGGGTAATGGACTACCTGACTGGCAGACCACAGTTTGTGCGACTTTAGAGCTCTGTGTCAGACATGGCTATAAGCAGTACTGAGGCCCCACAGGGGACTGAGTTGTCTCCCTTCCTGTTTACCCTGTATACCTCAGGCTTTAAATACAACACTGAGTCATGTCATCTGCAGATATTCTCCAATAACTGAGTAATAGTTGGGTGTATAAGGGGAGGACAGGAGGATGAATACAGGACCCTGGTGGTAGACTTTGTCAAATGGCTTTGTGGCAAAGTTTGCAGATGAGACGAAGATAGGTGGAGGGGTAGGTAGTGCTGAGGAAGAAATGCGATTGCAGCAGGACTTAGACAAATTGGAAGAATAGGCAAAAAAAATGGCCGATAGAATACAGTGTTGGGAAATGTATGATAATGCTTTTTGTGAAAGGAACAATAGTGAAGACTAAATAGGGAGAAGATTCAAACATCAGAGGTGCAGAGAGCCTTAGGAGTCCCCATGCAGTTAATTTACAGGTTGAGCCTGTGGTAAAGAAGGCAAATGCAATGTTGGCATTTACTTGAAGTAGAATATAAAAGCAAGGAGATAATGCTGAGCCTTTATAAGATACTAGTCAGGCCACACTTAAGAGTATTGTCAACAGTTTTGGGCCCCATATCTCAGAAAGGATGTGTTGGCATTGGAGAGAGTCCAGAGATGGTTCACGAGGATGATTCGAGGGATGAAGGGGTTAACATATGAGGAGTATTTCGCAACTTTCAGCCTGTACTCACTGGAATTTAGAAGAATGTGGGGGATTTCATTGAAATCTACCAAATGTTGAAAGGACTAGATGGGGTGGATGTGGAGAGGATATTTCCTATGGGGGGGTTATCCAGAACTAGAGGGCACAGCCTTAAACTTGAAGGGTGACCCTTTAGAACAGAGGTAAGGAGGATTTTTTTTCCAGCCAGAGTGTAGTAAATCTGTGGAATGCTATGCCACAGACTATGGTGGAAGCCAAGTCTGTGTGTATATTTAGGCAGAAGTTGATCATTTGCTGATCAGTCAGGGCATCAAAGGATATAGTGAGAAGGCAGGTGTATGGGATTGAGTGGGATCCAGGATCAGCCATGGTGGAATGGCAGAGCAGGCTTGATGGGCTGAATGGCCTATTTCTGCTCCTACGTCTTATGGTCTAATCTTCTCACCCTTCATCCTTAAGCCATGATCTCTGGTTGTAGCCTCACCTAACATCAGTGGAAAAAGCCTGCTTGCATTTCTATACCCCTCAGTTTTGTATTCCTCTGTCAAATCTTCTCTCGATCTTCTCCATTCTATAGAATACAGTCCTAACCTATTCAATCGTTCCTTTTAACTCAGGTCCTCTAGCCACAGCAAAATCCTTATAAATTTTCTCTGCACTCTTTCAACTTTGTATACATCTTTCCTGTAGGTAGGTGACCAAAACTGCACACAATACTCCAAATTAGGCCTCACAAACGTCTTGTACAACTTCAACATAACATCCCATCTCCTGTACTCAATACATCGATTTATGTAGGTCAATGTGCCAAAAGCTTCCTTTACAGCCCTATTACGATGTCACTTTCAACGAATTAGGAACCTGTATTCCCAGATCCCTTTTTCCTACCACACCTCTCAGTGCCCTATTGTTCAATGTGCAAGACCTACCCTGGTAGTCCCATGGAAGTGCATTAACTTCTCATTTATCTGCATTAAATTCCATCTGCCATTTTTCAGCCCACTTTTCCAGCTGACACAGATTTCTCTGCAAGCCATGATAGCCCTCCACATTGTCCACTGCACCTCCAATCTTGGCGTCATCTGCAAATTTGCTGATCCAGTGAACCACATTATCATCCAGATCATTGATATAGATGACAAACAACAAAGCACCCAGCACTGATCCCTGATGCACACCATTTGTCACAGGCCTCCAGTGAGAAAAGCAACCCTCTACTACAACTCTCTGGCTTCTCCCACAAAGCCAAAGTCCAATCCAATTGCCTACCTCATCCTGAATATCGAGCGAATGAACCTTCTTGACCAGCCTCACATGCAGGACCCTGTCAAATGCCTTACTAAAGTCATTTTCAGTACTCAAAGATTGTCTGCCTGGCATCAGTAGTCGTATAACCAGGGCTTCTGATATGAAGCAGCTGTTCATACGACCATCCACCGCCTGCTCCCACAGCTTCACGTGACCCTGATCCAGGGGGCTAAGCAGGTGCTACATCTTGCCCAAGAGTGACCTGCAGGCTAGCAGAAGGAAGCCTCCTTTGGTAGAGATGCACCCCCACCCTGCCACCTATTTCTGCATTATTATATTTATTTTAGTAGTCATTATGACCATGTAATGCTAACCTACTTAGGTAAATGTTGAAAAGTACCCTGCTTCAATAGATCCTCCCCCTGAATACTTTTTGTGTATATTATGCTTTCATTTGCTGGTTAGCTCTTTCCCTGGATGTTAAATCAGTTTTTGCACTTTATTCAAAGTTCAATTACTATCAAAGAATGGACATTCTTGCTATTGAGGGAGTGCAGCGTAGGTTCACAAGGTAATTCCCCGGATGGTGGGACTGTCATATGTCGAAAGATTGGAGTGACTGGACTTGTATACACTGGAATTTAGAAGGCTGAGAGGGGATCTTATTGAAACATATAAGATTATTAAGGGATTGGACACGCTGGAGGCAGGAAGCATGTTCCCGCTGATGGGTGAGTCCAGAACCAGAGGCTACAGTTTAAGAATAAGGGGTAGGCCATTTAGAATGGAGTTGAGGAAAAACTTTTTCACCCAGAGAGTGGTGGATATATGGAATGCTCTGCCCCAGAAGGCTGTGGAGGCCAAGTCTCTGGATGCTTTCAAGAAAGACATGGATGGGGGGCGTCACGTGATGACGTGGGATTGAGACGTATAAATTCAGCTCTCCCGCAACAAATCAGTAAAGTACCGTTTAAATAAAACAAAGTTGGTAAATATTTTTTGAAAACTATTTATAAACTTTGTAAGACTACTTTACGATATGCCTCCTAAACCGCAACAAAAGAAGTCTGCTGTTGCGAAGCAGCCGCGAGACGGGAAGAAAAAAGGACCTACTGCAACGATGGAGCCTCGGACTCAGGTTGGATCTCCTTCGGTAGAACAGGGAGCAATGGCGGTGGCAGAGGTTGCTCCGAAGAAGACAACGGAATTGCGCATGCGCAAAGAAGAGCGCATGCGCAAATCGACACAACGCAAACTACAAGAACCGACATCCACTGCAATTGAAAATGACTCAGAGTCAGATTCTGCAGAGAACACAGATGAAGAAGAGGAGGAAGAATTGGAAGCGAGTGGAAGTAAAGGAGATGATAGAGACATAAGAGAGGCTGTATTGCGATCAACGGCTGAATTAAGGAAAGTAAGAGAAGAGCTTAGAGATACGAAGAGATGCTATAATAAAGTTATGGAAAGACAGGACAAAATGGAAAAGAAGCTTCAGAAGATGGAAAGAGAAATGGGGCTTATGAATGATAGAGTGGAAAAAACAGAAAATGATTTGCTTGTCTGGAACTCGGAAAGAAACCGACTCTTGGAGAAAGTGGACATGTTGGAAAATTTCAGTAGGCGTAATAATATAAAAATTGTTGGTCTTGCAGAAGGTATGGAAGGAGATAAGCCAATAGAATTTTTTCAAAGATGGATCCCGGAGGTTTTGCAAATGGGAGAGGAGGCTCGATCAATTGAAATTGAGCGGGCACATAGAGCTTTAAGACCAAAACCAAAAGATGACCGATATCCATGATCAATTTTAATAAAATTCTTAAGATTTCAAGACAAGGAAAGGATTCTACAGGCGGCTGTTCGAGCTGCCAAAGATAGAAAAGGGCCATTGATAATTAAAGGGAAAAGAGTTTTTTTCTACCCTGATATAAGTTACAAACTTTTGAAGAAAAGGAAGAAGTTTAATCCAGTGAAAAAACCCCTATGGGAGCATGGTTATCAATTTATACTGCGTTATCCTGCAACTTTGAAGATTTTTTTGTCTGGTGGAGAAAAAAGATTTTTTGATGACTACCAGAAAGCAGAGCAGTTTGTGCAAGATTCTCTGAATATTCACCAGATACAAGAACAAACTCAGGAGAGGGAGATAGATTGAAGATGAAGATTGGGTTTAAGAATGGATTTGTTGGATTTTTGAAGCTGGATGAATGCATAAATATAGTATTAATTATATGAGGGGGGTAAGAAAGGTTAATACTGAAGGAAATTAGCTGGGAATAATAATACTAATTTTGTTTATATATATATAACTTTTTTTTTGTTGTGGGGGAGCTGGAAGAAGCACTGATCGATTGCTACGTTAATCATGTGTGCAAGCGTGGCTTTTGCCGCGACCCGTAAAATGGAGGGGGGTAGTGTTGTGTATCTTTTCATTCACAACATTAGTGGGGGGGTATTTTGTTTTTTCTTTTTTTTTTCTATCTTTTTTTTCTCTTTTTGCCTGGAAGGTTGGGGGGGGGAACACAGCATCATGGTGAAGTTTAAAGTGATTCCCCAAGGAACTATGAGAGTTGAGAAGATAAGTAATGTTTTAGATTGGAGTAACTTTGTTAAGAATAATGACTAATTTATTGAATTTTTTGAGTTTTAATGTTAATGGGCTTAATGGACCAGTGAAAAGAAAAAGAATCTTAACATATATTAAAAAAATGAAGATAGATTTAGCTTTTTTACAGGAAACGCACCTAACAAAAACAGAACATCAGAAACTAAAGAGAGATTGGGTGGGTAATGTTGTTGCGGCCTCATTTAATTCAAAAGCGAGGGGAGTAGCAATTTTGATCAATAAAACGTTACCAGTTAGGATACAAAATGTAATAACTGATTCTGCGGGGAGATATGTGATTATACATTGTCAACTTTTTTCCGAACTATGGACTTTTATGAATATTTATGCACCAAATGAAAATGATGCAAAGTTCATACAAGAAACTTTTTTGAATTTGGCGGATGCACATGAAAAAATATTAATTGGAGGCGACTTCAATTTTTGCTTAGACCCAGTCTTAGATAGATCAACCAAGGCTGTTATAAAATCAAAGGTAGTAAATCTAACTTTATCATTGATGAAAGATTTAAATTTGATTGATATATGGAGAAGAATCAATCCTAAAGAAAGAGACTATTCGTTCTATTCCCACAGACATAAAACTTATTCAAGGATAGATTTTTTTCTATTATCAATGCATATTCAACACAGAGTGAAAAATATGGAATATAAAGCAAGAATATTATCAGATCATTCTCCTTTATTAATGACAATAATAATGGCTGATAAGGAAGAAGTGGCTTATAGATGGAGATTTAATTCAATATTATTAAAATGTCAAGATTTTTGTGATTTTATGAAAAAGCAGATTCAATTTTTTTTGGATACAAATTTTCATTCAGTGGAGGATAAATTTATATTATGGGATGCGATGAAAGCATATCTTAGGGGACAGATAATAAGTTATACATCTAAAATTAAGAAAGAATATATGGCAGAACTAGATCTATTGGAAAAAGAGATTACAAGAATAGAAAAAGAATCACAAAGATATATGTCAGAAAAAAAACGAAGACAACTTGTCAATAAGAAGTTACAATATAATACACTTCAGACATATAGAACGGAAAAAGCAATTATAAGATCTAAACAAAAGTATTATGAGTTAGGTGAGAGAGCACATAAAATTCTTGCCTGGCAGTTGAAAACAGAACAAGCTTCCAAAACAATAAATGCAATTAGAACAAGGGCAGATAAAATATCTTATAAACCTCTTGAAATAAATGAAACCTTTAAAAATTTTTATTCTGAATTATATCAATCAGAATCCCAAAACGATGTTAAGGAGATAGAAAGGTTTTTATCACAAGTTTCTCTTCCAAAATTGAATTTGGAAGAACAGAGGGGATTAGATATGCCTTTTACATTAAAAGAAGTTGAAGAAGCTTTAGGATCACTTCAAAGTAATAAATCTCCAGGAGAAGGTGGTTTTCCACCTGAATTTTATAAAAAATTTAAAGATTTATTATTTCCTCCTTTAATGGAATTAATACGTCAAGCAGAAAAAACACATAAACTTCCAGATTCTTTTTCAACAGCAATTGTAATAGTATTGCCAAAAAAGGACAGAGATCCTATGAAACCAACATCATACAGGCCTATTTCTTTATTGAATACAGATTATAAAATAATAGCAAAAATTTTATCGAATAGATTATCTAAATATTTACCAAAATTAATACATATGGATCAAACAGGATTTATTAAAAATAGACAACTGGCAGATAATGTAACTCGGCTACTCAGTATAATTCATTTGGCACAAAAAAGGGATGAGAAGAGTATAGTAGTAGCTTTGGATGCAGAAAAAGCATTTGATAGATTAGAATGGGATTTTTTATTTAAAGTATTAGAAAAATATGGGTTAGGAACATCTTTTATAAATTGGATTAAAACTTTAAATTCTAACCCTAAAGCTAAAGTAGTGACAAACTCTCAAATTTCAACACCATTTCAGCTAAAAAGGTCAACTAGACAAGGTTGTCCACTATCACCTGCTCTATTTGTATTGGCGATAGAGCCATTAGCAGAACTAATTAGATTGGATCCAGATATTATGGGTTTTAGAGTTAACCAAGAGGAATATAAAATTAATCTTTTTGCCGATGATGTTTTGATCTATTTAACAAACCCACAACATTCGTTACATAAATTATCTTCTAGATTGGATGAATATGGGAAGGTATCAGGTTACAAAATAAACTGGGATAAAAGTGAAATTTTGTCTCTTACTAAAGGAGACTATAGTCAATGTCGATTAGTAACCCAATTTAGATGGCCGGTAAATGGTATAAAGTATTTAGGTATAAGACTTGATAGTGATGTAAAGAATTTATATAAATTTAATTATTTACCACTATTGAAAAAAATTCAAGAAGATCTTGACAAATGGATGATACTACCAATAACATCAGTAGGTAGAGTCAATGTTGTAAAAATGAATATATTTCCGAGATTACAGTATTTGTTTCAAACATTACCAATACAATTGCCACAGAAATTTTTTCAAGAGTTAAATAAATCTGTGAGAAAATTTCTTTGGAAAGGTAAAATGTCAAGAATATCATTGGAAAAACTGACATGTAAATTTAGGTTAGGAGGGTTACAACTTCCAAACTTTAAAAATTACTATAAAGCAAATCAACTTAGATTTATTGCATCTTTTTTCGATGATCAATAACCAGCATGGATTAAAATAGAACTAGACAAGATAGGAGAAAATAAACCTGAAGATTTTATATATAAATGGGAATCTAAATGGATACGGGAAAAGAAAGAATCTCCTATATTAACACACTTGATTGATCTATGGAATAAGATAAATGTTGATAAGGAAACACAGAAATCTCTATTAGCAAGGAGACCTTTGTTTCAAAACAGACTTATTCCTTTTACAATGGACAATCAACTTTTATATAATTGGTACCAAAAAGGGATTAAATTTATAGGAGATTGTTTTGAGCGAGGTATATTGATGTCATTTGAACAATTAAAGGATAAATATAAAATATCTAATAATACTTTCTTTTGCTACTTTCAGTTAAGGGCTTACTTAATAGGTAAGCTGGGTCAAACAATGTTTTTGCCAAAAGCTAATGAAATTGAAATTTTAATTCAAAAAGGGAAAATTAAAAAATTTATTTCTTGTATGTATAATTTGATTCAAGAACAGACAATTAAACAAGGAACCCATAAGTCAAAGCAAAAATGGGAAACAGATCTGAATATTAATATTGATGAAATAAATTGGTCAAGACTTTGTCTGGACAGTATGACAAATACAATAAATGTTTGACTTAGATTAGTACAATATAATTTTTTACACCAATTATATATTACACCACAAAAAATAAATAGATTAAATTCAAATCTATCTGATAAATGTTTTCGGTGTAATCAAGAAATTGGTACTTTTTTACATTCTACTTGGTCTTGTTTTAAAATTCAACCCTTTTGGATAAATTTAAGAGTCATATTGGAACAAATTACTGGAATTCAACTTCCACATAACCCTGTATTATTTCTATTAGGTGATATTGAAGGGATAAAACCGAAACTTAAATTGAATAAATATCAGAAAGAATTTATAAAAACTGCATTGGCAGTAGCTAAGAAGACTATAGCAGTTACTTGGAAATCTGATTCGTATTTAAGTATGGATCGTTGGAATAATGAAATGGCTAGTTCTATTCCACTTGAAAAAATTACTTATAATTTAAGAGATAATTATCTAACATTCTTGAATATTTGGCGCCCTTATTTACAAAAGATAGGATGTCATATTTAAGTGCTCCGACAAAGAATTTGGTTACTTGGGGAAAATAACGAATAATTATACCAAATTTATTTTGAATCCCATGGAGCATGTGGAAACCTTCCAATACCCAGGCGGCTCTTCTTTTTTTTTCTCTTTCTTTCTTTTAGGTAGACTACATATATGGGGGGGGGAGGGTTAAGGGGGGGTGGGTAGATTTTATCTTTTCATGTATTCTTTTTGAAAATTCAATAAAAATTATATAAAAAAAAGAAAGACATGGATAGAGCTCTTAAAGATAGTGGAATCAAAGGTTATGGGGAGAAGGCAGGAACTGGATACTGATTGTGGATGATCAGCCATGATCAGTGAATGGCGGTGCTGGCTCAAAGGGCCAAATGGCCTACTCCTGCACCTATTGTCTATAACCTTGAGCTTTGTCTCCTTATAGGCATCCACAAAACAAAGAAACCCAATACAACCCATTAAAACCAAGACGACCACAAACCACCCAATGTGCAGAGAGAGACAGAGAGAGAGAGAAACAAATCATGCAAACAATAAAAGCGAGCAAACAGCATTCAGAACTGAGGTTCACAAAACCACGCGTCATTGCAGCCAATCCAGAAGTCCATAGAAGCCTGCATTGTTACTCTCTTACCTTATTCTAGTTCAATGCACTGTGTAAGGTCTGAACTGTATAAACAGTATACAAGACAAGCTTCTCACTGTATCTCGGTACATGTGATAATAGTAAACCAATACAGACAAATGTCAGCTTTCTCCCCCTTCATATGATAGTGGCAGCTGCTTTGGAAAATAGACAGCGCCCGAACTGAATGTATGAAAGGCTGCAGCTCTCGCAGAACAACACTGTAGTCCTGATGAAAGGTTTCAGCCTGAAACATTAACACTTTATTCCTTTCCATAGATGCTGACCGACCTGCTGAGTTCCTCCAGCGTTTTCAATCTGTTACTCTGAATTTCCAGAATCTGAGAATTTCCTGTGTTTATGACTTACTGGCGTGCTGCCTGGGTTTATGAAGACAAGTCTCTGAAGTACTTCAGCCCACATCGTTCCATCTCAGAGGAAGGAAACTCCATCGTCTCAGCTCAGTTGAATAATCACAAAACATTCATATTTTTTAAACTTGATGAGGCCTTTATAAAATACTGATAAAGATTCATAACTGTCTTCTGAATCTATTTATACAGTTATGTTTCTGTTGAATGGTTCTTGCTGATAAACAAGACAACTTGACAGGTCAAAGCAGTTTACTTCAGGTTCTCCTGTCGCAGAGGTACCTTGTGACCAAGTGGTGTAGCTGTTGGAGTCACTGCCACGCAGCTCCAGTGAGTTAAGCTTGATCCTGACCTCTCATTCTGTCTGTGTGGAGCTTGCATGCCCTCCCTGTGACTGTGTTTCCTCTGGTTGCCCCCCATTCCTCCCAATTTCTCAATGATGTACAGGTTAATCGGCCACTACACTTCAATTCGATCATTCCTACCGGTCTGATCAATAACTCCAAAGCCTGGTCCTCTGTACCTCCCTCTGCAACTGGATCCTCAAATTTTCAACCGGAAGACCACAGTCCGTGCATGCAGATTGGAAATAACATCTCCACCTCACTGACAATTAACACTGGTACACTTCAGAGATGTGTGCTGAGTCCAGTGCTCTACACTCTGTACACCTATAACTGTGTGGCTAGGCATAGCTTAAATGCCATCTATAAATTTACTGACGACACTAGTATTGTTGGCAGAATTTCACATGGTGTTGAGAAGGTGCACAGGAGTGAGGTATATCAGCTAGTTGAGTGGTGTTGCAGCAACAGCCTTGTACCCAACGTCTCTAAGACCAATGAATTGATTATGCACTTCAGAAAGGGAAAGACAAGGAAAAACACACCAGTCCTCATAGAGGGATCAGAAGTGGAAAGAGCAAGCAATTTCAAAATCCTGGGTGTCAAGATCTCTGAGAACCTATCCTCTGCCCAACATATCGATACAGTTACAAAGAAGGCACAGCAGCAGCTATATATCATTGGGAATTTATGGAGTTTATATATATCACAATGCTGCTTAATAACAACTTTTAGGACATATGCCTTTACTTCCAGCACCTTTACTTCCTGAGAAAGCTAAAGAAATTTGGCCTGTCCCCTAAAACCCTCACTAATTTTTATAGATGCACCATAGAAAGCATTCTTCTAGGGTGCATCACAACCTGGTATGGAAGTTGTCCTGTCCAAGACCGGAAGAAGCTGTAGAAGATCGTGAACACAGCCCAGCACATCACACAAACCAATCTTCCATCCTTGAACTCACTTTACACCGCACACTGTCGGAGCAGTACTGCCAGGATAATCAAGGACACAACCCACCCAGCCAACACACTTTTCGTCCCTCTTCCCTCCAGGAGAAGGCTCAGGAGCTTGAAGACTCATACGGCCAGATTTGGGACAGCTTCTTTCCAACTGTGTTAAGACTGCTGAACGGATCTTGACCCTGATCTGGGCCGTACCCTCCAAATATCCGGACCTGCCTCTCGGTTTTTTTGCACTACCTTACTTTCCATTTTCTATTTCCTATTTATGATTTATAATTTAAATTTTTAATATTTACTATCAATTTGTACTCCAGGGAGCGTAAAGTGCAGAATCAAATATCGCTGTGATGATTGTATGTTCTAGTATCAATTGTTTGGTGACAATAAAGTATAAAGTATATGCCAGGGATATTAAACCTGACTAAAAGTTGACCCAAAACTCCACCCTGGATGGTTCCAACCCTAGCTGCAAAAGGAGGAGGGTTGGGTATGGGGCTAGCATCCCCATTCCATAAAAACCCAAAGATACAATATAGAAATGCCAACAGAAGCTCCAAAATCCTCATCTTAGGAGTGAAAGGATCTTCAACAAGAAGACACACAAAATTGCATTGTGAAAGTGGAAGCCACAAAGCCAAACAATCTTTGGCCCAGGACTGAGGACTCTGGCAAGATGCTGTTGGTGGCCTATACCTCAGTAAGAGTGATAAACTTAAGAAGTTTCAGCCCCAAATGCTAAAATGGGTATTATGGTGTGGGAGGAGTTAATGGGAATGGGAATAGAAGAAGAATACTCAGTGGGAAGATGAATGGAGTGATGGGGCTGCACTGTGAACCAGCGCAGATTTGATGGCCAAAGATGCCTCCTTTCTCTGGCATAAGGAAATATAAAAATCTTCACATCCATAAGAGATTTGGGAGGGAAAAGGGTATTATTATAAAGATTATATCAAAATAGAGTGAAATGTGTCCTTTGCATTAATGGCCAACACAGTCCAAGAATTATGCTGGGGGCAGCTCGTCATGCCTCCAGACCAAAATAGCATGCCCATAGTTTATTAACCCGAACCAGTCTGCATTTGGAATGTGGGAGGAAAACAGAGCACCTGGAGGAGACCAACACAGCACGGAGAGAATGTACAAACTCCTTACAGACAACAGGGGGAACTGAACACTGAACACTGATGACTGGCACTGCAAAGCCTTACCCCAACTGCTACGCTATAAAAGGAAATGTTCCAACCAGAAAAAAAAGTCTAAACCATGAAGTCAACTCCTAGCATTTCATGACTTACCATCACTAGAGTGAGGCTCTCCATTGGTCGCGGTCAACCACGGATGTTGCATCCTAGCTGTCTATGTGATATGCAAGCTGGGGCAGTACAGTAGAGACAGCAAGCTCCTACTCTCCATGTAGCTGATGAATCCAAAGGAATGGCAGAGATCAATACAGTTTGGCACCAGCAGTGTCATGGGAATTCCCAATCAACATTGAACTCGACATAAGACAGCCTTCAGGATTCTAGCTTTCCTCAGGATTTAGTCCCGAAGTCTTCGCCATGAGTGGGTATAGCCTCAAGACAGCAGAGCTTTGAGATCGGAGTTTTCCTAGATGAGCTGCCGACCATGTCTTATGTGCCCCATCTGCCCGAAGGTTTTAAGGCACCAGATCCTCACCTTTGCACATTCTCTTGTCAGTAGATATGGTTCCATTGGGCTAAGTAGCTAAGCCGCACATGAAGACCAGAAGCTAGACTTTGTTGTCAAAGGCTATTTGAGACACATAGCATTAGGAGCTTTAGTAGGTAGTGGGAGTTTACCCCTACTACCACTTTCAGCTAGAACAACCTTAAGGAACCCAGTCCACTAGAACCTCTCGCTGCCATCAGAACTAATAATGGCCCAGAGTTTGCTGGTAAACATGGTATTCTTGTTCAAATTGAAGCAACTGCAGGTCAGTTGTGCAGACGTAGGCAGGTGAAGGTGTACAGAATGATACCAGAAACACTATTCCACACAGCCCACCACACAATTCCCGAGAGGACAGTCAATGTCAACGAGGGGGGAGAACGAAAGGAAAACACGGACGGTAGGTCGTGGCAAGTTCTGAAAGCGCAAGCCAACTTACGTCAGGAGGCTTTGTAGAAGAGCAGGGAGAACATGAAAGGAAGTGCTGAATTTTGTTTGCACCAAGCTGAAGGACATCTTCTGTCCCACTCTTCAACAGATCTCTGGTATGGTTAGACAGCCACTTGACCTCACAATCTACCTCATTATGATCTTGCATTTTATTCTCCACCTGCACTAAATTTCACTGTGTAATCATGCAAATTCTAGCTCAACTGCACTGTGGCACCACAGTATAACTTTTAACAAAACACTTTACAACAAAAGTGAGCCAGCATTCAATTCCTACTGTCTGTTATGAGGTTTTTCTATTCTTCCCCATGACGGCGTTGGTTTCCTCTGGGCGCTCTGGTTACCTCCCTCATTCCTAAAGATGTCCAGGTAACAAAAGTGAATTGTGGACATGCAATGTTGTCACTGGAAGCATGGTGCCTCCAGCACATCCTTGGACTGTGTTGGTCATTGACACAAGCAACACATTTCACTGCATGTTTCAATGTACATGCGGCAAATAAAACTAATCTTGAACAATATGCAAGATGTTTTATTCTGCTATATCTTGGTACAAGTGACAATAAAAGAAACAATACCAATGTCTAACCAATACCAATTGTATCTTAACAAGAATAGGTTTATTATTAAATCCAGGACAAGAGGACACAACCTCAGAATACAAGAGAGACGAGGAGGAATTTATTTAGCCAGAGGGTGGCAAATCTCTGGAATTCATTGCCACAGACAACTGTGGAGGCCAAGCCGTTTGGTATATTTAAAGTGGAGGTCGATAGGTTCTTGATTATAAAGGATGTCAAAGGTTACAGGAAGGAGGCAGGAGAATAGGGCTAAGGGGGATAATATATCAGCCTGATAGAATGACAGAGCAGACACAATAGGCCAATTGTTCTTATTGTTATAATCTTAATAACAATAAGCTGCCACTGCCACTGTGCAATCCAGAATCTCCGGAGGGGAAGGCCCCAAATCCTCAGCTTTGTCTATTGCCTGATGCCGGGGCCGGGGTCGAAGCACTCAGCAGAGATGGAGCTCCGTGCTCAGTGTCGGAGGCCTGGTCAGAGGCTCAAAGTTTTCGGACGGACCCAAGAGTCGGCTGTGGCTGGGTGCTTCCGGGGTGCTGCATCAGCAAGTTTGTGGCGCTGAAAGCTCATGGCAGGGAGAGTTTTTCTTCCTTCTCCATCTGCCTGAGATGATGGGACTTCCGAAGGACTTTGAGACTTTTTTTAAAACCGTGCCCATGGTCTGTTCTTATCAAATTACGATGTTGCTTTGCACTGTTGTAACTATGTGTTATAATTATGTGGTCTTTGTCAGTTTTTCAGTCTTGTTTGTCTTATGTTTCTGTGATATCATACCACAGAAACATTGAATCATTTCTTAATGCATGCATTACTAAATGACAATAAAAGAGGACTGCGTGTCCTCATAATCTAATCTAATAATTGTTGGTAGTCTGTGTCCCAGGATCACTGGTCAACTACCCTTGTGCCAAGTAGTTTGTCCCAGCCTATCTTCGAGTACACTTTGTGGTAAACCATGTATATATGTTGTAACTCGGTTGCCTGTCTGGACACACCCCTCTGCTGACTGCCCCTGTGGCTCCTCCCACAGAGTCTTGTATAAAGGTGTTCACATTGCCCCTCCCCCTCAGTCCAGGGGCAGGCACTCACTGTGGAGGTCATATTGTACAGCGAATAAAATTGAAGCACCTTCAATTACTCCAAAAGACTGAGGTTTGGTAAAATACTGAAAGGCTTTTATTCGCTGTACAATACGACCTCCACAGTGAGTGTCTGCCCCCGGACTGAGGGGGAGGGGCAATGCGAACACCTTTATACAAGACTCTGTGGGAGGAGCCACAGGGGCAGTCAGCAGGGGGGTGTGTCCAGACAGGCAACCGAGTTACAACATATATACATGGTTTACCACACACTTACATAGGAATTCCACTCCCACTTCCTTCTCTGTGGTCCAGTGTAAGGCAGGAAGCCAGCGGCTCCCACCCAATAGTTTTAACAGCCAGCAAATCCCTCATCCCATCCACTCCAGCCGTCGGTGTTATTGAGTGGAGCTACAGACTACGAGCTGGGGGAGCTCAGCAGGTCGAGCAGGAACTGTGCAGGGGCGGGGAATGGAACCGGTGACATTTTAGGTCAGAATCAATAGAGGAGAGGGGTAGCTGTCCAGTGTAAAGAGCAGAAGGAGAGTGGTGAGACAGAGGCCCCCGAGGTGCCTGGTGGACTGAGGAGGGATAAAAGATGATAGACTGGCAGGTTACACCAGGTAGGGGAGGGGAAGGGGTTTGGCATTGTGAGACAGTGGCAGGTGGGTGATAGATAGAGGTAAACAAAGAAAAATAAAGGAGTGATGTGGGAAGATGGGAAGGCGAAGTCTACAGAGAGGTGCTGGGGAGAGGTAATATGGAATACTAAGACTACGTCCAGACTAGACCGGATAAACCTGTAACCGAAGCTTTTTCTCTTCGTTTTGACACTCCGTCCACACTGAGACGGCGTTTTCCTCCCCCAGAAACCGAGCTTTTCTAAAATGCTCTCCAGAGTGTTTAAACCTGAAAACACTGGTTGGGCGTTGTAGTGTGTACGGGGTAACCGGAGGTTTTAAAAATCTGTCGTCCCTTTCATCGGTAAAGAGACTATAGCTGTAGGAAATGTTTCCAGGGTGACCCCTCTGTTGGAGTGGGGAAGATGATGGTGGGGCCACCCGGGGGTCTGTGTGTCCGTAGGTGTAGCCATTGTAGTGGCTGTGAGGCTGGTATTGTGGTGGTGAGAAGTACTGGGGAGAAGCCATCATTGCAAATCCCTCTGCAACAGAGTTAATCAGTTTTTCCAATGTTCGTCATCAGCCAGGTCATACTGCCCGTGAACTCCCTGTCAGTTGCCTCCACATGCTCCAGTATTTGTTTTTTCAGTTTTAAGTCCTCCTGCGCGAGAGCCAACAGCTGTCCGTCATTTGGCAATTTCCTTGTAACTTCTTCTAGTCTGTAACTGGACAAACGCGCACCAAGTATACTGCTTCCTCTTCGCTTGTTTTCTGTAGGTGTATCCTGCGCATGCCCAGTAGGAGGAGATTCGCCCAAATACCCGTTTTAATGTGGACAGAGGTATTTTCAAGACCACCGGTGTGGACGCGTATTGCTTTTACATGAAACCGGCGTTTTCAACATCATCTGGTTTAGAGTGGACGTAGCCTTACTGCTGGAATCTGATAAAGGAGGTGATAATGGGAACGAGTAGGGGAGGGAAGAACATTTATTTAGAGGTACAACACGGTGAAGGGGCCTTGTGGCCCAACCAGTCCATGCTCCCTATTGCACCCATGTGACTAATTACCTGCCTAATCTGTAAAATTTAGATATGTGGGAGGAAAGTGGAGCACCTGGAGGAAACCCAAGTGGACGTGGGAGAACGTACAAACACTTTACAGATTGTGATAGGAATTGAACCTGGGTTGCTAGTTCAGTAATCAGACTACAATACCACATCACCCTAAGTGTTATTGATTGTACGTGAATGCCTTTAGCATTAGATATACAGCAAGGATCTTTTAAAATAGACCACTTAAGACACAAAAAAAATCAATTGAATCCAACTTCAGAAATCCAAATATAATCTGCTCATGAAGGAAATGGGGTCAACGTTGCCGTTGGTGATCTTATCCCAGCAAACGTTCTGGAGGAAATGTCACAACTTCAGCCAATGGCAGTGAGGGAAAACTGGCCCTCTCCAGTGTCCCAGACAAGATCCGGCTGTAGGTCTCTGGGGCAGGAGACCATCAAAAACAACCAGAAACATTTTAAAGCATGTTCTAAGAGTCAGTAAAGCTGGAGATGGGTATTTGATGTCTGCCAAAGCTTCCAGGGGCTTTCCCATGGATAAAAGATTACATTTATTTCTCACATGTGCACTGAAACAGTGAAATCATTATTCATGTCAATAACCTACACAGTCCTACGACGTGTAAGGGGCAGCCTGCAACTGCTGTATGCTTCCAGCACCAACATAGCATGCCCACAACTTATCAACTCTAACCGGTACGTCTTTGGAATGTGGGAGAAAACTGGAACACCCGGAAGGATCCCACGCAGTCAAGGGGAGAATATACAAACTCCTCACAGCCAGTGGCAGAACTGAACCCCTATCGCGGGTACTGGAAAGCGTAACACTAACCCCTATGCTACCAGAAGTTCTGACCACCTCTGAACCTCTCCCTGAAGCTCAGGTGCCTCGTGACAGGCCCGCTGAATGTGCAGCAGGTGAGGTGTAACCCCTTGTTCCTAAGCTCGCAAATGCGCAGTAAAAGCCTAGCAATTTAGAGTGAGAGTTATAAAATACTAAAGCACAGAAACAGGCCCTTCGGTCCATCTAGTCCTTGCCTTGTTACATTAACCTTCACCCTGACCTTTGCCCTCCATACCCCTCCCATCCATGTACTATCCAAATTTCTCTTAAATGTGGAAATCAAACCCACATCCATCACTTCCTTGGCAACTCATTCCACACTCCCACCACCCTGAGTGAATAGGTCCCCCCCTCATGTTCCCTTTAAATATTTCACCTTTCACCCTTAACCTCAAGTTCTAGTCTCAACCATCCTCAGTGAGGGGAAAAACTGCATGCACTTACCCAACCTATATCCTTCATAACTTCACACATTGCTGAAACTGGTTTATCATTCAAGGACTTAATTTTGTACTCAAATAGTTTACCAGTGGAACATTCTCACTAAATAGTTTATTTTGGTGTTACTTAAATACGTGACGAAGGTTATCCAATTTTGCACAATAATATTATAAAGCCTTCATTTTGGATCATGCAAAACATGTTCTTTTATCTACTTGTGGGAAGGTTGCATTCCTTCCATCATTCTTTAGTGCCTCAATATTCACTGTGCTCAAGAAAGGCCTGAACAGTATTTCTGCTGCCCGACCTTTACGCCATATCCATGAACCGCTTCTCCAACAGAGATTGAAAGCTCCGCAATACATTTGCTCTTGGCGAGGAGCACTCCTGGTTATGCCTACCCTTCTGTCACGAACAGTTTCCTGACTTTGCTCAGAGGTTGAGCAGGACTACTGCCGCACGGTCGCGTGGTGGGCAGAACAACGTGTTACAGTACAGGCAACCCGAGTTCAGTTCCTGCTGCCTCCCAAAAGGAGTTTCTACACTTTTCCCATCACCACGTAGGTTTCTTCTGGGTGCTCCAGCTTCCTTCCACAGTCCAAAGACGTGCCGGTTAGTAGGTTAATTGGGCATTGCAAATTGTCCCGTGATGAGGCCAGGATTACATCGAGGAATTGTCGAGGGCAGCGCAGCTCAAAGTGCCAGAAGGGCCAATTCCACGCTGTACCTATCTCAATAAATAAATAAATACAGTGCCTATAAAAAGTATTCACAAACCGCCCCCCCCGCCCCCCGAATCACAGTGGATTTAGATTTGATCAACAGAAAAAGACTCTTCCATGTCAACATGAAAACAGATCTCTACAAAGGATTCTAAGCTAATTACAAACATAAAACACAAGATAATTGATTGCACAAGTGTTCAACACCCCTCCCCCTTAATATGGCTCACCAATCATCACTGACACAGCCAACTGGTTTTAGAAGTCACATAATTAGTTAAGGTGTCCTAGTTATATATAAACTTGCGTGCAGTCAAGGTGTTTCAATTGACTGTGGTAAAAATAGAAACATCTTGACTACACACTGGTTTATATCTGGAAGGTCCAACTGCTGGCAAGTCAGTATCCTGGCAAAAACTACACCATGAAGATAAAAGAACACTCCGAGCAACTCCACAAAAAGGTTATTCAACAGCACAAGTCAGGAGATGGATACAAGAAAATTTCCCAAGTCACTGATTATCCCTTGGAGTACAATTAAGTCAATCACCAAGAAATGGAAAGAATATGGTACAGCTGTAATTCTGCCTAGAGCAGGCCATTCTCAAAAACTGAGTGACCGTACAAGAAGGGGGACTTGTGAGGGAAGCCCCCAAAAGACCTATGACAACTCTGGAGGAGTTACAAGCTTCAGTGGCTGAGATGGAAGAGACTGCGCATATAACTGTTACCCAGGTGCTTCACCAGTCACAGCATTATGGGAGAGTAACTAAGAGAAAGCATATGAAATCTCAGCTGGAGTTTGCCAGAAGGCATGTGTGGAGACTCTGAAGTCAACTGGAAGAAGGTTCTGTGGTCTGATGAAACCAAAATTGAGCTTTTTGGCCATCAGATTAAACACTATGTTTGGCACAAGCCAAACACCACACATTATCAAAAACATACCATCTATACCATGAAGCATGGTGGTGGCTACATCACACTGTGGAGATGCTTCACTGCAGCAGGCCCTGGAAGGCTTGTGAAGGTAGAGGGTAAAATGAATACAGCAAAATACAAGAAACTCCTGGAGGAAAACCTGATGTAATCTGAAAGAGAACTGTAAATTGGGAGAAGATTTGTTTTCCAGCAAGACAATGACCTCAAGCATAAAGCCAAAGCTGCACAGGATTGACTTAAAAACAAACTAATGTCCTGGAGTGGCCAAGTCAGAGTCCAGACTTCAAACCAATTGAGAATTTGTGGCTGGATTTAAAAAGGGCTGTTCGCTCATGATCCTCATGCAATCTGACAGAGCTTGAGCAGTTTTGTATAGAAGATTGGGGAAAAATTGCAGTGTCCAGATGTGCAAAGCTGATACAGACCTATCCACACAGACTCAAGACTGTAATTTCTGCCAAAGGTGCATACACTAAATACTGGCTTGAAGGGGGTGAGTAAGTATGTAATCATTTTGTGATTAATAATTGTAATAAATTTAGATCACTTTGCAGAGATCTGTTTTCACTTTGTCACTAAAGAACCTTTTTCTGTTGATCAGTGTCAAAAAAGCCAAATTAAATCCACTGTGCTTCAAAGTTGTAAAACAATAAAATGTGAAAACTTCCAAGGAGAGAGCGAATACTATTTATAGGCACTGTATGTCCCCCAGTTCCTGGTGGTGAACAAGGAAGTTCCACTAGCAGAAGCAGATTCTCTTTGGCAACCCATTCAATTCCATTTCACTGTATGTGTCCATGCATGTGGGATAAAAATATCCAAATCTGAAACAGTTTCTCTTTCTACAGATGCTGACCCCAACCCGCTGAGTGATTACAGCATTTTCTGTGTTGAATCAGCCTCTCCTCGTAACTACACATCTCAAACCCTGGCAGCATCCTTGTGAATCTCCTCTCCTCTCCACCAGGGCTGATATTCTCAGGCTTCCTCCCTCAGGTTATGAACGCCCATTGGGACACAATGGTAGCTGCAACTTGGGCGACGGAATTCAGAATTCAATTCCGGCAACCTCTGTAAGCAAATCTATGTGCTCCTTCCTGTGTGCCCATGGGTTTCCTCTCAGTGTTCTGGTTTCCTCCCACAGTCCAAAAATGTCATTGTGAATTGTCCCATGATTAGGCTAGGGTTAAATCAGCAGGTTGCAGGGTGATGTAGCTTAAAGGGCCGGAACGGCCTGTTTCTGTGGGGTATCTCTAAATGACTATTCCTTCTCTCTGAGCTGCAACGATCGGGGCTGGGTGGAGCCTGACAGAGCTGGAAGTGGTGAACAGACTCACTCACCGAACCCTGTGAGGCCACCTCTTCCCATACCTGCTCACTGTTCCATCATCACTGTTTCTGTGATCCTTTCCCACACCCTGATTTCAGTTACAACTTACAAACAGTCTGGGTTACAAACATTTCTTAGGAACATTAAAGTTCAAAGTAAATTTATTATCAAAGTACATACAGTATCTGTACACTATTCGGAGATTCATTTTCTTGCAGGCATTCACAGTGGGACAAAGAAATACAATAGAACCAATGAAAAACTACACACAAAAACTGACCAATGTGCAAAAGACAAACTTACAAATACAAAAAAAAAGGTAAATAAAAGTACTGAGAACACGAGTTGTAGAGTTCTGGAAAGTGGGTCCATAAGTTGTGGAATCATTTCGGAGTTGAGGTGAGTGAAGTTATCCACACTGGTTCAGGAGGCTGATGGTTGAAGGCTAATAACTGTTTCTGAACCTGGTGGTGTGGGACCTATAGCTCCTCGACCTGCTTCCTAATGGCAGCAGTGAGGAGAGAGCATGGTCTGAATGGTGGGGGTCCTTGATGGCCATTGACGTTGCCATTGCAGCAAGGATGCCTAACTAATTGCAGACCAAAAGAGAAATTGAAATTCCCGCCAAAGGGTCTTGTCCCAAAACATCGACTGTGCTGTTTTCCATACATGCTGCCTGGCCTGCCAAGTTCCTCCAGCATTTTGTGTATGTTGATTGAAATTCCTATCCCATGCTGTTGTCAGGGCCTCAGTGTCAGAACTGAATATTCCAAACAGATTGCAAATTAGAAAGAATCTTAAGTATATATTTATTTGAAAGACAAATCCTCCAGTCCCATGCTTTTTCACAATTTCACACTACATCTGTATACAGTGCAGAAACAGGTCTTTTACACCAGGGGATCCCAACCTTTTTGATGCCATGGACCAATACCATTAAGCAAGGGATCTACAGGTGCCAAGTTGGGAACCCCTGCTTCAGACCAACATGTCCACATTGACCATCAAGCTCCCATTCTACACCAGGCCTACTTGCTGTACGTGCACCTGCTCCAAAGCCTACTATGCCTTGGCAATTCTAGCGCATTCCCAAATGATTCTTCAACATTGTGGAAGTCCTTACCCTCACCACCTTCTCAGGCAGTGTGTTTCACATTGCAACCATCCTCTGGGTGAAAACCTCCTAGAACAAAGAACAGACTCACAATGCTGTGCTGAACTAATTATACTAGTAACTAAACTAATTTCTTCTGCCTACACAATGCCCACATCCCTCCATTGTCCTCACATTGAGCCTTAATCATATTCGCCTCCACCGCCGTGGCCGGCGGCATGTTCCAGGCAGCCACCTCCCTGTGGGGGGAAAAGAGCTTATTTTCCACATCTCCTTTGAACTTACCCCATCTCGCCTTAAATACAGGCCCTCTAATATTAGATATTTGCCCCTGGGGGGAAAAAATACCAACTGTCTACTCCAGCTATGCCTTTCATAATTAATTGGTCATTGTAAATTGTCCTGTGGTTAAGCTGGTGTTAAATTGGTGGGTTACTGGGCTGTGTGGCTCATTGGGCCAGAAGGGCCTGTTCCATGCTGTATCTCTAAATAATCCTATAAACCTCAGCCCCGGGGACAGCAGCCCAGACTTCTCTAACTTCTCCTTGTAGCACATGCCCTCTGGTCTTAAGACACTCTTCCGTGGTGAAACATTTCTTGCTAGCTTCACTTTCCTGGTCTTTCACAATACGAAACACAGGAAATTCTGCAGACGCTAGAAATACAGAACAACACGCACAAAATGGTGGAGGAACTCAGCAGCTCTGGCAGCATCAACGAGAAGGAATAAAGACCATAAGACAAAGGAGCAGAAGTCGGCCATTTGGCACATCGAGTCTGCTCCGTCATTTTATCATGAGCTGATCCATTCTCCCATTTAGTCCCACTCTCCTGCCTTTTCACCATAACTTTTGATGTCCTGGCTACTCACATACCTATCAATCTCTGCCTTAAATACACCCAATGACTTGGCCTCCACTGCTGCCCGTGGCAACAAATTCCACAGATTCACCACCCTCTGGCTAAAATTCCATAGTTTCACCAACCTCTGGCTAAAAATTGATGTATCAGGCCGAGGCCCTTCGTCAGGACTGGTAAGGGGGAAAGATGCCAGAATAAAAAAGTGGGAGGGGGTGGGGGAGGTAGGGCTGCTAACTATCCCCAATTCGCTGGGACATCCCGTATATTGGGCTAAACTGGTTTGTCCCATAGGGACCGCCCTTGTCCCGTATTTCCCTGGCTAAGGTAGAGCATTCCTATGAAACCGTTCGTAAGCCAAAATGGCGTAACATCGACTTCTCTAACTTCCGCTAATGCCCCACCTCCCCCTCGTACCCCATCCGTTATTTATTTTTATACACACATTCTTTCTCTCTCTCCTTTTTCTCCCTCTGTCCTTCTGATTATACCCTTTGCCCATCCTCTGGTTCCCCCCCCCCCTTGTCTTTCTCCCCGGACCTCCTGTCCCATGATCCTCTCATATCCCCTTTGCCAATCTCCTGTCCAGCTCTTGGCTCCATCCCTCCCCCTCCTGTCTTCCCCTATCATTTTGGATCTCCCCCTCCCCCTCCCACTTTCAAATCTCTTACTAACTCTTCCTTCAGTTAGTCCTGACGAAGGGTCTCGGCCTGAAACGTTGACTGTACCTCTTCCTAGAGATGCTGCTTGGCCTGCTGCGTTCACCAGCAACTTTGATGTGTGTTGCTTGAATTTCCAGCATCTGCAGAATTCCTGTTGTTTGCGATGATATGATAAATACAGCCTATATAAAGTAGAAATAATGTATGTATAGTGTAGTTTCACTTAACAGAATCGGGAAGGTTAAACCAAAACCAATTTGTAGAAAAAAAATTGGCACGTACACACATGCGCACGTCACGCATGCGCACACAAGTGCCCGCGCAAGGCTTCGTGGTCATGGTAGTCTTTCTCGGGGTAAACACAAGTGTCCTGTATTTGACTGCTACTCTTGTCCCTTATTTGGGACTGAGAAAGTTGGCAACCCTAGGGGGAGGGGAAGAAGGATAGCTGGAAGGTGATAGGTGAAGCCAGGTGGGTGGGAAAGGTAAAGGGTTGGAGAGGAAGGAATCTGATAGGAGAGGTGAGTGATCCATGAGAGAAAGTGAAGGAGGAGGGGACCCACAGGGAAGTAATAGGCAAGTAAGAAGGGGTAAGAGGCCAGAATAGGGAATAAAGAAGAGGAGACAGGAAGGGATTTTTTTTTAAATGAAAGGAGAAATCGATATTCATGCCATCAGGTGGGAGGTTACTTAGATGGAACACAAGCTGTTGATCGTGGCACAAGAGCAGGCTATGGACCGACATGTCAGAATGGAAATTGGAATTGAAATTAAAAGGTTGGGCCACTGAGAGGTTCCACTTGTGGTGGATGGAGCAGAGGTGCTTGATAAAGCAGTCCCCCGATTTACGACAGTTCTCACCAATGTAGAATAGGCCGCATGGGGAGCACTATACACAACAGAAGACTCCAGCATACTCACAGGTGGGGCACTGGCTCACCAGGAAGGACTGTTTGGGTTCCTGAATGGAGTTGAGGGAGAAGTTGTAGGGGTAGATGCAGCATTTTGGCTGCTTGCAGGGAGAAGTGCCGGGAGGGATAAATGGTCGAGGAATTGCAGAGCGAGTGAGCCCTGCAGAAAGGAGAGAGTGAGGGGGATGTTTGTACATCCATCTGGTTCAGTGTGGCGACTGGTAGAACCTCTACCTCACAACTCCATTCAGCCATAAGTATAGGAGCAGAACTCGGCCATTCAGCCCATTGAGTCTGCTCAGCCATTCCATCATAACTGATTTACTATCCCTCTCAACCCCATTCTCTTGCCTTTTCCCTGCAATCTTTGATAACCCTTACTAATCAAGAACCTAGCAACTTCCACATTAAATATACCCAATGACTCAGCCTCCCCAGCCGCCTGTCGTGATGAATTCCAAACATTCACCACACTCTGGTGAAATAAATTCCTCATCTCTTTTCTAAAGGGACATTCTTGTATTCTGAGGCTGTGGCCTCTGGTCCTAGACTCCCTCACTATAGAAGACCTCCTTCCCATGTCCACTCTATCTAGGTGTTTCTGGACCTGACCTCCACTGCTGGTTGTGTGGAGTTTACAGGGTCTTCTTGTGACCGCATGAAGACCCCCCCCCCCCCAGTGTCCCGATGTCCCTGGTTCCTTTCCACAGTCACGTGTAGACTGGTAATTTAACTGATTGCTGTAAATCGATGGGTAACGGGGTGGGGGCCACTGATAGGAATAATGAACGGGATTAACGTCGGATTCGTGTAAATGGGTGGTCGGAAGGATCTGTTTCCATGACTCTGTGACTTTACGAGATTCCCCTCTCTCAGCCTCATCCAATCCGGAGGGTGACGGTGTCTTGAACAGTAACCTCCCCAGTTACTTCAGAACGGAACTGGAACCATTTCAATTCCATCTCAAGAGACCTGCTCGGCGCCGCGGAAGTCATGCACTGCTGTATTCTAGGAAATAAGTGATACCCTCCCAAGTGTTAATCGGAGAGAATACAGCCAGTAATTAAAATAATCCATATTCCTAAAGGGTTGCAGCAAAACGCACGCTGGAGGAATCACAACCAAAACTATCTTTTTTAGGTATCTTGGAGCGTTGAAGGCAGCCAAAGCAAATTATGAGCTCCCGCATTAAATTTTATTGCTTACGAATGCCTTCAATAAATTATTCCCGGTTCCCGGACCGTTGAATGCCGAACACACACGGTAAATGGAAGGCACATAAATGTGGATTAAATACCCTTCTTCTACCACCGAGAAAAAAAATCACGCAATGACTAGGCATATGAAAATAAACAGTGCGGCTCAGAGACGAGCTTGACTCGCGTAGAAAGCTGACAGTCGCGCATGACGTCTGTTGGGTGCATCAAGCGGTCTATTAATAAGGATAAATGCGTCGGCACTTAAATCTATGAAATAAAACCCGCGATTAAGACAACGTAGGTACTCACCAGCAGCCCCGAAGCCATTGCAAAGGATGCGGATTTGTTGCGCCGTCCGGCTGGCGGTGAATTGCAACAGCGGAGCGCGGCGGCCGGTCGTCTTCGTCCCGTCACGGCGGCTTTAACAGCCGCGACCGCCGGACGAATTTCACCTTCCCGCTGGTCAGACGACACCTGAGGTGCTCGCTCCTTCCCCCACCCCGTCAGTCACTGCCGTCGCCTGGCAACCGCGCACCTGCACGGGAGCACCCCTGTCCTGCCCGCCGCTTACTTCCTTGTCAATCACTGCCGCTGCCTTAGCAACGCGCACTGCTGTTCTGTCAATCATTGCCAGGTCCAAAGAGTTGCGGGGGAGAGGTGTAGAGATGAATTGCGGTGGAGAAATAGGCAGCTCGGCCCCTTTTACTTTATACTAGCCCCTTCCTATCACATTTGATCCTATCTACCCTGGTTGTTCACTCTTCCTCCAACCCCCTCTGGGCAGAAGCAAATCTCAGTGTGTCCTCCCCATGGAATGTCTGGGTTTTTTGGCTGCTATGCCTTCCTCTCGCAGTCTAACGATGTACAGGTTAGTAGGTTAATGGGTCGTTGTAAATTGTCTCACGAACTGGTTAGGGTTAAATTGGGGTTGTTGCATGATGCAGCTCGAAGGACTGAAAGGACTTACTCAGCGCTCTATCACTAAATAAAATAAATAAATAAAAAGCCATCGGTGAGGCCTAGATTGGAGCATTGTGACCAACTATCTATAGGAAAGATATCAATAAGACTGAAAGAGTATAGAGAAAATTTACAAGGATGTTGCCAGTACTTGAGAATCTGGGTTATAGGGAAAGGTTGAACAGGTTTGAACCTTATTCCCTGGAGCTGTCATAAGGGGGGCATTGGTGGTGGACCGAAATGCAAGACACAGACACCGAAGTACTAGGAACAGGACTAGGTTTGTCAAGAAAGCAAGGGGAGTGGGGAAGAAATGACGCTGGGCATTGAAACAAGCCCCGGACGAGACAAGGATTCAGGGCCTGGGCTAAGACTTGGACAAGAGACACGGGACCTGGACGTGGAACTAGGAACGAGGAGCCTGGACTAGGACACCAAGCGAGAGACTGGACAGGGACCCAGAACCTGGGTCTTGACTCAGGCTCCGAACCTGGATCCAGGCAAGGACAAGACGTGGCTACAGGATGAGATGAGAGACTCCTGGACAGGACGAGGGAACTCCAGGCCAGGACGAGGAATCTCCAGCTGGGCGAGGCACAAGGACAGGATGAGAACATGAAGCCTTGACTTGGTCGAGGGAGACAGGAATGCAGAACACAGAGCCTTGGTCGAGGGAGACAGGAACGCAGAACACAGAGCCTTGGTCGAGGGAGGCAGGAATGCAGAACACAGAGCCAGGACCCCTCCTTAGGAACAGGACGTAGGGTCAGGACTCATACTTAGAACACAAAGCCAGGACCCCCCCTTGGGAACAGGACGTAGGGTCGGGACTCATACACAGAACACTGAATACGACAAGATGGTTTCTAACACAAGGTAGCGGCAAATGGCTGGACCTACCTAGCGAAGGCATGGACACAGAGACGGTTCCCAACACTAGGTAGCAGCAGACGGCTGGACCTACCTAGCAAAGGTGTGGACACAGAGATAGTTTCAACTCAAGGTAGCGGCAAACAGCTGGACCTACCTAGTGAAGGTGAGGACACAAAGAGACAGTTCCAAACAATGAAAGACAGTTCCTTATCTAGACACAGCAAGGCTCCAGTCTTGCTCCGGTGGTAGAACTTGACAATGAGAATAAGCGAGGACACAGGCAAGGCTTCAGGCGAAAGAAGGTAGCAGGCGAGGCTTCAGGTAAAAGGTAGCAGGCGAGGGCTATAGAAGGAAGGGGAAGGGAAGGGAACAGTCCAGCAACTGAGGCTGAACCCAGGAGCTGTTTATGTAGCCAGCCCAAAATGAGAAATATGTGCCTCAATTAAGACACCAACAGAACAAGGGAAAACTGGAAAACCTGGAATAAGGATCGATGGACCGGTCCGTGAACTGGAATGCAGACTTCATGGACCGGAGCATGACAGGAGTGCAGGAGAATGAGAGGAGATGTGGACAAAAATGCAAATAGGCTTCTTCCAATAAGGTTGAAGAGACTAGAGCTAGAGTTCAAAGGTTAAGGGTGAAAGGTGAAATGGTTAAAGGAAAGCTGAAGGGAACTTCTTCACTCAGAGGGCAGTGAGAGTGTGGAACGAGCTGCCAGTGGAAATGATGAATGTGGCACAATATTTCTCCTGTACATATTTCTTATATTCAGTGACTGAAGGTTCACAATCACATTCAAAGCCTTTACTGCCCTTTGGGAAAATAAATTCCTCTCTTCTCCATCCTGAAGGATTAACCCTTTAATTTGAGGTTGTGATCCCAGGCTCTAGCCACTCCAGCTTGTGTAAACATTGGATTTACATGTGGTTTCTCAAAGTTGGTGAGAAGTCATATACTTCAGTTAGACTCCAACACATTCCAGGGGTTCCCAACCATTTTTTATGCCATGGACCCCTACCATTAACCAAGGGGTCTGTGGACACCAGGTTGGGAACACCAAACTGTAGAGAGCGTAAATCATTCAACCTTTCTTTCAAAGGCATTCCATCATCCCAGGGATTCTTTCATTGAATATTCCTTTTCTGTCCTGTACACGTTACTCCACTGATGTTGTAAATAGGCCCCTTCGTACCTCGAGTAACAAATCATAAACACAAATGATTCTGTAGATGTTGCAAATCTAAAGCAACACACACACACACAAAACACTGGAGGAACTCAATGTTCCAGTTCCGATGAAGGGCTCCGGCCCAAAATATTGACTGTTTATTCCCCTCCATAGATGCAGCATGAGCTGCTGAGTTCCTCCAGCATTTCAAAGGTTCATTTTATTAACAAAGTATGCATACAGAATACAACTCTGAAATGTGTCTTCTCCAGACAGCCATAAAATAGAGAAAACCATTTAAGTAATTGGAAGAAAGACATCAATCCCCCCCAAACAAAAAGAAAAGGAAACAAAAACTCGCAAACTCCAAACACCCCCAACCCCTCCCTCGCACAAAAATGAAAAAATGAACAGATCACCCAAACCCCCAGCCAGCCAATTGGCAACAAGAAAGAATGGATGAGAACATGAAACAAACATTGAACTGAAAGAGGCCCATATGATCTACAGTCCAATCCATAAATCTCAGAATTGCAATAACATCTGCAAGAGCATTGGGACCCAACAGCCTCTCTGAGGGCAATGATTTGAACCAGCGGCCTCTCCAAGGAAAATAACTCGAACCAGTGGCCCGTCTGACGAAAACAACTCCAAACCAGCGGCCTCTCTGACGGCAGTGACGCCACCCAACGGCCCCTCCGAGGAAAATAACTCGAACCAGCAGCCCCTCCAACGAAAACAACTCAAACCAGCAGCCTCTCTGACGGTGGTGGCTCGACCCAGCGGCCCCCTGAGGAAAATAACTCGAACCAGCGGCCCCTCCAAGGAAAACAACTCAAACCTGCGTCCCCTCCGAGGAAAACGACTCGAGCCAGCGGCCTCTCCAACGGCATTAACTCGAACCTGTGTTCTTTCTGAGGAAAACGACTTGAACCAATGGCTCCTCCGATGGCAGCGACTAGAACCTGCTGCCTCTCCAAGGAAAACAGCACAAACCAGTGGCCTTTCCAAGAAATGCTCACTCTTCTCTTCATTTGTCTTGATGTTTCAATCTACCTCAATGTTCTAATCGGCAGGAACTGTAGTCGACCATGGCCCCTCATCTCATCTCTGAGCTTTTCCTTGTGGTAGCTCGCGCTCGCATTTCTCTCCTGGAGTTTTCTCGGGGACTGCAGGGTGCTAGCTCATTCATTCGAACTGTAGACTGCAAGTCCCAAGCTCCAAGAGTATCAAAAACAAAATTAAGATAAAAAGAATAAGCAGAAGACATAGAAAAACTAAAATTATTGACTATGTGGAAGATGTTGCCCGAAGAATCATTGTTTGTTGGTGTCCTCTTGATTGGAAAGCTTGTGTGTTTAACTGGAGCAAAAAGTTTCGTTCAACTCACTTCAATACACCAGCTCAACCTTGGGTCAAATGAGGAAAAGAATGACTGAAGATGTACAACTTGATGTGGCACTAAACACAACTGATCCACTGAGCGAGCAAAGATGCCGGCTCCTCCATACTCTCTCTGTTGCTTTTCACCTTCCATCTTCTGTCACTATTCACACTCTCCCCTGTTCTCATCCGGTGCTTTTCAACTCTTGTCCAACCCATTCCCTCCACCTTTTTATACTGGCTCTCTTCCCTCTTGGAGGTGAGTCTCTACCAAACGAGGTGCAAGGCAGTCCTTCCCTCTATTAGCCTGCAGGTCACCCCTCGTCAAGGGGTAACATCAGATTAGCCCCCAGTCAGGGTCACATGATGCCATGGAAGCAAGTGGTGGATGGTCGTATGAGCAGCTGATGCATATCATAATTCCTGGTTACGTGACCACTGACGCCAGGCAGACACTCTCTGAAGAGTATTGATGATGGCTGGGGTCACCCGTCTTGTAAAGACACTGCCCAGAAGAAGGCAATGGCAAACCACTTCTGTAGAATTTCCCAAGAACAATCATGGTCATGGATAGATCATGATCACCCATATTATACATGACACATAATATGATAAGATAAGATAAGACTTTATACTTTATAATAACTTTATACTTTATACTTTATAAATATATACTTTAAAATACAAAATATAAGCATTGAGGAATGGAAAAAAAAACAAAATGTGCATTAAAAAGTCATAGTGCAAATTACCGATGTGCAATGAAACCATATCGTTATATACTTGACAAGGAGGAGTTGTAGAGTGTAATAGTCAGAGGGAGAAAGGATCTCCTGTGGCGTTCAGTGGTGCACCTTGGTGAAATCAGTCTGTTACTAGAGGGGCTCCTGTTTTGCCAGTGTGTCATGGAGGGGGTGAGAGGAATTACCAATCATGCTCCATAGCTTCTACAGCATCCTCCTCTCCAACACAACCACTAGGGAATCCAGTTCCACCCCAGGAACAGAACCAGCCTTCCTGACGAGCTTGTCGATCTTCTCGGCTGTCACCCTGCTGCCCCAGCGGACTACAGTGTAGAACAGAATGCTGGCCACCACTGAGTCGTAGAACATCTGCAGCACAGTACTGCAGACATTGAATGACCGGAGCCTCCTCAGGAAGTACAGTCGGCTCTGTGCCTTCTTGTACAGAGCACCTGTATTTTTAGCCCAATTTATTGTCCAGGTGAGTTCTCAGGTACTTGTAGTCTCAGACGACCTCCACATCTGTTCCCTTGATGGAGATGGGAATGCAGGGTGTTTTCACCTTCTTGAAGTCCACCACCAACTCTTTTGTTTTGGTGATGTTGAGCTGCAGGTGATTCAGCCCACACTACCCAACAAAATTGTCCACCACTCCTCTGTCCTCAGTCTCTTGACCCCGGCTGATGGAGCCCACAACTGCCGAGTCGTCCAAAAACTTCTGCGGGTGGCAGGACTCCGTTGTGTCTGAAGTCCAAGGTGTAGATGGTACACAGGAAAGTCCCCTAAGGTGCCCCTGTGCTGCTAACTGCAGTTATCTGATACACAGCTCTGCAATCTCACATCCTGTGGTCATCTGGATAGGAACTCTGTAATCCAGTACACTAGTAAGCATCCAGCTGCATCTCTGTGAGCTTACTCCCTACTAAAGCAGGTTGTATGCTGTTAAAAGCACTGGAGAAATCAAAGAACATGATTCTCACAGTGCTGCCTAGCTTGAATGAATGATCTTCCCTATATCTTTAAGTTTAAGTGAAGGGTCTTGACCAGGGACATCCCTCCACTTCTCTCCATAGATGCTTCTTGACCTGCTGAATTCCTCCAGTGTTTTATACGTTTCTCCAGTATTCCCTATCTGCAGTTTCTTGTGTCTCCATCCTGCCTACTTTCTATACTCTCAGAACATGACTACCCATAGCAGATCAGAATCAGAATCTGAATCAGGTTTATTATCATAAACATAGAGCATGTTGTGAAATGTGTTGTTTTGTGGTGGCTGTACAGTGCAATACCTAAAATTTGTTATATTGCAATAAAAATAAATAGGGCAAAAATAGAGCAAGATAATAAGGTAGCATTCATTGATTCATGAACCATTCAGAAATCTGATGACAGAGGGGACGAAGATGTTTCCAAATTGCTGAGAGAGTGTGCCTTCAGGTTCCTCGGGCAGTAATGAGAAGGGGGCATCTCCTCGATGGTAAGGGTTCTTAATGATGAATGTCGTCTTCTTGAGGCGCTGCCTTTTGAAGGTGACCCCGATAGTATGGAAGTTAATGCCCTTAATGTAGCTGGCTGTGTCGACAATTCTCTGCAGCTCTTTCCAACCCTGTGCATTAGCATCTCCGTACCAAACTGTGATGCCACCAGCCACTCCATCTGTAGAAATCTGCTACATTGTCTTTGGTGACGTATGAAGCCTCCTCAAATTCCTAATGAAATGTAACCACTGGAGTGTCTACTTCATAATTGCATCAATATGTTTTTTCATAATACCCCATTATTTTGTGAATCTCACAGCAGCAATCCTCCACTTCTGCGGCTGTCCACTGAACACATGAAGCAGCTTTCCCATAAAGGATTTCCTGAAGTGGAGCAACATTGTAACTTCATGCTACCCAGGGTCAACCACAAAATTACCTTGCCTTATATTCTGTGCACCTCCACATGACACAAAAGATTATCCCACATCTCCCCTCACTTTTATTTGTGGCATTCTACATTGTATCAAAGAGAGCACTTTACAGGTACTGAAGTGACTAATAAAATATTTGGGGGCATTATAAATTTGTAATATATGTTTCTTTAATGAATATTCTTTGTCTTATTTCTTAAGTAATTGTTATTGGTATGTTGATCTAAAGATGTGTGTGTGTCTGGCTGAATGTCTGTGTGGGTGTCTATGTGTGAGTGTTTCTGTGTGTGTGTGTCTGTGCATGTGTGTGTTTCTGTGTTTATCTGTTTATGTGTGTGTGTGTTTAATTGGGTGTGTGTGCTTGTGAGTGCATATATGTGTGTGTATCTGTGTGCATGTGTGTTTCTGTGTGTTTGTGTTCATGCATCTGTCTGTCTGTGTTTCTGCGTGTGTGTGTGTGTGTGTGTGTTTGTGTGTTTGAGTGTGTTTCTGTGTGTGTTTCTGTCTGTGTGGGTGTTTTTATGTGTGTCTGTGTGTATAAGCATCTGTGTTTGTGTGTGTTTCTGTGTGTTTGCGTGTATGTGCATGCATCTGTGTGTTTGTGTGTATTTCTGTCTGTGTGTGTGTGTTTGTGTGTGTGTCTATTTGTGTATATGCACCTGTGTTTGTGTATTTTTCTATGTTTTTGTGTGTGCATGCGTGTGTGTGCTTCTGTCTGTGTGTGTGTGTGTGTGCATGTGTGTGTTTCTGTGTCTGTCTATCTGTGTGTGTGGCTGTGTTTGTGTTTATATGTATCTGTGTGTGTGTGTATACACACATGCACATGTGTGTATTTGTGTATATATATATATATATATGTGTGTGTGCGTGTTTCTGTGTGTCTGTCTGTGTCTGCGTGTGGTATGGTGTGTCCACATGCAACTGGTGAGTCAGGGTTCGACTGGGTGGGCAGGCTGGGCTCATCAGCCTTGGTTGGCCCCCAGCCTAGGAGAAGGTCAACTCCGATTCCAAACCTGGGTAGATGGGACTCATTAGCCTTGCCGGGCAGCCTGTCTAGGAGAAGGAAAACTCTGATACTCAACCTACCTACAGTCTTGTGGTCGCCGCAGTTGTCACAGCTCGCTGTGCCATTGTGGAACGCTTCCCGGCATAAAGAGTGGAATTGGTCCACGTGCTCTGATCCTCACTATAAACTGATGCAGCCCAGGTGTGAAGATTCTCCTGATCTTCGCAAGCGAAGAACCAGCCATCATCACCAAACATGTTCCATGTGATGTATGGTGTACTGTATAGGTTACAGAGGGAGACAGACTGCTGTATGCCATGATGGCAAGTAGGAATAGGTGAAAAGGAATTGAATTTACTGAGGAGGGTGGAATGCTGTTGAGGTGGTCATGGCATCAGGAACGAAATCACCAGGCACTCGTAGCAGCTGCCAGTATACCATCTCAGCTACAGCCCACTGCAGGTTCTCTGCTGGAGCTGAAGTACAGTCAAATGTGCTGTACTTCTTTTCGGGAGGATGGAGCTGCTGGCTGAAGAAGGTAGACAGTTGACACACGCCTCAGACCAACTGTTCATGGACGGCACCCACAGCATAGCCCGAAGATCAGCAGTAATGGCTATGGGTACATTGCAGATCAGGTGCGCCAGTAGGGTCGCGTTTGTAAGAGTTCGTTTGGTATCATGAAATGCCCTAGTCATCCAGTCATGCACTTGATTAGAGGTATTGCCTTTAAGCCCACTAAACAGGGGGAGCATAAGTTCAGCAGCTCGCAGAATAAAACGGTGATAGAAATTCACCATGCCTAAAAGCTCTTGTAGTTTTTTAGTAGTGTGGGTTGGCGGGAAATTCATAATAGCGACTACCTTTTGAACCTTCTGTGGAGATGCAATAGCCAAGAATCTGCACTGAGGAAAGGTCTAGCCACTTCAGCCAGGACAAAGTTCTACATGTAATATCAATCTCCGAAGCAGTGTCACACGTCGTGTCCCGTAAGTCTGGATCTTGCTGAAGCCTCCAGTGAGGTTTCGTCGGTCTTTGCCACCTCATCAGTAGGCAAAGCTGGCAGCACACTCACTTGAGCACCTGTGTCACACAGGGAACATCGCCTTGTAAGGGTGTCCGTAATGAACAGTGAATGACCTTGGCAGCTGGAACCCGTGGTGTTCACAGACCTCTGATGTCCCGATGCGCTGGCACGGTCGAAGCTGCATGGTGGTCAGTACTTCCTAGCATTGGCTCCAAAGCGAGCATGATAAATCGCAGGCCTGGTATTGTCTGTTTCACAGCCGTGGGCATTCTTATATCGGGGGCTTTGCTAACAGGGCTTATTGAGGTAGAGAAAGGAGGAGGAATGATGCACCACTGCCTGGCTGGATGTAGACTCTCAGCCATCCTAGCAAGCTCCCTATAGTCCTTCACAGGTGTATTAGCGAGGGCTACGCGAACTTGATCAGGCATTTGCTGCACGAAGAGTTCTTTAAAACAAAAGGATGGTGATATCCCAGGAGAGACAGCATGTGGTCCATTAGCCCCAAAGGCCGAGTCTCGCTGAAACCAGGTAAGGAGAGCAGCTGTTCAGTGCATTCAGACTCCGATTGTCCAAAAGTTTGTAAAGAGTGAGTTTTTAGCGATCGGTATTCATCGCGTTCAGTTGGGTGAACCACTCACAGCTGTTGAATTGCTGAGTGATGCTACCATGTAGTAAAATTTGGTGGTGTTGGGAGAGGTTTCTTGCAGAGCGAATTAGGCCTCAGGTTGTATGAACCAAGTAATGACATTTTGCTCCCTAAGCTCCAGAAGTTACAAAACAGCTGCATTGGCCGACATGTTCAATAACTCTGGAATCATCCTAGAGCATTGGGGACACCAGTATAGGTTTTCACAAATAAAACTAAGTGAGCTGTTTCACGTTTAATGAAACTAGTAACACATTTTATTGAACTCCAAAACCTAAACACAAAATTGTGCTAAAATTCGTCACCAAGTCAGACCAACCTCTTGAAGCGAAACCCAAACTCAATGTCGATGGTTGTGAATTATGTACATTTCTCCCAATTACGTTACCCTACAAAATAACAGTAACCAACTCACTCTCCACCCCGCACCGATGACCCCTTCTCCCGTCTTCAAGCCCCCTCCTCTTGCTGGACACCCCGCTTTGGTCTTCTGCCTGCTCTTGATCTTTCTATTTCTAACTGCTGATGGGACATCAACTGTCTTGACTTCATCACTCCTCTCTCCAATTCCAGCCTCATTCCTTCCGAATGCACAACTCTCCACTCTCTTCCCACTAATCCTAACCTCACTATCAAACCTGCATATGGGGGGTGGTGCTGTAGTAGTCTGGAGGACTGAACTCTACCTTGTCAGACAAATCTTATTTACCCCTCGAACAGGGTCCCACTAAGGAGCACCAGGCCATTGTCTCCCACACCATCACCGATCTTATGAGCTCCAGGGATCTCCCATCACTGCCACCAACCTCTACTTCCCTGAGCTTGCACCTTCCATTTCTACCTCCTATCCAAGATCCACAAACCTGTCTGTCGAGATAGACCCATTATTTCTGCTTGCTCCTGCCCCCCCCCCGACTCAGTTTTATCCCCCCTGGTTCATTCCCTTTCTACCTACATCTGTGACACTTTACATGCTCTTGATCTTTTCAATAATTTCATGTTCCCTGGCTCTAATCAACTTATTTTCATTATGGATGTCCAGTCCCCATACATCTCCATCCTCCACCAGGAAGGGCTCAAAGTTCTCCATTTCTTTCTGGACACCAGGCCCAACCAGTTCCCCTCCACCACCACTCTCCTCCATCTGACAGGACTTGTCCTCACTCTCAATAATTTCTCCTTTGGCTCCTCCCACTTCCTTCAGACAAGAGGTGTAGCCATGGGCACTCACATAGGTCCCAACTATTCCTGTCTGTTTGTCGGCTATGTGGAACAGCGTACGTTCCAAGCCTACGCTGGTATCACTCCCCAACTTTACCTATGCTACATCAGAGACTGTATTGGTGCTGCTTTCTGCACCCATGTGGAGCTCATCAACTTCATCAAGTCTACTTTCAACTTCCACCCTGCCTCAAATTTACCTGTCCATTTCTGGCACCTCCCTCCCCTTTCTTGAACTCTCTGTCTCTATCTCTGGAGACAGCTTATCTACTGATGTCTACTATAAACCCACCGACTCTTATACCATCCTCCCTTACACCATCTGCCCTTACACCATCCTCCCAGACACCATCCTCCCTTACACCATCCTCCCTTACACCATCCTCCCAGACACCATCCTCCCTTACACCATCCGCCCTTACACCATCCGCCCTTACACCATCTGCTCTTACACCATCCTCCCAGACACCATCCTCCCTTACACCATCCTCCCTTACACCATCCTCCCTTACACCATCCGCCCTTACACCATCCTCCCTTATACCATCCTCCCTTACACCATCCTCCCTACACCATCCTCCCTTACACCATCCTCCCTTACACCATCTGCCCTTACACCATCTGCCCTTACACCATCCTCCCTTACACCATCCGCCCTTACACCATCCACCCTTACACCATCCTCCCTTATACCATCCTCCCTTACACCATCCTCCCTTACACCATCTGCCCTTACACCATCCTCCCTTACACTATTCTCCCTTACACCATCTGCCCTTACACCATCCTCCCTTACACCATCCTCCCTTACACCATCTGCCCTTACACCATCCTCCCTTACACCATCCGCCCTTACACCATCCGCCCTTACACCATCCTCCCTTACACCATCCACCCTTACACCATCCACCCTTACACCATCCGCCCTTACACCATCCTCCCTTACACCATCCTCCCTTACACTATTCTCCCTTACACCATCCACCCTTACACCATCCGCTCTTACACCATCTGCCCTTACACCATCCGCCCTTACACCATCCTCCCTTACAACATCCTCCCTTACACCATCCTCCCTTACACCATCTGCCCTTACACCATCCTCCCTTACACCATCCGCCCTTACACCATCCTCCCTTACACCATCTGCCCTTACATCATCCACCCTTACACCATCCACCCTTACACCATCTGCCCTTACACCATCTGCCCTTACACCATCTGCTCTTACACCATCCTCCCTTACACCATCCTCCTGCCACCCAACCATGGATAGGTTTCCTCATCTTCACCTACCACCACACCAGCCTCTACGTCCAGCACATAATTCTCTGTAACTTCCGCCATCTCCAGCGGGATCCCACCCCACAAAGCACATCTTTCCCTCCCCCCACACTTTCTGCTTTCCACAGGGATCACTCCCTACATGATTTCCTTTTCCATTCATCCCTCCCAATTGATCTCCCTCCTGACACTTACCCTTGCAAACGGAACAGGTTCTACACCTGGCCCTACACCTCCTCCCTCACTACCATTCAGGGTCTCAAATAGTCCTTCCAAGTGAGGTGACACTTTACCTGCTTTACCTGTGAGTCCGTTGAGGTCATCTACTGTAATCTGTGCTCCTGGTGTGGCCTCCTGTACATCGGGGAGACCTGACACAGACTGGGAGATCACTTCACCGAGCACCTATGCTCAGTCTGCCAGAAAAAATGGGATCTCCCATTTTAATTCCATTTCCCATTCCCATTCCAATATGTCAATCCATGGCCTCTTCTACTGTTGCGATGAGGTCACACTCATGTTGGAGGAACAAAACCATCTGGGTAACCTCCGACCTGATGACATGAACATTAATTTCTCAAACTACCCATAAAGCATCCCCCCCTTCACCATTCCCCGTTCCCATTTCCATCCCTTATCTTACCTCCTTATGAGTGTATCACCTCCCTCTGGTGTTCCTCCCCTCCTTTCCTTTCTTCCATGGCCAGTTTCCAATCTTCTCCAATCAGATTCTCCCTCCTCCAGCCTTGTGTCTCTTTCACCAATCAACTTTCCAGCTCTTTACTTCATCCTTCCCCCTTCCAGTTTCACCTCTCGCCTTGTGGTTTTTCCTCCTCCTCCCCCACTTTCTTACTGTGACTCCTCATCTTTTTATCCAGTCCTGATGAAGGGTCTCGGCCCGAAACATTAACTGCTTGCTCATTTCCACAGATGCCACCTGACCTGCTGAGTTCCTCCAGCATTTTCTGTGTGTTCCTTGGATTTCCAGCATCTGCAGATTTTCTCAATTGTGATTTCACTCTTCTGTATGTAAGGAAGACCAAAGAAAGAACTTTGCCAAGTGGTTGACCTTTATATTGAAAATTGAATAGATAAGAGAATTCTTTTCATAAGAACAGCCCATGAGGCAGTGTGATTCATACTCGTGAAACACAGGCTGCAGACAAAAACATTTATTACAGAACTAGCTATAGAGCAAATTACTGAAATAAAGAATCAAGTTTATTTATCACATGCATATTGAAACACGCAGTGAAATGCATCATTTGCATTAACATCCAATGCAGTCAATGATATGCTGGGGGCAGCCTGCAAGTATTGCCACATATTCCACTGCCAACAAGAGACAAGTATTGCCACATATTCCACTGCCAACATAGGATGCCCACTATTCAGGACATTTTCTGTGACAGGTACGTAAAAAGGGCCCGAAGGATCATTGTGGGCCCGAGTCACCCCAACCACAAACTGATTCAGCTGCTACCATCTAGGAAAGGGTACCGCAGCATTAAAACCAGGACCAATAGTCTCCAGGACAGCTTCTTCCACCAGGCTATCAGACTGATTGATTCATATTGACACAATTGTATTTCTAAGCTATATTGACTGTTCTGTTGTATATCTTACTGTACCTACTATTTATTACAAATTACTATAATTTGCTCATTGTACATTCAGACGGAGAATTGATGTAAAGATTTTTACTCCTCATGTATGTGAAGGATGTAAGAAATAAAGTCAATTCAATTCAATTCAGTTCAATGTTTGCCAGAACAATATGGACCACAACAAGCAACAAAACTTCGGCAGTTGAACGGGGCACGACTGCGCAAGTGCGTGAAAGTTGGACCATGAGGCAGCGGGAGTGTTTAAAAGCGAGAAGATTAGCGGAGCGGGCGAGGTTGTAGCGGGCAATGGAGAAGTGGGAGACAGAGTAGGAAGGCTTTGGCTCGAGAGGCTTCGGCGAGCAGAGGCTGAGGATGAGCTTCACTCCAAGTGAGGTAAGGTCAGGTAAGTTCCTTTAATTAATCTAATTACCTTAAGGGTAGGTAATGGAGGCAGCAGTAAGGGCAGTCAAGTGCTCTGTTTGCAGTATGTGGGAAGTCAGGGCGAGCACAATCGTCCCTGATAACTACACCTGTAAAAGATGCATCCAGCTGCAGCTCCTGATGAACCGAGTTAGGAAACTGGAGCTGGAGCTGGATGAACTTCGGATCATCCGGAAGGCAGAGGCAGAAATAAACAGGAGTTACAGGGAGATAGTCACCCATAAGAGCCAGGAGACAGGTAGCTGGGTGACTGTCAGGAGAGGGAAGGGGAACAGACAGAATGAGCAGAGCACCCCTGTGGCTGTTCTCACCAATAATAAGTATATCATTTTGGATACTGTTGATGGGAACGACCTATCGGGGACAAGTTGCAGTGGTTGTGTCTCTGGCACCGAGATGGGACCATCAGCTCAGAAGGGAAGGAGGGAAAAGAGGAGAGCAGTAGCGATAGGGGATTTGATAGTTAGGGGGACAGATAAGAGGTTCTGTGGAAGAGATCGAGAATCCCGGATGGTCTCTTGCCTCCCTGGTGCCAAGGTCTGTGATATCTCGGATCGAGTTCTCAGTATTCTCAAGAGGGAGGGTGAGCAGACTGATGTCGTGGTCCATGTAGGGACCAATGACATGGGTAGGAAGAGTGAGGAGGTCCTGAAAGGTGAGTTTAGGGACTTAGGCGCCAAGTTAAAGGACAAGACCTCCAGGATAGCAATCTCAGGATTGCTACCAGTGCCACGTGCAGGCGGGTTCAGAAATAGTAAGGTAGCTCAGATCAACACGTGGCTGAGGACATGGTGCAGAGGGAGGGCTTCAGATTTATAGATAATTGGGCAGTTTTCCAGGGAAGGTGGGACCTGTTCCGATGGGGCGGTTTACATCTGAACTAGAGGGGGAAAATATTCTTGCAGGTAGGTTTGCTAGAGAGGCTCCCATGGATTTAAACTAGATACAAGGGGGGAGGGGAACCAGAGTGTAGGAACAGATGTAGGGGAGAAGGAAGAAAAAGAAAATAGTAAAGTTGTTTACACTGTTAGTGATAAACAGAGAGTAAGAGGTGTAAAATTTCTTAAATGCATTTATTGTAATGCTAAGAGCATTATAAGAAAGGTGGATGAGCTCACAGCATGGATTGATACCTGCAAGTATGATGTTGTAGCTATTAGTGAAACATGGTTGCAGGAGGGGTGTGCAACTAAATATTCCAGAATTTCATTGCTTCGGGTGTGATAGAATTGGAGGGACGAGAGGGGGAGGTGTTGCATTGCTTGTCAGAGAAAATATTACAGCGGTGCTCTGGCAGGATAGATTAGAGGGCTCGTCTAGAGGCTATTTGGGTGGAATTGAGGAATGGGAAAGGTTTAGTAACATTTATATTATATTGTATTATGGACCACCTAGTGGGGAGCGAGAAGTGGAGGAGCAAATTTGTAAGGAGATAACAGATATTTGTAGTAAGCACAAGGTTGTGATTGTGGGAGATTTTAATTTTCAACACATAGACTGGGAAGCCCATACTGGAAAAGGGCTGGATGGTTTGGAGTTTGTAAAATGTGTGCAGGATAGTTTTTTGCAGAAATACATAGAGGTACCAACTAGAGAAGGAGCAGTGTTGGATCTCCTGTTAGGGAATGAGATAGGTCAGGTGACAGAAGTATGTGTTGGGGAGCACTTCGGGTCCAGTGATCACAATGCCATTAGTTTCAATTTAATTATGGAGAAGGATAGGTCTTGACCCAGGGTTGAGATTTTTGATTGAAGAAAGGCTAACTTTGAGGAGATGCGAAAGGATTTAGAAGGAGTGGATTGGGACAAATTGTTTTATGGGAAGGATGTAATAGAGAAATGGAGGTCATTTAAAGGTGAAATTTGGAGGGTACAGAATCTTTATGTTCCTGTTAGGTTGAAACGAAAGGTTAAAAGTTTGAGAGAGCCATGGTTTTCAAGGCATATTGGAAACTTGGTTCGGAAAAAGAGAGATATCTACAATAAATATAGGCAGCATGGAGTAAATGAGGTGCTTGAGGAATATAAAGAATGTAAAAAGAATCTTAAGAAAGAAATTAGAAAAGCTAAAAGAAGATTCATGGTTGCTTTGGCAAGTAAGGTGAAAATAAATCCAAAGGGTTTCTACAGTTATATTAATAGCAAAAAGATAGTGAGGGATAAAATTGGTTCCTTAGAGAATCAGAGTGGATGGCTATGTGTGGAACCAAAAGAGATGGGAGAGATTTTGAGCAATTTCTTTTCTTCGTATTTCTTCTTGTTCATCTATCATTGACGTCGATGAGGACCTCGACACCAATATGATGGTGTCGAGACTAGCGCGTGATTTGGATTTAAGTGAGGGAGAGTTGCGCAGCGTCAGCCTCATTCTCTCTTCCCAATTCCCATCTGGATCCAGTGGCAAGACAGAGTCTAGACGGCTGGAGATGGGACAAGGCGCAGTGGATGACCAGGACGCCTTCTGTGTCTTGTCCTGCTCTACACATTCCACGACGCTTGCAGAGATCGCCTTCTTGACCGTTGGACCTTCCATTGGTCTTGTCCGCTCAAACCGCCGGAGTCTGTCTTCACATGCTGGGATAGACAACTCACTATCTCACCGAGGGTTTGAGACCCGTCGGCTACCCTCACCTGGTTTAGCCGGCTTGTTGAAGCCGTTGCCCGGGGTGTGGCCGCTGTCGCATGCAAACAGCTACGGGGAGCCACAGGTGAGAGCTGAGTGCCAGGTGGGGACCAAAGGTGGACTAACCGCCCTGAAAAGGACGCGACATGTTCCCCCACCAGAGGTGTTACCCCTCCCAGACACCCCATACACCCTAGTATTTACTAAGGAGAAGGATATTGAATTGTGTAAGGTAAGGGAAATAGGTAGGGAAGTTAAGGAAACTTTGATGATTAAAGAAGAGGAAGTACTGGTGCTTTTAAGGAAGATAAAAGTGGATAAGTCTCCGGGCCCTGACAGGAAATTCCCAAGGATCTTGAGGGAAGTTATTGTGGAAATAGCAGGGATCTGACAGAAATATTTTAAATGTTATTAGAAACGGGGATGGTGCCGGAGGATTGGCGTATTGCTCATGTTGTTCCATTGTTTAAAAAGGGTTCTAAGAGTAAACCTAGCAATTATAGGCCTGTGGGTTTGACATCAGTGGTAGGTAAGTTGATGGAAAGTATTCTTAGAGATGGTATATATAATTATCTGGATAGACAGTGTCTGATTAGGAACGGTCAACATGGATTTGTGCGTGGAAGGTCATGTTTGACAAATCTTATTGAATTTTTTTGAAGAGGTTACTAGGAAAGTTGATGAGGGTAAAGTGGTGGATGTTGTCTGTATGGACTTCAGTAAGGCCTTTGACAAGGTTCCACACGGAAGGTTAGTTAGGAAGGTTCAATCGTTAGGTATTAATATTGAAGTAGTAAAATGGATTCAGCAGTGGCTGGATGGGAGACACCAGAGAGTAGTGGTGGATAACTGTGTGTCAGATTGGAGGCCGGTGACTAGCGGTGTGCCTCAGGGATCTTTATACTTTATTGTCACCAAACAATTGATACCAGAACATACAATCATCATAGCAATGTTTGAATCTGTGCTTCTCGCTCCCTGGATTACAAATCAATAGTAAGTATTAAAAAATTAAATTATAAATCATAAATAGAAAATAGGAAAATGGAAAGTAAGTTAGTGCAAAAAAACGAGATGCAGGTCCGGATATTTGGAGGGTACGGCCCAGATCCGGGTCAGGATCCATTCAGCAGCCTTATCACAGTTGGAATGAAGCTGTTCCCAAATCTGGCTGTATGAGTCTTCAAGCTCCTGAGCCTTCTCCCGGAGGGAAGAGGGACGAAAAGTGTGTTGGCTGGGTGGGTCGTGTCCTTGATTATCCTGACAGCACTGCTCTGACAACGTGCGGTATAAAGTGAGTCGAAGGACGGAAGATTGGTTTGTGTGATGTGGATCTGTACTGGGTCCAATGTTGTTTGTCATATACATTAATGATCTGGATGATGGGGTAGTAAGTTGGATTAGTAAGTATGCAGATGATACTAAGATAGGTGGCATTGTGGATAATGAAGTAGGTCTTCAAAGCTTGCGAAGAGATTTAGGCCAGTTAGAAGAGTGGGCTGAAAGATGGCAGATGGAAGTTAGAAGAGTGGGCTGAAAGATGGCTCAAACAGGCTTCGGCGAGAACAGGTAGAGGCCAGGGTAGGTTCTGGTAAGTTGTTTGTTCAGATTGTCTAGCGTAGAGAGAATGTCAGGCAGGATGTTGGAATGCTCCTCTTGCAGGATGTGGGAAGTCAGGGAGCCCTCCGGTGTCCCTGACAATGACATCTGCAGGAAGTGCATCCAGCTGCAGCTCCTAACAAACCACGTTAGGGAACTGGAGCAGGAGCTGGATGACCTGCGGATCATTTGGGAGAATAAGGAGATTATAGATCGTAGCTACAGGGAGGTAGTTACGCCAAAGGAGCAGAGGACAGGAAATTGGGTCACTGTCAGGCGAGGGAAGGGGAAAGGGCAGGCAGAGCAGGGTTCCCCTGTGGCCATTCCCCTCAACAACAAATATACCGCATTGGATACTGTTGGGGGGGATGACTTACCTGGGACTAGCTGCAGTAGCCGGATCTCTGGCACTGAGTCTGGCTCTGCAGTGCAGAAGGGAGGGGGAAAAAGAGGAGAGCGGTAGTGATAGGGGACTCGATAGTTAGAAGTGCAGATAGGAGGTTCTGTGGTCGTGACAGAGAATCCAGGATGGTTTGTTGCCTCCCAGGTGCCAGGGTCAAGGATGTCTCTGATCAATTGCATGACATTCTGAAGTGGGAGGGTAACCAGCCAGATGTTGTGGTGCACATCGGTACCAATGACATAGCAAGGAAGAGTGAGGAGGTCCTGGAGAGTGAGTATAGAGAGCTTGGTAGGAAGTTGAAAAGCAGGACCTCGAGGGTGGTAATCTCAGGATTGCTACCTGTGCTAGGTGCCAGTGAGGGTAGGAATAGGATGCTCTGGAGGATGAACAAGTGGCTGAGGAACTGGTGTAGGGGGCAGGGTTTCAGATTTCAGGATAATTGGGACCCCTTCTGGGGCAGGTGGGACCTGTACAAGAGAGACGGGTTACACTTGAACTACAGGGGGACCAATATCCTTTCAGGGAGGTTTGTTAATGCTATTGGGGGGGGCTTTAAACTAGATTTGCAGGGGGATGGGAACCACAGTACCAGAGCTGACAGTGTGGCTGGGGTGAAAATAAATGATGTTAAAAGTTAAAGCAAATCCACTAATAGAAAGGTTGTGAGTGGTGGTAAAAATCTTCTGAGGTGTATATATTTCAATGCTAGGAGTATTGCGGGGAAGGCGGGTGAGTTGAGGGCATGGATTGACACGTGGAATTATGACGTTGTAGCAATTAGTGAAACTTGGCTACAGGAGGGGCAGGACTGGCAGCTTAATATTCCAGGGTTCCGATGTTTCAGATGTGATCGAGGCAGAGGAATGAAAGGTGGGGGAGTGGCATTGCTAGTTAGGGAAAATATTACAGCAGTGCTCAGGCAGGACAGATTAGAGGGCTTATCTACTGAGTCCTTGTGGGTGGAGCTGAGAAACAGGAAAGGTATGGCCACATTAGTGGGGTTGTATTACAGACCACCCAATAGTCAAAGAGAATTGGAAGAGCAAATCTGCAGAGAGATAGCAGGCAACTGCAGGAAACATAAAGTTGTGGTGGTAGGGGATTTTAATTTTCCATACATTGATTGGGTCTCCCATACTGTTAGGGGTCTAGATGGTTTAGAGTTTGTAAAATGTATTCAGGAAAGTTTTCTAAATCAATATATAAAGGGACCAACGAGAGGGGATGCAATATTGGAACGAGTTAGGACAAGTGACAGAAGTCTGTGTAGGGGAGCACTTTGGTTCCAGTGATCATAACACCATTAGTTTCAACTTGATCATGGACAAGGATAGATCTGGTCCTAGGGTTGAGGTTCTTAACTGGAAGAAGGCCAAATTTGAAGAAATGAGAAAGGATCTAAAAAGCGTGGATTGGGACAGGTTGTTCTCTGGCATGGATGTGATCGGTAGGTGGGAAGCCTTCAAAGCAGTAATTTTGAGAGTGCAGAATTTGTATGTTTCTGTCAGGATTAAAGGCAAGGTGAATAGGAATAAGGAACCTTGGTTCTCAAGGGATATTGCAACTCTGATAAAGAAGAAGAGGGAGTTGTATGACGTGTATAGGAAGCAGGGAGTAAATAAGGTGCTTGAGGAGTATAAGAAGTGCAAGAAAATACTTAAGAAAGAAATCAGGAGGGCTAAAAGAAGACATGAGGTTGCCTTGGCAGTCAAAGTGAAGGATAATCCAAAGAGCTTTTACAGGTATATTAAGAGCAAAAGGATTGTAAGGGATAAAATTGGTCCTCTTGAAGATCAGAGTGGTCGGCTATGTGCGGAACCAAAGGAAATGGGGGAGATCCTAAATAGGTTTTTTGTGTCTGTATTTACTAAGGAAACTGGCATGAAGTCTATGGAATTAAGGGAAACAAGTAGTGAGATCATGGAAACTGTACAGATGGAAAAGGAGGAGGTCCTTGCTGTCTTGAGGAAAATTTAAAGTGGATAAATACCCGGGACCTGACAGAGTGTTCCCTCGGACCTTGAAGGAGACTAGTGTTGAAATTGCAGGGGCCCTGGCTGAAATATTTAAAATGTCGCTGTCTACAGGTGAGGTGCCGGAGGATTGGAGAGTGGCACATGTTGTCCCGTTGTTTAAAAAAGGATCGAAAAGTAATCCGGGAAATTATAGGCCAGTAAGTTTAACGTCGGTAGTAGGTATGTCATTGGAGGGAGTACTAAGAGACAGAATCTACAAGTATTTGGATAGACTGTGACTTATTAGGGAGAGTCAACATGGCTTTGTGCGTGGTAGGTCATGTTTGACCAATCTATTGGAGTTTTTCGAGGAGGTTACCAGGAAAGTGGATGAAGGGAAGGCAGTGGATATTGTCTACATGGACTTCAGTAAGGCCTTTGACAAGGTCCCGCATGGGAGGTTAGTTAGGAAAATTCAGTCGCTAGGTATACATGGAGCGGTGGTAAATTGGACTAGACATTGGCTCGATGGAAGAAGCCAGAGAGTGGTGGTAGAGAATTGCTTCTCTGAGTGGAGGCCTGTGACTAGTGGTGTGCCACAGGGATCAGTGGTGGGTCCATTGTTATTTGTCATCTATATCAATGATCTGGATGATAAGGTGGTAAATTGGATCAGCAAATTTGCTGATGATACAAAGATTGGAGGTGTAGTAGACAGTGAGGAAGGTTTTCAGAGCCTGCAGAGGGACTTGGACCAGCTGGAAAAATGGGCTAAAAAATGGCAGATGGAGTTTAATACTGACAAGTGTGAGGTATTGCACGTTGGAAGGACAAACCAAGGTAGAACATACAGGGTTAATGGTAAGGCACTGAGGAGTGCAGTGGAACAGAGGGATCTGGGAATACAGATACAAAATTCCCTAAAAGTGGCGTCACAGGTAGATCGGGTGGTAAAGAGAGCTTTTGGTACATTGGCCTTTATTATCAAAGTATTGAGTATAAGAGCTGGAATGTTATGGTGAGGTTGTATAAGGCATTGGTGAGGCCGAATCTGGAGTACTGTGTTCAGTTTTGGTCACCAAATTACAGGAAGGATGTAAGTAAGGTTGAAAGAGTGCAGAGAAGGTTTACAAGGATGTTGCTGGGACTTGAGAAACTCAGTTACAGAGAAAGGTTGAATAGGTTGGGACTTTATTCCCTGGAGCGTAGAAGAATGAGGGGAGATTTGATAGAGGTATATAAAATTATGATGGGTATAGATAGAGTGAATGCAAGCAGGCTTTTTCCACTGAGGCAAGGAGAGAAAAAAACCAGAGGACATGGGTTTAGGGTGAGGGGGGAAAAGTTTAAAGGGAACATTAGTGGGGCTTCTTCACACAGAGAGTGGTGGGAGTATGGAATGAGCTGCCAGTCGAGGTGGTAAATGCGGGTTCTTTTTTAACATTTAAGAATAAATTGGACAGATACATGGATGGGAGGTGTATGGAGGGATATGGTCCATGTGCAGGTCAGTGGAACTAGGCAGAAAATGGTTCGGCACAGCCAAGAAGGGCCAAAAGGCCTGTTTCTGTGCTGTAGTTTCTATGGTTTCTATGGAGTTTAATGCTGATAAATGTGAGGTGCTACATTTGGTAGGACTAATCAAAATAGGACATACATGATAAATGGTAGGGCATTGAAGAATGCAGTCGAACAGAGGGATCTAGGAATAATGGTGCATAGTTCCCTGAAGGTGGAATCTCATGTGGATAGGGTGGTGAAGAAAGCTTTTGGTATGCTGGCCTTTATAAATCAGAGCATTGAGTATAGGAGTTGGGATGTAATGTTAAGATTGTACAAGGCATTGGTAAGGCCAAATTCGGAGTATTGTGTACAGTTCTGGACACCAAATTATAGGAAAGATGTCAATAAAATAGAGAGAGTACAGAGAAGATTTACTAGAATGTCACCTGGATTTCAGCGCCTAAGTTACAGAGAAATGTTGAACAAGTTGGGTCTTTATTCTTTGGAGCATAGAAGTTTGAGGGGGGACTTGACAGAGGTACTTAAAATTATGAGGGGGATAGATAGAGTTGACGTGGATAGGCTTTTTCCATTGAGGGTGGGGGAGATTCAAACAAGAGGACATGAGTTGAGAGCTAGGGGGCAAAAGTTTAGGGGTAACATGAGGGGGAACTTCTTTACTCAGGGAGTGCTGGCTGTGTGGAAACAAGCTTCCAGCAGAAGTGGTAGAGGCAGGTTCGATGTTGTCATTTAAAGTAAAATAGGATAGCTATATGGACAGGAAAGGAATGGAGGGTTATGCGCTGAGTGCAGGTCTGTGGGACTAGGTGAGAGTAAGCGTTCGTCACGGACTAGAATGGTCGAGATGGCCTGTTTCCGTGCTATATTTGTTATATGGTTATATAAAACGATAGCGAAACAAGACCCTGTTCCTTCCACTCACTCACGCACATTCATAGTCCTCTAGTCTCAAGGCAGTCCATCTTCTTCAGCCTCCAACAGACCCAGATTCAGACCCAGACTCACAGACATTTGACTGCCCAAGAGCAATACACTGAACATTTACAGACTAACACATGTTTAATAATAATAATAATAAATACTTTATTGATCCCAAGTGGGAAATACTTCATTACAGCAGCAACATTTAAAAGCACACTTAACAGTGTGCAGACTTAACTAATAATAAAGTACAGAATAATAATATACATAATTATAATTTACCAATGTGCAATAATAATGTACAAAATAATAAAACAGACTACTCTACTATGATGTCTGTTCTCCTGTTGCACAGAGATGAACTATTGTATGTGGTTATTGCATTTGGTAGGAAAGATTTCCTGTAATGACCCTTGTGACAGCGTAGCTGAATGAGCCTGTTCGAAGAGCTGCTCCGCTGCTTATTCAGTAGGTCATGGAGAGAATGTCCATAATGGATAACAGTTTGTTTAGTGACCTCTTCTCCACCACTAACTCAACAGAGTCCAGGTTGTAGCCAAGGATGGATCCAGCCTTTTTGACGAATTTATACTAACATATAAGCAAGCGTGTTAAATTACATGATAAATAACAGTTACGGTTTAGGCCCTTTTCCAACATGATTTATGAGGCTATGTGTGGTGGTGCATGTGTAGTGTTTGCACACATTTGCTTGTGTACATGTATGTATGCGTGCTCTCCTGTTTGCCTGTGTGTATGAGAGAGTCCCGAGGGGTTTGAGTAGGCAAATTATTGAATGTTTATCTCATCTTCTAAGACAACTGACCATTGCAAATTTTTTTATTTATTTAGAGTTACAGTGTGGAATACACCCTCCTGGCCTTTTGTGCCACGCCATTCAGCAACCCCCCCCCCCCCCGACACACACACGTGAAGGACTGTACAATCCTGCTTACTGAGGACGACGGAATTGAACTTCAAACTCTGATACCCCAAGCTGTAATAGCATCATGCTAACTGCTAAGCTACTGTGGTAACCCAATCTTCAAAAAACAAATAAATAGCACAAAGAGAGAACAAAGTTGAGAGGTGATGTCCACGGGTTCTTGGACTGTTTAGATATCTGATGGTGGTGGGGAAGAAGCTGCTCCTAAAACATTGAGCAAACACGAGGAAATCTCCAGATGCTTTCAAATCTCTTACTAGCTCTTCTTTCAGTTAGTCCTGACGAAGGATCTCAGCCCGAAACGTTGACTGTACCTCTTCCTACAGATGCTGCCTGGCCTGCTGCGTTCACCAGCAACTTTTATGTGTGTTGCCTAAAACAGTGAATGTGTGTCTTCAGGTTCCTGTAGCTCTTCCCTGAGGAATCTTCAAATTTAAACTTCTACTTATAATCTATAAGTAGGTGGTTTTCTATTTACAAAAGTTCTTCGGAAAATCACTAAGATGTAATAACGCTTGAGTGCCTTACCTGACTGTAGCCGCTTAGAAATTGGATTACGCCCAGATTGGCTTTAACTCGATTATCTTTAATAAGGCAACTAAAATAAGATGCAGAACAGGTTAAACGCAGGTTATCTTTCATTGGTCAAGGGAAAGAGGGCAAGAGCTTATTTTATGGATCTTTGTTAAATCCTCCTTCCACAGTTCATTCAACAAGAGGCTCCCCTGGAACAGGAAACATTCTTCTCAGCCAACGAGGAAACAAAATTTTGACAAACGAAAAAGAGGCTCTACAGATCAAAAACACGAGGAATCTCTAATGTTTCTTAAAATTTTGTATGCTTGTTGGCTGAGAAGAATGTTTCCCATTCTGAGGACCTCTTGTTGAAGAAATGATGATGGAGGGATTTAACAAAGATCCACAAGTCCGTTCCTGCCCTCCCTCCCATGACCAATCTCCTCCCAGCTCCTTACTTCATCCCCCCTCCCCCATCCTGCAGATGCTGAAAATCCAGAGCAAAACACACAAAATGCTAGAGAAACTCATCAGTTCAGGCAGCGTCCATGGAAGAGAATTTCATCTAGACTGGAAAGCTGGAAGGTAAAGGGAAAGAAGCCAGAATAAGAAGGTTGGGGGAGCTTAGGGGATGGAATACAACTAGAAGGTGATAGATGAAACCAGGTGAATGGGGAATGGAGATGAAGTGAGAAACTCGGAGGTGATAGGTAGCAAAGGTAAAGATCTGGGGAAGAAGGAATCTGATAGGAGTGGAAAGTGGAACATGGAACATGGAAGAAAGGGAAGGAGGAGGGGCACCAGAAGGAGGTGATGGGCAGGTAAGGAGAAGAGAAGAGTTAAGAGGGAGTAAGAGTAGGGAACTGAAGAAAAGAAGAATTACTAGAAGTCAGAGAAATCATTGTTCATACCATCAGATCGGAGGATACCCAGACGGAATATGAGGTGTCGCTCCTTCAGCCCGAGAGCGGCCTCATTATGGCAATAGAGAAGGCCGTGGACTGTCATGCTGGAATGTAAATGGGAATGGTAGATTCCAATTCATTCATAGACTCACAGATTCATGGGAGAAAGGGAAGGAGAAGGGGCACCAGAGGGAGGTCATGGGCCGGTGAGGAGGGAAGAATGAAAGCAGCAACAAGGCATGATGTGGAAACAAGGCCAAGTGTTTGCTGGATTGCAGTACAAGTAGCAAGCTTTGTACAGCGTTTGATTTGGAATAGCAATCATTACTTACATTTATATATAGCTCCAGGAACATGTAAAAGCCAACGTCACAGCTGACAGAAATAGTCACCAAACCAAAGAGATATTGTTACAGAAACAGCAGAGACACAAGAGATTTTGCTGATGCTGGAACTTGAAGGGTCTTGTCCCGAAATGCAAACTGCTTATTTCTACAGATGTATCATCGAGAATTTTCTGACTTTCTGATCACTGTGTTAGATGGAGGCTCCAAATCATAGGATGGATAAAAACCGCAGAGCGTTGTAAACTCAGCCAGCTCCATTATGGACGCTAGCCTCCCCACTATCGAGGACACTTTCAAAAGGCAGTACCTCAAAAAGGCAGCATCGTTAAGGACCATCACCACCCTCTTAAGAGCAAAGACTTAGGAGCCATGTATCAATTTTCTCTCTGTATTGTATTTTGTGTTGTGCATTTTTATTATGGGTTATGGTAATTTGTCATGTGGGTCTGGGTGTGGTAGACAAGTACATTTATGTATTCACTTTCTGTGCTGTTAGTTTAGTTAGAAGGGGTGAGTAGGGAATGGATATTTTTTGTTGACCGCTAATTTCGCTGTTGCTATTTTTGATCGTCTTTCCTGATCATCTTTGCTGGTTTCGTAATAAAGGATCAAGTATACTTTTTTCATCTTGGAACTCAGTTATTTGGAAGCATGTCACACAGTGTCAATTCCCTCACTCAGTCCCTCAGCGGTTTTGGTTTGTTTTTCAAGTAGCCTCTACGATTACCATTAGGGACGAGACACAGGAGCCTGAAGACACACAGTCAACACTTCAGGGGTCACGACCATGGAGGGTGGGCGCTCTCACAGGCAGGCAGCTGAAAGACGACCCCTATCGTGCATATGAAATGCATACATTCCAGTCAATTGGGGTTCCTTTGTAATTGCATTTAACTCCCTTGCTTTCGTTTCAGTCTTGTCAAGCCCTGATCAAAGCGTAGCGACGACAACGCTCCCTATTTACCTTAGTCCATATACTGGGAAAGAAGATTAGTGATTTAAATATTCACTATTAAAGGAGGGGTATTAAACTAGTTCTAGTTACTGTTTTTGATCTGCAGTGACAGTGTGGGTTTTAGATAGGTTGAAAGTTTTTAGTTAGCAGTCCCGTTGTCCTCTACAGTTCTTAATCACTCGCAGTGACTGTTCATCCTGTTTCAGCGTCTCCCCTGTTTCACTTGGGCCATCACTGACCTTTTGTCATTAGGATCAGCTTCTTCACCCCCACCATCAGATTTCCAAACGTTCCATGAACCCACGAACACGGCCCCTCAATTTAGCTCTCACTTTGCACTATTTACTTACTGTTTAAATATGTTTCATGTAACTTACGGTAATTTCTTTACGTATTACACTGTAGTGCTGCTGCAAAACACCAAATTTCGCAGCATGTTAGTGATAACAAACCTGATTTGTGGTTCTGATTGTCCTGTAACCTTCACAGTTATAGATGGATCCTTTGATAGAGTCCTGACATAAGGTCTCAGCCCAAAGGATCTTCTGTTTATTCCTCTCCATAGATGCTGCCCGACCTGCTGAGCTCCTCCAGCATTTTGTGTGTTGCACATTATTAGATTATGAAGACACATAGTCCCCTTTTATTGTCATTTAGTAATACATGCATTAAGAAATGATGCAATATTCGTCCGGTGTGATACCACAAAACACAAGACAAACCAAGACTGAAAAAACTGACAAAACCACATAATTATAACATGTAGTTACAAACAGTATAACAATACCATAACTTGATGAAGAAAGTCCATGAGCACAGTAAAGTTCAAAGTTTCTCAAGTGTCCCACATCTCACGCAGATGGGAGAAGGAAGAAAAACTCTCCCTGCCATGCAGACCACAGTCCGACTCTGAGTCATCAGAAAGCTTCGAGCTCTGATCAGCTCTCCTACACCGAGTACTGAGTGGCATCTCTGCCGAACGATTCCACCTCCCTTGGTCGCCAAAAGCAGGCAAGGCCGGGGATTTTGAGGCCTACCCTCCGAAAGATTCACGACCACACAGTAACGACTGCAGCGGACGGGCGTTTCAGAAATTTCTCCAGATGTTCCCCTGTGCTTTCACGTCCATTCTCCATCAAATCAGAATTATCCACGGCCCCTATTTAACAGATACGATATCATTTTTCACCGGAGCTGAGCACTCACGGCGCACTGCCATCTTCTCCTCCCGCCGAATGCAACCTTCATTATAAATACCAGCGGTGTAACGGGCAGCAAATCGTGATTATGCAATATCACTCTTCCTTCTTGTAGGACCTTCATCATGGTAAAACGTCCCATGCTAACTAACTTGAGATAGCAACCAGAATGGAAGTTTTGAGCAGAGTCCCGAAGGGAGAGAGAGTGGAGACGAAGCTTAAAAATATAATTCTATGCATTGTAACGGTGAAATGACAGGACCAGTATTACAAATCACAACTTTGAATCTACTGTGGATGCTGAAATATTTGAAATCAGTCGATGGACCTGAAATTAAAAAGAATAATGGTGTCTGTGTAAATTACTATTGTAAAAGAAAGTCTGCTTCCCTAATATGGTGAAGGGGAGGAAATCTACCTTCCACAAACAGCCTGGCCAGTATGGGGTGGTACAGAACCGTGGCGTTTAGTGTAATGCTCTTACAGCACCTGTAGCCCGGATTCAGTTCCCGCCGATGTCTCTAAGGATTTTGTATGTTCTCCGTGAGGCTGCGTGGGTTTCCTCCGGGTGCTCCGGTTTCCTCCCAGATTCCAAAGATGTGTGGGTCAGAGGGTTAATTGGTCGCAGGGGTGTAATTGGGTGGAGTGATGTCATTGGGCTGGAAGATCCTGTTACCATGCATTATTTGCAAATAAATAAAAATAAATAAATAAATATGTGGCTCTGGGTTCGGTGGTGTGGTGACACTGAACTTCCACCGGACGTAATGTGGCAAGGCAGGCCTGCCTGAAGCTGTGCTGGGGTAGCCAGCATGTCACCATATTTCCAGTGCCACATTGCATGCCCACAACCTACTAACCCTTACTAACCCATACATTTGTGGAATGTGGGAGGAAACCCACATGGTCATGGGGAGAACATACAAGCTCCTTACAGATGGTAGCAGAAATTGAATTCCAGTCATTGGCACTACCTTGCTACCCTGAAGTCTTACAGGACATGACAGTGTCGAGAATGTTTCCCCTGACTGGGATGTCCAGAACTGTTCCAAAATAAAAGGTCCTAAAATTAAAAAAAACAAAAACACAGTCCTAAAATAAAACTTCATTCATAACAGACAAATATGATGGAAAATTCCTTTGTTGGGAAAAAACTGATCCTAAAACACAAGGAAACATCTAATAAATTTAAAACAAATTCCTTTCTGCAGGCCCAGATTAGGAGAGCACAAGGATATCGAAGGTTTGTACTGACAGGGAAGAGCAGAGACAAGGATAGGAGGCCCAGAGGCGGCCATTTCTGGGATTAGGGGCCTATCTCTGTGTGTGTGTGTGTGTGTGTGTGTATATGTGTGTGTGGTGTGTGTGTGTGTGTGGTGTGTGTGTGTGTGTGTGTGTGTGTGTGTGTGTGTGTGTGTGTGTGTGTGTGTGTGTGTGTGTGTGTATGTGGGGGGGTGGGGGGAAGAGGCTTGTTTTGCTGTTGTTTTTGTTGTTGCCTGTGTTGTCCTGCTGAGCATTGTGGGAGTGCTATGTTGGCACCAGAATGTTTGACCACACTTGCAGGCTGCCCCCAGCACATTTATTTTATTTAGAGATACAGTGAAAAAGTTGTGGGCACGTGGCCAAGTGATTAAGGCATTGGACTAGCTACCTGAAGGTCATGAGTTCGAGCCCCAGCCAAGGGAACGTGTTGTGTCCTTGAGCAAGGCACTTAATCACACATTGCTCTGCGACGACACTGGTGCCAAGCTGTATGGGTCCTAATGCCTTTCCCTTGGACAACATTGGTGTCGTGGAGAGGGTAAACTTGCAGCATAGGCAACCTGCTGTTCTTCCACACAACCTTGCCGAGGCCTGCGCCCTGGAGAGTGAAGACTTTCCAGGCGCAGATCCATGGTCTCGCAAGACTAACGGATGCCTTACAGTGAAAAGCTGGCCCTTCCAGCCAAACGAGCGACCCTCCTGATCACAGCACAATTTACAATGGTCACTTAACCTACTAACAGGCACATCTTTGGACTCTGAATGAAACTGAAGCACCTGGAGGAAATGCACACGGTTCACAGGGAGAAAATGCGAACTCCTTACAGACGCTGCCAGAATTGAACTCCCAGCCCCAGAACGCCGAGCTGTGTCAGTGTCACACTAAGCACTATGGATCCTGCATTTCACTGTTGTTTCAATGTCCATTTGTTAAATAAATTTGAATCAAAATCTGACATGGAGGCAATTGAATGGTGTTTGGCTCTATGGACTGGGAAGCAATGTAGGTCAGTGCAAGCGGAAAATATAAAACATGGAAGAAAACCGCAGCCTAGAAAAAATGTTTGACTTCAGACACAATTTACTTATTAAAATAGTTCTCCAATTGTCTGGTTGGTATGTTGGTTAATAATAATCCTCTTTGGTTTATGGGATTAGGATCTGAAAGCAGACCAACCAGAGGCCCAGGGCTTCCAGGAATCACATCAAGGATAGAACAGGGTGGATCCTGCACAAGTCCAGGATTTTGAGGTTTTGGTTACGTGCTACTCATGGAAAGAACGGAGCACAGGCATTCCCACCAGATCACGTGAGCCCTCGTTGCACGACCACAGTAGTTAGCAGCAAAGCGAAATTCCGAGCGGTCTTTCTTTCCTTATTTCTGCAGACCAGTGACTCCACCATTGCAGAGTAGAATCTTTCCACATTCAATAAAGGAACATATTCATTTACACAGAATATAAAACATAGAACAGTACAGGCCCTTCAGCCCATAATCTTGTGCCAACATCCTCCAAAGAAGGACGTCCCTTTGGAACATAGATGAGGAGGAATTTCTTTTTCCCAGAGGGTTATGAATCTCTGGAATTCACTGCCATAGATGGCTGTGGAGGAAAGACATTCAGTATGTTGAAAGCAGAAGCTGATATAGTTCTTGATTAGTAAAAGCATCAAAGGTTATAGGAAAAGGCAGGAGAAATGGGTTGAGAGGGATAGTAAATCAGCCATGGTCAAATGGTGGAGTAGCCTTGATGGACCGAATGGCCTATATCTGGTCCTACATCTTATGGACATTTTAACCTGCTGTAAAATCAGAACCAGGTTTAGTATCACCAACATATGTTGTGAAATTTGTTAACTTAGTGGCAGCAGTATAATGAAATACATGATAATACTGAAAAAAAAGTAAATCATTTACAATTAATATATATCTGTATGTTAAATAGTTGAATTTAATAACGTGCAAATATGGAAATAATATAAAAAAGTGAAGTAGTATTTATGGGTCATTGTCCATTTAGGAATCAGATGGCACAGGGGAAAAAGCTGTTCCTGAATCGCTGAGTGTGTGGCTTCAGGCTTCTGTGCCTCCTTTCTGACCATAAAAATTAGAAGAGGGTGTGTCCTGGCTGTTTGGAGTCCTTAATAATGGACTCTGCCTTTCTGAGGCACCGCTCCTTGGAGGTGTCTTGGATACTACGGAGGCTAGTACCCAAGATGGAACTGAGTAACTTAACAACTTTATGTAGCTTCTTTCGATCCTGTGCTGTAGAATCACCCCCGCCCACCCCTCATACCAGACAGTGATGCAGCCTGTCAGAATGCTCTTCATGGTACATCTGTAGAAATTTTTGAGTGTTTTAGGTGACAGAATAAATCTCCTCAAACTCCTAATGAAATATAGCCATTGTCTAGGCTTCATTATCACTGCATCGATATGCTGGGCCGAGGTTAGATTGCCGGAGGTGTTGTCAGCCAGGAATTTGAAACTGCTCACTCTCTCCGCTTCTGATCCCTCTATGAGGATTGGTTCATATTCCCTCATTTTACCCTTCCTGAAGTCCACAATCAGCTCTTTGGTCTTACTGATGTTGAGTTCAAGGCTGTTGCTGTGACATCACTCAACTAGCTGGAATATCTCACTCCTGTACACCCTCTTGTCTCCATCTGAGATTCTACCAACAATAATTGTATCATTATCAAGTTTATAGATAGCAGTTGAGCTACACATAGCCACACAGACATTGGTATATAAAGAGTAGAGCAGTGGGCTAAGCACACACCCCTGAGGTGCACCAGCGTTGATCATCAGCGAGGAGGAGATATTATTACCAATCCACACAGGTTGTGGTCTTCCGGTTACAAAGGGAGGTACAGAGGCCCAGGTTCTTGAGCTTATTGATCTGGGCTAAGGGAATGATGGCATTAAGCACTGAGCTATGGTCAGCAAACAGCATCCTGATATGGGTGTTTGTATTGTCCAGGTGATCTAGGGCTGTGTGAAGAGCCATTGAGATTGCGTCTGCTGTAGACCTATTGTGGCGATAGGCAAATCTAACCCGTTCCTCCCACATTTCCATCCATTTTTATTTCATCCATGTGGCTACCTAAAGGTCTCTTATATGTTCCTAATGTATCTGCCTCTACCACCACCCCTTGCAGCACATTCCACACACCCTCCACTCTCCGTGTAACAAACTTACCTCTGACATATTCTCCCTCAGACACCTAAAGTTATGTCTCTGGTTTTAGTCATTTCTGCTCTGGAAATAATGTCTCCAACTGCCCACTCAATCATTGCCTCTTACACACCTCTGTCAAGTCACCTCTCATCCTCCTTTGCTCCAAAGAGGAAAGCCCTAGATCACTCTGTTTGCCATCTTTTGTTGATCATCCATAACCCAATGACATGCTTCGGCTGAGCATGTTGTTCTCGGAAGACAATCTGAGCTCAACTGGCTCAAATCAACAGTGATTTTATAAGTGACCAGATAGTCTCTTTCAGATCACCAGAAATGAAAAAAAGTGAGGTAGTGCACATGGATTAATTTTAAAAACAAATAATAGTATAAAGTCAAGATAGAGTTTGTTGACATTTGTTGTATTTGTCAGTGTGGAGTGGAGAGTGAGTTTGTAACTCTGGCGGGAGCAAAGGATATTGGGAATAGTGACAGTGGATCGCCACTGGAGTGGTGTGGGACAGGTGGCAGAGGAGGAGAGGGGGGGTCGCGTGGGTGCAGACACACCCAGCCCTGAGACACCAAGCAAGGTAGTTTGATTACAAACAATTGGTTTACTGATCATTACAGAATGTCTCTCTGGTGTTTCCTACTCCCTCCCCTCTCCCCTCCCCTTTTCCCAATCATGATTTCCCTCATCCAGATCCCTTCCCACTCTCAGTCTACAATAGAGACCCATAGAATCAGGTTTATTGTCACTCATATATGTCATGAAATTTGTTGTTTTTTTACTACAGTATTGTGCAAAAGTCTTTGGCACCCTGGCTAAATATATGTGCCTGAGACTTTGGCACAGTACTGTACGTGTATGCACAGGTGCAATGAAAAACTTGCTTGCAGCAGCATCAAAGGCCCATAGTATCAGATAAGCAGCATTTACAAGAAAACACAATTAGAACAAAAAAAAAATCCAATTTACTGCATGGTGGTCAAAGTGGCTTCTAAACTGTGGTGATTAAGGTTTTTCCATTTGGTTTAAGACCACAGTTATAAAGAAAGCACAGTGTAAGTAGACAATAAGTCACAAGGTCATAATGAGGTAGACGGTGATAGTCATGGTCATACTTTAGGCCTGTTGAGCAGTCCTAGTATGATAGAACTAGAAGCTAGAAGCTGTTGTTGAGTTTGGCGATGAATGCTTTCAGGCTTTTGTATCTCCTACCTGACGGAACAAGGGAGAAATGAGTTTGTCCAATGTAGGGGGGTTTTACTGATTGTCAGCTGCAATCGCAGAACAGATACATACAAGGTGACACTTCATCTCTGAGTCTGGTCGGGGCTGTCTACTGTATCCTGTGTTCGCAGTGCAGCTTCCTCTACATTACTGAGACCGGACCTAGATTGGGAGATTGCTTTGTGGAACTCCTTTGCCCCAAGCACCACAAAAGCAAGCAAGGCCTGTTGGAGCCTGTCTGCGGAGCGGCAGATCGTGGAGTGAGCTGGGGGCAGTTCCTTATGGACCCGACAGTTAGGGATTCTGTAGCCGCGCAAGAGAAACCAGGATGCTGTGTTACCTTCCAGGAGCTGGGGTCCAGGATGTTTCAAAGCAGCGGCAGAAGATTCTCTAGAGGTAGAGTGAGGAGCTAGAGGCCGTGTTGCACATTGGCGCCAACGAGGGGGAAGAAGAAGTAAATGAGAGGTAAAAAGGGGGAAGAGGTACTGCACGATGAGTGTAGAGAGTTAGGAAAAAGGCTGAAGAGTAGGACCTGCAAGGTGGTAACCTCTGGAGTACTCCCAGCTGCATATGTCAGTCAGGGCAGGAACAGGATGATAGTACAGATGAATGACTGGCTGGGTGAGTGTTGCAGAGGACAAGGTTTCAGATTTCTAGATCATTGGCATCTCTCCTGGTGAAGCTATGACCTGTACGAAAAGGACAGGTTGCACCACAACCCAAGGGGTACCATATCCTTGAGGCCAGGTTTGTTAGAGCTTTTGGGGAGGGGTTAATTTGAGTTGGCAGGGGATGGGAACTGGAGTGATAGGACTGAGGATGGGGCAGTTGGTATATGAGTCGATGCCGTCTGTAGTCAGAGTGTGGGCAGGCAGGTGATAGGGCAAAACTGCAGTCAGTAGGATGAGGTGAAGTGTAACATCGGGGCAGAATTGCAAAGGGTGATGAATACTGGACTGGTGTTATAACTGAAGGGATGCAGTATACAGAATAAGGTATTCGATCTTATGATGCAGTTAGAGATTGGCAGGTATGACACTGTGGGCATCACCAAGTCGTTGCAAAACACAGGATAAGATGTTAGTATCTTATGCCAATGGGTCGTGAGCACTTGCTTGAGACTGACCTGATGTTGGGAGTGGCACAGGTTTGACACACAGGGGTTTTCAAGTGGGCACCCTCCTTCCTCGATGTTTCATCAATTAGCCTACTGCATCTCCGAGGGCTTGACAATGACTTCTGGCATCCAGAATCACCCCCTGTTGTGTTTTCCCACTCTCTTGATGTTATCTTGGAGCCTAGGAGATGTCTTTTCCCTTGATCCAAACCCAGTGACTGCTTCTTTCCGCGGCTTCTGATGTGCCTCTGATGGTTTGCCGTAGAGTCTGACCATGGATCCCTAGCTCCTTCAGCTATTTGATGGTGGATGTGGCTACCAATCTCCTGAAACCCACTTCCACTGGACAAACTTTGGTTTTCCAGCCCCGTCGCTGAGCTTTAGCTGTTAGATCTGCACAGCGTAGGCCTCTTGCACTCATCTGCTTCAGCCACTGAATCCTCCCACAGGACTGTGAGCTCCACCAAGTAGACAATCTGTAATGAATTAGACTAAAGAACCAAGCCTGGCCTGTGGTTCGAGAGAGGAATTTCTGGCGGAAAGGTGAGTTGTTTATTGACGTCCACCAGCATTTTCCAGTCATGGGCCACATTCATCTGTCCAGTTTCAGGATTAGGAGGGAGATTAGTTGGTCTTTTCCCTCTCTCCTGGATGACTGCTGCTGGTGTCAGAGCGTAGTCATTCTAGGGGGCAAGGAGTTGGTTGCTATCCTTTTGGTCTCATGTATCTGCCTTGTGTGAGGCTGGTTTTGCAGCTTGCCAGGATATGCTTGAGGGTTGCCGGAATCAGACACGGGGAGAAGTTGGGTCCTCACCAAACCATTGGTCTGACTCTTCTTGTCACCACACCTCTTCGACAACCATCTTCCTTCGGTCTGGAAAAGTGGCGTTGTGCCTGGTGGGTGCACCTCCTGCGGCCCCTGTCCTGTTGGACCTACCCCACAATGTCTCGATGCCTAAGGGCTGCTGTTGTTTGCTGCACTGCATCGGCTGTGGTCCATTTCCATCCAGTTGACAAGGTCTGTACAGCATTACTGACGCTCTTGTCACAAAAGTCTTTGAGTGTCATTTGTAGACCACTTTAGAGCACTCGAATTGCTCTGTAAGACCAGTGAAAAGTAGTTCAAGGACCCCTTTTCCATAGAGTCTGACATTGCTGATACACCTTGGGACACTGAGCCAAGATGTGATGGCTCTCCTGAACTTCTTCATGTTTGCTTGTGGGACCTCATAGAGAGTGAGTGGCCACCTCACCCGGGGTAGGACTCCAAACTGTAAGCACCAGAGCATCAGTTTTCCAGGCAGCATGGTCTTGTCGATGTTATCCAGGCCGTTGGTGAAGTGTTGCTTTAGTTGTTACACCTGCTCTTTGTCCCTGTGGTTGGCGTTGTACCACCTACCGAGGCTTTTGGCAGGCTGTTCAGACACCATTGGAATTGGGTCATCACCGATGAACTTTATGTCTTTCAGCCTTCCCTTGATTATGGAGACTTCGTGACTTGCTGGGTTTGATTTTCATTCTGGCCCACTTGATGTTTTCCTGCAGCTTTCCAAGTAGCTGCTTGATGCATGCTGCGATAGTGGTCAGTGTTATTATATCACCCATGTACGGCCGAATAGGAGGAAGACAAAGTCCAGCATTTGTTCTTTCACCATTACCACCCATCTTAATGTCCTGATAATGACCTCCACGGCCATTGTGAAGGCCAGGGGTGATACAGTACAACCTGCCATAATGCTAACTTCCAGCCTCTGCCATGTCGTGGTAAAATCTGCTGTTGTGAAGCACAATTGTGGTCTTGAAAGTCCAACTTTACTAGCATTGTGATGGGCTCTGGTATCTGGAAGAAGTCAGATCCTTCCCAGAGGTGTGCATGGGGAATTGAGCTCAATGCATTGGCGAGGTCCAGGAAGATCAGATAGAGATTTCTTTTGTCCTTCCTTGCAGCTTGGATGTGGTGCCATTTCATGCTCGTATGTTTCGAACACCTAGTGGTCCCTGGAATTCCTGCTTTCTATACAGATGTATCAACATACTTGCTTCTCTCCAGGTAGCTGGCCGGCCTCTGTGCTATTACAGTGAAGAAGATTTTCCCCTCAACGTTCAGAAGGCAGATGGGGCAAAACTGACTGTTGTTTTCTGCATCCTTTTCTTTTGGAATCAGGGCACTGCCAGTGCTTCGCCATGGTTTGCGTATATTTGCCTCTACCCTCATCAGCCTCCGGAGAAACTGCAAGCCATCCAGTGCGTTTCTATAAAGCCTATATGGTACTCCATTAGGCCTGGGAGCAGGTGCTCCTCTTGCCCATTGGACTGCCCTCTCCACTTCTCCCCACTTTGGAGGGTCAAATTCCAGGTTGTAGTTGGGCTGAATTGGTGGGATGTCGGATGCTTAGAGAGGTACACGGAGCTTAGAAAAATAGAGAGCAATGCGATAGGGAAATCCTAGGCAGTTTCTAGAGCAGGTTACATGGTCGGCACAATATTGTGGGCCGAAGGGCCTGTAATGTGCTATAAATGTCTATGTTTTAATCTTGCACTATCAGCAATGCAGATTTTGTTGATGTCAGGTATCTTTTCAATGTTACTGAGGTCAAATCATTTTAAAACATTGATCAATTGAAGAAATTAAAGATTGGATTTATTTATCACATGCTCATCGAAGCATCGCAATATACAGTGAAATGAGTCATTTGCCTCAATGACCAATACTGTCCGAGGTTGAGTGTGGGGCAGCCTGCAAGGAACATACAAACTCCTTACAGGCAGTGGCAGGAATTGAACCCCTATCTTATAGCTGTTGCTGTAAACGTTACACTACTGTGCTGCCTAGACATTGTTAGCATCTGTTGGAGGAAATTCGTGGTCCAGGAACATCTGTGGCAGTCAAGGAATTGTCAATATTTTGGGAGAAACCCCGCATTAGGATTTCTGAAAACATCAAAAGTTTAAGAGAAGTTTGGATTGGGAGATGAATGAGAGGTATGCATCTATGGTCCAGCTGCAGGGAGGTGGGACTAGGCTGAACATGGGGCTGGCATGGATTAGATGGGTCAAAGGGCCTGTAGTTCTATGCTGTAGTTCTCTAATTCCTTCATTGTTCCTGATTCCAACATTTGCAATTTCTTGCATCTCTCTAAAACACTGTGGTCTTCTAAAGGAAGCTAAAATAGAACTGAGGTTATGGATTGTGGATTTTTTGGATTGCCAGAAAAATGAAGGGTGGAAATTGGCATTTTTGGCTTAAAGGCAAAGATAACACCAACAGCTGCAGAGTGGTGATTGTGGTAGACACTTCCCTCTAGGTATGTGGGAGATGTTTATTTCCCCAGACAGTGAATCTGCTGAGAGACTTATGCTAACCTTTCGTCTTCTTCACATGCAATCCTCAGGGTTCAGAATCAGTCAGTTTTATTATAAAGGGCATAAGACATAGAATTAAACCATCAGCCCATCAAGTCTGCTCCGCCATCCAATCATGGCTGATTACTTATCCCTCTCGCCCCCATTTTCCTGACTTCTCCACATAACATTTGATGCCTGGACTAATCAGGAACCTATCAAAATCGGCTTTAAATATATCCAATAATCTGGCCTCCACAGCCGTCTGTGGCAATAAATCCCTCAGATTCACCATCCTCTGGCTAAAATATCACTAACATCTGTGAGGAAGCTTGTTGTTTACTGGCAGCCATACAGTGCAATACATAAAATAATTACTATAAATAAATAAATAAATGGATAAATCTATGTAAGTACAAAACAGGAATAGCGAGGTAGTGTTCATGGATTCATGGACTGTTCAGAAAGCAGATGGCAGAGTGGAAGAACACTGATTGTGTGACTTCAGGCTCCTGTCCTCCTCCCTGATGGTAGTGATGAGAAAAGGGCATGACATGGGTGGTGAAGGTCCTTAATGGTGGACCTTCTTGAGACACCACCTTTTGAAGATGTTGATAGTGAGGAGACTTGTGTCCATGATGGTGTTGGCTGTATCTACTGCCCTCTGTGATCCTATGCATTGCAGCCTCCATACAGAGTGTTGAAGCATCAATCAGAATACTCTTCAGCATAGGTACATCTGAAGAAATTTGCTAGGGTCTTTTGTGACATACCAAATCTCCACAAACTCCTAATGAGGTATTGCCATTGGTATGCCTTCTGTGTGATTGCATCAATATATTAGATTCAATCTCTGCAATGCCGATGGATTTGAAGCTGCTCACCTTTGCACCGATAACCCTTCAGTGATGACTGACTTCACCTTCCTGAAGTCCACAGTCACCTCACTAGTCTTGTTGAATGTCAATGTTGAATGTGAGCTTGTTGATGTGACAGCACTCAGCCAGCCAGTCTACACAAAATGCTGGAGGAACTCAGCAGGCCAGGCAGCATCTATGGAAAAAAGAAAACAGTCAACGTTTTGGGCTGAGACCCTTCTTCAGGACCTATCTATATCCCTCAAAATTTTATGTACCTCTTTCAAATCTCCCCTCATTCTCATATGCTGTAGGGGATAAAGTCCTAACCTATTCAACCTTTCCCTATAACTTAGGTCCTCAAGACCCAGCAACACCCTTGTAAAGTTTCTCTGTATTCTTTCAATCTTATTGTTATTAGATGACCACAATACCCTATATAAGGCCTCACCAATGTCTTATACAACTTCACCATAACATCCTAACTCCTGTACTCACTAATTGTATTTCTCAATACTTACATTTGAGCAGGTTCTGCTTTTATTTCAGATTTCCAGTATCTGCAGTGTTTTACTTAAAAGTTTTACTGTAGAAATACAATTTCTTTTTACCAGCCCCATATTTTCTTTCTAAAACCTCAATAAAATCTGCAACATCTCTTTCCAGAGTGAGAGAAAATACTCAGAGGACTGAGCTTGTTTCTTCAGGATCACTGTGCCTTATTACTTAAATCTTCAATTTCAAGGATCTCTGGGTGAAAGAATTTCCCCATTGAGGTCAGAAGGAATTTGAAAAAGAGAAGATAAAAACTAAACAAGTGATTGAAGGATTCAACCCTACTTTTTAATCTGCTGGCAAAAGTAAACTCAGAAGGGATTGGATTTCTCTCAATCACTCTTCAATAAATTTAACATTGAAGCTATTAAAGTTATTGGCATTGAAGTATACGGCTCTTGAGATTATACCTCATGTTTGTGATTTGGAATTCGATACCACATTATGTTTTCTCATTCTGTTCGTAAAGATTATAAGTCAGGGTTCAACCATTTTCAACCGTAACAATACCCAAAGCGTTTTGGAGTAGTTGCATCTATGAATGTACTTTGAACGTTTAGGCAAAGCAGAAATACTTAACAGTCGCACTTTCAAGGACTCTACAACTCATGTTCACTATATTATTTATACTTATATTTGCACAATTTGTCTTCTTTTAGACATTTGTTGTTTGGCAGTCTTTGTTTATGTATATTTCTTTTATTGTATTCCTTTATTTCCTTATGAATGGCTGCAAGAAAATGGATTTCTAAGTAGTATATGGTACCATACAGTATATGTATTTTGATAATAATTTTCTGGCTATCCTCCTTCCTCTTCCCCCCACATTTTATTCCTTCCCGGTCCTGAAAAAAGGAGTTGGCACGCGATGTCAACTGTCTATTCATTTTCATAGATGCTCCCTGAGCTGCCGAGTTCCTCCAGCATCCTGTGTGTGAGGCTTTGGGTTTCCAGCATCTGCAGAATATCTTGTATTTGTGTTTGTAATAACTTACTTTGACTTTGAAGATATTTTAAAACAAACATAAGCTGTTCTCACTCTATCTCTACATTTTCTTCCCTGTTATTTGATTATGTACACTAGGGGGCAGCATTCCCTCACAAATTTATTCACAAAAAAAATCATTGCTATTGTTTTAATGTTCTATAGTTCGTACTTACTGACCCATTGCTATATTTGCAATGAAAACACAATAGTTTGTTTGTAGAGTGACTTTTATTCAAATTTCAGACTTGAAGCTGATGATTGTTTGCTGGGGCATAGGACACTGAGTAGGTTAGTGGGACTAATTGGTTAGGTTAGGACATCATACCTGAAGATCTATGTCAGCACAGTTTCTCTAACCTGGGTTTGATCATGATCTTTGGTGCTGTCTGTGTAGAGTTTGCAGGTTTTCCCTGAGCCTGGCTACGTTGCTCCTACCCCCTGGGATCAATAAAGTATGACTATGACTATGACAACCCAAAGACATTGGTGTTGGCAAGTTAATTGGCCACAGTAACTCGTCTCTTCTGTGCAGAGGAGTGGTAGAATCTGGGGCCATTGATAAGAATGTGTGGAGATGTTATTGAAATTCTGAGATTTATGGATTGAATATGGGCCTCTTTCAGTTCTATGCCTTTTATCGTGTTCTCGCCCATTCTTTCTTGTTGCTGACTGGTGGGCTGGGGTTTGGGTGATCAGTTAGTTTTTGTGCGAGGGAGGGGTGGGGAGGTTTGGGGTTTGTGGGGTTTTGCTTCTTTCTCTTTTCGTGCAGCGGGGAGGGATTGAGGTCTTTCTTTCAATCATTTATATGGTTTTCTGTATTCCATGGCTATCTGGAGAAGCCAAATCTCAGAGTTGTATTCTGACTTGGTGGTTGCAGCCATTTTATCAAGTGTTACAAGAACAAAGAACGAACACAGAAGGAATGAAGAAAACGAAGCCACGGCCATCTCGTGCTGCGAGTAGAGATAACAATATTCCAGTGAGACAAGCAACCTATGAAATAGCTAGATTCAGGTGTGTGACAACTTCTGCTGAAAAACTGAGAAGCTACTTGAAAAATACTGAATCAGCTACACTAGGAAAATTTACTTAACAATTACATATTTATAACTGATTATATTAAAATACAAGCAAGCATAAAAAAGTTAAACATGGAAAATGCTGTAAAAATAACAAATCTACATCCAAATCCAACAATCTGGGTGGCAGGATGGAGATACATCTCTACTAAATGAGGTAGAAGGCAGTCCTTCCCTCTGCTAGCCTGGAGGTCACCCTCGGGCAAGGAGTAGCACCTGATCAGGGTCATGTGAAGCCTTAGGAGCAGGTGGTGGATGTTCGTATGAGCAGATGTGCGGGATCACACATCCTGGTTGTGCAACCACTGATGCCAGGCAGCCAGTCTCTGAAGAGTATCGATAATGGCTGGGGTCACTCATCTTATAAAGGCCCTGCCCAGAAGAAGGTAATGGTAAACCACTTCTGTAGATAAGTTTGTCAAGAACATTCATGGTCATGGAAAGACCATGATTGCCCACGTCATATGACATGACACATGGCGAATATACAAATTCAACAATATTGTGTATATCTATGGCTCAGAGGGTCAAAGAACCACTGGGACTTAAACAACAGGATAGAGGTCAAATGATCTCCTTCTGCTTTGCTTCATTCAGAATAAATTTGGTTTGCATGTTCTCACCTCTCTCTCCAGTTTTTATTCCATGTACTACAAGAGTTTCTGTCTGAGGTGGAGTTACTAAGTGGGTCAATGTGCAGTTTGGTCTGTTGACTGTCCTGTAAGTGGGGCAGCAGGGAAATCCACTGCACATTTCTGCAATGCAATTACACAGTTCCAATGACACAGGAAGGAAACACCTGAGGCTGTGGCATAAGAATCTGGAAGGTTAGAAAAAAACCTGACCAAGAAAGAGAAGTAAAATTCGCCAACCTCCATCTCACACTACCTAAAAGAGTTGGCAGTTCAGACAGAGCTCTAGTCCAAGTTAGTTCATGCAACAATAAAGAGCAAGGTGCATTGGAAGAAAGACCATAAGACTGTATGACATAGGAACAACAAAGGAACTGAATTAGGCCATTCAGCCCATCGAGTCAGCTCCACCATTTAAAGGTCGCATTTTATTGCATTGATGTCCTGGCATTATAGGAAGTCCCAGAGAGAGGACTTTTAAGAACAGAGCAGGTACAGCCATGCAGACAAATTAGATAGTGTAGATGTTACAGAATACTGCAGATCTATTTATTGAGCAACATGGAATAGGCCCTTCCAGGTCTTTGAGCCACGCCTCCCGACAATCCCCCGATTTAATTCCAGCCTAAATACAGCTCAATTTACAATGACCAATTAACTTACCAACCGGTACATCTTTGGACTGTGAAGGAAATCGGAGTACCTGGGAGAAACCCATGCAGTCACAGGGAGAACACGGGCAGTGTCAGGAATACTGGAACCTGGAGCTGTAAACAAGATGCTGGAGGAACTCAGCAGGTCAGACACAGCTTCGAACATTGGCAGTTTAGGAGCAATTTAATGTGAGGATATACAAGAGGCCGGAGTTAGAGGAATACAGTTATTTTGGTGAGTTATAAAAATGGAAGAGATTACAGTGACAAATAGTGCAGGGATTTTAAAACATATTTGTGCACTATAAAACAGAGGCTAAGAAACTTTAGCTTTATTTGTCACACGTACATCGAAACATCAACACATCGAGTGAAATATGTCGTTGTCCTCCATGACGAACACAATCAGCCCGCAAGTATCGCTATGCTTCCGATGTTAACTTAGAATGCCCAGAACTTACTAACCCTAACCCATACACCTTTGGAACGTGGGAGGAAACCAGAGCACCCGGAGGAAATCCATGCAGTCATGGGGAGAACGTATAAACTCCACACAGACAGCAGCAGGAATTGAAACACGATTGCTGATCACTGGCAATGTAAAGCATTACTCTAACTAATGCACTACCATGCTACCTAACTGTGGAGGGATACCAGCTACTGAGGGAGGGGTGTCTCAGTTGGAGATGGAGTCAGCACCTTAATGCACAAAAGTCCCATACAACTTAGAACATAAAACACAGACCAGTACAGCACAAGAACAGGCCCTTAGGCCTATGAAACTGTGCTAAACTAATTGAGCTGAAACACAAGATCCATATTCCTCCACTCTCTGCTTATTTGTGAGCCTCTTAAACATCTCTATCATATCTGCCTCTACCACCATCCCTGGCAGTGTATCCCAGGCACCCACTCCTCCCTCTGTTACGATTTTACCCTACACATTTCCTCAGAACTATCCCCTCCTACTTGCCCTCTGGAATTAAACACTTGGATCCTGAGAATAAGAAAACTGGCTTCTGTATCAATGTCTCTCATTATTTTATAATCTTGTGGCAAACGCCAGGCTCTTGGTCAAGCAGGGGTTAATAGTTGATTATGCATGGAACATTATAGGCCCTTTGGCCCACAGTGTTGTGCCGACCATTTAACCTACCCTGAGATCAACCTAACACTTCTCTCCTACATGAAATAAGTTCACATTTAATATCTTTCTGAAAAATATTAAACCCACTCTTTAATCTTCAGAACTTCAGTTGTTGAAAATGGTCCTCCATTTGTCCATCATCCTTGTATCTATCTAAGTTTCTTAAATGTTCCTAACGCATTTGCCTCTACCACCATTCCTGGCAGCATGTTCCACATATTCACTACCCTGTGTGTGAAAACCTTTCTCTGCCATCCCCCGATACTTTCCTCCAATCACTTTAAAATTATGCCCCCTCATTCATACCTCCAACCCCAAACAAAGGCAGGTAGGGCTCATGATGCACAGAGAGAGCAACTGGAGGGACTCCGTGGATCAGGCAGCATCTGTGGCGGGAACTGGATGGGCAACTTGTGAGGCCTCAGCCCAATATATCAATTGTCCATTTCCATCTCTAAATGCTGCCTGAGTCACTGAGTTCTTCCAGCAGCTCTTTTTTTTATATATCACTTCAGGTTCCAGCATCTACAGTTACATGTGTCTCCAGAATTCACATAGCTGATGCCGAGGCCGGGTGGAATCAACGAAAGTGTGGCCGCTGCTAAATCTTTGTACGACAGTCTCTCACTTCTTAAATGACATCCTTCCCACACACAGTGGGAAGCTGGTGAAGTAATCGGAACAGTCAAGAACTGAAAATTTTCAATGATCTGATTTCCGTCGCAGCGTTATAAGAAATTTAAAAAAAGGCAGGAAACGTTGCAGTAGGTTCCGAGTGCTGGAATTCCCATGAGTGACTCTGTCTGGGTCCTCTGAGAGTGGAGAATGCTATCAATAGTGTTGGCCTATTCTCAGCCGCTCATCCAGGTGCTCACCAGATGTGCGAAGGTGCATCTGGAACCCTCCTCTCTACCTCCCCCCGGAGGAAACAAACTGAAATTGCAGGCAGATGTGAGAAGAGCTTCATGAGGATTCCAGTTTGCTTACGTTTGCTTCAGATGGGAGCACAGAGCAGGTGCACAAAAATGTAGGAAGCTGGAGGTGGATCTAAGCTAATCGGCCCATCAAAACTATTCTACCATTTGACAAGATCAAGACTGATCAAATCTTGGCCTCAACACCACCTTCCTCCATCTCCTCACACCCTTTGTATTTCCACATCTGTTAACTTGCACCCTGATTAGAACCAATGAGTCAGCCTCCACAGCTCCCTGGGAATAAGGTGACCAGTTATTCAACAACTGTACCCCAAGGTTCTGCATAATCCCGCAAGGGAAAGACCCTCTCGACAATGTTACTGTGTCTGTTCCAGAATCCAAATCAGGTTTATTGTTACTGACATTCAGAATGTTGTAACATTTGTCGTTTTTGTGGCAGTACAGTAGAAGACACTAAAAAATGGTATAAGATACAATAGAGTAAAGAAATAATGCAAATGAGCAATAATGAGGTAGAGTTCGTGGATTCATGGACAAATCAGAAACCTAATGGTGGAGGGGAAGAACATGTTCCTAAAACACTGAGTATGGATCTTCAGGCTCCTGTACCTCCTCCCTGATGGTAGAATTGAGACGAGGGAACATTCCAGATGGAGACGTTCCTTAGGGAAGAACGCTGTGCCTTGAGGCACCCCCTTCTGAAGATGTCCTGATGGTCAGGAGGCAATAAGGTCACCTCAAACACAAGCGATTCTGCCGGTGCTGGAAACCCGGAGCAACACACACAAAATGTTGGAGGAACTCTGCAGGTCAGTCCTGCAGATGGGTCTCAGCCTGAAATGCCAACTGTTTATTCCCCTCCACAATGCTGCCAGACTTGCTGAGTTGCTCTAGCATTCTGTGTGTGTTGTAATAAGATTGCCTCTAGTTCTATTAAACTTCACTGAGTATGAACCTGGCCTTCCTTAGTCTCTTCATATGTCAATCTTCAACTTCAGAAATTAACCTTCTGAGATGACTCTGAATTGCCTCTGGCATAAGTATATGCAAGTATACCATTCCTTTGGCGTAAATATACCATTCCTCTGGCATAAGTATACATTGTCATAGTCATACTTTATTGATCCCGGGGGAAATTGGTTTTTGTTACAGTTGCACCATAAATAATAAATAGTAATAGAACCATAAATATTTGAATAGTAATATGTAAATTATGCCAGTAAATTATGAAATAAATCCAGGACCAGCCTATTGGCTCAGGGTGTCTGACCCTCCAAGGGGGGAGTTGTAAAGTTTGATGGCCACAGGCAGGAATGACTTCCTATGACGCTCTGTGTTGTATCTCGGTGGAATGAGTCTCTGGCTGAATGTACTCCTGTGCCCAACCAGTACGTTATGTAGTGGATGGGAAACATTGACCAAGATGGTATGCAACTTGGACAGCATCCTCTTTTCAGACACCAGTGAGAGAGTCCAGTTCCATCCCCACAACATCCCCCCACATACCATTGCTCCTTTGTAAATATACCATTCCTTAAATGTGGGGACCTGCTACTTCTTAAGTCAATGACTCCGGATCGAGGAGGAGTTGCTTTTCCTCGGGCTTTGTGGGTTCTGGGGTGCTAGGTGAGGACAATGTGGAAACGGCAGACACTTCCACAGGAGGCAGATGGCAGCTGATGTTCCCAGGTGGTTTGTGAGAATCAGAATCAGGTTCGTTATCACTGTAGTGAAGTTTGTTGCTTTGAGGCAGCAGTACAGTGCAATGCAGAGAAATTACTGTAGATTGCAATAAGAAATACAAAAATAGTTGAGTTACTGTTCACGGGTTCATGGACTGTTCGGAGATCTGATTGTAGAAGGGAAGAAGCTGTTTCTAAAACATTTAGTGTGTGTTTTCTGGCTCCTGTACTTCCTCCTGATGATAGTAATGGGTAGAGAGTATATCGAAGGTGTACTCCAGGTATGGTCTCACCAGCACACTGTGAATGGAATCAACAGTGCTCCACATGCTCCTGACAGGATAGGCGAACAACTTCCCATTAGTCTGTTATGTGCTGTGTTGTATGATGTTGGCAATCATGGTCTTTTCATGACCGTGATTGTTCCTGGTGATTTTTTAGAAAGACGTAGTATGTCATTGCCTTCTTCTGGGCAGTGCCTTTACAAGACGGGTGATGCCAGCCATTACCAATACTCTTCAGAGATTGTCTGCCTGGTGTCAGTGGTCGCATAACCAGAACTTGTGACATGCACCAGCTGCTCATATGACCATCCACCACCCGCTCCCATGGGTTCGTGTGGCTCTGATCGGGGGTGGGGAGGCGGGGGGTGCTAAACAGGTGCTACCGTTTGCCCAAATGTGACCTGCAGGCCAGCAAAGTGAAGGAACTCCTTACACCTCCTTTGGTCGAGATGTATCTCCACCCCACCACCATAACTTTCCATTAGTTTTCCTAACTACTTCGTGTACTTACGCAGGAATGCTTTTTGCTTCATGTATCCCCAGATCCCTCTGCTTTGTTGACACGATTTTTTGCATTTACCATTATTTTTAGAGTTCCGTGCAGTGTCTGTTGAAATGATGGGGTTAAAATTCCTTCCCTTGAATTTTGAACTTTTAATTTTGAAATATTTCTTCCTACTTCCCTCCAAAGCTAATACAATGTTAGGTGTCAGATGGTTAAGTTACAAAGAACAATGAGGGAGGTTGAATCTGAGCTTAGATTGTTTGGAAAAATTGAATTGGGATTTTTAATTTTTGTTTTAATTTAGAGATACAGCATGGTAGCAGACCCTTCTAGCCCAGAGGTTACAAGCCCACACCACCCAGTTACACTCATGTGATACAATTGACCTACTGAAAAGTATGTCTTTGGAATGTGGGAGGAAACCGGAACACCCGGAGGAAACCCCCATGGTCACAGGGAGAACATACAAACTCTTTGCAGGCCATGACAGGAATAAAATCCAGGTCGTTGGTGATGTAACAGTATTAGGCTGACTGCTACACCTCGTGCTGCCCCAAGAATTGGTTTCTTGTTGTCACATGTACTGAGAGAGAGTGAAGAACACATCCTGCTTACTGTTCATACAAGTCATATCATTACACAGGTAGAACAAGATAAAACAATAACAATGCAGAATAAAGTGTAGCAGCCACAGAGAAAGTGAAGTGCGGGAAGACAGTAAGTTCACAATCTACTTCATAATGAGATAAATTGTGAGGCCAAGAGTCCAGTTTATCAAACTAGGGAACAGTAAGCACCAGGAATACTTATTAAAGTCTAGAGGCTAAGGATACTCATTAGTGTCTAGGGATGTTTACTAGGAGCTATGGACAAGAGTTACTGGGGTCTAGGGATAGTTACTTGGTACAATATGTACTAGGGACTGGGGTAGTCACTAGGAATGGTTATGGTGGACTAGAGATGGTTACTAGGGACTAGAGATTGTTACAGGGGATGATCTTTCACTTTAAGAGGATCAGTATCTGAGAGAGACTGGAATTAGAATCTGTTAGGCGGAGTGGGTGGGGACTACAAATTGGACTTGTGCCTTCGGGGTGAGGTTAATACAAAAAAACACTGTGGTGGACAAACAAGCCTCCTGGTAATTATGGACTAAAATATCAAAAAGCCTGGCTTTTTGGAATTTTGCCAGGAATGCAAAGAAAAAAAAAGTTACTTAATTTCAGCAACAGATGGCTAAATTTCCAAAGACCAAAAGACTAACTCAGCACAATCAAGGTATTTACTCAGACAAAATGGACCCGCCAAACACAAGCTTTTGTTGATTTAAGCTGGTGAAGTGGTGTGTTTTTTTTAGAACAAATCACCCGGGTGAAAAGTTCCATAAGGGCTGACCTAAAGCCAAGCTGAATGTCCGTGTTCCATGTTCCATGTTCTTGTTGCTCCATCACTTCTGCATCTGCTGGTGGTCTCCACTGTGACCTGGTCAATAAATTTCACTTTTTAAGTAAAACGGAACCTACGAGGTGAAGGAAACCAATCGGGCCCTTAAATGGGCCAAGAGAAAAACCAGGAGACCCAAGAACAAGTGGGAACCAATCACTACTACCTATCTTTCTGATATTTCCACGGTTTCTGGAAGGGTCACCAGGATCCTGAAGAAGTATCATATCAATTCTATCCACAACCCCATAAGGAAGCTCAATAACAGCATTCGTGGGTGAAAGTTGATCTTGGTCTCATGCCTACTGATGTTTACAGGATTCCCAGTGAATGTGGCGCAGTGTATATTGGCCAACGGGTTTCACAGTGGGAACCTGCACCAAGGAGCACAGGAGGTGTATCCATTTGGGTTGCCAGGAGAAATCAGCGGTAGCAGAGCATTGTATTCACAATGGCCATTGGATTGACTTTGATGGCACAAAACTATTGTGCCGTGCCACTGGTTTTTGGGGCCGCCTGGAGAAGAAAGCCATTGAAATAAAACTAGAGGAAAAGAATTTTAACAAAGACGAAGGCCTCACTCTAAGTAAGAAGTAGAATTTGATTGTAAACACGGTGGGACAGCAGAAACCTGATTGGATGAGGACTAACCAATCAGGAGGGACGGACTAGGAGGGGTATAAATATCACTGGACTAAACATGCCCAGGTATCATCCCTGATGAAGATGGCAGAGTCTATCATCGAAACATCGGTTAAAATCGATACCTGTACTCAGCTGGAAGCCTGAGGAGAGTTTATTCATGAATATTCTAGCTTAAAATGGCACTCTGATAAGGAATATCATTACTTACAGGCAATTAGACTGACCCCATAATACTTCTAACTCTAGAATGACTTCCAAGTATCTGCACCCGGATGTATTTCGAATAACGTGCAAAATTTGGTTAACATTCAAGCAAGTGATGGGGCATATTGTAGTAAGTGTGCTAATCACCATGGCCTCTTGGTCTGCAACACAAAATAAGCAAAAACAGAGAGGGAACAGATCATCTGGAAACTTCAAATTCAGTCTATGAAGTCCCATTCTACCCGAAGCACTGAAGACATAGAACATAGAACTGTACGGTACAGGAAAAGACCTTTCAGTCCACAATGTTTTGCTAAACTAATTAAGATTTCCAGCATCTCTTGTGCTTAAGGACAATTAGTCCCTTCTACCAGCATAGCATTAAAAAAGAAAAAGTATAACAGAGCTAAGGTGAGTGGGAAGAGGGATGATTGGGAAATTTTTAAGGAGCAACAGAACTTAACTAAAAAGGCAACACGGGGAGAAAAAATGAGGTATGAACGCAAGCTAGCTAGGAATATAAAGGAGGATAGCAAAAGTTTTTTTAGGTATGTGATGGGAAGGAAGATAGTTAAGAACAATGTTGGGCCCTTGAAGAATGAATTGGGAGAAATTGTTATGGGAAACAGAGAAATGGCAGACGAATTTAATAAGTACTTTGGATCTGTCTTCACTAGGGAAGACACAAGCAATCTCCCAGATGTATGGATGGGCCAAGGACATAGGGTAACAGAGGAATTGAAACAGATTGACATTAGGAAGGAAACGGTGATGAGTAGACTGATGGGACTGAAGGCTAACAAATCCCCAGGTCCAGATGGTCTGCATCCTAGGGTACTAAAGGAGGTGGTTCAGGAAATTGCGGGTGCATTGGTGATTATTTTCCAATGTTCCTTAGATTCAGGATCAGTTCCTTAGGATTGGCAAATGGCTAATGTTATCCCACTTTTTAAGAAAGGAGGGAGGGAGAAAACAGAGAACTATCGCCCTGTTAGCCTAACATCAATAGTGGGGAAGATGCTAGAGTCCATTATTAAAGATGAAATAGCGGCATATCTTGATAGCAGTGATAAGATTGGGCCGAGCCAGCATGGATTTACCAAGGGCAAATCATGCTTGACTAATCTATTGGAGTTTTTCGAGGATGTAACCAGGAAGATAGATGCGGGAGATCCAATGGATGTGGTGTACCTTGACTTTCAGAAGGCATTTGATAAGGTACCACATAGGAGATTGGTGGGTAAAATCAGAACTCATGGCATTGGGGGGAGGATATTGACATGGATAGAAAACTGGTTGCCAGATAGAAAGCAAAGGGTAGCAGTGAATGGGTGTTTCTCGGAATGGCAGGTGGTGACTAGTGGGGTGCCACAGGGCTCGGTATTCGGACCACAGCTGTTTACGATTTACGTCAATGATTTAGAGGAAGGCATTGTGAATAACATCAGCAAGTTTGCTGATGATACTAAGCTGGGTGGCAGTGTGACATGTGATGAGGATGTTAGGAAAATTCAAGGTGACTTGGATAGGCTGGGTGAGTGGGCAGAAACTTGACAGATGGCGTTTAATGTGAATAAGTGTGAGGTTATTCACTTTGGGAGCAAGAACAGGAAGGCAGATTATTATCTGAACAGTGTGGAGTTAGGTAAGTGAGAAATTCAAAGAGATCTAGGAGTACTTGTTCATCAGTCTCTGAAGGTGAATGAGCAAGTGCAGCAGGCAGTGAAGAAGGCTAATGGAATGTTGGCCTTTATTACAAAGGGAATTGAGTACAAGAGCAAGGAAATCCTTTTGCATTTGTACAGGGCCCTGGTGAGACCACACCTGGAGTATTGTGTGCAGCTTTGGTCTCCAGGGTTAAGGAAGGATATCCTGGCTGTGGAGGAGGTGCAGCGTAGGTTCACTAGGTTAATTCCTGGGATGTCCGGACTGTCTTACGCAGAGAGGTTAGAGAGGCTGGGCTTGTACACGCTGGAATTAAGGAGATTGAGGGGGGGATCTGATTGAGACATATAAGATTATTAAGGGATTGGACAAGATAGAGGCAGGAAATATGTTCCAGATGCTGGGAGAGTCCAGTACCAGAGGGCATGGTTTAAGAATAAGGGGTAGATCATTTAGGACAGAGTTGAAGAGGAACTTCTTCTCCCAGAGAGTTGTGGAGGTGTGGAACGCACTGACTCAGAAGGCAGTGGAGGCCAATTCTCTGGATGCTTTCAAGAAGGAGCTAGATAGGTATCTTATGGATAGTGGAATCAAGGATTATGGGGACAAGGCAGGAACCGGGTATTGATAGTAGATGATCAGCCATGATCTCAGAATGGCGGTGCAGGCTCGAAGGGCCGAATGGTCTACTTCTGTACCTATTGCCTATTGTCATATGTGACAGGGTGGAGATATGTCTCCACTAAAGGCGGTGTAAGGTGCTTCTTCCTCCTGCTAGCCTGCAGGTCACCCTTGGGCAAGGTGTAGCACCTGGTGGATGGTCGTATGAACAGCTGGTGCATATCACAAGGCCTGTTTCTGCAACCACTGACACCAGGCAAACAATCTCTGAAGAGTATCGATAATGACTGGGGTTACCCCATCTTGTAAAGACACTGCTCAGAAGAAGGCAATGGCAAACCACTTCTGAAGAAAAATTTGTCAAGAACAATCATGGTTATGGAAAGACCACGGTCACCCACGACAGGGCACATTACTAATGAATGAGATGGCATTTGATACATTCTCTGCATATTCATGTGTCTAATAAAAAGTATCTTAAATGCCTCTGTTGCATCTGCCTTCACCACCAACCATGATAGCATTTTCCAGGCACCTGTAAGACTGTTTTAAAAAAAATTCCCTGTACCTCTCCTTTGAACCTACCACATCTCATCTTAACTGCATACCCTGTAGTATTTGATGTTTCTACCCCGAAAAGAGATTCTGTCTATCTATGCCTCCCTTATAACTTTATACATTTCTGTTACACTTCCTCTCAGCCTCCACCACTCCAGAGAAAACCACCCAAATTTGTTCTACATCTCCTTATTACACGTTCCGTACCTTCTAAACCAGGCAGCATCTTGGTTAGCCTCTTCTGTACCCTCTCCATAACATCCACATCATTTCTAATGTGGAAATTCGTCATCCCATGATAAATATATGCATCCAACTGGTTAAGTGAAATTGCAACAGAATGTTCCCATTATTTTATCTCAGATCATTCCTCTTACATTGCGTTAGGAACTTTCCATGACTTTATCTAGAGGTGGGACTGAAAGAGAATAGCAGAGAAGGGTTGGACTGTGAGCTAAAGTTGAGTGAACCAGAGATGTGAGTTCAAATCTGGAAACAGCTGCTTAATTAAACTTATTTAGTTAAACCAGTAATGCTAACCCTGTGTGGGCATGTGGCCAAGTGGTTAAAGCATTGGACTAGCAACCTGAAGGTCGTGAGTTCGAGCTCCAGCCGAGGCAACGTGTTGTGTCCTTGAGTAAGGCACTTAATCACACATTGCTCTGCGACGACACCGGTGCCAAGCTGTATGGGTCCTAATGCCCTTCTCTTGGACAACATTGGTCTCATGGAGAGGGGAGACTTGCAGCATGGGCAACTGCTGGTCTTCCATACAACCTTGCCCAGGCCTGCACCCAGGCGCAGATCCATGGTCTCGCAAGACCAACAGACCCTGATATGTTTGGATTGTTCCTGCAGTATAGGAGATCCCAGACACGTCACAAAGCTTTTAATAGCACAGTTATCTCAGGGTTATGTATACATACTTTGACAATAAATGTAATTTGAATCTTAAACTGCACCTCAGCACAGTAGGGTAGAAATTAGCATATCGCTACTACAGTGTTAGTGACCTTGGTTCAATTCACACCAGTGTTTGTAAGGAGTTTGTACATTCTCCCTATGACCACGTGGGTTTCCTCCGGGTGCCTCCCATAAGGATGTACAGGTTAGTGGGTTAATTGGTCAGATGGCTATAATTGGGCAGCGTGGGCTCGTTGGGCCAGAGGAGCCTGTTACCGTCCTTTTTCCGTATAATGGTGCAGCTGGTAGAGATGTTGTCGCCTAGTTCCAGTAATATGGGTTCAATCCTGACCTCTCCTGCTGTCTAATTGGAGACTGCACATTCTGGCAGTTACTATGTTTGACCTTCAGTGTCCTCCATAAAGCAAAGGTGTGCAGATTGGCCACCGTAAGTTGCTGCTAGTGTGTAGGTGAGTGGTAAAATCTCGGGGAGACTTGATGGGAATGTTGGGAGGAGAATAACACGGGATTAGTGTTGGATAAGTGTAAATCTGTGTTCCTAAGAGATTTTCCTCATAATAATGGCATGTGCCAAAGATCACTTTAACTGAAGGACAAAGGGACCTAGGTAATGAATGTCATCCTTTGGTGAAAGTCATCAGGTTCCGACAAGAGATTTTCCTTTTCTCTTTCACCACAGGAACAAAGATTGGCCTTGCAAAATTGCCCAGATTTGATGAAAAATAGCACACCTGCAGCTACACACATCCACCACCAGATGGAGCTTTATTAACACCTGAAGATCCAATTTCCGCAGAGATATGCCAGGAAAGCCATGAAACATGTAAAATATATTTGATCTTTCTTCTCCTTCACGGTGCAGACAGTGTACTTTGCCTGCCAATAACATTTCATTTGAATAATATTTTGTCTGATTTCAGAATTGGGAATAGTCAACCATTGAAAGACCTGACCAGCTCAGTACTTGAAATCCATCACTGAGTGCAGCCCTAACATGGAACAGAGTGTAACAAGAGTTACACAGGATGGAAACAGTCCGTTCACTCCAACTCATCCCTGCCAAGGCGCCTTGCTTTTCCCTGCATTTGCCCATATCCCTCTAAAACTCCTGCATTCACCACTCCCCGCGATCTGACAGTTTTGCCTGCAACTGCAGGAGGTGTAAGACCCATCGTTTCACTGCCTCTCTCAACATCGCCTGTGAAGTGAGGCAGAGGTTCACCTACATCTTGTCCTACCTGGACTACTGCATGTGGTGCTTACGTTTCAACCTTCTCTACATTGGAGACATCGAGCATAGACTACAACGGACATTTTGTGGAGCACCCGTGCTCTCTCCACAGCGATCCGCATGTGTTTCCAATTGCATGACACCTTAACTCTCCTTCCAGCTCCCGCACTCAACTGTCTGTCCTCAGTCTCCTCCACTGTTACAGAAAGGCCGTACACAAATTGAAGGAACAACACCTCATACTCCATTTAGGAGGCCTACAACCTCAAGGTATGGATATTAAATCTTCCAGTTTCAGGAAAGAACCAGTGCTCTCCCCCCCCCCCCCACACACACATGCACACCGCTCCACCAGAGGAGATCAGCAGGTCAGGCAGCATCCAGGAGGGGAATATAGAGTTGATGTTTCGAGCTGAGATGCTTCATCAGGACTGGAAAGGAAAGAGGCAGAGACTGAGTAAGAAAGTGAGGGAGTGGAAGGAGAACGTGCTGGTGGATGATAGGTGAGACCAGGTGAAGAGGAATCTAGGTGGGGGTGGTGGGGGAGGGATGAATTAAAAATCTAAGTGGAGGAGGTAAATATCTGAAGAAGGAGGAATCTGATAGGAGAAGACAGTGGACAATGGGGAAAGGGAAAGCAGAGGAGCATTAAAGGGAGGCAATGTGCAGGTGAGGAGAAGCGTAAGAGTGAGAGGGTAACCAGAATGGAGGTGAGTCAAGCATGATGAGTGGGCAAGGGATTCACATAGAGAGTGGGCCCTGCAGAAAGCAGAGATGGAAGAGGGAAAGATGTGTTTCATGGTAATATCTTGGTTCAATGTTTCAATAGTTCAATTTAATATCAGTGAATGTATACAGAATACAACCTGAAATCCTTACTCTTCGCAGACATCCACAAAACAGAAAGTAAAAAAAAAACAAAGAATGAATGACAGTAAAACCCCAAAGCAGCCCCCCCCCCCGCTCCAGCAACAAGTATTAAGCTCCCCGCCACCTACCATGCAAGCAATAGCAATGTCTCAGAGACCATGATCTGGAGTCCTTCAAAAGCTACTGTCCATCCCAACACTTCGACAGGCTCTCTCTATCACTAATGAGGGAAAGAGAGATATCGCTCCTGCCACAGTGTGAGGGGAGGCCAACAACTCAATGCTTCAATGTTACAACCTGCAGTATAGCTTATTCTGAGTTCCACCGACTTGAGAACCAGCAGACTCTCTCTCATCATCGAAAGGGAGGGAGAGAGGGAGGGGGAGAGAGAGAGAGAGAGAGAGAGAGAGAGAGAGAGATAGAGACAGAGAGAGTGATAGAGAGAGAGAGAGAGAGAGAGAGAAAGAGATAGAAAGATAGATAGATATCGGGTGTGGAAGCCTCCAATATCTATGCCTGCTGTCTCAATGTTTTGATCTCCCACCATGCTTCAGTTGGTGACATCAGTGAGGAATTGGGTCGTCCACAAAGCTGCACCCCGAAGGCAAAAATATTCAGAGCTGCTCCTGGAGATCCGGAATCACAGGCCACTTGGCAAGTTCCAAGAGCGAGAGCAGCTTGTTGTTGGAGATGGCCGAAGTTCACCAGGATTTCTCCTCCCTTTGTTCGTCCCTCCCGTCCCCTTCCGCCATCTAATTCCACCTGTTCATCATCCCCTTCCCATTCTAGCTCCACCTGTCACCTACCAGCTTCTGTCTGACCCACCCTCACTCTAACTGGACGATAGTCATTGAGGTAGGTTACCTCATTCCTCTGAGGCACTGGTTTAATTGAAGCTTGCTTGAAGTAGGTGGTTACCTCAGACTGCTGAAGTGAGAGGTTAAAGATCTCAGCGAATACTCCAGCCAGTTGATCAGCTCTGACTTATAACTTTTGCCTCCACAGATGCTGCTTCCCCCATCAAGTTTCTCCAGCCTTCTCTTTCTTTTTCTCACAAGAAGTAAAATATAAAAGTTCATGTTGATGGAGCAAAGTGAAATCGATAAATCTAGAACATAGAACAGTACAGGTCCTTTGACCCACAATGCTGTGCTGATCGTTTAACCTTCTATAACAGGGTCCCCAACCTTTTTTGCAAGCAGACAGGTTTATTATTGACAATATTCTTGCGGACCGGCCGACCCGGCGGGGGGGGGGGGGTAGGGTTGCCAACGGACAACGGACAAGAGTAGCAGTCAAATACATTGTGTTTACCCCAGGAAAAACTACAATGACCATGAAGCCTTGCGTGGGTACCAGTGCGCATGCATGACTTGCGCATGTGTGTACGTGCCCATTTTTTTCTACAAATCATTTTTGGCGATTCTGTTCAGTGGGGGTGGGTGTTAATCACGACCAGAATATAGGTGATAAGTGGCTAATACACTTAATTTCGTTTGTAAAAGGGTTTATCTAACGAATTTAATATTAAACACACAGCGCATATTTTCCTCGCATGAATATAGTGATAAGTCAATTATCAGGGGAGGACAGGGGAGCTTGAAGAAAGTGGAGGCAGGTTCGATATTATCACTTAAAGAAAAATTGGATAGGTATATGGACAGGAAAGGAATGGAGGGTTGTGGGCTGAGTGCAGGTCGGTGGGACTAGGTGAGAGTAGCGTTCGGTACGGACTAGAAGGGCAGAGATGGCCTGTTTCCGTGCTGTAATTGTTATATGGTTATACATGTTTATATGGTTATATAAGTTACTTATAAGTCAAAAGCATCATAACATTTTAAGTAACGTTTGGTTATTAAACACACAGCACATATTTTCCCCGTATGAACATATAAAATCATTGCAACACGCCAATATCGTTGAATCAGTGGGAGCCCTGGGCTTGTTCCCCTGCAACAAGACGGTGCCATCAAGGGGTGATGGGAGACAGCGATACTCGAAGGGGTTCCTTATGTCCAGTCTATTCCGCAATTTAGTTTTCGTTGCATTCATTGCAGAGATATGTTGGAAATGGAAGCAACATTTTCAGTGCTTTCGTGGCTATCTCAGGATATTTAGCCTTGACTTTGATCCAGAATGCCGGCAGAGATGTTACGTTAAACTTACTTTTCAGCCTGCCATCATTTGCAAGCTCGAGGAGTTGATCTCCTTCCTGCGCTGACGTGGATGACGCGTGGGTAATGACCTCACGTGTGTTCAAGCTCAACAGTGGGCGTGACAGGGAATGAGGAAAGGTGCAGCTGACTCATATCATCAAATCATATTGTTTCCTTGTGGCCCGGTAGCACATGCTTTGCGGCCCGATGGTTGGGGACCACTCTTCTATAAGATCAATATAACCATCTACTCAGTCATAGCACTCTGCTTTTCTTACAAAAAAGTTCAAAGAAGTTCAAATTATATTTTTTATCATTGGAGTGTGTGTACTATATACAAGTTTGAGATTTGTCTCCTTACAGGCAGCCACAAAGCAAGATGGTCCTAGTGAACATAGCAACGTTCTGCAGGATATGTGCAATAATTCTAAATATACCTCTTTTGAATTACACCCACTGCAATCTGCAGCATTTAATTTAATTTCAAACAATGCACTTTTAAACTATCTTCATGATCTACAGACTTAATGATCTTCTGAAAGACTCAGCAGACCAAACAGGTAGGACACCTTTAAGCAGATGAATTGGGCTTTATTCAAGGACTCATTGCTGGATCTGAATGAATGCACCATGGTTGTCATGAACTTTATTAAAACAGTCATAGACAATTGTGTCTACACAAAATCATTCAAAGTCTTCCCCAACCAGAAGCCTTGGATAAACCAAGAGATCCACAATCTGCTGAGGGCCAGAGCAGAGGCAGGTGACCGAGTAAATTACAAGAGATCCAGATACAATCACTAGAAAGCTATCTCATGGGCAAAGTGTGAATTCCAGACTAAATTTGAATCAATGAAAGATGTTCGACAGTTGCGGCAGGGCTTGAAGATTATCACCTCTTATAAAGTGAAACCAAACATCATAGGTGACAGCAGGGCTTCACCTCCAGATGAGCTCAATGCCTTCTGTGTTTGGTTTAATTTTGACTGTCAAAACATGGAGGAACTGTAGCAAACACCCACAGTCCCCAATGATCCTGGGATTTCTGTCTCCAAGGCCGAGTTGAGAGCATCCTTCAGGGTGGTGAACCCATGGAAAGCAATCGGCCCAGATGGAGTATTGAGTCAAGTACTGTGCTAATCACCTAACTGGAGTGTTCACTGAGAACTTTAACCTCTTGCTTCAGAAGTCTGAGGTACCCACCTACTTCAAGCAAGCTTCAGTTACACCGGTGCCTAAGAAGAACATGGTAACCTGCCTCAACGATTATCACCCAGTAGCATTTAGATACACAGTGATGAAGTGTTTTGAGGGGTTGGTGATTAAACATATAAACTCCTGCCTGAGAAACTAATTGGGTCTGCTCCATTTTGCACCTGGAGCCCCAGGTCCACAGCAGATGCCATCTCATTGACTCTTCACTAAACCCTGGAACATCTGGACAGCAAAGATGCAATAATCAGGAAACTCTTTATTGACTCTAGTTTGGCATTCAAAGCCATCATCTCCTCAAAACTAATTCAAGACCTTGACCTGAATACTTCCTTACGCAAATGGTACCTCGATTTCCTCACTTGCAGACCCCAGTCAATTTGGATTGGAAACAATATCTCCTTCTCAATCTCTATCAGCATAGGTGAACCACAAAGCTGTGTGCTTAACTCCCTGCTCTACTCAAATTACGCACATGACTGTGTGGCGAAGCACAGTTCTAATACTATGTTCAAGTTTGCTGATGACACAAGTGTCATAGGCCAAATCAAAGGTGGTGATATATCAGCATATAGGAGGGTGATTAAAAATCTGGCTGAGTAGTGCCATAACAACATCTTACTCAGTGACAGGAAGACCTAGGAGCTGACTATTGACTTCAGGAGAAGGAAACCAGAGGCTGTTGAGCCAGCTCTCATCGGAGAATTAGAGGTGGAGAGGATCAATAACTTTAAATTCCTTGATGTTTTCATTTCAGAGGAGCTGATTGGACCCAGCACGTAAGTGCAATTATGAAGAAAGCACAGTAGATCTCTATTTCCTTAAGAGTTTGAGTAGATTTGGCATGACATCTAAAACTTGAACAAACTTCTATAGATATGTATTGGAGAGTATATTGACTGGCTGCATCACAGCTGGTATGGAAGCACCAATGTTGTTGATCAGAAAACCCTACAAAAAGTAGTTGATATGGCCCAGTTCAGCATGGGTAAAGCCCTCCCAACCATTGAGCACATACACACGAAGTGTTGTCACAGAAAAGCAGCATCCATCATCAGGGACACCCAACACCCAGGACATGCTCTCTTCTTGCTTCTGCCATCAGAAAGAAGATACAAGAGCCTCAGGACTCACATCACCAGGTCCAGGAACAGTTACTACACCTCAACCATCAGGTTCTTGAACCAAAGGGGATAATTTCACTCAATTTCCCTTGTCCCATCATTGAAATGTTCCCACAATTTATTGACTCACTTTCAAGTACTCTTCATCTCATGAACTTGATATTTACAGTAATTATAATTATTACTTTCATTTTGTATTGTCACAGTTCTTTGTCTTTTGCATACTAGTTGAATGCCCAAGTTATTGTGGTCTTTCATTGATTCTATATTGATTTTTATTCTTAGTTGTGTTTGGTGACATATATGGACTTTGATAATAAACTTACTTTGAACTTTGAAAACAAAGAAACCCATAGAGCCCATTAAAAAAAAGACCACCAAACTCCCAATGTGCAGAAAAAAAACAAATATCATGCAAACAGTAAAAGTAAGCAAATAACCATTAGAACTGAAGTTCATGGAAGTGAGTTCATAGCCATGAAGTCAGACACAGCCGATTCAGGAGCCTATTAGTTGCAGGCCACACAACCTTGGTTCAGCGCAGAGACAGGTAAACCTCGCAGAACAGTGAGCTGAACACCAGCCTGTCCCTCACCTCTGACCCCTACACCCTGACCTTTTTAATATGGCCTGGCGCTTAAAATGGTCAAACCTTGGGTTATGACTTGCTCTCAGATCTGGGCCTTGCCACTTGGATGTCCTCTTGGGCCTGGGGCCCGCCAGGTCAATTTGGCCTCCACCCCAATTTTCCAATCTGGCCCGCTGCTTACGTCGGCCAAACAGCAGGTCGTTCCTTGTTCTCGGGCCTGGTCTTGCTGCCTCGGCTCTGCTTCGCCTCGGTTCTGCCACTTGGAGTCGCTGCAGCAATGGCCAAACATTGTCTCGTTCCCCGACTTCCAGCCCGGCATCCATCGCCTCGTTTCAGCCCCATACACGCCACGCTACGACCGTCCTGCACCTTCGAGACTTCAGTTCACACTGCAAAAATGTCATGTCGTACAGGCAGTTCAAAAGCTCAACTCTGAAGGGAAAGTTAGAGGCTATTGATTTCAGTGATGGTTTTTGAGAAAAAGATTGAGTAATAAAGTAGTTGATTGTTGTGTTGCTGCCAGCAAGTTGTTGCTGTTCTTCACCAACACTGTCTTAAACCAGATGTATCCATATGCCTAGCTCAGATTCTCTTAAATGTTCACAGTATATCAGCTTCTGTGTAAAAAAGCCACCTCTGATACCATCCCTGTACTTTCCTCCAATCACCTTAAAATTAATCATTAGCCATTTCTGCTCTGCAAAAAATGTTTCTGGTGTCCATTTGATCTCTGCCTGTTATCATCTTGTACACATCCATCAAGTCATCTCATCTTTCTTTGCTTCAAAGAGAAAAACCCCAGCTCAATCAACCTTTCTTCATAAAACGTGCTCTCTAATCGAGGCAATAGCCTGTTAATTCTCCTCTGCACCCTCTCCAAAGCTTCCACATCCTCTCTACAATGAGGCGACCAGAACTAAACATGATATTCCAAATGTGGTCTAACTAGGGCTTGTAGAGCTGCATCCTTACCTTGATAGATTGCACAAATAAACTCTTTGATTCCAGTGGCTGTTCTTATATTTTAATTTCTACATATTTTCATGAAAAATTAGTAAATTTCAATAATTTGTATGTTGGTTTATTATTGTCACATGCACTGAGATACAGTAAAAAAATATTTTGAATGTCATCGTACAGATAATTTCTTCACAGTGCATTGAGACAGCACATGGGTAAACGATCACAGAATCTACAGTACAGTGCAAAAGTCAAAGGCACATACAGTATATATAGCTACGATGCCTAAGACTTTTACACAGTACTGTAGTAATCTGTATTGCATTGTACTGCTGCAAAAAAAAATACATTTCATAACATGTGTGAGTGATAGACAATAGACAATAGGTGCAGGAGTAGGCCATTTGGCCCTTCGAGCCAGCACCGCCATTCACTGTGATCATGGCTGATCATCCACAATCAGTATCCAGCTCCTGCCTTATCCCCATAACCTTTGATTCCGCTATCTTTAAGAGCTCTATCCATCTCTTTCTTGAAAGCATCCAAAGACTTGGCCTCCACAGCCTTCTGGGGCAGAGCATTCCATATATCCATCACTCTCTGGGTGAAAAAGTTTTTCCTCAACTCTGTTCTAAATGGCCTACCCCTAATTCTTAAACTGTAGCTTCTGGTTCCGGACTCACCCATCAGCGGGAACATGCTTCCTGCCTCCAGTGTGTCCAATCCCTTAATAATCTTATATGTTTCAATAAGATCCCCGCTCAGCCTTCTAAATTCCAGAGTATACAAGCCCAGTCGCTCCAATCTTTGGACATATGACAGTCCCGCCATTCCGGGAATTAACCTTGTGAACCTATGCTACACTCCCTCAATAGCAAGAATGTCCTTCCTCAAATTTGGAGACCAAAACTGCACACAATACTCCAGGTGTGGTCTCACCAGGGCCCTGTACAGCTGCAGAAAGACCTCTTTGCTCTTATACTCAATTCCCCTTGTTATGAAGGCCAGCATGCCATTAGCTTTTTTCACTGCCTGCTGTACTTGCATGCTTGCTTTCAGTAACTGATGCACAAGAACACCTAGATCTCATTGTGCTTCCCCTTTTCCTAACTTGACTCCATTTAGATAATAATCTGCCTTCCCGTTCTTACCACCAAAGTGGATAACCTCACATTTATCCACATTAAACTGCATCTGGCATGCATCTGCCCACTCACCCAGCCTGTCCAAGTCACCCTGCATTCTCATAACATCCTCCTCACATTTCACACTGCCTCCCAGCTTTGTGTCATCGGCAAATTTGCTAATGTTACTTTTAATTCCCTCATCTAAATCATTAATATATATTGTAAGCAGCTGCGGTCCCTGATTACTGATGAAAAACCTGATTCTGATATGGGTCTCTATTGTGGACTGAGAGTGGGAAGGGGGCTGGGAGAGGGGAACAATGGTTGGGAAAACTATGTATATTTGTATATAGAACATATGGAATATATGAGCAGTATACAGAATAAGGTAGATGAACTTGTAGCACATTTACAGACCGGCATTTATGATGTTGTGGGCATCACTAAGTCCCGGCTGAAAGAAGATTATAGCTGGGAGCTTAACATCGAAGAATACATAATTGTACTGAAAGGACAGGCAGATCAGCAGAATGGGTGGCATTGCTCTGCTGGTAAAAAATGAAATCAAATCGTTAGAAAGAAGTGACCTAGGGCTGGAAGGTGTTGAATTGTTGTGGGTAGAACAATGGAACTGCAAGGGTAAATATACGGACTCCAAAACAGCACTGAGGATGTGATCTACAAATTACAACAGGAGATAGAAAATGCATGACAAATGGGCAATGTTATAATAGTCAAGGGGAATTTCAATATGCAGGTAGATTTGGAAAATCAGGTTTGTGCTGGATTCCAAGAAGGGGAACTTCTAAATTTCCTTCGAGATGGATTTTTAGAGCAGCTCGTGGCTGAGCCCACAAGGGGATCAGCTATTCTGGATTGGATGTTGTGCAATGAACCAGAATTGATTAGAGAGCTTAAGGTAAAAGAACGTTTAGGAGTAAGTGACCATAATATGATAGAATTCACACTGAAATTTGAAAAGGAGAAGCTGAAGCCAAATGTATCAGTATTACGGTGGAGTAAAGGGAATTACAGAGGCATGAGAGAGGAGTTGGACAAAATTGATTGGAATAGGACACTGGCAGGGATGACAGCAGAACAGTAATGGCTGAAATTTCTGGAAACAATTCAGAAGGCACAGGATATATACATTCCAAAGAGGAGGAAATATTCTAAGGTGAGATGACACAACCATAGCTAACAAGGGAAGTCAAAACCAACATAAAAGCCAAAGAGAGGGCATACAATAGAGCAAAAATTAGTGTGAAGTTAGAGGATTGGGAAGCTTTTAAAAACAACAGAAAACAACAAAAAATTAAGAAGGGAAAGATGGAATATGAAAGCAAGGTAGCCAGTAATATTAAAGAGGACACCAACAGGTTCTTCAGATACATAAAGTGTAAAAGAGAGGCAAGAGTGAACATGCGACTGCTTGAAAATGATGCTGGGGAGGTAGTTATGGGGGAACAAGGAAATGGCAGATGAACTGGTTGAGAATTTTGCATCTGTCTTCACTGTGAAAGATACTAGCAACATGGTGGAAGGTCAAGAGTATCAGGGATCCACACTGTGTAAAGTTGCCATTATTAGGGAGAAGGTTCTTGGGGAAACTGAAAGGTCTGAAGGGAGATAAGTCATCTGGATCAGATGGTGTACACCCCACCATTCAGAAAGAGGAGACTGAAGAGATTGTGGAGGCATTAGTAATGATCTTTCAAGAAACACTAGGTTCTGGAACAGTTCCGAAAGACTGGAAAATAGCAAATGAAAATCTTGCCTGACAAATCTGTTGGAATTCTTTGAAGAAGTAACAAAAGGCATTTGGTGGATGTTGTGTACTTGGATTTTCAGAAGGCCTTTGACAAGGTGCCACTTATGAGGGTGCTTAACAGCCCATGGTATTACAGGAGAGACACTGGCATAGATAAAGTAGTGGCTGATTGGCAGGAGGCAAAGAGTGGGAATAAAGGGAGCTCTTTCTTATTGGGTGCCGGTGACTTGTGGTGTTCTGCAACAGTCTGTGTTGGGACCATTTCTTTTTACATTACATGTCAATGAGTTGGATAATGGAATTTGTGGTTTTGTGGCAAAGTTTGCGGATAATACAAAGACAGGTGGAGGGGTAGGTAGTTTTGTGGAAGTTCAGAGGCTACAGAAGGACTTAACCATATTAGCAGAATGGACAAAGAAGTGGCAGATAGAATATAGTATTGGGTAATATATGGCCATGCATATTGGTAAAAGGAATTTTCTAAACGGGAAGAAAATTCAATAATCTGAGGTGCAAAGGGATTTGGGAGTCCTCATCCAGGATTCCATAAAGGTTAATTTGCAGTTTGGGTTGGCAGTGAGGAAGACAAGTGTGATGTCAGCATTCCTTTTAAGAGGACCAGAGTATAAAAGCAAGGATATAATATTAAGGATTTATAAAGCACTGCCATGTCCTCACCGAGCAGTTTTGGGCCCCTTATTTAAAGAAAATGGTTGGCAAGGGTATAAAGGAGGTTCATGAAACTGATTCCAGGATTGAAAGGCTTGTCATATGAAAAGTATTTGATGGCTTTGGGTCTGCATTCACTGGAATTCAGAAGAATGAAGGGTGACCTAATTGAAACTTACCGAATGCTGAAAGGCTTCCATAGAGTGGGTGTGTCCTATAGTGGGAGAGTTTAAGACCAGAGGAGACAGCCTCAGATTGGAGGGGTGTCCTTTTAGAACAGAAATGAGATGGAACTTCTTTCGTCAGAGATTGGTGAATCTGTGAAATGTATTGCCATCGGAGGCTATGGAGGCCAAGTCTTTAGGTATACTTAAAGCACAGTTTGATTCTTGATTAGTCAGGGCATAAAGAGATACGGGGAGAAGGCAGGATATTGGGGTTGAAAGGGAATATGGATATGTCATGATGAAATGATGGAGCAGACTCAATGGGACAAATGGCCTAATTCTGCTCCTATATCTTATGGTCTTATAAAAAGGGAAGGGAGAGGGGAGGATGAGGGACGCACCAGAGAGACATTCTGTAATGATCAATAAACCAATTGTTAGGAATCAAATGACCTTGTCTTAGGGTTGGTTGTGCCACCCCTTGCCCCTGGCACTCCTTCTCTGCCACCTGTCCCATACCCCTCCTGTGGCACTCCACCCTTGCCATTCCCAACATCCTTTGCTACCCCTAGATTTACAAACTCGCTCTCCACTCCACATTGACAAAGACAGTACTCTGCAAACACCTTAGGCACCCTCAAGTCATGAGTCATAGAAAAACACAGCACAGGAGGCCCTTTGGCCCATCTAGTCCACAGTAACCATTTGACTTGCCTATTCCCATTGATCTGCACCCAGACTATGGCCCTCTGTACCCCTACCATCTATACACCTGTCCAAACTTCTCCTAAACATTGAAATCAAGCTTGCAAGCACCCTACCTTTGTATATGTGTTTAAGATTTTAACACAATACTGCAGAATAAAGTATTACAAAGAAAGTGCAGTGCTGTCAATAAGGTGCAAGGCCATGATGAGGTAGATTACGAGGTCAAGAATCTGTCTTACTGTCCTAGAGAACTGTTCAGTGGGGTGGAAGGTGGACTGTTGGATTGATCAGACGTGATAAGTGGGGTGGAAACTGGACTGATGGATTGATCAGAAGGTGATGAGGGGGTAGATTTTGGCCTGATGGATTGGTCAGAAGGTGATGAGGGGGTAGATTTCGCACTGATGGATTGGTCAGAAGGTGATGAGTGGGATAGAAGCTGGACTGATGGATTGGTCAGAAGGTGATGAGGGGGTAGATTTCGCACTGATGGATTGGTCAGAAGGTGATGAGGGGGTAGATTTCGGACTGATGGATTGGTCAGAAGGTGATGAGGGGGTGGATTTTGGACTGATGGATTGGTCAGAAGGTGATGAGTGGGATAGAAGCTGGACTGATGGATTGATCAGAAGGTGATGAGGGGGTAGATTTTGGCCTGATGGATTGGTCAGAAGGTGATGAGGGGGTAAATTTCGCACTGATGGATTGGTCAGAAGGTGATGAGTGGGATAGAAGCTGGACTGATGGATTGGTCAGAAGGTGATGAGGGGGTAGATTTCGGACTGATGGATTGATCAGAAGGTGATGAGGGGGTAGATTTTGGCCTGATGGATTGGTCAGAAGGTGATGAGGGGGTAGATTTCGGACTGATGGATTGGTCAGAAGGTGATGAGGGGGTGGATTTTGGACTGATGGATTGGTCAGAAGGTGATGAGGGGGTAGATTTCGGACTGATGGATTGGTCAGAAGGTGATGAGTGGGATAGAAGCTGGACTGATGGATTGGTCAGAAGGTGATGAGGGGGTAGATTTCGGACTGATGGATTGGTCAGAAGGTGATGAGGGGGTGGATTTTGGACTGATGGATTGGTCAGAAGGTGATGAGTGGGATAGAAGCTGGACTGATGGATTGGTCAGAAGGTGATGAGGGGGTGGATTTTGGACTGATGGCTTGGTCAGAAGGTGATGAGGGGGTGGATTTTGGACTGATGGATTGGTCAGAAGGTGATGAGTGGGATAGAAGCTGGACTGATGGATTGGTCAGAAGGTGATGAGGGGGTGGATTTTGGACTGATGGATTGGTCAGAAGGTGATGAGGGGGTGGATTTTGGGCTGATGGATTGGTCAGAAGATGATGAGTGGGATAGAAGCTGGACTGATGGATTGGTCAGAAGGTGATGAGTGGGATAGAAGCTGGACTGATGGATTGGTCAGAAGGTGATGAGGGGGTGGATTTTGGACTGATGGATTGGTCAGAAGGTGATGAGGGGGTGGATTTTGGACTGATGGATTGGTCAGAAGATGATGAGTGGGATAGAAGCTGGACTGATGGATTGGTCAGAAGGTGATGAGGGGGTGGATTTTGGGCTGATGGATTGGTCAGAAGATGATGAGTGGGATAGAAGCTGGACTGATGGATTGGTCAGAAGGTGATGAGTGGGATAGAAGCTGGACTGATGGATTGGTCAGAAGGTGATGAGGGGGTGGATTTTGGACTGATGGATTGGTCAGAAGGTGATGAGTGGGATAGAAGCTGGACTGATGGATTGGTCAGAAGGTGATGAGGGGGTGGATTTTGGACTGATGGATTGGTCAGAAGATGATGAGTGGGATAGAAGCTGGACTGATGGATTGGTCAGAAGGTGATGAGTGGGATAGAAGCTGGACTGATGGATTGGTCAGAAGGTGATGAGGGGGTGGATTTTGGACTGATGGATTGGTCAGAAGGTGATGAGGGGGTGGATTTTGGACTGATGGATTGGTCAGAAGATGATGAGTGGGATAGAAGCTGGACTGATGGATTGGTCAGAAGGTGATGAGGGGGTGGATTTTGGACTGATGGATTGGTCAGAAGGTGATGAGTGGGATAGAAGCTGGACTGATGGATTGGTCAGAAGGATCTTTTCCTGCTGCATTTATCTTCAGCACAAATATCTGGATTTCAGAAAGTAAGTCACTCTAAGGTCAAGCATTTTGGACATTCTGAAAATCCAGAGAAGTATCCCATTAAAAAGCATGCATCCTCACTTAAAATGGATTGAACAGCGAAAAGAAAATTCAAAGTGCATGTCAGGATCACTCTGGCTGACACTTTCTTCTCTCTCTGTCTGCCTCTGTAGACCGGTGCAGGGTGTTGAAATCATGCTGATTGGAAAATCACAATGGGTCCAATTTACATTCAATATGTGTTGACTTAAAACCCCTTGTAGCTTTATAGCATCATTTAAAATATGAGTTGACAACAGTTGACATGGTGGAAAATTCATTGAGAACAAATAGTTCATTGAGCAAAAGACTCCATGGTTCAAAAAATACCCCAATTTTCCTTCACTAAGAGTTGACTAATTAAAGAGTGTATTATTTCTGATTTTTTAACTGACTGTCTAGGCAACACTTCAGACAAGAGGCGATGACATAAAGCCTTTGAAAACAGAATCAGGTGCAGTTCCCTGTTGTTAGTAACTCTGCTCACCAACTGTAACAAGTAATTTCTCCTTTCCCATTTCATGTGCCTACAGAACTGTGAAAACTTTCCCTTCGCGCTGATACCCAGACAGAATATTATGTGTTGCAAATAAAAGTCAGACATAAGTCAAGCCAAGAGAAGTTTATTGTCTGTATGGTGAGGTACAGCTTCTGGCCTGAGCAGTATCACATGTACATAGATTCAGATAATACACAGAATATACAGTATTGTGGAAAGGTCTTGGGCACATATATATGTATAGCTAGGGTAGCTGTCACTGTACTGTAGTAATTTTATGTATTGCACTATTCAGCTGCCATAAGAAACAAAAAACAAATTTCATGACATATGGGAGCGTTGACAAATCTGATTCTGATATAGATCTCTTTGTGGACTGAGAGTGGAAAGGAGGCAAGGAGGGTGGAGTCATGGTTGGGAAAAGGGGTAAGGAGAGGGGAGGAAGAGAGAAACACCAGAAAGACATTCTGTAGTGATCAATATACCAATTAGACCATAAGACATAGGAGCAAAATTAGGCCATTTACCCCAATGAGTCCACTGAGCCATCTCATCATGGCTGATTCCAGATTCCATTCAACCCCTTACACCTGCCCTCTTACCATATCCCTTGATGTGCCGACCAATCAGGAAACTATCGAATTCCGCTTTGAATATACATATGGATTTGGCCTCACTGCAGTCTGTGGCAGAGCATTCCCCAGATTCACCACTCTTTGACTAAAAAATTCCTCCTTCCTTCTGTTCTAAAAAGTCGCCACTCAATTTTGAAGTTGTGCCCTCTAATTCTGGAAACCCCCACCAGAGAAAACACCGTCTCCACATCCACCTTATCTAGCCCTTTCAATATTCAGAAGGTTTCAATGAGGGGTTATGGCATGTCAGGGAGGGGTAGCGCCTCTGTTGGGGGAACATGTCGCGTTCTTTTCAGGGTGTTCTCTCCATCTTTGGTCCCCACCTGGCACTCAGCTCTCACCTGTGGCTCCCCGTAGCTGTTTGCATGCGACAGCGGCCACACCCCGGGCAACGGCTTCGACAAGCCGGCTAAACCAGGTGAGGGTAGCTGACAGGTTTCAAACCCCCAGTGAGATAGGGAGTTGTCTATCCCAGCATGAGGACAGACTCCAGCGGATTGAGCGGACGAGACCAGTGGAAGGTCCAACAGTCAAGAAGGTCCAACTGCAAGTGTCGTGGAACATGTAGAGCACGACAAGACACAGAAGACGTCCTGGTCATCCACTGCACCTAGCCCCATCTCCAGCCATCGCAAATCTGTCTTGCCACTGGATCCAGATGGGAATTGGGAAGAGAGAGTGAGCCTGATGCTACGCAACTCCCCCTCACTTAAATCCAAATCATGCGCTAGTCTCGACACCATGGATGGTGTCAAGGTCTTCATCGATGACGACGATGGACGAATAAGGTTTCAATGAGATCCCCATGCATTCTTCTAAATCCAGAGAGTACAGACCCAAAACTGCCAAATGCTCTTCATATATTAACCCCTTCCTTCCCAGAATCATCCTCGTGAACCTCCTCTGGCCTCTCTCCAATGACAGTACTTCCTTTCTGAGATAAGGGGCCCAAAACTGTTGACAATAGCTCAACTGCAACCTGACTAGTGTCTTAAAAAGCTTCAGTATTATCCCTTTGTTTTTATATTCAATTGCCCTTGAAATAAATGCCAACATTGCATTTGCCTTCTTTAGCACGAACTCAACCTGTGAGTTAATCTTCTGGGAGCCTTGCATGAGTCCCTTTGCACCCCTGATGTTTGAATTTTCTCCCCATTTGGATAACAGTCTGCACTATTGTTCCTTTTATCAAAATGCATCATCATGCATTTCCCAACACTGTATTCCATCTGCCTCTTTTTTGCCCATTCTTCCAATTTGTCTAAGTCCTGCTGCCATTGCATTGCTTCCTTTGCACTACCTACCCCTCCACCTATCTTCGTATCAACCGCAAACTTTGCCACAAAGCTTTCAATTCCATTATCTAAGTCATTGACAAACAATGTGAAAAGTAGCGGCCCTAATACTGACCCCTGAGGAACACCACTAGTCACTGGCAGCCAACCAGAAAAAACCCCCTTTACTCCCATTTGCTGTCTCCTGCCTGTCAGCCATTCCGCTATCCATGTCAGTATATTTCCTATAACACCATAGGGTTTTATTTTGTTAAGAAGCCTCATCTAAGGCATCTTATCAAATGCTTTCTGAAAATCTAACTAAATGACATCCACTGCCTCTCCTTTGTCCACACTGCTTATTACTTTCACCAAGAACTGAAATGGATTTGTTGGGAAAGATTTACCTTTACAGAAACCATGCTGATTTTGACTTACTTTATCACTAGTCTGCAAGTACCTTGAAACCTCATCCTTAATAACAAACTCTAACACCTTCCCAATTACTGAGGATAGGCTAACTGACCTATAATTCCGTCGCTATTATCTACCTCCCTTGTTAATGTTGGAACAAAGTTATTAGTGTGGGTGAGTACGGATGCAGAGGGGGTGGGGTGGGGGATGTCGGGACGATGGTATTGGTGTGAGTGAGTACAGACGCATAGGGGGTGGGGTGGGGGATGTCGGGACGATGGTATTGGTGTGGCTGCGTACAGACGCAGAGGGGGTGGGGTGGAGGATGTCGGGACGATGGTATCGGTGTGGCTGCGTACGGACGCAGAGGGGGTGGGGTGGGGGATGTCGGGACGATGGTATCGGTGTGGATGAGTACAAACGCAGAGGGCGTGGGTTGGGGGATGTTGGGACAATTGTGTTGGTGTGGGTGAGTACAGACGCAGAGGGTTTGGGGTGGGGGATGTTGGGACAATGGTATTGGTATGGGTGAGTTCAGATGCAGAGGGGGTGGGGTGTTGAAGAGCCTGTTTCTCTGCTCTATGACTTGATGACGCACTATGACTCTTTTAGCTGGATGAAAGGGGGTAGTTTGATTGCTAAAAGATATCGAACCTCATTCCTCTGTTTGTGAAACACTCGATTTGTAGCCTTAAAATTGTAGGTACTCCTTCTGATGTAGCCAAATAAAAATCAAATCTATTATAGGTCAGGGCATTAGAGTTCGTAGTACAATCCAGTGCGTTGATCATGAGTTTGTACATAGGCCATTGGTGGTTGGTGGCGTTGTCTGCCTATGATTTCAGCCTGAAGTACCAGCTGGGAAGCAGGAACATTGATACTGGTGATTTGTCCTGACGGGCACTTGAGGGACTGGACAGGGACAAGGAGTGGGAGAGCTTTCCTACCCTGGGGTGAAGGCCATGTGTCAGTTTGCCATCACCATGAAGGCAGAGGGAAAGGAGGGGCAGGATTGAGCAGTGGATCAATTGGCGTGGAAACCAAAGGATGGGAATGGGCCTGTTAAGATTCTCCATGAGAGCCACATACTGCCCCTGGGACAAGAGGTGCAGGTAGACCCAGAGCCCGACCTGGAGCCTACACCTAGTAAGAGGATTCTGCGGAAATGTGGGGCAACTGCAGGAGAGGTTAAGCCAGTCCCCACCCCTGAGAGGGATACTGATTCGGAGGATAAGGACCTGGATGTGTGGTATATGCTGCCTTTTTCTAACTCCCCATTGATTGAGGAAGAGACTCCCAGCCCTTCCCCTGCTGAGTCAGGCGAAATTGGGTGGGCTCTCTGCGGACAGCCTGGGTTGCAGCAGGACCCTGCAAGGGATGAAGTGAGGCTTGGCCATGGGACAGAGGGGTCCGAGCTGCAGGTGGGCACGAGTGATAGGTCGGGGGGGAGGCCTCGTCAGGTAGACCGGAAGTATCCCCAGTAGTGTTGGAACCTGAAGAGTTAGTAGAGGGGAAATGGAGGTCTCAGAGAATTAGAAGACCACTGGATAGGCTGGCCTATGTAGCACCAGGGGAACAGAGTGTGACCCCTTCTGTTTTGGGGAGCTATGTCACTGCCTTTTACACCTGAGTCGGACTTTGTGTTTTGCAGGAAGGGTTGGCGAATTACCTCAACGTCATGAAGACATGACTAAATTTGGTGGGGGGAGAGTGTAATGCGCTGTAAGGTTTCACTGCTAATGTAATGGCCTCTCTGTAATGTTTCACTGCTAATGTAATGGTATCTCGGTAGCAACAATGTTTGGGTTATGACCAGAGATAACGGGGGCTTTAGAATGAGTGCTATCTAATGAGAGGCATGTTGTTTCTTTCTTGTGTGGCTGAGAGAAGGGATCTGCGGTCTTTTGTTCGGCGGAAGATGGAGAGAGAAGATGCCAGAACAGGGAATTCATAGACTGCAGGACGGAATGGACTTGGAACGGGGTTGGGAGTCGACGCCCAGGGAGAAAATTGAAGGAGAACGAACTGACCAGAAAACCGTGAGCTCCAACATTACAAAATAGACTGTTTCATGAGAATAGGCCCTTTTTCTTTTTTTTTGTTTCTTTACTAACCCTGTAGTCAAATCAAGAATTATAAAGTTCAATCGTTTAATTGCATAATTGTACGGGTTTGTTATTTCGTGGTACTGATTTGTAACAGGGGAAAACATCACGCAGCATCCACCCAAACACGATTTCTCAAGTTTGGCCGGGCCAGAGGCTGTCTCCCCCGAGATTAAGCCACTAGCTGAACCTGAGGGTTACACGGAGAACATGCAACTCCACACAGTCATCACGGGACAGTGGTTCTGGTTCGAACCTGGGCTGCCAGATCTATGAGGCAATGTCTCTACTAACCGGGCCACTGCACCACAGAGGAACTTCAGAAAGGAAGATCTGTTCAGTGCTGTCAGAGATGTCACTTCTAAGCAAGAAGGAACTCAACTGGTTTAGCAGCATCTATGGAGGCAAACGGACAGCTGGGACACCAAGGTAGCCTAGCAGTTAGCGGGACACTATTACAGCTCAGGTGCCGGAGCTTGGAGCTCAAGTCTGGCGTTCTCTGTAAGAAAGATTGTGCATTCTTCCCGTGAGTATGTGGGTTTCCTCCAGGTGCTCTAGTTTCCTCCCACAGTTCAAAGACTCACCAGTTAGTAGGTTAATTGCTCATTTTAAATTGTCCTGTGATTAGGCTAGGGCTAAATATGTGGGTACCAGCTGGTATAGGTTGATAGGCTAGCAGGACCTGCTCTGTGCTGTTTGTCTAAGTAAATAAATATATCAACACTCTCAATGACTCCACAGATGCTACTGAAGCCAGTGAGATCTTCCAGCATCTGCTTGTCACCTTAGGCTAGCCCTTATGCAAGGTCCCTCTTTGCTTGATCAGCAGAACCACTAAAATAAAATCACCAAAATAAGTTGCTTTGTCCTTTCCCAACAAGTGGCCACTTTATTAGGTACGCCTGTACACCTGCTTGTTAATGCAAATATCTAATCAGCCAAATATGTGTCAGTAAGTCAATACATAAAAGCACATAAATATGATTAAGAGATTCAGTTGCTGTTCAATCCAAACTTCAGAATAAAGAAGGAAAGTGATCTAAGTGACTTTGACTGTGAAATGACTGTTGGTGCCAGACGGGGTGGTTTGTGTATCTCTGAAATCGCCGATCACCTGGGGTTTTCACGCACAACAGTTTCTACAGTTTACAGAGAAAGATATGTTCTCCCCATAACTCTGTGGTTTTTCTCCAGGACCTCTGGTATCCTTTCACCTTACAAAGATGCACGGATTAGAGTTAGTAAGTTGTGGACTATGTAAATTGGGAGCATGACGATGCATGCGGGCTGCCACCAGCACATCCCCAGACTTGGTTAGTCATTGCTGCAAATGATATATTTCACTACATGTTTCAATATTGCCAATGCATATGTGACAAATAAAGCTAATCATTAACCTTTAATCTTAAAGCATCTCATTCAGTTCACCAAGTCAAAGTCAAGTTTATCGTCATCTGCAGGAACAGATGCAATGAAAATCTTACCTGCAACAGCATCACAGGTACATAGCATCAGAGACACATAAGAAAAACATAAATTGAGTACAATTTATTTTATGAAAACACACAATTCAACAAAAAATGGCCTTAGTTCACTTCAGAATCAGGTTTAATATCACTGGCATATGTCATGAAATTTGTTAACTTTGTAAATGCAGTACAATGGAATGTGTGATAATATAGAGAAAAAAATTCTGTTAATTACAATATATATGTTATAAAGTTAAATTAAATAAGTAGTGAAAAAATAGAAATAAAAACTAGTGAGGTGGTGTTCATGGGTTCAATGTCCATTCAGAAATCCGATGGCAGAGGGGAAGAAGCTGTTCCCGAATTGTTGAATGTGCCTTCAGGCTTCCTGATGGTAGCAATGAGAAGAGGGCATGTCCTGGGTGGTGAGGGTCCTTAATGATGGACACCGCCTTCTGGGGCACCATTTCCGGAAGAAGTCTTGGAGACTACGGAGGGTAGTGCCCATGATGGATCTAACTAAGTTTACAACTCCTTGCAGCATACTTCGATCCTGTGCAGTAGCACACTCTTCCCCCACTCCCCCCCGCCCCCCAAACCAGATGGTGGTGCAGCCAGTTGCAATACTGTCTATGGTACATCTGTAGAAATTTGACCAAGGAAACAACTTCGCTCTATCTATCCCATCACCTCTCAATGTTTTTACCACCTCAATCAGATCACCCTTCAATGCACTTTGGGAAAGCTGGCTCTGGTAATTAATCATAAGACCATCAGACATAGGAGCTGAATAAGCCCATTCCATCACAGCTGATTTATTATCCCTCTTAACGCCCTTACTAATCAAGAACCTTTAAACGTCCACTTCAGACCTCCATTTGGGTACAAGGTGGTGTAGTAGTTAGTGCGACGCTATTATAGCTCAGGACATCGGAGTTTGGAGTTCATTCCCAGTGTCCTCTATAAGGAGCCTCTGTACATCCTTCCCATGGGATGAATGGGTTTCCTCCGGGTGCTCCAGTTTCATCCCACAGTCCAAAGGTGTACCAGGTAGTAGGTTAATTGGTCATTCCAAACTGTCTCGTGATTAGATTGGGGTCTTCTCGGGGTTGTTGGGGGTTGCAGGACGGCAGGGCTCAAAGGGCACACTTTACATTTTAGCTCTGAATAAATAATTATATCCAATGACTTGGCCTTTACAGCCATCTGTGGCCAGTGAATTCCACAGATTCACCACCATCTGGTTAAAGAAATTCCTCCTCATCTCAGTTCCAAAGGCTTTGCTAACAAAACAACTGACTTGGTAAAAAGACTTAAGAGCACAGATTAGACTTCAGAAGTGCTTAACTGGGACCTCGGGACATTACAATTACGATGCCGTATGGAATCCCAGACACCAGACTGGGGTTGGCTGTCTAACCCATGAGATCACCCAGTAGAAAGGCAGAGAGAACGAGAAAGTGGTGACATACATTTGGCATGAAAATGTTGGGTTTTACTTATCATTCTCCTCAAGCAAATTCCTTTAAGTAATTTATCAGATGTCAGAGCTGAATTAAAAAGCTCTAGTGAGTAACCCACAGCGTGGTGGAAGGTGCGTTATCAAAGCAACCTAAAAGCTTAAAAATTTGTCAACACTATCACTTAATACCTCACTTTGAAATGTTAATTTCCTGATCTATTTTGTGTCTGAGATTTTATTTTGATAGGATCTGAGCTATGAGAATTGTGATGGATGAAATCACAGTTATAAATTTCATGAGTACATTGTCTACTTTATTTTTGTGTGATTTATGACAGAACAAGAGATTATGTGGTAGCCTAGCAGTTAGCATGATGTTATTATACCTTGGGGCATTGGAAATTAGAGTTCACTCCTAGCGTCCTCTGTAAGGGGCCTCTGTACATCCACCCTGTGGGTTTTCTCCGGGTGCCCTGCTTTCCTCCCACAGTCCAAAGATCTACCGGGTAGATTGATTGGTCATTGTAAATTGTCCCGTGATTAGATTAAGGTTAAATCAGAGTTGTCAGGGGTTGCTGGGTAGAGTGGCTTGAAGGACAGGAAGGGCTTATTCCATGTGGTGTCTCTAAATAAATAAATAATCATGTTCATGTTGGCTGCAAAAGATATACATAGTGTAATCCCACTTCTCAGCTTTTGCCTCGCAGCAGCATAGGTTATATCACATTGGAGTTAAATTGGCTTATTATTGTCAAATGCACTGAAGTACAGTGAAGAGCTTCTCTTGCATACTGTACATGCAAATCAAACAATTACAGAGTGCATTGAGGTAAAGCACTAACTATGCAGAATAAAATGCAATAGGTACAGAGAAAGGTGCAAGGTCATAACGAGGTACAGTAGACTGTGAGGTCAATGGTCCACCTTATCATACTAGGAAACCATTCAATAGTGTTAAAACAGAGGGATAGATCTATCCTTGAGCCTGGTGGTATGTGTTTTCAGGCTTTAGTATCTTCAGCTGACAGGAAGAGGGGAGAAGAGAGAATAACCAGGGTGGGGTCTTTGATTATGCTGACTACTTTACTGAAGCAGCAAGAAGTACAGAGCCCATAGGAGGGAGGATGTTTCCATGAAGTTCTGAACTGTGTTCACAATTCCCTGCAGTTTCTTGCAGTTATGTGCAGAATAGTTGCCACACCAAGTCATGATTCATCTGGATAGGATGCAGCATAAAAGCCAGGACCAACAGGCTCTGGGCAGCTTCTTCCACCAGGCCATCAGACTGATTAATTTACACTGACACAATTGTATTTCTAAGCTATATTGACTGTTCTGTTGTATATCTTACTGTACACGCTATTTATTACAAATTACTATAATTTGCACATTGCACATTCAGACGGAAACGTAAGGTAAAGATTTTTACTTCTCATGTATGTGAAGGATGTAAGAAATAAAATCAATTCTATTCAATTAATGACATTGTAGCGGTGTGCTACACACAGCGCTAGAATAACCACACGGAGTCGGTGAGTTAGAGTTGCGGTGAAAGAGATTTATTCAGACTTCGCGGCCTGCTTTAAAGCCTTCCTGTTCCCGCCCTCCCTGGGGCGGGACTGCTGTGGGGAATGCATATTCCCAGACCCTTTCCGCGCGCCAGATTTTCCCCCTGCTGGTGAAGATGGCCTGGCGCCCTTTTTGGGGCCGGCCCTCTGCCTGCGCGTGCTGTTGTGAGCCGGCTCGTGGGTGCCAGAAAGTGGGTCGCCACATAACCCCCCCCCCCGCAGAACCGGCGATACCTCCCCCAATGTCCACAGTCTGGATCGGCATCTGTTTGGGACGTCTGCCCCTGCGCCGCGGTGCCTGAGCCTGGACCGGCTGCACCAAGTCCACATGGGCCGGTTTGAGTCGGTCCACCGTGAAAACCTCCTCTCTCCCCCCAATGTCCAGCACGAACGTGGACCCGTTGTTCCTGATCACCTTAAATGGCCCCTCGTAGGGCCACTGTAGCGGTGCCCGGTGTCCGCCCCGTCGTACAAAAAGAAACTTACAGTTCTGCAGGTCTTTGGGTACGCAGGTCGGGCTCTGTCTGTGCTGTGAAGTGGGGATGGGGGCCAGGTTACCGAACTTCTCCCGTAGTCTGTTCAGGACTGCTGTGGGTTCTTCCTCTTGCCCCCTTGGGGCTGGTATGAACTCTCCTGGGACTACCAGGGGTGCGCCGTACACCAACCCGGCCGACGAGGTGTGCAGATCCTCCTTGGGTGCCGTGCGGATTCAGAGCAGGACACAGGGAAGTTCGTCCACCCAGTTAGGCCCCTCCAGGCGGGCCATGAGAGCCGATTTCAGGTGACGGTGGAAGCGCTCCACTAGTCCGTTCGACTGTGGGTGGTAGGCAGTTGTGTGGTGTAGCTGAGATCCTAAAAGGTTGGCCATACCTGACCACAGACTGGAGGTGAACTGGGCAGGTACCCCGAAGCGGGCTACCCAGGTTGCGAACAGTGCTCGGGCGCAGGATTCGGAGGTGGTGTCACTGAGCGGGACTGCCTCTGGCCATCTGGTGAACCGGTCTATCATAGTTAGGAGGTACCGCGCTCCTCGTGACACTGGTAGCGGCCCCACGATATCCACATGGATGTGGTCGAACCTCCGGCCGGTGGGTTCGAACCGCTGCGGCAGTGCCTTGGTGTGCCGCTGCACCTTGGCCGTTTGGCACTGCATGCACGTTTTGGCCCATTCACTGACCTGTTTACGCAGTCCATGCCACACGAGCCTGTTGGCGACCAGGCAGACGGTTGTCCTGATGGAGGGGTGCGCTAATTTTTGTGAATGGACTCGAAAACCCGCCTGCGCCAGGCTGCTGGGACGACGGGGCGGGGTTGGCCAGTAGCTACGTCACATAGTAGGGTCCTCTCACCTGGGCCTACGGGGAGGTCTTGGAGCTGCAAACCAGAGACTGCAGTCCTGTAACTGGGGATCTCAGCGTCTGCCTGCTGTGCCTCTGCCAGCGCTGCATAGTCCACCCCCTGGGACAGGGCCTGTATGGTAGGTCTGGATAGTGCGTCTGCCACGATGCTGTCCTTTCCCGAGACATGCCGGATGTCCGTCGTATATTCGGAGATGTAGGACAGATGTCGCTGCTGGCGGGACGACCAGGGGTCGGACACCTTCATGAACGCAAAGGTGAGCGGTTTGTGGTCTGTGAACGCGGTGAAGGGCCTACCTTCTAAGAAGTACCTGAAATGCCGGATTGCCAGGTATAGTGCCAATAGCTCCCGGTCGAAAGCACTGTATTTGAGTTCAGGTGGTCGTAGGTGTTTGCTGAAGAATGCCAGGGGTTGCCAGCGGCCCTCGATGAGTTGTTCAAGCACTCCACCGACCGCTGTGTTGGATGCGTCCACCGTGAGGGCAGTAGGAACGTCCGTTCTGGGGTGCACTAGCATCACGGCATTTGCCAAGGCCTCTTTGGTTTTAACGAAAGCGGTTGCGGCCTCTTCGTCCCAGGTAATGTCCTTGCCCTTACCCGACATTAGAGTGAACAGGGGTCGCATGGTTCGGGCTGCTGAGGGGAGGAAACGGTGGTAGAAATTCACCATATCCACGAATTCCTGCAGGCCTTTGATTGTGTTGGGTCGGGGGAAGTTGCGGACCGCGTCTACCTTGGCGGGCAGCGGGGTTGCCCCGTCTTTAGTAATCCTGTGGCCCAGGAAGTCGATGGTGTCGAGTCCGAACTGGCATTTGGCTGGGTTGATTGTAAGGCCGAATTCGCTCAGGCGAGAGTAGAGCTGGCGAAGGTGGGACAGATGCTTCTGCCGACTACTGCTGGCTATGAGGATGTCGTCCAAATAGATGAATGCAAAGTCCAGGTCGCGTCCCACCGCGTCCATTAGCCGCTGGAAATTCTGTGCAGCATTCTTTAGACCAAACGGCATTCGGAGGAATTCGAAAAGTCCAAATGGGGTGATAAGTGCTGTTTTGGGGATGTCGTCCGGATGGTATCCCCAGACGAGGTCTACCTTGGAAAAGATCCTTGCGCCATGTAGGTTTGCTGCGAAGTCTTGAATGTGCGGCACAGGGTAGCGGTCTGGCGTTGTAGCCTCATTCAGTTTGCGGTAGTCACTGCATGGTCTCCAGCCCCCCGTTGCCTTGGGCACCATGTGAAGGGGGAGGCCCATGGGCTGTCGGACCGTCGTATGATCCCCAATTCCTCCATCTTCTTGAACTCCTCCTTCGCCAGTCGGAGCTTGTCCGGGGGAAGCCTTCGAGCACGGGCGTGGCGGGGTGGTCCCTGAGTCGGGATGTGGTGCTGTACTCCGTGTCTGGCCATGGCTGCCATGAACTGCGGTGTCAGTATTGATGGGAAATCCACCAGGACCCTGGTGAATTCGTCGTCGGACAGCGTGATGGAGTCCAGGTGTGGGGCTGGCAACTGTGCTTCACCCAGGGAGAACGTTTGAAAAGTTTTGGCGTGGACTAATCGCTTCCCTTGCAGGTCGACCAGCAGGCTGTGGGCTCGCAGAAAATCCGCCCCCAGGAGTGGTTGGGCCATGGCGGCCAGTGTGAAGTCCCACGTGAACAGGCTGGAGCTGAACTGTAGCCGCACTGTGCGGGTGCCGTAGGTTCGTATTGTGCTGCCATTTGCGGCCCTCAGGGTGGGTCCTGGTTCTCTGTTGCGGGTGTCGTAACTCGTTGGAGGTAAGACGCTGATCTCCGCTCCGGTGTCGACCAAAAAGCGGCGTCCCGACTGCTTGTCCCAGACGTACAGGAGGCTGTCCTGATGGCCAGCCGCCGTAGCCATCAGTGGCGGCTGGCCCTGGCGTTTCCCAGGAATTTGCAGGGTGGTCTGCAGCGGCGGGCCTCTGTGCCCCACCGCTGGTGGTAGAAACACCATTGTCCGTTGGGCTCCTCACTCCCGTTGCCGGGTTTTGTAGGCTCTGCTGCCGGGCCTGGTCTGGTCTGTTGTTGGGCACGCGGCTTGGTGATCTGTGCGACGGACGCCCCTCTCTCTTTCCTGGCATTCCACAGTGCATCTGCCCGGGCCACTATCTCCCAGGGGTTGCTGAGATCTGCGTCGGACAGCAGCAGGCATATGTCCTCGGGCAGTTGCTCCAGGAACGCCTGCTCAAACATGAGGCAGGGTTTGTGTCCTTCAGCCAGGGCCAGCATCTTGTTCATTAATGCTGACAGCGGCCTGTCTCCCAAACCATCCAGGTGCATTAAGCGGCGTGCTCGTTCGCGCCATGAGAGCCTGAAAGTCCTTATGAGCAGAGTTTTGAATGCTGTGTATTTGTCGTCCTCCGGGGGCGACTGTATAAACTCCTCAACTTGTGCAGCTGTCTCCTGGTCGAGAGAGCTCAGCACATAGTAGTAGAGAGTGGACTCCGAGGTTATCTGCCGAATGTGGAATTGTGCTTCTGCTTGTTTGAACCATAATTGGAGTCGCAGCGTCCAGAAGCTCGGCAGTTTTAATGAAACTGCGTGAATAGATGCAGCGTCGGTCATCTCTGGTCCAAATACCGTTTGGGCTGTCGGGGTCACCAATTGTAGCGGTGTGCTACACACAGCGCTAGAATAACCACACGGAGTCGGTGAGTTAGAGTTGCGATGAAAGAGATTTATTCAAACTTCGCGGCCTGCTTTAAAGCCTTCCCGTTCCCGCCCTCCCTGGGGCGGGACTGCTGTGGGGAATGCATATTCCCAGACCCTTTCTGCACGCGGGATTTTCCCCCTGCTGGTGAAGATGGCCTGGCGCCCTTTTTGGGGCCGGCCCTCTGCCTGTGCGCGCTGTTGTGAGCCGGTTCGTGGGTGCCAGAAAGTGGGTCGCCACAACATAACTATTTTTCAACATGGGATACAGCATGTTTGCGCTCATTGGCCAAGGCACTAGATATAAAAGTTGTGAAGTCATGTACCAGTTATATAAAACTTCAGTGAGACCACGTTTGGAGAATTGCGTGCATTTCTGCTCACTACTCTACAGGAAGGACATGGAGCTTTTGGAGAGGGTGCAATAGTGTTTCACCAGGATGCTTGCCTGGATTAGGGAACCCGTCAACTCACGATTCGGAGGCAACAGGGTACACACCGAACTATGGTTGCTGCTTTGAAAGAGAGGGGTATGTCTTGTCACCATTTGTGAGGAGTTAAAGGGACAGGTGACACTATTTTTATGTAAAGGTTTGGATCAATATATCTGAGTTTGGTTTATTGCATTCAAAAATGATGTTGTTACTTAAGTGGTCAAGACTGTGACAAACTCTTAAAGTCTTCACATAGTCTGTTCAATCACTAATGCAGGGCTTTTTCACAATGAGGACACATTCGTTGATAAACTAGTTAGTGTCTTCACTGAAGCCTGTATTGGAACAGTGGCTAGACATTACCCTCTCTCGCAAAGCTGTTCGATGGGTACCCTGTTGCCTCTGAATCAGGAGTTGATGGATTCCTGATGCATAACCACATATTGAAAGCCAGTATTTTAGTGTAGGGCAAAAGCAAGCTGTATTCATGGCCAGATGGTTACTTTTCAACTATAACATTAAAGCATAGCTGCTTTGCCCTTTCTGAGCTCCTCCTTTGGACATGATGTTACATAAAACATCGAGCAGCGCAGTATGGGTCCTACAGATGGATACAATCGCAACATTCAAAGGACTCTTAGATAGGCACAGCTCCAAGAAGACCACAACCTTGTTATGGTTTAGAGGCTTTATGTGCCTCAGTGGCGCAAAGAGCTACGTTGGCTGAAGTCCATCATGTTGGGCTTTATGCTTTGGCTCTTGGCCATGCCAAACAGGTCAAAGGGTCGAGGCCAGAGTGAGAGTGGTCCACTATTCCTCCAGGTTCGGGGGTTCAACTCAGGGCTGACTTGTAAAACAAAATTGTTATGGAAACAGCAATGAAGAATCCTTCTACATCTGAGTGTGATGGTATTCCTGAATCTCCACCCGGGACTTGTATGCTTGACAGTAGTGAAAACTGAGAGGAGGCTATTGACATGATGAAGCAAGTCCTGAACACAACCAGAGATGGAGGACCTTCATTGCTGCTCTAAATGTCAGTGGTGTAACAGGTAAACTTGTTGTTAGGTAGGCACATGCATGTTAGGAAAATGAAGGGCTATGTGGGAGGGATGGATCAGATTGATCTGAGAGCAGGTTAAACGGTTGGCATAGCACTGGGGGCCAAAGGGCCTGTTCTGTGCTGTGTTCTATGTTGTTTGTTCCTGATGTCATACCAACATCAGTATACAAACCTATTCCACGGTCAATCTAACCTCATCCTCCTACACAGCCCATAACCCTCCGTTTTTTCTTACATCCATGTGCCTATCCAAGAGTCTTTTAAATGTTCTTGTATCAGTGCCTACTACCATCCCTGGCAGTGGCATTTCATTCAGTTACCAGTCTCAGAGTAAAAATCCTACCTCTGACATCCCCCCTACACTTTCCACCATTCAACTAAAATGAATGTGCTCTGGTATTGGGCACGATCGTCCTGCGAGAAAAGATGCTGGCTGCCCACTCTGTCTATGCCTCTCATAAATTGTACACCTCTATCAAGTTGCCTCTCATCCTCTGTCGCTCCAAGCAGAAAGTCCCTAACTTGCTCAACTTTTTCTCATAAGGTATTCATAAGATAACCTGACTAACCCCTCTCAAATGGATGTACAGTCCCTATGGTACCAACTCAAACAAGACCAGGAATCTCTCTCCAATGTCTTGACAAATAATTATCTTCAACCGATTGTCTGGTTGCCATTGGCCTGCTGCTTATGGAACCCTACAATCAGCAGAGTTCAGCTTAGTAAGTCATGGGCGTGCTATGTTGGCAACAGAAGCATGGCAATACTGCTCCCTATATAGTTGTAATGAGGCCACACTCAGGTTGGAGGAGCAACACCTTATATTCCATTTGGACAGCCTCTAACCTGATGGCATGAACATCAATTTCTCAAATTTCTGGTAACAGCACCCCGCCCCCTTTACCATTCCCCATTCCCATTTCCCTTTCTCACCGTATCTCCTTATCTGCCTATTACCTCCCTCTGGTGCTCCTCCCCCTTCTCTTTCTTCCATGGTCTTTTGTCCTCTCCTATCAGATTCCCCCTTTTGCAGCCCTTTTTCTCTTTCACCAATCAACTTCCCAGCTCTTTACTTCATCTCCTCCCCCTCTTCTAGTGTCACCTTATCACCTGCCACCTTTTACCTCTTCCTCCTCACCCCACACCTTCTTACTCTGACATTTTCCCCTTCCTTTTCAAGTCAAGTCAAGTCACTCTTTATTGTCATTTCCACCATAACTGCTGGTACAGTACACAGTAAGAACGAGACAACGTTTTTCAGGACCATGGTTCTACATGAAACAATATAAAAACTACACTGAACTACGTAAAACAACACAAAAACTACACTAGACTACAGACCTACCCAGGACTGCATAAGATGCACAAGACAGTGCAGGCGTTACAATAAATAATAAACAAGACAGTAGGCACAGTAGAGGGCGGTAGGCTGGTGTCAGTCCAGGCTCTGGGTATTGAGGAGTCTGATGGCTTGTGGGAAGAAACTGTTACATAGTCTGGTGGTGAGAGCCCGAATGCTTCGGTGCCTTTTGCCAGATGGCAGGAGGGAGAAGAGATTCAGTCCTGATTCAGGGTCTCGGCTCAAAAAAGTCAACTGTTTACTCTTTTCCATAAATGCTGCCAGGCCTACTAAGTTCCTCTAGCATTTTGCCTGTGTTGTCCCAGCATGCCTTTTGGCTGTGTTGGTCGTTGACACAAACAACACATTTCACCGTATGTTTTGATGTTTCGTTATACATGTGACAAATAAAGCTAATCTTAATAGTGCTGATCTTAATTATTCTCTGTTGCACTGCAGGAATGACCACATTCCAACTGTAATGTGTTCTGGGCCAGTCTGAGGTTATGAAAGGCAGTACACATCCCTGAAGTCTGAACACCGTTCTCCTCTACTTCTCCATAAAAAAGATTTGCCTCTTTATAATGCCCTCTCAATCCTACTCTGTCCCCTTTCTGAACCCTGTCCATTAGTTGGAATTAGTGCAGAGAATATGAAACGGTTGAATCGAAACATTCTTACTTGTGAGTTCATCCCCTGGGAAGCAACAAGTGTTGGATGTCACTTTCTTCATTTACAATGGGTGGGGGGTGACTTTACAATTAAATTCTTGCTTTCAGCTTTGTAACATTAGTGTCGGGTCAGGGGTTTAAAGTTACTTGGACATTTACATAGCAATTGTTCTACAACTGAAGTCATTGTGGATTTTAATATAACAGCGTGCAATGCTATCCCCTATTAACTGGGGGTGCTTTGTAATCCCCAAAGGAGTAAAATAGTAAAAGGCAACTTATACATGTCTTCCTGAGTCTGACATGAAGCAAGATATTGTTCACGATAAATAAGTTCGGCTTATTTTTATGAATTGCTGTAACTTATCCCGTCCTTTCAGCAGTGAATGCTGAGGGTGTGTGTGTATGTTCTGGACGATTTGGGGTGAGGAGAGGTTGAATAGGTCTGAGTCGTAACAATTTCAAACTTGTCACAGCACAGGAGAATGATAATATGATCATCAAGCTCTTTCTTAACCTGGTACAAAGTGTGTCCTTCACACTTCATCTCTTTGCCTGCCTCACTTTGTCAGACTGGAAAATAGCAAGGTAGAAACATTCAAAGATTCAAAGAACATGTATTATCAAAGTCTGTATACAGAATATAACTCTGAGGTTTGACCTCCCTCAGACAGCCAGGAAACAAAGAAGCTTCATGGAACCCGTTGAAGAAAACATCAAACACCCAATGCATAAAAAAAGAACAAATTGTGCAAACAGCAAAAGTGAGTGAACCACACAGAGCATATCAAACTATAAGCCAGTAATATTCTCTTCAGTCCAGTTCAGCATCGTGCCACTAACCCACTGCAGGCTGAAGGGCCCCAGTCCACATTATTGCCTTGAGCAAAATGCTCAAAAACAACCCAAAAAAAAATAACCAGTAAAAGAAGTGGTCTGCGAACTGTCTGCAAGGCATCACCGTTGGCTGTGTTGTTCACTGGCACCATCTTGAGAACATCAGCCCCTTATTGGCATTGGTACTGGTTTGTTATTGTTACATGTACTAAGATACAGTGAAAAGTTTGTTTTGCATGTTGTTTATTCAGATCAAATCATTACACACAGCATTGAGGTTTCATTCTGGCACACATCACTCTGTGTGTAGACAACCTACCGCTGACATCTCCTCTAAACTTTCCTCCAATCAGCTTAAAAGGATGTCCTCCGGTACTGAAAAATGGTGCTGGCTGTCTACTCTGTCTCTGCCTCTCATAATTTTATACAGCTCTATCAGTTTACCACTCATCCTTCATTGCTCCAAAGAGAAAAGCCCTCTTTACTCTTTGTGGCACTAACAATGCAGAATAAAGTGTAACAGCAATGGAGAAAATGCAATGCAGGTAAACGATAAAGAGCAAGATCATAATCAGGTAGATTGTGAAGTCAAGAGTGCATTTTAATGTATGAGGGGACCATTCAGAACTCTTCTATTAGCGTAGAAGCTGACCTTGAGCCTGGGGTACATGTTTTCAAGTTTTTGTATCTTCTGCTCAATGGCAAAAGGGAGAAGAGAGAATGTCCTGGAGAAACATGTCCAGAGAGAAAAGAATCTTAATGTTAAAGATCATGACTTCCCTACTCCATGTTTCTTATCCACATTACCAGTACTGTACCTCAATGAAGCTCAGACTGAAATTGATAATTGACTCATTTTTGGAAACCTTCCAGAACATTGTCATTTTTGGAAACATGTTTCAAATTTGTACAACGTCCATAGTGAAGCAGTCTTCTGTTGTCAGTCTGCTCCAGGAGTCCTGATATTAGGGGTTGCATCTGAAAAAACTGCATATTATTCCTCTGTCAAGGAGGTTCCGGTTTCCTTCCACAACGCAATAATGTATTGGTGGGTTAAGACTGTTGTAAATTGTCCCTTTACTTAGTTTATTACTGTCACTTTGTTTTGCATGCCATCTGGACTATCATTCAGGTACTACAAAGGATAAAACAACAGAAGGCAGAATTACGTCTTAATATCACAGAAAATATGCAGTGTAGGTTGACAAATACAGTGCAAGGCCAAGGTGAGGTAGATTGAGAGATCAGGAGTTCTTCTGTATTAAAAGAAAGGTCTATTCAAGAGTCCTATAATGACGGGGTAGAAGTTGTCCTTGAACATGTTCATGTAAATTTCAACCTTTTGTATCTTTTGACTGATAGACGGAGAGAGGAGAAGAGAAAAGACATCACTCTTCTTCGTTTCACTCTTTTTTTCCCTTTCTACTGGACAGAAGGTATAAAAACATCAAAACATGCTCCTCCAGGCTCGAGGACAACTTCTACTCTGTTGTGATAAGACTCTTGAATAGAGCACTTAGTCTATGCAAGTGGCATGAAGAATGAAAGGGAAGTTGAAGGGCCAGTCTGACAGAGAAAAAGTTGCATGGGTCAAAGGAACTAAGGAGATGGGGAACGGGGCTGATGGGGTTGATCCGTTGGGAGCTGTCAAGGGCTGAAGCACCTAATTACAGGTTTATAAAAAATGTTTGTCTCAATGTTTTCTTTATTGGATTTTGTTTTTTCTAAATTTTCAAAGCGAGGAGACAGCACATGGATCAAGTTGTGAGAAAATGATAATTGTGTATTTAAATCTACAGGTTAAGAAGGAGAAATGTGCACAAGAATAAACTAAATCTAAACAATAAACAATAATTACTGTATCTATAGTAAATGATGAATGGCTAGTTGTAAAACAAACTTTACCTTTTGGAAAAAATATCTTTTAATTGGATAGATAATTTGTTTGTAGTTCTCTCCTTGATTGAGAGCTATATTACACTCAGAGGCCACTTTATTGGGTACACCTGTACATATGCTCATTAATGCAAATATCTGATCAGCCAGTCGTGTGGCAGCAGCTCAATGCATAAAAGCATGCAGACATGGTCAAGAGGTTCAGATGTTGTTCAGATCAAATATCAAAATGGGGAAGAAATGTGATTGAAGTGACTTTGACCAAACGTGGTCAGAAATTTCAGATCTCCTGGGATTTTCACACACAACTGTCTCTACCGTTTAGAGAGAATGCTAAAAGAAACAAAACACATCCTGTGAGCAGCAGTTCCGTGGGGAAAAACACCTTGTTAATGAAAGGTTAGAGGAGAATGGCCAGACTGGTTCAAGCTGACAGGATGGCGACAGTAATTCAAATATCCACGCGTTACAACGGTCAGCAACTCATGTTCTCAGTATTATTTATTTGCTTATAATTTTTTTATTTGCACAGTTTCTCTTCATTTACACATTGGTTATTTGTCAGTCTTTGTTTGTGTATAGTTCTTTTTCCCTTGATTCTTTTGTATTTCTTTTTTCTAATGTGAATGCCTGCAAGAAAATGAATCTCACGGTAGTATATGGTGACATATATGTGCTTTGATAATAAATTTTAATTTTAACATTAATGAAACTAATCCCTTTTGCCTACACGATGTCCATATGCTTACATTCTCTACATATTAAAGAGCCTCTGAAGCACCTTTCTCATATTTGCCTCCATTACCAACTCTGGCAGTGCATTCCAGGCACCCACCTTTCTCTGTGTTAAAAAAAACTTACCCTCCACATCTACTTTGAACTCACCCCACCTCACCTTACGTGGCTGTAATATTAGATATTTTGACCTTGGGGGAAAAGATACCAGATGTCTCCTCTATCTAGGCCTCTAACTGGTCTCCCCTCAGCCTCTGCCGCTCTAGAGAAAGTAACCCAAATGTGTCCCCCTTTCCTTATAACACTTGTCCTCTAATCCAGGCAGCATCCTGGTAAATCTCTTTAGCTTCCTCTCCAAAACCTCCACATCATTCCTATGATGGGGCAACCAGAATTGAATTTGATTCCACATACGGTCTAACTAGAGTTTTATAAAGCTGCAGTATAACTTCCTGACTCTTCAACTCAACACCCTGACAAAAAAGCCAATCCCTTGAATGTGTTTGCACGTTAATACAATCATGAAGAAGGCAGTGACTACAGTATGTTAGAAGTTTGAGAAGATTTGCTCCATCACCAAAGACTCAAATTTCTCGAGCTGTACCGTGGAGAGCATTCTGACTGGTTGTATCACCGACTGGTATGGGAGCTCCAATGTGCCGAACCGAACGGGACAGCAGAGGCTTGTGGACTCAGCCAGTTCCATCATGAGTACAACCCTCCCCAACTTCAAGAGGATCTTCAAATAACAGTGCATCAAAAGGCAGCATCCATCATTAAGGACCCTCACCATACAGGACATGCCCTCTTCTCATTATGACCATCGGGGAGGAGGTACAGTTTAGGAGACTGAAGACTCACACTCAATATTTTAGGAACACCCCTGCTAAATCAGATTTCTGAATAGTCCATGAACCCATGTGCACTATCTTCTGGAATATTTATTGATATATTGCAATGTATTGTGATTTTTATGTGTTGTAAAGTGCTGGTGCCACAAAACAACTAATTTCACAACATATGTCAGCGATAATAAATCTGATTCCAATTCTGTTCTTAAGCACATCAATATGGTCCACACCATATTTGTGCCTGAAGCTAGTGATCTTATGTTAGCCTGAAGATGGTGAAGTTTGAACTGTGACTCAAATCCATAACATGTGGCCATTGTTCTCTGCAGGTGGACCAAAGCTGAAGAAAATAGATCATGACAGTGCAAAATTCATCTCAGATCTTTGCAACTTTGCTAACTAAATTCACTTCATAAATTAAGGCCATAAGACATAGGAGCAGAATTAGGCCATTTGGCCCATTGAGTCTATTCTGCCATTCCATCTTGGCTGATTTATTATCCCTCTCAATCCCATTCACTTACCTTCTTCCCATAACCTCTGAGGCCCCTAATTATCAAGAACCTATTAATTGCCCTTTAAATATACCAAATGGCTTTCAAGGCCATCTGTGGGATCGAATTCCACAGATTTACCACTCTTCGGCTAAAGAAATTCCTCTTCATCTCGATCCTAGAGGGACATTCCTCTATTTGAGGCTGTGCCCTCTGATCCTAAACTATTGGAAATATCCTCTTTATATCCACTCTATCTAGGCCTGTTAATATTCAACAAGTTTCAATGAGAATCCTCCCTTATTCTTTTAAACTCCAGTGAGCACAGGTTCAGAGCCATCAAATGTTTTTCATGTGTTAATCTTTTCATTCCTGGGATCATTCTTGTTGACATCCTCCGGACCTTCTCCAGGTCTACAGAGGAATGGCAGCAGATCTTTTCTTAGACAAGGGGTCCAAAACTGCTCAGAATACTCCAAGTGTGATCTGACCAATGCCTTATAAATCCTCAGCATCACATCCTTACTTTTATATTCTAGTCCACACAAAATGAATGCTAGCATTGCAATTGCCTTCCTCACCACCGACTCAACCTGCAAGTTATCCTTTAGTGAATCCTGCAACAGGACTCCCTAGTTAAGCTCCCTGATACAGATTTGCCTCAGATTTTGGGTGTAGAGAACATTTATTTTGAAACAATACATCTAAAAATATACATTTTTCATTCTGGAGTGTAATGTGATTCTGACGGTTTTTTTGTTGAATTGAACCACACCAGAACTTTCAATCATAATTAACTCTTGCATGCCATTTTTTTTCCTTCGCAGAATTCTTCTTGCAGCCCGCTCAAGAGAGGGTGTGCAAAGTCCAAGCCAGACTCGGAGGCTACACAGGTATGCAGCATGCACTCTCCTGCCCCATGAGTCATATGATGTTGCCCACTCAGATCTGCCCCCCGCCAACTGTGAAAGAGACGGCAAGCAAAATGATCCATTGATGTAAACTCCAGCCCCCTTTCACACTAGCTACTTTCAGGTATGACAGGAAAAATCCTGCAGTCCATTTTTACAGAGTCAGGGGTAGACTCCCCTCATACATTCCATGATCAAAGATGTTTTGGCAGGCTGCGGAATTGTTATCCCAACCCCAGGAGCATTGGTTTGCTTCCAGTTTCTTTCCTGCACACTTTTAACACAAGTAGCACACTGGGAAAATTGGGCTGAAACTTACAGGCCATTTTTACAGAGATTTAGGGACTTATACATCACAGAAACAGGCTCTTTGGCCCAATTAGTCCATGCTGACCCAGTTGCCTATGTTATCCCATACTTTTATAAATCTTTCCTACCTATATAATTTTCTAGGGGTCTATTGACTGCAATTCCTGTTAGAATTTCAGATCCTGCATCACACTTCAAGTTAATAAATTTTTAAGTGCCTCTGATCAGTCATAAAGTCATACAGCACTATAGCACAGAAACAGGCCATTCAGCCTGTCGAGTCCATGCAAGTTATTGTTCTGGCTAGTCCCATTGACCTGCATCTGGACCGTTGCCCTCCATTCCCCTCCCATCCATGTACTTATCCAAACTTCTCTTAAATATTGCAGTCAAACCCACATCCACCTATTTTGCTGACAGCTCATTCCACACTCACATCACTTTTTCAGTGAAAAAGATTCCCCTCATGTTCCCCTTTAATACTTCACTCTTCACCCTTAACCTATGACTCCTAGCTCTAACCTTACCCAACCTGAGGGCAAAAAGCCTGCATGCATTTACCCTATCTCTACCCTCATAACTTTGTACACCTTTATCAAATCTCCTACATTCCAAGGAATAAAGTCCTAACCTTTTCAATCTTTCTTTATAACTCTGGTGCTCAAGTACCTACAACCTTCTTGTTAATTTTCTCAGCACTCTTTCAGTTACGTTTACAATCCATTAAAAACCAGTGATTGTTTTCATAGCTGACAAATCCCCACTGACAACTTCACCAGCTGCTAGGAATGACTCTGCCACCTAGTCTCTGTACTGCTCCATCCAAGGCCAAAATGCCATTCAGGCCTTCCTATGTTAGGGGGAGGAGGCCCACCGTGATGGGCCTTTCACAAGCGGGCAAGCACTCTTGAAACGTGTCGGTATTGGTGATGGGAGGGAAGGGTTAGACTGCAGCGTGAATATCTTCCCTCACCTTGACACTGAACCGATCCCACAACCTATGGACTCACTTTCAAGGAGTCTAAAACTCGTGTTCTCAGTATTATTGAATGGCTTGTCATATGAAGAGCATTTAATGGCTTTGTGCCTGTATTCATTAGAGTTCAGAAGAATGAACGGTGACCTAATTGAAACCCATCAAATAGTGAAAGGCCTTGATAGAGTGAATATGGAGAGGATTTTTCCTTTGGTGGGAGAGTCAAGGACTAGAGGACACAGCTGCAGAATAGGGGGGCATTATTTTAGAATGGAAATGAAAAGGAACTTCTTTAGCCAGGGAGTGATGAATCTGTGAAATTTGTTGCCACAGGTGACTGTAGAATCCAAGTCATTGGGTATATTTAAGGCAGAGGTTGATAGATTCTTAATTGGTCAGGGCATGAAGGGCTATGGGGAAAGGCTGGAGATTGGGGCTGAGAGGAAAAATAGATTAGTCATGATGAAATGGTGGAGCAGACTTGATGGGCCAAATGGTGTAATTCTGCTCCTATATCTTATGGTCTTATTGTTTATTATTATTGTTATTCACATTTCTTGTATTTGCTCAGTTTGTCTTTTTTGGCACATTGGCACATTTGTCCAGCTTTGTTTGTGTGTAGTTTTTCACTGATTCTATTATATTTCTTTGTACTTACCTTGGTGAACCCCACACAGTCAAAGAAGGAACATGCAAACTCCACACAGAGAGAACCTAAGGACAGATTGAACCCTGGTCATGGGAAAACCCTGCCCACAAGAAAATGAATCTCAGTGTAGTATATGGTGATGTATATGTACTTTGATAATAAATTTACTTGGTACTTTGTTCTTTTTGTACTTAGATCTTGGAATAGGCTAGAAGGCCAGCACAACATTGTGGGCCAAAGGGCCTGTACTGATCTATGTTGTATGGGGGAAAAGGATTCTGCAGGTGGAGAGACCATGCCATGAAGCTCTGGATTAATGTACTTGTTTTCCCCTGTAAGATGTATTTACTTCCCAGCATTACACAATGCATTAAAAATCACCAGATGGAAAACACAGGGGAAATATCTCAAGATGAAAAGGGAAAGGCAGGCGATTCTGTAAATCTGAAATGAAGACAGAAAATGCTGAAAACAAATAACAGGCCATGAGGCACCTGCAGAAAGAGAAATGAAGTTAACGTGTTACATATGTTTGCACACTAAAGAGTTGCTCTCACAGAGAGTCATGCAACACAGAAACATGATCTTCAACCCACACTCAAACACTCAAGACCACTGGTCTGCCATGACCACAAGGAACTGCAGAGAGTTGTGGACATACCTCAGCACATCATGGAAACCAGCCTCCCATCGAAAGACTCTGTCTAGATTTCTCACTGCCTCAGTAAAGCAGCCAGTTCAGCCTGGAGGTTCTCTCGTCTCCCTCCTCCCACTGGGCAGAAGATGCAAAAATCTAAAAACAGGTACCAACAGTAACCAGAACAGCTTCTACCCCATTGATATAAGAGTATTAAACAGGACCCTTAGTACGACAAGACTGACTCTTTACCTCGCAAACTACCTCATTTTGGCCTTTCACCTTACTGTACTGTACTGTAAAACAATAAAAGGAATCAAAATAAATTGTTACAGTTACAGAGAAAGTACAGTGCAAATAGATCGTAAGGTGAAAGGCTTATGTCTCTGAGCTTCTCGTCAAGCGTGGAGGGAATTATGATGTTGAATGCTGAACTGTAGTCCAAGAACAGCATTCTCACATAAGCATCCTTATTCTCCAGATGTGTAAGGACGATGTGTAGAGCTGTGGCTATTTGGCATCTGTCGATTGGTTGTGTTGGTAGGTGAATTGTAGGCGGTTTAGTATGGGTGGTAGCATGCTGCAGATGTAGTCCTTGACCAGCCTCTCAAAGCATTTGCTTAGGTTTGTTTAAAACTTATTCATCACTACTATTATGTATTGTAACTCCAAATCATAAAACTAACTGAAAAAAGAACACAGGACCCAAGGGATAACGTGTGTACTTCAATTTTACTTTCAGTGAGGCACGGACTTATGACATGGTGACATGATGACGTATACCATTCACATACTTTTATATATTACCATAATGTATTATGTGGACAAATAACAAATGCATAATCTAATAACATATTTACAATATTACTGAAATATTAAATACACAACACTATGGTACTGGGCAGTACCATTCAGTCCACTGTCTCTGTGCTATCTCTTGGAAAACTATCTAAATTATCCACCACCAGCTTTTGACCCATGGTCCTACGACTGATAAGGCAGAATTCCCTTTCCCAAATCCAATCTCAGTCCCCGTCCATCATCCTTTCGGGCAGTGAACCCCAGGCACATGTTGAGGACACAATCAAAATCTTTTCTCTGCTTTTTCACTTCAAAACAGTTTCCTTTTGAATTCTGCTTCTAACTGAAGTGAAAATTTTCTTTTTGCATTTACATCAACTAGATGAAAGTGTGTATTGCAGACAGACAGAAATTTGTACACATACAATATACTCTTAGTGGCCATTTTATTAGGTACCTCCTGTATCTAAGGAAGTGGTCATTGTGCATATGTTCACGCTCATCCACTTTAAGATTCAACATGTTGTGTTTTCAGAGATGCTCTTCTGCACACCACTGTTGTATTGGACCTGATGAAGGGTCTCGGCCCTATACATCAACTATTTACTCTTTTCCATAGATGCAGCCTGGCCTGCTGAGTTCCTCCAGCATTTTGTGTGTGTTCAGTAAGGTTAGGTTCGATCTGATGGCGGTCTCAGTTTAACTTCCCCGGCATTTCTCACAAACTTTGTCCCCCACCACCATCGGCTCCCACTGATTAAATACCATCATATCTCAGCCTTGATAATATTCATAGATTGAGCCTCTGCGACTCTCTAGAGTAGGGTGGATAAATCTCCTGGACGTGATGGAATGCACCCTCAGGTTCTGAAGGAAGTAGATGGAGAGATTGCAGAGGCATTATCAATCATCTTTCAAGAATCGATAGATTCTGGCATTGTACCGCATGACTGGAAAATTGCAGATGTTACTCCACTATTTAAGAAGGGTGGCAGAAAATAGGAAGGAAACTATAGACCTGTTAACCTGACATCAGTGATTGGGAAGTTGTTGGAATCGATTGTTAGGAATGAGATCATGGCTTACCTGGAGGCACAGGACAAGATAGGCCAAAACCAGCATGGTTTCCTGAAAGGAAAATCCTGCCCGACTCACCTACTGCAATTTTTTTGAGGAAAATACAAGCAGGGTAGACAAAGGAGATGCAGTAGATGTGGTGTACGTGGATTTTCAGAAGGCCTTTGACAAGATACCACACATGAGGCTGCTTAGCAAGATAAGAGCCCATGGAATTACAGGGAAGTTTACATGGGTGGAGCATTGGCTGATCACCAGAAAACAGAGAGTAGGAATAAAGGGATCCTATTCTGGCTGGCTGCCGGTTACCAGTGGAGTTCCACAGGGGCCGGTGTTGGGACTGCTGTTTTCACGATGTATGCCAATGATTTTGACCATGGGATTAATAGATCTGTGGCTAAATTTGCCAGTGATACAAAGATAGGTGGAGGAGCGGGTAGTGTTGAGGAAACAGAGAGCCTGCAGAGAGACTTAGATAGTTTAGGGGAACGGGCAAAGAAGTGGCAAATGAAATACAATGTTGGAAAGTTTATAGTCATGCACTTTGGTGGAGGAAGTAAACGGGCAGACTATTATTTAGATGGGGAGAGAATTCAAAATGCAGAGATGCAAAGGGACTTGTGCAGGATCCCCTAAAGGTTAACCTCCAAGTTGAGTCAGTGGTGAAGGCAGCAAATGCAATGTTGGCATTCATTTCTAGAGGTATAGAATATAAGAGCAGGCATGTGATGTTAAGGCTCTATAAGGCACTCGTGAGTCCACACTTAGAGTATTGTGTGCAGTTTTGGGCTCCTTATTTTAGAAAGGATATACTGACATTGGCGAGGGTTCAGAGAAGATTCACGAGAAAGATTCCAGGAATGAAAGGGTTACTGTATGAGGAATGTCTGGTGGTTCTTGGGCTGTATTCCCTGGAGTTCAGGAGAATGAGGGGGGATCTCATAGAAACGTTCCTATTGTTAAAAGGCCTGAACAGATTAGATATGGCAAAATTATTTCCCAAGTTAGGGGAGTCTAGGACAAGAGGGCATGACTTCAGGATTGAAGGATGTCCATTTAGAACAGAGGTGTGGAGAAATTACTTTAGTCAGAGGGTGGTAAATCAGTGGAATTTGTTGCCACGAGCGGTTTTGGAGGCCAAGTCAGTGGGTGCATTTAAGGCAGAGATAGATAGGTTTTTGATTAGCCAAGGCATCAAAGAGAATGGGGAGAAAGCAGGGCAGTAGGGATGACTGGAAGAATTGGATCAGCCCATGATTGAATGTTGGAGAAGTCTCAATGGGTTGAATGGCTCCTATAGCTTATGGTCTTAAAATTCTTCCTTGTCCTCATCTCTGATTTTACTGAATCTCCATCCCTATTTTAAAGGCTCCTCCATGACAGAAATTCCCCTCTCAGCATCTCAGCTGTCCCACCCTCTTGAAATCTTTCATCCTTCAATTAGACGTTCTCTAATATTTAATGAAACTGTAGATAATATGTATATACATATTCCTCTTAGGATGACCTCACCATTCTAGGGGTCAGCTTTGTGGAATTGCTCTGAAGCATCCTTCAATGTGAGGTTGTCCCTTTTGAAATATGAAGGATAAGATCATTCTGCACTCTGAATTTTATCTCACCAGTGCCCTGTATAGGTGCAACAGGTCAACATTCGCAACAAGTCATAACATTTCACTTGATTACCATATTGTTAGCTGGACCTACCATGCTGATTGTATGTTCCTCTGTGTTTTATGTGAAAGGAGGAGGGAGGAGAAGATGGCGGTGCGGCCTCGCCAGTGAATGATATCGTATTTGTAAGTAGGATGCTGTGCACAATTCTGATTTGATGGAGACAGACACGAGAAGCACGGAGGAACATCTGGTGAAACTTCTGAAATGCCTGTTTTGCTGCCGCTGCTACTGTGTGATCGAGAATCTCCGGAGGGGAAGGCCCCAAATCCTCGGCTTTGCCTGTTGCTGGCGGCCAGGGCTGGGGTCAAAGCGTTCGGCAGAGATGGTGCTCGGTGCTCGGTGCTGGAGGGCTGGTCGGAGGCTCGAAGTTTTCGGACAGACTCAGAGTCGGTCTGTAGTCGAGTGCTTCCAGGATGCTGCGTCGGCAAGTTTGCGGCGCTAGAAGCTCATGGCAGGGAGAGTTTTCTTCCTTCTCCTGTCTGCGTGAGATGATGGGACTTTTGAGAGACTTTGAGACTTTTTTTTACTGTGCCCATGGTCTGTTCTTCATCAAATTACAGTATTGTTTACACTGTTGTAACTATATGTTATAATTATGTGTTTTTTGTCAGTTTTTCAATCTTGGTCTGTCTTGTATTTCTGTGATATCACACTGGAGGAACATTTTGTATCATTTCTTAATGCATGCATTACTAAATGGCAATAAAAGAGGACTGCATGTCCTCATAATCTAATCTAATCTAATCTAATGCAAAATGCCAGATCTCTCTGTATAGTAGCATTCTGCAGACTTGCTCCATTCAGTTAATACTCTACTCTTCTATTTTCCTGATCAAAGTAGATAATCTCATATCCTCTCCACAACATATTCTATCTTTCAAATGTTAGACCATTACCTTAACCAATTTATGTTTTTTGCAGATTCATTTTGTTCTTCTCACCACTTGTTCTCTTATTTATCTTTGTATTTACAGCCAATTCAGCACCTCCCTTCCTCCAAGTCAATAATATAGATTTAAAATTCAAGATTGTTTAATGTCATTTCCTATCATGCCTTCATTTTGATGACACTTAAGTGCTGGACCCAGGACAAATCCTCTGATATGTTAATGTTAAGAAATTTAAAACTGCTGACCAATTTCAATCTAAAGATTGACGAATTGAGGTTTGAGGCCTGTGTGGATTGAAAGGTGGGTCAGACTTGAGGAGGCTTAGTGGCCTACTCCTGTTACTGTTTTCTTGTGTTCAAGTGAGATGGATGTCAAAACGAGTGCTCGCAGTGAAATTTATAGTGGAGTTAAGATGGGAATCCCACAATCTGGAAGCTAAGATGTTTGGACACACAGTTGGCTCAAGGGAGAGATGGCTCCACATGAACCTGGTATTTAAAGTTCAAAATAAATTCGTTATCAAAGTTCATATATGTCACCATATACAACCGTGAGATTCGTTTTCTTGCAGGCATACACAGTGAATCTAATAACCATAATAGGATCAATGAAAGACTGCACCCTACAGGGCAGGCAACGAATGTGCAAGTACAAAAGAAACAAAAAGTAAAGAAGTTTTAAAAAGTTCTCAGCCACCCACAGACACAATCAAAATAAAATAAGACTTAGGATAATCAAGCTCAGTGTACCTTTTGGATTACCTGCACAAAGTGTAAAAATAGACTAAATCCCCAGTCAAAAGCTTTTAATTAAGGATCTCGTGTTCTGAGTCACTTCCACCCTAGTGAATGACTTCTCTTCAATAAATGGCAATTGAAACACAATGAAGTCCTACCTATCTACACCTATTGGATTCCGGTTCATGAAGCATTTCTGAGCCCATTCTGACTGAATGCCCTTTGTCCCAGTTCCAAAGTCGGGAATAATGGACAGACGGTATAGATGACAAAAGAGACTACACTGCTGTGAGTTGTTTATTTGGCAGTTCTGCTCAGGAGTGGTAGACTGATGAATGAAGGCTCTCATCTAAAACCAACAAAAGGCTCGCTACCCCTCCATAATCTGCTTTCATTTCTCGTGAGCCACAGAGCTTGCAGCCCAGTTGCTGTGGAGGCTTGACAGGTTCACCCAGTCATAGTTGTGTCAGCAGATTAAGATAATAAGCAGACCACACAGACAGCCAAGTGATTAGCCCAGACAAGCAGGTGGCAGCCACGCTTTAAGTAAGAGAGTACAATGCTACGCGCGGTGTACATACACAGGTGTAATGCACTGTATAGCATATTCGATCATGGTTATGCTGTGTAGCTTAAAGCTCAAGTACAACAGACATGACATTTGGATCTCCTTCGGTTTCATTGCACAGTCTGAATGCTTCTTTATCATAGATTGGATCAAATACATTGCATCACTAACCTGTATTAAACAATTATTTCACATATCAGAATCACAGAGTAACATAGCACAGAAATAGGCCCTTCAGCCCATCTCCTCCATGCCAAACAAAATACCTACCTGAGCTAGTCACGCTAGAGGCAGGAAACATGTTCCCGATCTTGGGGGAGTCCGGAACCAGAGGCCACAGTTTAAGAATAAGGGGTAGACAATTTAGAACAGAGTTGAGGAAAAACTTGTTCACACAGAGGGTTGTGGTTCTGTGGAATGCTCTGCCTCAGAAGGCAGTGGAGGCCAATTCTCTGGATTCTTTCAAAAAAAAGAGTTAGATAGAGCTCTTAAAGATAGCGGAGTGAAGGGATATGAGGAGAAGGCAGGAAAAGGGTACTGATTGTGGATGATCAGCCATGATCACAGTGAATGGTGGTGCTGGCTTGAAGGGCTGAATGGCCTACTCCTGAACCTATTGTCTATTGCCTATTGTCTAGTCCTATTTGCCTACACTTAACCCTTACCCACCAGTCCTATCCATGTACCTGTCTAAACGTTTGGAACTGGAATTGATGAGCAGTTCAAGGGCATTGGTGTTTCTATACCAGCCAGTCAATATACTCTCCACTACATATCTATACAAATTTGTCAAAGTTTTAGATGTCATGCCGAATCTTCACAAACTCCTAAGGAAGTAGAGGCACCGCTGTGCTTTCTTAGTAATTGCACTTATGTGCTGGGCTCAGGAGAAGTCCTCCAAAATAATAAAGCCATGGACCGTGGGTTTCCTTTTCCTCAGGTTAATAATCAGCTCCTTGGTCTTGACATTGAGGAAGAGGTTGCTGTTATGGCAACTCTCATAGATTTTCAATGCAAAATTCTATTTGCAGACTTAGTTTCTCTCCTATTCTCATATTTTCTTTCAAGGATTTTATTTGCTTTTTACATACATATTAGAGTTGAATCCTCCAATTCTCCATGACTAATCAGACTGGCAGTAGACTCCCACTCAGTAAGAAAACTAACAACTTCCAGTTCGACTATAAGATACAGGAGCCGAATTAGGCCATTTGGCCCATGAGTCTGCTCCACCATTGCATCATGGCTGATCCATTTTCCTTCTCAGTCCCAATCTCCTGCCTCCTCCCTGTACGCCTTCAGGCCCTGACTAATGAAGAATTTATCAACTCCTGCCTTAAATATACCCAATGACTTGCCCTTCACAGCTGCCTAGGAATGCCCAGAACTAAGTAGAGTGCTTGCAGTTTTTCAAAAACTGCTCAGAGCATTGAATATGAATTTCAGAATCAGAATCACTAGCAGAATTAGAATCAGGTTTAATATCACCAGCATATGTCATGAAATTTGTTAACCATGCAGCAGCAGTACAATGTAATACATGCTAATATAGAAAAAAGCTGTGAATTACATTAAGTATAACTATATTAAATAATTAAATTAAATCAGTAGTGCATACACAAAAATAAAAAAGTAACGAGGTAGTGTTCATGGGTTCAATGTCCATTGAGAAATTGGATGGCAGAGGGGAAGAAGCTGTTTCTGAATAGCTGACAGCGTGCTATCAGGCTTCTGTACCTCCTCCCTGATGGTAACAATGAGAAGAGGGCATGTCAATAGACAATAAACATTACGTGCAGGAGTAGGCCATTCAGCCCTTCAAGCCAGCACCGCCATTCACTGTGATCATGGCTGATCATCCACAATCAGTACCCCGTTCCTGCCTTCTCCCCATATCCCTTGACTTCACTATCATTAAGAGCTCCATCTAACTCTTTTTTGAAAGCATCCAGAGAATTGGCCTCTACTGCCTTCTGAGGCAGAGCATTCCACAGATCCGCAACTCTCTGGGTGAAAAAGATTTTCCTCAACTCCGTTCTAAATGGCTTAATGGGGGTCCTTAATGATGGACACCACCTTTTTAAGACACTGCGTCTTGAATACTACAAATGCTAGTGCCCATGATGGAGATGACTAATTTAAAAACGGTCTGCAGCTTACTTCCATCCTGTGCAGTAGCCCCCTCTTCCATACCAGACAGTGATGCAGCCAGTTAGAATGCTCCCCACAGTGCATCTGTAGAAATTTGCGAATGCTTACATAACATACCAATTCTCCTCAAACTCCGAATGAAATATAACCACTGTCTTGCCTTCTTTATAGCTGTATTGGACTGTTTGGACCAGAGAATATTATGATTATGAGGACACGCAGTCCCCTCTTATTGTCATTTAGTAATGCATGCATTAATAAATGATAAAGTGTTTTTCCAGAATGATATCACGAAAAACACATGACAAACCCACTTAAAAACTAACAAAAACCACATAATTATAACATATAATTACAACAGTGCAAAGCAATACCGTAATTTGATAAGAACAGACTATGGCATGGTAAAGTCTTGAAGTCTCTCGAAAGTCCCATCATCTCACACAGATGGTAAACTTTCAGCGCCGCCAACTTGCCGATGCAGCATCCTGGAAGCATCCAACCACAGTCCGACTCCGAGTCCGTCCGAAAAACTCCGAGCCTCCGACCACCTATTCGACACCGAGCACCGAGCACCATCTCTGCCGAGCGCTTCGATCCCGGCCCCGGCAACAAGCGATATGCAAAGCCAAAGATCTGGGGCCTTCGTCTCCGGAGATTCTCGATTGCACAGTAGCAGCGGCAGTGAAGCAGGCATTTCAGAAGTTACTCAGATATTCCCCTGCACTTCTCACGGCTGTCTCCATCAAATCCGAATTGTACACGGCCCCTAGTTACACCCAGGAACTTGAAATTGCTCACTCTCTGCACTTCTGATACCTCGATGAGGACTGGTGTGTGTTTAATCAAGGACACAGCTTTGTCTGAGATAGATTCAAGCTTCTTGATCATTGTTGGTGCTCATCAAGGCAAGGAGGGCAATTCTGTTTCATTTCTGTTTGCTTCATTTTGAAATGATAGTGGGCAGGCATTTGGGTGGTCAAGAAGTGAGACAGAAAATTGTTTCCACTGTACCTGCTGAACTGGTGATTAGGAGAATGCGCAGTTGTACGCGCAACCCATTGCAATCTCTGCAAATGAACCATAGTAATACAACTTAATTAAATCAGTGCTGAAGTAAATGTGGAATTCTTTCATGTGAGGTATAATTATTAACAAGTTAAATTGTATCAGTATAATTCTTGTAGATGTAGACAAGCATGTCAGAAATTGCATCTGTCTGGCCCTTGGATTACAAAAAGAAGCATAATGCCTTTCACAAAAGGGTCTTACAGCCAATAGATTAGGTTTCACTCCTTTATTGCAGGAAACACAGCAAACAAAATAAGATCCCAAAACCAGTTCAAAGTTCAATGTAAATGTATTGTCATATGTCTCCAAATGCTACCCTGAGATTCATTTTCTTGCTGGCATTCACAGTATAACAAAGAAGTACTTTAGAATCAATGAAAAACTACACAAAAACAAAGACTGACAAGCAACCAATGTGAAAAACAAAGACAAGCTGTTGAAATACTAATAGAAACAAATAATAATAAGTAAATAATATTGAGAACATGAGGTGTAAAGTCCTTAAAAGTGAGTCCATAGGCCTTGTTAGTGATCAGTTCAGCATCATGAACCATGCTGGTTCAGGAGCCTCATGGTTGAAGGGTAAGGTTGGATGCTGATGTTTTTGATCCAAGTTTTTTCTTAAGTCAAGAATGAAGCATAGATCTTGTTGCTTGTGATTGTTTATTAAGCAATTCAAGAACAAAGCATGAGGGCAGGAAGATGAAGCATGAGGGTGAGAGGGCAAAAGGGATAGAGAGAGAGAAGGAAAGAACCCCGTGTGGCAGGGGAAAGGACAAACCAACTCTTATACCAGATTGATGGCAACATATATTCCATTCAAACTCAATTGCTTGGATTAGCCAAAACTCCAGAGGACCACAACCTTGTCATTAGGTTTGGAGGCTTGCCTGGAGAGCTATGTTGGGTGGAGTCAGGGCTTTATGCTTTGGCTCTTGGAAGGGTTACCCATGCCAAACAGGTCAAAGAGTTGAGACTGCCTGAGAGAGGTCCACCGGTCCTCCAGGTGCAGGGGTTCAGCTCAGGGCTAACAACCCTGACTGGTAAAACAAAATTGTTACGGAAACAGCAATGAAGAGTCATCTACGTCTGAGTGTGATGGTATTCCCAAGTCTCCACCCGGGACTTGCGTGACTGACAGTAGTGAAAACAGAGAGGAAGCAACTGACATGATGAAGGAAGTCCTGATCACCACCCGAGGCAGAGGACCTTCATTGCTGCCCTAAATGCCAGTGGCATAATGGGCAGTAAGCAATTAAGTTGCTTAAATTGGCCAGTAAGATAGACCCATTCAAGCAAAGTGATACCCGCAAATGTAACAAAACTTAAATCAACTGCAACCACTAGAAAACTCACTGAACAATCACGTGGATACAGGTACTTACATAAAAATCAAACAAGCTTAAGGAAGTTAAACTATAAGGAAAATAACTATTATACAGTCTAATCCAGCAGCAATACATTTTCCTGAACCTGGTGGTAGGGGAACTATTGTTCCTGTACCTCCTTCCTGATGGCAGCAGTGAGAAAAGAGCATTGTCTGGATGGTGGGGATCCTTGATGATGGATGCTGCTTTCCTGTGACAGTGTTCCTTGCAGGTGTGCTCAATGGTGGAGAGCCTGATGAGTAATAAAGGTATAAACAGCTCTGATAAATATCTAAAGACCTTAGCTTTTAATTGAGGGAAATATTTTGCCAAAACCCCTGTGATAGTCATATGGAGACACATGTTACTATCAAACAACAGCAACTGGACAATTTGAATTCAAGTAACTAAATAAAAACCTAGAATTAAGCAAAAAGCTAATTTCAGTTATGTTGATGAGAAAGTACCAGCTGGCTGTGAAGGATCACTGTTCAACAATTATCCACCAGGGAAAGAAACCTGTTATCTTTGTCAGAACTGATACATAGGTGATTTCACACCCACTGGTGTGGTTCACTCTAGACCAAGGGTTCCCAGCCTTCTTTTTTGCTATGGACCCCTACTACAGGGGGTGATTGATAAGTTCGTGGCCTAAGGTAGAAGGAGTCAATTTTAGAAAACCTAGCACATTTATTTTTCAACATAGTCCCCTCCTACATTTACACACTTAGTCCAGCAGTCATGGAGCATACGGATCTTGGACCTCCAGAAAGTGTCCACAGCAGGGGTGATTGATAAGTTTGTGGCCTACGGTAGAAGGGGATGCGTTCTACAGCTCTCGTTACATGCACGTGCAGTTCAAGTCTTTGGGTGATTATGCAGGAAGTTTGAAGTTAATAACATCTCCTTCTACCTTAGGCCATGAACTTATCAATCACCCCTCGTATACACAGAGGGGTCCATGGACCCCAGGTTGGAAATCCCTGCTTTAAACTCTTCTTCATGGCATGGCAAGCCTCTGAAATCCAGGGGGGGGGGGGAATAGAAAATAAATGATAACTTTGCCAAAATATCAGCCATATCCATTTCTTGGACAACAAAATGTATTTGGAAGCTCCATGAAGAGATTTCTGAAGGGATCTGCGCACGTTATTCTTCGTCTCCACCCTGAATAATCACTCACATCCACATTCACCTTTACCTAGCCTGGATGTGTAGGGCTCCCACTTGCCCTCTGCATCCCAAGGTCTGGTGGGGCACTCTCAGTTGTTGCCCCATTTGGAAGCTCCAACGTTGAAACACCTCTCGGCAACTCCCCTTTTGGTTGGGGTTGGTTGGGGAAGGTTGGAGGGCTTTCCAGCCATAAAGGTAGTAATACTTCTTCATATTTTCTGAAAAGTCTCCAACATTCAGAGAAATTTAAGAAAAACAAACCATCTTTTGGAGAAACTTGGTGTGTTAAGCAGCATCAGAGACGTGGAGTTACGGAGCTCTATGGTATAGAATCAACCCTTTCAACACATCAAGTCCATGCTGACCTGATCGTCTACCTAGTCCCGTCTAACTGCACATAGACCATACCTATCCATACCCCTCCCATCTATGTACCTATCCAAACTTCTCTTAAATGTTGGTAGTGGAGGAATAATATCGGGGTAGTGGAGGTATAATCAGGGTAGTGGAGGTATAATTAGTCCACCTGTGCTGATCACCTCATCCTTGACTAAGCTGTTCCATCGTGAACATGATCTGTTATAAGTCAACATGATGCTTTCAGATCAGGTCATGCATCGCACATACCTCCGCCGAACTGCTCAGGTGTGTTTCTGGGGTACAGGGGCTAGCGATCCTTTTGCCTGTTATTGCTGAGCGGCAGTGAACCATCTAATTGGCCTATCAGAGTTGTCTTTGGGAACTAGTTGACTTGATCGGCATTTCTGAACTGGCTACTGTTCACGACTGCTCTTAAGAAAAAAAAAGCTTTGGAAGAACAAGCTAGGGTAGGACTTTGAAGGGGACTGAGGGGTGTTGTGTAACAAACATTACGGATTGAACCCACCTCCACCATTTCTACTGACAGCTGATTCCACACTCGCATCACCCTCTGAATGAACGTTCCTCTTATATTCTCTTTAAGTATTTCACCTTTCACCCTAAACCTATGACCTTTAGTTCTAGTCTCACTCATATCTATACCTTTCATAACTTTGTAGACCTCTAGAAGATCTCCCTTCATTCTCCTACGCTCCGGTAAATAATGTCAGAATCTATTCACCCTCACCCTGTAATTCCGGTCCTCCAGTCACAGCAACATTCTAGTTAATTTTCTTTATGCTCTTTCAAGCTTATTGATGTTTTTCCTGTAGGTACATGACCATAACTGCACACTACACTCTACTAAATTTGGTCTCACTAATGTCTTGTACAACTCAACATAACATCCAAGCTCGTGTTCTCAGTGCCTGATTTATGAAAGCCAATATGCTAAAAGCTCCCTTTATGAGCCTATCTACCTGTAATGCCACTTTCAAGGAATTATGGATTTGCATTCCCAAATCCCTTTGTTTTACAGCACACCTCAGCGCTCTACAGTTCACTATATAATTCTTGCTGGTTTGTCCTCCCAAAGTTCAAAACCTCACATTTGTCTGCATTAGGTTAGATTATGAGGACACTCAGTCCTCGTTTATTGCCATTTAGAAATGCATGCGTTAAAAAATGATAAAATGTTCCTCCAGAGAGATATCACAGAAACACAGGACAAACCAAGACTAAAACTGACAAAAGCACATAATTATAACATATAGTTACAACAGTGCAAAGCAATACTGTAATTTGATAAAGAGCAGACTATGGACATAGTAAAAAAAAGTCTGAAGTCCTGATCGCCCCATCATCTCACGCAGACGGTAGAAGGGAGAAAATCTCCCTGCCATGAACCTCCAAGCGCCACAAACTTGCCGATGCCGCACCATTGGAAACACCCGACTACAGTCAACTCTGAGTCCGTCCGAAAACTTTGAGTCTCTGACCAGCCCTCCGACACCAGGCACCGAGTACCATCTTCTGCCGAGCGCTTTGACCCTGCCCCGGCTGCCAAGCAACAAGCAAAGCCGAGGACAAGGGGCCTTCCCCTCCGGAGATTCTGCATCACACAGTAGCAGCGACAGTGAAACAGGCATTTCAGAAGTTTCACCAGTTGTTCCTCCGTACTCTCACGTCCGTCTCCATCAAATCAGGATCGTGCACGGCACCCTACTTGACAGATAACAGATCTCATTCACCGGAGTGGCCGCTGCGTGCTGCGTCGTGCTGCCATCTTCTCCTCTCTTCATGCTTGTCTGCATTAAATTCCATCTGCTATTTCTCAGTCCATTTTTCCAGCTGGCCCAAATCATACTGTAAATTTTGACAGTCTTCCTCACTGACCACTATGTCCCAATCAATGATTCAAAGCTTCAAAGGTTCAAAGTATATTTATTACCAAAGTATGCATGCAGTATACAACCCTGAGAAGGGTCTTCGCGCAGACAGGCATGAAACAAAGGAACACCATGGAATACGTTCAAAGAAAATGTCAAACATGCAATGTGCAAAAAAAAGAGCAAATTGCGCAAATGGCAAAAAAAAAGCCACAGAGTATCAAACATCAATACACAGAGCCCTTGAAACAGTTAGTTTCAATTCTGATGTCATTCACAAAATTGCTGATCCAGTCTACCATATTATCTTCTAAATAAATGACAAACAACAAAGGACCCAGCACCAATCCATGTGGCATACCACTGGTCACAGGCCTCCAGTCAGAGAGGTAACTCATTTAATACCTCTGTCTGGCTTCTCCCATAAAACCCATGTTGTAGGAGGTCAATCTGAAACATTGACAATTCCTTTCCTTCTACAGAATTCCTTCAGCAAAATGTTTCTTGCTCCAGATTCCAACACCTGGTGTCTTTTGTCTTTTGCTTAAAAACTGCTAGGATAGAAATTTAAAAAAAACAATAACAACCTTCATAGATTCTTGATCAGTCAGGATGTCAAAGATTACGGGGAGAAGGCAGGGGAATGGGGTTGAGAGGGATAATAAATCAGCCATGATGAAATGGAAAAACAAATGACCTAATTCTGGTCCCATGTCTTAAAGACTTATGGTCTGAGAGAATAAACTTAATTAAATATGCCAAAGAAGGAATAAAGCATGAGATTGTCTTTCCTGATCATCCATCAGAGAATCTTCACTGAAATCAATAGGGCTCTCATGCCTTTTCAGACATAGGGCACGAGCTAAGAGATGATTTCCCTTGCTTACTACAAGGATTCCCAGCAAGTTTAGGCTAGGGAATCCACTCTTGCATTTCATAATTTCAACGCCATGACTAAAGTCCTCAACTTCCTTATCTGACTCTGTGTGTGTGTGCGCGCGTGCACATTGAACATTGTTTCAATAAATGAACACCAGCAGGTCAAAGTAAATTTATTATCAAAGTATGTATATGTTAATATATACTAACTTGTGGATCATTTTCTTGCAGGTAGTTACAGGAAAATAAAGAAATACAATGGAATCTATGAAAAGCTGTACATAAACAAAGACTGACAAGAACCTATGTGCAGAAGAAGACAAACCGTGCAAATAAAAAATAAATAATATTGAGAATATGGGTTATAGAGTCCTTGAAAGTAAATTGATAGGTTGTGGAACCAGCTCAGTGTTGAGGTGATTGAAGTTATCCACACTGGTTCAGGAGCCAGTAGAAGGGTAATCTCTGTTCCTGAACGTGATGGTATGGGACTCAAGGCTCCTGTACCTCCTGCCCGATGATAGTAGTGAGAAGACAGCATGGTCTGAAAGTGGGAGTCCTTGATAATGGATACGGTTCTTTGTGGCAGTCCTCCGTGTAAATGTGGTCAATGGTAGGGGGGGTGTTTCCTATGATGAATTGGGTTATATCCACCACTTTCTGCAGTATATTCCATTTCTGGGTATTAATGTTGCCACACCAGGCCGTAATGCAACCAGTTAGGTATAGAAGTTTGTTGAAGTTTTAGGTGACGGGACTCTACGTCAACTTCTAAGAAAGTCGAGAAAGTTCCAATTAGAATCTCCACCAATTGCCAACAAGGTCCTGCCCATTACTGAAGGAAGCCGAATGTACCCAGCTATTTCCTTCAAGAACTTCTGGAAATATCAGATGATCCAGCAACGCAGCTGGACAAGTTTCAGGATGCAACTTAATCACATTTAATTGCTCACAATGTAAGAATAAACAGTCAAAATTACCTGAAATCATAGTGCTGATTTTCAAAGAGCTAAATGGTTGGCAGATGGCTTGCAACACTAAACATTGGCAAAGTATAAAGGAAAACGGCTTGATTGATGCCAAAAACTGAGGTAGCTGTGAAGCAACAGGTATGATCATGTTGCAAATGTGGTGATGGATGAGTAGTGCAGAGATTGAGAGTTCTAAGCTCACCATATGAACATGAAATTTTAGAAAATCAAGAAAACTGCATTTGCTGAAAATCTTAAATAAAAGCAGAGAGAGCTGGAAAAAGAAAACACAGCTAATTTAACCAGCTGAAAGGTCTCAGCCCAAAACGTTGATTATTTATTCCTTTCCATAGATGACTCCTGATCTGCTGAGTTTCTCCAGCATTTTGAGTGCATTGCTCTGGATTTCCAGCACTTGCAGAACCTCTTGTGTTTATAAATTAACCAGTTAATCTCTTTTTTTAATGAAGTTGGTTAAGGTGTAAAGATGGTCAGTCTTCTAAACAGCTTAGATCTGCATCTGGGGGAGCGGATGGGGGTACAATTTGAAGTGTGAAACCGTCATAGAATCACAGTAATATAACAACATATAACAACATAAATTATTCCTTCAGTTAGTCCTGACGAAGGGTCTCGGCCTGAAACGTTGACTACACCTCTTCCTACAGATGCTGCCTGGCCTGCTGCGTTCACCAGCAACTTTGATGTGTGTTACTTGAATATAACAACATAGCATGGATACGGGCCCTTTGACCTAATGAGTCTATACTGACATGGTGCCCTCCCAGCTAGTCCTAATTTCCTGCATTCCACCCTGTCCCTCAAGGCCCACTCCTCCAAGTACCTACCTAAATTTCTTAAATGATACTAGTGTACCTGTCTCAACCACTTTCTCTGGCAGTTCATTCAATATACTCACCTAATAAACACCTTTGCACGAAAGTTCTAAGGAACTCTAACCATTTTTTCTACGGTTTTCTATTTACATTTTTTCTATCTATCATACTCATTGCCCTCTGCATGAAAAAAGAATTGCCCTTCAATTCTCTTTTAAATCTTTCCCCACTGACTCGAATAAATCTGTGCCCCCAGGTTTGAATTTCCCTACCCTGGGAGAAGACTAACACCTCTCATAATTTTAAACATTTCTACCAGGTCACTCCTTATTCTTCTCTGTTCCAAGCAAAAATGACCTAGTCTGCCCAACCTCTCACTATAACTCAGGCTGTCAGATCTGCCTAGGCAGGCGCCTCCCAGTCTCCACCCAGCTAACAGGAGTCATCTGCCACTTGCTTCCAACTCATCACCTCTAGCCTATTTAAAACCAGCTCTCATCCACAGGCCTTGTTCACCCTTATATTCCATCTGGGTAGCCTCCATGAACTTTGATTTCTTTAGCTTCCAGTAATGCGACCCCCTTCAGCATTCCCCATTCCCATTTCCCTCTCTCAAATTAACACCTTACCTGCCCATCACCTCCCTCTGGTTCTCCTCCATCTTCCCTTTCTTAAATGGCCTTCTGTCCTCTCCTATCATATTCCCCTTTTTCCACCCTTTGTCTCTTTCACCAATCGACTTCACCCCTCCCCCTCCCAGTTTTACCTATCAATTACTACCTTGTACTTCTCCCTCCCCTCCCCCACATTCTTACTTTGACTTCTCATCTTTTTTCTCCAGTCCTGATGAAGGTTCTCGGCCCGAAACATGGACTGTACTCTTTTTCCATAGATGCTGCCTGGCCTGTTGAGTTCCTCCAGCATTTTGTGCGTTGCTTGGATTTCCAGCAGCTGTAGATTTTCCCTTGTTAGTGATTGGACCACTAACCCTAGCCTGTACATTTTTGGAATATGGAAGGAAACCAAGGCATCCAGAAGAAATGTACACTGTCAATGGGGAGAACATGCAAACTCCTTACTGACAGCTGCAGAATTGAACCCGTGTCGCTGTTACTGTTAGGCGTTACACTAACCCCTAATTACTGTGCAGCCTACAACATTAACTTGAGATTATCTGATCTTTTTTGGAGCTTTATACACACAGATTGGTTGCTGCATTTCTTGGCTTACAGAAGATTACTGAATCATCTTTGGGGTGTGATTGTACAAAACACAGCCTTTAGTAAATGTATGTTGTGATAGAGTTATAGATTGAAACAGCGTGGAAGCAAGGCCTTCAACCAAACTAGTCCGTACTGAGCTAGTCCCTGGCCCATACTCCTCTAAACCTTCCCTATACATGTACTTGTCCAAACGCCTTTCAAATTTTGTAAATGTTACTACCATCACCATTTCTGGCAGCTCACTGCATATACCCACCATCATCTGTCTAGAAAACATGCCCTTCAGAACTCCTTTAAAATCTTTCCCCTCTCACCTTCAGTCCTCTCTCAACTGTGCCTTCTAATTTTAGAGTCCCCTACGCTAATGGAAAAAAATGCTGTAGATGCTTTAAACCACTTTTTGTAATACTGTTTATATTGTAAATAAATGCTGGTATTCATGTATTTATGCACATTTAATTTCATATCAATATGTACTTTGAGTCTTTTAACCTCTATTTTTGTATAATTATTTATACTTTGTAATTGTTGAAAATTGTTTTTGTTGCATGTTATGCCCCGACCAACACACGACAGCAAATTCCTAATACATGTAAATGTATATGATGAATAAAGCTGATCCTTGATCCTAGAAACTTCCGAAACTTGGGTCATAATAACACCTTTGAGGAGATAAAACCCTCTAATCACAGGAAGCATTTTGCCAAACCACTATAATCATTCACTTCACTCCCTGATACTTGTCAGTTCTTAAACAATCAGAGTTGAGCTCTTCGTAGCTTCGGTCACACAGTCACAGTTTTCCTTTCTGTTTCCCAATCCCAGAAAAAGCCCCAGGGGAATTCCTGATCTCTTCATTTTGCAACTGAGGTCTTTGACTGGCCCATGATGGACACTGGAGGAAGTAATCACAGCCAGATTGTTCAAAATGTCTTCTTATTTAATTTTAAAGCATACGTGAGCTGTTAGCCTTTACTGTCACTAAAATGAACTCCAGACAGTGCTAGTTTCCAAGTGTGGGCTAACTAGAGTTTTGTAGAGCTGCAGCATGACCTTGCGGTGCTTGGACTCAGTCCTCCGATTAATGAAGGCCAAAAGACCATATGTCTTCTGAACTGATCAACAACAAAAAAAATCCAAGGAGGAATTCAGAAGAAATGTCTTTAGTAGTGAGAATGTAGAAGTCACATTCTATGCAACAAGTAGCATAGGTGCTTTGAGAGAGAGGCAGGACAGCAGTAGGAAGGGAATAGAGGAACAATGGCATGGACTGATAGGATGCAGTCTCGTGTCTCTCTATAACTGTCCTTTTCACATTTATTGGGAAAAGACCCTTGGTTTATCTTTGGCTGCTAATCGCATGAGCTACATTATTGATGTTTGATAGGACAAATTCGCATTTAATATTCATCAATGCTCAAAGAATAGGGAATGATATGGGAGAACTGCAAGCACAAACCGTCATTCAAACAAGAAACTAATGGTGAGCATGGGCATTTATTATTTGCAAGTACAAAATGTTCAGAAAGACTGTGGTGGAAAAAATAGGAGATCGGTCCTGACATAATTTCCTTATCATCCAAGGAGTTAGTTTCTTCAATTTTTTCTATAGTAACATACTTGGTCTAGAAAGATCTCCACAAATATACTAGTCAAAGAATTTTCAACATATTTCAGAAGCCCTTTTTACTCCAATTTAAACCAAAAATCGATCCAGAAACACGAGCAGCCATTCAATCTCTTCGCAAGGCAATCGTTTCTTGAATTGTGTAGTCTATGAACTCAACCCAATTATGACAAGTAAATCTATTCAGCTCAAAAAGCCTGCAGCAGCGAACAAGTTCCCTGCATGCCATTACCATAGCCAGATAAAGAACTTACACACATTGCATTACGTCCTTGAAACAACCATACTAAGCTATTTGCTCCATGATTTTTCAAGAAGACAAAAAAAAACAAATTTGAGGATTAAATATTGACTGAAATTCCAATATGCCTGAAATTTAGAGTTCTAGCGCTATAACTACACTTTCTGCATATTACATTCTTCCATGAAGACAAACCTGCACACCAATGCAAATTGGAAAGAAGTAATAAAGGTTAATGACACTATCTATTACCAGAACAAGAAATAATCTGCTGCAAGAACTCAGCATGTTAAGCAGCATCTACAAGGTGGAAGAGAACTGTCAATGATTTGCTTTTAAATCCTGCATCAAAACCGATTCTTCCTCCCTCCCTACTCCCACAATTGCATCTCAGCTCATCGAGTTCCACCTGCAGGATGCTTGCTGTTCCAGATTCCAGCATCCACAGTCTCATGTCCCCATGTGTAATGGAACTCTCTCCTTAAAGCACAGCTCCAAAATAACTTCACAACTAACAGTGCCACTCCATGTACTGCAGAATATCTGTTCAAATTTTGTTTTGAATTTTAAAATAATTATTAAATTAAAAATAAAAAGTCATGCTATTATTATTACATTGCAAATTTAGCACCAACTGGTAAATTTACCACATAAAACCAAATCCATTGTGGTTCACTCTCAGTTTTGTGCTTCATCCCTATAATTTCAACCAGGAAGAGGTCAATGGGTTCATCTTGTTTCCTTACTGTCAGAACAGCATCTACCACAGCCTATAAGTAATTAAAACATGAACAAAAAACAAATACAATTAAATCAAATCCAATATTCCAGCTTTGCAATATATAGGCATCTGTTAGTCTCATGAGACCATGGATTTACACTTTGGAAGGTTTCCAGGGTGCAGGCCTGGGCAAGGTCGTATGGAAGACCAGCAGTTACCCATGCTGCAAGTCTCCCCTCTCCACGCCACCGATGTTGTCCAAGGGAAGGGCATTAGGACCCATACAGCTTGGCACCGGTGTCGTCACAGAGCAATGTGTGGTTAAGTGCCTTGCTCAAGGACACACACGCTGCCTCAGCCAAGGCTCGAACTAGCGACCTACGAATCACCAGACGAATGCCTTAACCACTTGGCCACGTGCCAACACTTTATATTTGCAATATATTGTAGTATTTAAATCAAGTATTTTTCCAAGTGGTAGTTGAGACGATATCCCACCATGGCAATAGTTTAAAGATAGAATTACCCTGGCAAAGTCATCCTCAGACAATTAGGGATTAGTGCCTAAATTACAACAGGTGACTCACAGTTGAGCCAAGAAACAACTCCATGTAGCCATATTCACAGTCATGCCTGCTGCCAATATCTCAGAGCCCATCGTAACTCCTGGATGTTATATGCAATACATCATGAATGAAATAGCAGCAAATGGTACCATTTAGAAAAATAAAGTCTCTGTGCAAGTCCTTAACATTGACCCACCAAGACAAACATGGCCAGCGAACCAGGGAAACCCCTCTCCCAGTTGCCGTCCCTAACCTGCCTCAGTACGCCTTTCAAAGACACCCGGAGGTTGGGGTGGGGAATAATACAAATGGCAAGAACACACAATATGTTCTAGCTGGAGCTTTAATATCTGTTGTCCACTTTGGACCAAGGACAGATGATTAAACCTAAATGGCGAAAGCAAGGTCAATTAACCCAATGTAAAACACCTCTACATGGCTGTTCAGACACAAGTAACCGCTGCACTTGAACTGAAGTAAGGAAACCCTTCATCTTGTATGTCCCTATGCTAATGGAAAGAGGAATCCAAACATGATGGAGTATGGTGCATCAGCAGCTGTGGAATTGTGCACTTTCACACTCTGTAGTCTATATCATATAATCCCAGTATTATCCCTCTAGTGTAACCATCTGACCAAGGCACCAACCAACCTTTGTTCAGTAAGGGGTGTAAAAGTATATGTGACAGGCAACGAAGATACTTAAAGAAAACATACCATCCAGACAAAACTGCAACACTTTGTGGAATAGTGGTGCAGCAAATAGGGCTATTCCTTCACAGTTATTGAAATCAATTATAAACTTGTTGCTTTTTGTGGAGCTTTGATGCTCTCCTTGTGACCACCTGCATTTTCCTGGGTGCTCCTTCCCCATCCAGCTCCGCTGCCCCCACATTCTAAAGGCGTCTGGCGAGTCATACTCTAATCCAACATTTGAGAATTGGAATCTTCAAAGAATCCAGTCATGATAGCACCGAGCTGCAGTCTCTGTTGAGATTGTAGCTCAGACTTGGTTGATGTAAGTTCATCGGGATGGTTTTGAGACAGAGAGGGCAGCTAGTTGTCAGTCTAGGGGTCAGGGATAACGATGTGGGGGAGTTAGAAGTCAGGTCTCCACCTGGCTCTCCAAGTCCAGTGATGTGGACAAGCAATGAAGAACATCCAGAGTCCAGGCCTCCACTCCACTCGTCAAGTCCAGTGACAGGAAGCTAGACATCTGCTCCACGCCCAGAGGCCAGCGATGTGGACTAGTGATGTAGGACATCATGGATGTAGAGCAGACCCACATCAGTCGATCTCAGGATCAGGCATCGTGTGAGCAAGAGGGGGAAGTCTTCCTCGGAAATCGAAGCCCAGTGGGTGAAGTCTGGAGCCTGGAGGCCTGTCCTGGAGTTGAAGGCCTGTCCTGGAGTTGGAGGCCTGTCCTGGAGTTAGAGGACAATCCTGGGGTTGGAGGACTATCCTGGGGTTGGAGGACTGTCCTGGGGTTGGAGGACTGTCCTGGGGTTGGAGGACTGTCCTGGGGTTGGAGGACTGTCCTGGGGTTGGAGGACTGTCCTGGGGTTGGAGGACTGTCCTGGGGTTGGAGGACTGTCCTGGGGTTGGAGGACTGTCCTGGTGTTGGAGGCCTGTCCTGGAGTTGGAGGCCTGTCCTGGGGTTGGAAGCCTGTCCTGGGGTTGGAGGACTGTCTTGGGGGTTGGAGGACTGTCCTGGGGTTGGAGGACTATCCTGGGGTTGGAGGACTATCCTGGGGTTGGAGGCCTGTCTTGGGGTTGGAGGCCTGTCCTGGAGTTGGAGGCCTGTCCTGGAGTTGGAGGCCTGTCCTGGGGTTGGAGGACTGTCCTGGGGTTGGAGGCCTGTCCTGGGGTTGGAGGACTGTCCTGGGGTTGGAGGACTGTCCTGGGGTTGGAGGACTGTCCTGGGGTTGGAGGACTGCCTGCGTGTGTGGGTGGGAGGAAGGAAAGGGGCTTGCTTTGTTGTTGCATTCTGCTTTATCGTGTTCCATATTGTTCTGCTGAGTACTGCTGGCACTAGAATGTGCAGCAGCTTTTGTGGGCTGCCCCCAGCACACCCTTGGGTGCGTTGGTTGTTATTGCAAACCATGCATCTGACTGTATGTGAGAAATAAATCTGAATTTAAATCTGATGCTCCTTTGTCACTGGAACGTGATCCCAAACTCCCAGCCTATCAACTTTCCTATGATTTCCTTCACTAGAAGGACCACAGGCTTGAAGGTCTTAGCTCAACAGCACCTTCTCAGAGCAATTAGAAAGAGATAACAGAAGTATTGTTACTAACAATACCCATATCCAAAACATTAACAAACAAATAAAATTACATCTTGTCAACAGTGTGTACAAAACAGGACAAGTTTACATGCTGACTATAGACTTTGAATATGATTGCAAATGCAAGATATTGACAATGTGTACACTGTAAAATACTGTGCTCGCCTTCTGAATACTCATGACAGTACACAACAAGTCAAGGTAAGGATAATTTAATGTCTGGCTGCTTTATAGCAGTGCTAATGCACAATTCAGTCATGCACTACAAGCTAGTCAGTGGTAATAAACCTGATTCTCATTCTGAGGTGATGTACATTTAACATCGAGGAGGGGGAGGTGAGTGCAAACTCTTAGATTTTTTGTGCTTACCTCCAATGTCTTGAGTGTTGTATGATATTCCAAGAGCAAATTTAGGAGATTATGTGGGAACTTCGATATACACAAAATGCTGAAGGAGCTCAGCAGGTCAAGCAGCATCTATAGAGGGAAGTGAGCAGTCGACACCTCGGGCTGAGTTAGTACTTTGCTGTTCACCGCCCTCTAGTGGCTGGAAGATGACCCAGAATAAAGTGCCTTCACTGGGAGAAAACACTGGGTGACAAGCTCGAAGTCAAATTCAAGTTTATTGTCAGATTTGTAAGAACGGGTGTGCTTGGGAATAATGAAAAATTACTCGCACAGACACAAAGCATCTGATAAGCAGCACTTAAGGAGAAGAAAAATACAGATTAAACATGCTGCTAAACTGCGGATTTAGTTTACTCAATGTCCACATGCACTAAATCAGGTTAATTTGATACTTTCAGAGACTGGGAATTTTCTAAATATAGGGAGATATTTGTTTGATTATTGACTCCCTGAATTGCTTTGAGAGTAACTTCTTGGCGAGATAAAAAACAAATATGATTTTCATCCACTTACCAGTGGCAAAAAATATTTATTTATCTGTTTTTATTTATTTAGAGATACTGTACAGTGTGGAGTAGGCCCCTCCGTCTAATGAGCCCCATTGTCCAGCAAAACACCTATTTCACCCAAACCTAATCATAGGACAATTTACAATGACCAATTAACCTACTAATCAGTAAGTCTGTGGCCTATGGGAAAGTTTGCTAAGGCCATTGAGGAGAGTTTAAACTAGAATTGCTAGGGGGTGGGATCCGAACTGTAGTGACAGAGAAAAGAGAGGTTGGCTCAGAAATAGAGGAAGTTTGGAGACAGTGTGAAAGGGAGGATAGGCAGGTGATGGAGAAGGAATGCGCTCAGTCCGATGGTTTGAGATGTGTCTATTTTAATGCGAGGAGTATCATGAGTAAAGCGGATGAGCTTAGAGTGTGGATCAGCACTTGGAGCTATGATATTGTGGCCATTACAGAGACGTGGATGGTGCAGGGGCAGGAATGGTGACTTCAAGTGCCAGGCTTTAGATGTTTCAGAAAGGATAGGGAGGGAGGCAAAAGAGGTGGGGGCGTTGATCCGGAATGGTGTCACAGCTGCAGAAAAGGAGGAAGTCATGGAGGGGTTGTCTACAGAGTCTCTGTGGGTGGGAGTTAGAATAGGAAGGGGTCAATAACTCTACTGGGTGTTTTTTATAAACCACCCAATAGTAACAGGGACATCGAGAAGCAGATGGGGAGACGCATTCTGGAAAGGAGTAATAATAATAGGGTTGTTGTGGTGGGAGATTTTAATTTCCCAACTATTGATTGGCATCTCCCTAGAGTGAGGGGCTTAGATGGGGTAGAGTTTGTGAGGTGTGTTCAGGAAGGTTTTTTGACACAATATGTAGGTAAGCCTACAAGAGGAGAGGCTGTACTTGATCTGGTATTGGGAAAGGAACCTGGTCAGGTGCCAGATCTCTCAGTGGGAGAGCATTTTGGAGATAGTGATCACAATTCTATCTCCTTTACCATAGCATTAGAGAAGGATAGGAAAGACAAGTTAGGGAAATATTTAATTGGAGTAAGGGGAACTATGAGGCTATCAGGCAGGAACTTGGAAGCATAAATTGGAAACAGATGTTCTCAGGGAAACGTACCGAAGAAATGTGGCAAATATTCAGGGGATATTTGTGTGGGGTTCTGAGTAGGTACGTTCCACTAAGACATGGAAAGGATGGTAGGGTACAAGATCCGTGATGCACAAAGGCTGTTGTAAATCTAGTCAAGAAGAAAAGAGCTTACGAAAGGTTCAAAAAAATAGGTTATGATATGAATCCAGAAGATTACAAGGCTTGCAGGAAGGTGTTTAAGAATAAAATTAGGAGAGCCAGAAAGGGCCATGGGAAAGCCTTGGCAGACAGGATTAAGGAAAACCCCAAGGCATTTTAGGAGTATGTAAAGAGCAAGAGGATAAGACGTGAGAAAATAGGACCAATCAAGTGTGACAATGGAAAAGTGTGTTTGGAACCGGAAGAAATAGCGGAGGTACTTATTGAATACTTTGCTTCAGTATTCACTACGGAAAAGGATCTTGGTAATTGTAGAGATAACTTGCAGTGGACTAAAAAGCTTGAGAATGTAGTTATTAAGAAAGAGGATGTGCTGGGACTTTTGGATAGCATCAAGTTGGATAAGTCACTGGGACTGGACGGGATGTACCCCAGGCTACAGTGGGAAGTGAGGGAGGAGATTGCTGAGCCTCTGGCAATGATCTTTGGATCATCAATGAGGATGGGAGAGGTTCTGGAGGTTTGGAGGGTTGCAGATATTGTTCCCTTATTCATGAAAGCGAGTAGAGATATCCCAGGAAATTCTAGGCCAGTGAGTCTTACTTCAGTGGTTGGTAAGTTGATGGAGAAGATCCTGAGAGGCAGGATTTATGAATATTTGGAGAGGCGTGATATGATTAGGAATAGTCAGCATGGCTTTGTCAAAGGAAAGTCATGCCTTATGAGCCTGATTGAATTTTTTGAGGATGTGACTAAGCACATTGATGAAGATAGAGCTGTTGATGTAGTGTATATGGATTTTAGCAAGGCATTTGATGAGGTACCCCATGGAAGGCTTATTGAGAAAGTAAGGAGGCATGGGATCCAAGGGGACATTGCTTTGTGGATCCAGAATTGGCATGCCCACAGAAGGCAAAGAGTGGTTGTAGATGGGTCATATTCTGCATGGAGGTTAGTGATCAGTGGTGTGCCTTAGGGATCCGTTCTGGGACCTCTACTTTTTGTGATTTTTATAAATGACCTGGATGAGGAAGTGGAGGGTTGGGTTAGTAGATTTGCTGATGACACAAATGTTGGGTGTGTTGTGGATAGTGTGGAGGGCTGTCAGAGGTTACAACGGGACATTGATGGGATGCAAAACTGGGCTGAGAAGTGGCAGATGGAGTTCAACCCAGATAACTGTGAGGTGGTTCATTTTGGTAGGTCAAATATGATGGCAGAACATAGTATTAATTGTCAGACTCTTGGCAATGTGGAGGATCAGAGGGATCTTGGGGTCTGAGTCCATAGGACACTCAAAACTGCCACACAGGTTGACTCTTTTGTTAAGAAGGTATACAGTGCATTGGCCTTCATCAATTGCGGGATTGAGTTTAGGAGCCGATAGGTAATATTGCAACTAAATAGGACCCTGGATAGACTCCACTTGCAGTACTGTGCTCAATTCTGGTCGCCTCACTATAGGAAGGACGTGGAAACCATAGAAAGGGTGCAGAGGAGATTTACAAGTATGTTACCTGGATTGGGGAGCATGCCTTATGCGAACAGGTTGAGTGAACTCGGCCTTTTCTCCTTGGAGCGAAGGAGGATGAGAGGTGACTTGATAGAGGTGTACAAGATAATGAGAGGCATTGATCGTGTGGATAGTCAGAGGCTTTTCCTCAGGGCTGAATTGCCTAGCATGAGAGGGCATATTTTAAGGTACTTGGAAGTAGATACAGAGGAGATGTCAGGGGTAAGTATTTTACGCAAAGATTGGTGAGCGTGTGGAATGGGCTGCCGCCGGTGGTGGTGGAGGTGGAAATGATAGGGTCTTTTAAGAGACTCTTGGATGGCTACATGGAGCTCAGAAAAATAGAGGGCTATGGGTAAAGCCTAGGTAGTTTTAAGGTAAGGATATGTTCGGCACAGCTTTGTGGGCCAAATGGCCTCTATTGTGCTGTATGTTTTCTATGTTTCTATGTTTTTAAATCAGACCTCTTGGAGGAAATCTATGCACTCAAAGGGGCAATATACAAACTCCTTACAGATGGCGCTGGAATTGAACTCCAAGAATTGAATGCCCCAATCTGTAATAGCATTGCGCTAATCACTACATTCCTGTGGCTCCCGAAATAGTGGAGTAAACACTGCAGGAGGAGGTTGCACTGGGAACACAGCATAGTACAGCATGCTATAGGCCCTTCGGCCCAAAAGGTTGTGCTAACCCTTCCCTCCTCCATAACCCTCCAGTGTTCTATCATCCATGTGCCTATCTAAGCATCTCTTAAATGTCCCTAAAGTATCTGCCTCTACCACCACCCTCGACAGTGCATTCCTCTCTGTGAAAAAACCTACATTTGACATTCTGCCTGTATTTCCCTCCAATCAGCTTAAAAGTATACCCTCGATATAGAGCTGCACATTACCTCTCATCTCTTGAACTCGATACCCCGACTAATGAAGGCCAACACACCATACACCTCAACGATAGCATCCCAATTACAGTTACTGAGACAGTTTGTCAGGTTGTCAGCACCGTTGGTAGGTACAAATTAAATGCATTTTCCCTCATTATAAACATGATACAAATAAAAACTCCATTGTTGAGAAGTATTTGGAGACACCTCGAGTGCACAACATGCTCAAGACATTTACCTGACTTTCTCTTTTATCCTTCAGACACACCAGCATTACTTAAATTGATCAATTAATTTCAGGGTCTCTGATCTTCTATCATAGTTTAGTGCATGAATTTGGTAATATAAGTCTATCTGTTTCATCTGCAGCATGATTCTCAGCTTCTTTTCCCCATCAATTTGCTCATGCCTTCATAGGAATCCAACTCTCTGTACATATCTATGATATGGCCATAAGATAAAGGAGCAGAATTAGGCTATTTGGCAACTTGAGTTTTTTCCACCATTTCATCATGGCCAATCCAATTCCCTCTCATCCCCAATCTCTTGCCTTCTCCCTGTGACCTCTTCATGTCCTGACTGATCAAGAACCTATCAACCTCTGCCTTATATATATCCAATGACTTGGCCTCTACAGTCGCCCATGGCAACGAAGTCTACAGATTCACTACTCTCTGGCTAAAGAAATTCCTCCTCATCTCCATTCTAAATGAATGTCCCTCTGTTCTGAGGCTGTGACCTCTGGTCTTAGACTCTCCCACCATAGGAAGTATCCTCTCAGCAACCACTCTATTGAGGCCTTTCAACACTCGATAGGTTTCAGTGAGAATCCCTCTTATTCTTCTGAATTCCAGTGAGTAAAGATCCAGAGCCATCAAATACTCCTCATATGATAAGCCTTTCAATCCCAGAATCATGTTTGCACACATCCTTTGAACCCATTCCAATGTCAGCACATCCTTTTTCAGAGAAAGGGCCTAAAACTGGTAACAATACTCTAAGAGAGGCCTCACCAGCGTCTTATAAAATCTCAACATTACATCCTTATCCACCTCTTCCTCTCTCTCCATCTTTACACCTTGATAACTCTCTAATCTATTTCTCTACTTCTCAATCTGTCATTCTATCTCTGTCCATTGTAGCCCTACATATACATCTCTGTTCATATGCCCATCAATGTCCGTTTCTCCCACCCAATCTACTTTGATTTTATACATCTATATTCTAACTGTCTCTCTTCCTTTATAAAATAACCATTATAAAACACAGAATTCTGGGCAAAGGTTTCCAATACATTCTTTACGTCTTCTGCCAAAACCCACAGAGGAGATGAAACTGTTTAATTGTGCCTGTTTTCTGTTAGCATTGGAAACATGAAACAAGATGTTGGCTGCAAAGCTCTATTAAAAAAGCTGCACTTTTTGTTCAAACAACATGCAACATCAACCAGACCAGTAAGTGCTTGTGAACGTTGCTGCATTTTCTGGTGAACTGTCGAATTTTTGTTGTCGGTTGCCACTAACTGGATTGAAAGCAAACAAATCATTCATCAAATGTTCTCGAGTACAGTTACCTGAATCAATGCATTCCTTGATCAAAGATGGAATGCTCATTTCTTACCAACATATCTCCAGATTTCCTCACTCCTTTCTGTTTTAAGCTCAAAGTAAATTACTTTTATCAAAGTACAAATGTAGATGTCACTATATACTACCCTGAGCAACACACAAAAAATGGCAGAGGAACTCAGCAGGCCAGGCAGCATTTACGGAAAAGAGTATACAGTCGATGCTTCGGGCCGAGATGAATGTCGACCGTTTACTCTTTTCCATAGATGCCGTCTGGCCTGCTGAATTCTTCCAGCGTTTTGTATGTGTGGCTTGGATTTCCAGCATCTGCAGATTTTCTCCTCTTTGTACTGCCTTGAGATTCATTTACTTGCAGGCATTCACAGTAGAACAGGGAAATTCAACAGTATCAATGAGAAAATGCACACAAAGTAAGCGAAGCTATCGTGGGGGAGTCTAGGACCAGAAGGCACAGCTCAGAGTACAAGTTCACCCCTTTAGAGTAGAGATGCAGAGGAATTTCATTAACTAGAGGGTGGTGAATCTGTGGAATTCATTGCCACAGACGGCTGTGCAAGGCAAGTCATTGGGTATATTTAAAGCAGAGGTTGATAGGTTCTTCATTAGTCAGGGTGTCAAAGGTTACTCTTTCTCTCTCACACACACACACACACACACACACAAACACTTTCTCTGTGCCGAAGTGATGAAGGTATTGAATCCTGAGCTCCTGGAGTTTTCATGCACAATAGACTCTAGAGTTTACAGAGAATGGTTCAAAAACACAAAAACACATCCAATAAGCAGCAGTTTGGTGGGCACAAATGTGCTGTTAATGAGAGAGGTCAGAGAAGAGTGACCAGACTGCTTCAAGCTGACAGGAAGGCAACAGTAACTCAAATACTACGCATTACGACAGTGGTGTTCAAGAGAGTATCTCTCAACACACAACACATCGAACCTTGAAGTGGGTGGGCTACAACAGCAGAAGACCATGAACATGCACTAAGTAGCCACTTTATTAGACACACGAGGTACCTAATAAAGAGGTCATTGAGTGTATTTATCATATCATGTGAACATACCACTGTTCAACATTACATCATTATTGTCTCTCCATAGACGCTGCCTGGGCTGCTGACTTTGTGTGCCTTCCTAACAGTTACCTTCCTTGAGAGTTCAATTTCCTTTTCCCCAAAGCTGCACCAAAATGCTGAATTCAATCATGTTCATTAGCCCAAAAGACCATAAGACATAGGAGCAGAATTAGGCCGTGGCTTATCCTTTTCTCTCCTCCTCAGCCCTACTGCCCGCTTTCTCTTTGATGTCGTGGCCAATCAAGAACCTATCAATCTGCATCTTAAATACACCCAATGACCTGGCCTCCACAGCTGCCTGTGGTAACAAATTCAACAAATTCACCACCCTCTGCGTAAAGAAATTTCTCCACTTCTCCATTTTAAATGGATACCTCTCTATCCTGAGGCTGTGCCCTCTTGTCCTAGACTTCCCCACCAAAGGAAACATCCTTTCCGCTCTGTCTAGGCAGTTCAACATTCGAAAGGTGTCAATGAGGTCCCCCCCTCATCCTTCTAAATTGCAGTGGGTACAGACCCAGAGCCATCAAATGCTCCTCATATGATAACCCTTTCATTCCTAGGATTATCTTTGAACCTACTCCAATGCCAACACATCTTTTCTTAGATGAGGAAACCAAAACTGTTCACAATACTCAAGGTGAGGCCTCACCAGTGCCTTATAAAGCCAAGTATCACATCCCTGCTCTTGCACTCTAACCTTCTTGAAATGAATGCTAACATTGCATTTGCCTTCTTCAACACTGACGCATCCTGCAAGTTCATCTTTCGGGTGTTCTGCACAAGGACTCCCAATTCCCTTTGCATCTCAGGTTTTTTGAATGTCTCCCCTTTTAGAAAATAGTCTGCACACTTATTTCTGCTATCAAAGTGCATGGGCATGCATTTTCCAGTATTGTATTTCATTTGCCACTTGCTTGCCCATTCTCCTAATCTATCTAAGTCCTTCTGTAGCCTTCTTTTTTCCTCAACACTACCTGCCCCCCACCAATCTTCATATCATCTGCAAACTTGTCAACAAAGTCATCTATTCCATCATCTAAATCATTGAAATACAGCATAAAAAGTAGCAGTCCCAACACCGACCCCTGCGGAACACCACTAGTCACTGGCAACCAACCAGTAAAGGATCTTTTGATTCCCACTTGCTGTCTCCTACCAATCAGCCACTGGTCTAACTGTGCTAGTAACTTTCCTATAATACCATGGGCCCTTATCTTGGTAAGCAGCCTCATGCATGGCACCTTTTCAAAAGCCTTCTGAAAATCCAAATTACGTCTCCTTTATCTTTCTTACTTGTAATCTCCTCAAAGAATTCCAAAAGGTTCAACAGGCATGATTTTCCTTTAAGGAAACCATGCTGACTTTGTCCTATCTTGTCCTGTGTCACCAAGTACTCCATAATCACATCCTTAACAGTTGACTCCAACATCTTCCCAACCACTGAGGTCAGGCTAACTGGTCTATAATTTCCTTTCAGCTGCCTCCCTCCTTTCTTAAAGAGTGGAGTGACATTTGCAATTTTCCATTCCTTTGGATCCATACCAGAATCCAATGATTCTTGAAATATCATTACTCATACCTCCACAATCTCTACTGCTACCTCTTACAGTTCATCTGTTCTGGATGACTTATGTACCTTTAGGTCTTTCAGCTTTTTGAGCACCTGCTCCTTTGTAATAGTAACTGCCCTCACTTCTCTTCCTTCAAAACCTGGCACACTGCTAGTAATTTACAGCGAATACCCATAAGAAAATGAATCTCAGGGTTGTATTTTATTTTTTTTATTGAGATACAGTTCAGAATAGGCCCTTGTGGAGCTTCGAACCATTCTAGCCTAATCACTGGACAATTTACAATGACAAAATAACCTACCAATTGGTAGGTCTTTCGACTTTTAGAGGAAACCGGAGCACCCAGAGGAAACTCACGTGGTCACAGGTAGAACGCACAAAATCCCCACAGGCAGTGGTGGCATATGATGATATTTATGTACTTTGATAATAAATTTACTTTCAACTTGGAAAGCAGAATCACCAAATGATTTTAGAAGGAATTGCATGATAAGTGGAAGTATTAAAGGGTACCAAAGAAAAGGTCAATTCCTTGTTGAGTTGGAAGGACAGTGTGATCACTGGCCCAATCATCAGCTTCAATATCTCTTTGTACATCCTTTGTTTCCCCTTATGAAGTTGTCTTTATTTGTGCATTAACTTTTTGCCAGTAATTACTTCCTGTCATTTGGCCTGCTAATTCTGATGCAAAACAGACCCAGCACACACAATTCCAACAATAAATAAGTCCAGCGTCCATTGAGCCTTTGAAACCTTCCACAAACTATCATGGAATCGCAGATCGTAGGTACCTGTGCCAGCTCTTTGAAAGATGAATCCAACTCATCCTATCCTCCATGCCAGCTATCATTAACAGCACATCTAATAATAGTCACAGAATCCATCAATATTTATTTTGTCCATCTGGACAGGACTTGAGAAAAACTTCTGTTCCTATTTATTAATTTATTAAGAATCAGGGTATCACTGACAATGCCAGCACTGGCAAAACAAAGCACAGCAGAGCAGAGAAATGTAAGTGTTTGACTTGAACTTACCGTTGAAGATGGTGCTAGAGAACAACGCGACCGTGGGCGCCCTCTTCCAGATGGTTCACGAAACTACTTCTCTCACTTCTTTTACATCTTCTCTTTCTTTCAAATGTAGTTCTACTACTGTTGGAGCCTGTGATCTACATTTTGGTGGTACATATTCAAGTCAATTGAGTGGACTGGTACTCTGCTATCTCTGAAGGTGTTTGTTGAGGCAACGGCAAAGCTTGTGGCCAAGAAGCCTGGAAACAGGGCTTGAGCCTATGATCGACTCTAATCCTCACCGATTAAAGCACCTGAGGAAGATTGAAATCATTGAGGTGAGTGTAGAAGGCAAGTGTGTGTCCAGCATCTTGCTCGCTGTTGCTGGAGGATGATGTTTGCGTGTGATGGTCTCTTTCGCTCCCTCTCTCATTTGTTGCTCCTGAAGGAATGTCTCTGCATTCAAAGAGTCTCTCTCTCACCCTCGATGCTATTGGAGGGTGGTGCTTAGTCACCATTACCAAGACCATAGTACATGGAACATAGAACAGTTCAGCACAGCACAGGTCCTTTGGCCCACAAGGTTAAGCTGACCTTTTAACCTTCTCCAAGATCAATCTAACCCTTCCCTTGACATTTCTCTCCACTTTCTTAATCATGCACCCATCTATGGGTCTCTTAAACGTCCCTATTGTGACTCTCTCCACCACCACCCTTGGCAATGTGTTCCACTCTGTATGTCAAAGCCTATCTCCAACTTTCCCCTGTACTCCCTTCCAAACACCTTAAAATTACGCTCGCCAGCATTAGTTATTTCTGCCCCGGGAAGCAGAATACCAATAATAGCTGCTCCTTTTCAAACTTCCATATTATTAATTTAATTTAAAATTTCAGTTCATCATGGTGCAATTTGAATGTAGGTTTCTAGATTTTCCTGGTGAAGGATCTCACCTTGCGTTTAATAGCTGGGACGTTGAGTTCAAGAATCAGGGAGTTATTTGGCAGCTTTCCAAATCTCTGGTTAGAGATGTTGTTTCATTTCTGGTTGCCCCACTATAGAAAGGATGTGAAGGCCCTGGAGAAGGTGCAGAGGAGGTTTACTTGGATGCTGCTGGATTAGACGGGATAGAAACATAGAAACATAGAAAATAGGTGCAGTAGGCCATTCGGCCCTTCGAGCCTGCACCGCCATTTATTATGATCATGGCTGATCATCCAACTCAGAACCCCACCCCAGCCTTCCCTCCATACCCCCTGACCCCCATAGCCACAAGGGCCATATCTAACTCCCTCTTAAATATAGCCAATGAACTGGCCTCAACAGTTTCCTGTGGCAAAGAATTCCACAGATTCACCACGCTCTGTGTGAAGAAGTTTTTCCTAATCTCGGTCCTAAAAGGCTTCCCCTTTATCCTCAAACTGTGACCCCTCATTCTGGACTTCCCCAACATCGGGAACTATCTTTCTGCATCTAGCCTGTCCAATCCCTTTAGGATCTTATACGTTTCAATCAGATTCCCCCCTTAATCTTCTAAATTCCAACGAGTACAAGCCCAGTTCATCCAGTCTTTCTTCATATGAAAGTCCTGCCATCCCAGGAATCAATCTGGTGAACCTTCTTTGTACTCCCTCTATGGCAAAGATGTCTTTCCTCAGATTAGGGGACCAAAACTGCACACAATACTCCAGGTGTGGTCTCACCAAGGCCTTGTACAACTGCAGTAGTACCTCCCTGCTCCTGTACTCGAATCCTCTCGCTATAAATGCCAGCATACCATTCGCCTTTTTCACCGCCTGCTGTACCTGCATGCCCACTTTCAATGACTGGTGTATAATGACACCCAGGTCTCGTTGCACCTCCCCTTTTCCTAATCGGCCACCATTCTGATAATAATCTGTTTTCCTATTTTTGCCACCAAAGTGGATAACTTCACATTTATCCACATTAAATTGCATCTGCCATGAATTTGCCCACTCACCCAACCTATCCAAGTCACCCTGCATCCTCTTAACATCCTCCTCACTGCTAACACTGCCACCCAGCTTCGTGTCATCCGCAAACTTGGAGATGCTGCATTTAATTCCCTCATCCAAGTCATTAATATATATTGTAAACAACTGGGGTCCCAGCACTGAGCCTTGCGGTACCCCACTAGTCACCGCCTGCCATTCTGAAAAGGTCCCGTTTATTCCCACTCTTTGCTTCCTGTCTGCTAACCAATTCTCCACCCACACCAATACCTTACCCCCAATACCGTGTGCTTTAAGTTTGCACACTAATCTCCTGTGTGGGACCTTGTCAAAAACCTTTTGAAAATCCAAATATACCACATCCACTGGTTCTCCCCTATCCACTCTACTAGTTACATCCTCAAAAAATTCTATGAGATTCGTCAGACATGATTTTCCTTTCACAAATCCGTGCTGACTTTGTCCAATCATTTCACCGCTTTCCAAATGTGCTGTTATCACATCCTTGATAACTGACTCCAGCAGTTTCCCCACCACCGACGTTAGGCTAACCGGTCTATAATTCCCCGGTTTCTCTCTCCCTCCTTTTTTAAAAAGTGGGGTTACATTAGCCACCCTCCAATCCTCAGGAACTAGTCCAGAATCTAACGAGTTTTGAAAAATTATCACTAATGCATCCACTATTTCTTGGGCTACTTCCTTAAGCACTCTAGGATGCAGACCATCTGGCCCTGGGGATTTATCTGCCTTCAGTCCCTTCACTTTACCTAACACCACTTCCCTACTAACATGTATTTCACTCAGTTCCTCCATCCCACTGGACCCTCTGTCCCCTACTATTTCTGGAAGATTATTTCTGTCCTCCTTAGTGAAGACAGAACCAAAGTAATTATTCAATTGGTCTGCCATGTCCTTACTCCCCATGTGTGACAAGAAGAGGTTGAGCAAATTTAGGCAGATACAAAGAGGTGTTTAGGAGGTTCTTCGATAATCACAAGAATGTGCAGAGAATGGAGGGATATGGGCCATGTACCGGCATCTGGGATTAGTGTATTGAGACAACATTAGCTTAATTAGTTCAGTACACAAAAAGTAGTGGATGCAGTCCAGTCCATCACAGATAAAGCCCTCCCAACCACAGAGCACATCTATATGAAAACACCGTCACAGGATATCAGCATCCATCATCAAGGACCCCCTCCACCTTCTTCTCACTGCTGCCATCAGGGAGAAGGTACAGGAGCCTCAGGACTCACACCACCAGGTTCAGAAACAATTATTACTCCTCAATCATCAGGCTCTTGAACCAAAAGGAACAACTTTACTCAACTTCACTTGCCCATCACTGAAATGTTCTCACAATCAATGGACTCACATTCAATGACTCTTCATCTCATGTTCTCGATATTTATTGCTTATCTATTTAGTAATATTGTTTCTTCTTTTTGCATTTGCACTGTTTGTTGTCTTCTGCACTCTGGTTGAGTGCGCTATTTGAGTGGTCTTTCATTGATTCTGTAATAGTTATTATTGCATGGATTTGTTGAGTATGCCTGCAGGAAAATGAATCTCAGGGTTGTACTGTAAATGCTGACATATATATGATAATAAAATTTACTTTGAACGTTGAACTTTGAAGTGTCTATTCCTGTGCTGTACAGCTCTACATTCTCTATTCTATAACCTGAAAATCACCTGTCTGTTTCCTTCCACAGATGCTGCCTGAACCATTGAGTTCTTCCAGTAATTTGCTTTTCATTTGAGCTCTCTATTCTTGACCTTGTTAGGTCCAGTAACCTAACAAAAGAAGGATGCATGGCTTTACAGTGTTGGAGGTTTGGAGGCCATTATTTGATATTACTGCAGGTGTTCTTAGGCTAAACTTTTATCTTTACCATCTCTTTATGTTTTCAGAATAACATCACTAAATTCACTTATCGCTGAAGAATTACTTTTCTTCTCCCTAACATTATTTTTACAAAGTACAAATTAGCTGAACATTAATCTCTAAGCTCACTCATCAGTTGGCAGTGAATGAAATGCAAACAAGGGACGAGGAATTAGCTCAACAACCGAATGAGCTCAGACAAAGAATAAAAACAAAACCTTTTATTTCTAAAACCTCAGCAACTCAACCTTGAAATATTTTTAAAGTATAATCACAATTGCAATGTCAGAAATTCATCAGCCAAGTTATTTTTTATTTCTTCATTCATGGGTTGTGGCAATTGCTGGTATTTGGTGTTCATCCGAAGTTTCCCTGAGACGTGGATATGAAGAATTAATCAGTTTGGTGCAAGAAGTCGAGTTAAGTTGACTTTGTTGTCATGTGCACAGACACAGTGACGTAAAGTGCAATGAAAACCTTGCTTGCAGCATCACTACAAACACATAAGTTCAGACAGTTGCATGTTGCAGTCTGGGTGTTTTGCTGTTGCTGGGTGAGTGTTGGGTGCTGACGCTCTTTGCTAAAGCAGGAGAGGGAGGTTACTGGTTGATGCTTTGTTGCTATTTGTGTGGCGGGGGTGCTTTGGGGTTCTAACATTCTTCTGTCGTTCATTCTTTTGGGGTCCTCCTGTCTTTCGTGGATGTCTGTGAAGACAAGTATTTCAGGTTGTATAATGTGTACATTCTCTGATCATAAACGGAACCACTTGAACTATTTGAAGTACTCCAGTTCCCCCCCACCCCCCAATGGTCCAAAGACGCTCCAATTAGCAGGTTAATTGGTCAGTGTAAATCTTCCTGTGATTAGGCTAGTGTTAAATACGTGGGTTGCTGGGCGGTGTGGTTTGTTGGGATGGAAGGGTCTGATTTTACTTTATTGTTGCCAAACAATTGATACCAGAGTGTACGATCATCACAGCGATATTTGATTCTGCGCTTCACGCTCCCTGGAGTACAAATCGATAGTAAAAATTTAAATTATAAATCATAAATAGAAAATAGAAAAGGGAAAGTAAGGTAGTGCAAAAAAAAAACCGAGAGGCAGGTCCGGATAGTTGCAGAGTACGGCCCAGATCCAGGTCAGGATCCGTTCAGCAGTCTTATCACAGTTGGAAAGAAGCTGTTCTGGCCGTACGAGTCTTCAAGCTCCTGAGCCTTCTCCCGGAGGGAAGAGGGACGAAAAGTGTGTTGGCTGGGTGGGTCGTGTCCTTGATTATCCTGGCAGCACTGCTCCGACAGCGTGCGGTGTAAAGTGAGACCAAGGACGGAAGATTGGTTTGTGTAATGTGCTGGGCTGTGTTCACGATCGTCTTCAGCTTCTTCCGGTCTTGGACAGGACAACTTCCATACCAGGTTGTGATGCACCCTAGAAGAATGTTTTCTACGGTGCATCTATAAAAATTAGTGAGGGTTTTAGTGTTTTAGGGGACAGGCCAAATTTCTTTAGCTTTCTTAGGAAGTAAAGCCACTGGTGGGCCTTCTTGGCAGTGGACTCTGCTTGGACCAAGTTTGCCCTGTATCTCGAAATAAGTTTGTATGTATGTATGTATGTATGTATGTATGTATGTATGTAAGTAAGTAAATAAGTAAATAAATAAATAAAATATACACAATGACTTGGCCTCCACAGTCATCTGTGGCAATAAATTCCTCAGATTCACCACCCTCTGGCTAAAGAAATTGCTTCTCATCTCGGTTCTAAAGGAATGTCCCCAATAGGGCACAAGGGCATGACAACTCCAACACCTGAATTTTCGACTCTAAGGAAAAGTAAATGGACAAGGAGAAAGGTTCATTGGACTACTATTCAGCATATGATATAAAGTTTGCCATTGGCAGCACTCAGGAGACTCATATAAAAAAAAAGAAACTGAGACTTGCTGAGTATTCTTTTCCCTTTGCAATCCAAAAAATAATCACTTGTCAACACTCAGTGAGCAGGACTGTGCATCTTCAGTAATTGTTTCTTTTAGAATGGCGGGAGGGATCTCATTGAAACCCATCGACCACTGAAAGGCCTAGATAGAGTGGATGTGGAGAGGATGTTTCCTATAGTGGGGGATTCTAGAATCAGAAGGCACAAAATCAGAATAATGGGACGTCCCCTTTGGAACAGAGATGAAGAGGAATCTCTTCAGCCAGAGGGTGGTGAGTCTGTGGAATTCATTGCCACAAATGGCTGTGGAGGTCTAATCATTGAGTAGACTTAAACTGGAGTTGATCAGTTTTTGGTTGTTATGGGCATCAAAGGTTAAGGGGACAAGGTAGGAGAATGTTACTGAAAGGAATAATAAATCAACCAATACAGCAGACTTGATGGGCTGATTGGCTTTATTCTGCTCCTATATCTTGTGGAGGAATTTGAGTCTACTTGATGAACAAATTTACACTCTTGTATAGATAATAAGAATCGGGCTAATGTCGCCACACCTAACACAAAACAGTCAGCTATTTGTTGACCATTCAACTGTTGGTTTAAAGCAAATTAATTTTTTACTTTTAATTTTTTCTGGACTAAAGGGATGATGCACTGTGAGCATAAGATTAACAGCATTAAATGCTCACTGTTGCAGATGTGTTGAAGTCTACTGAGGACAAAAGGAATGCCGGTGGTCAGCTGGGAGGGAGTGACTGGCTATTTGTCTGGGTCAGACTGCAGTCAGTTGTCGCAGCTTCTTTTCGGAAACAAATGTTTGGTGGGCTGACAAGTGGAGAAAGGCTTGTTTCATGGGAAACGGCACCCTTCAGAAACCTATTCTGGAAGCAGTAATTCAAAACCCTGTTATTAAAGATTTATGACTGAAATGCTTCACCATTCCAGAGAAGCAAAGCGACGGAACAGGCCAGATTGGGGCTGAATAAAGAGCGATGTGGGAAGCTTACAACAAGGCATTCACCGTCCATTGCTACAAAGTTAGCCGAATGTCCATCCACATTACATTTCATGTGTGCAAAGATTGCCTTTAGCAATGAACTCTACTCTATCGCTCTTGCAACTTGGACTCTTATAAATTACTCTGGCCTAGTGACATAAAACCTGATGAGAAGTCAACAGAGGCAATATATTTCCTCTAAGTAGCAGAAGAAAGAATTAGATTTTCCTCGTACTTCACTGTCAATCACACATAAAAGCAGTACATAAAAGCATTCGTTATTGCATTCTCTTTGTGACAATAATGTCCGTGGTAATAAAGTACTTCAGCTCATCAAAAGCAGTAATTTATCAGGGCACTTCGTTCTTTCTCAGCAACGGCTTGGAGCAGCTCCCCCCCCCCCACCCCCGCTATTAAATAAAGTTCTTGATCTGGACAGCACACCATCCTTTCATCTCTAGGCCTTTCCCTGTCCTGTACAGCGCTACATTGGAGAAATGTAGAGGGGGGAAAAAATTAAATACCACAGGAGTTTGTTGGAATTTTACCTCAGAAAGAAACTTCTGAAGTTTTCAATTCAGTAACTGGTAGGTGGTTCATTATTATCACATGAAAGATTTGGATGAGAATGTAAGGGGTCTGAGAGGTGACGAAGATTTCACTCACCTCAACACTAAACTGAATCCTGAACACAGCCTGTAGACTCACTTTCAAGGACTCCACAACTCACGTTCTCACCATTATTTATTTATTTTTATTTGTACTGTTTGTCTTTTGCATGTTAGTTGTTTGTCAGTCTTAGTGGGTAGCTTTTCATTGATTCTATTGTATTTCTTTGTTCTACTATGAATACCTGCAAGAAAATGAATCTCAGGGTAGTATATAGTGACATATGTGTAACTTGATAATAAATTTACTTTGAACTTTGGAAATAAATTTATGAGAGACATAGATACAGTCTGTTTCCCATGGTAGGGGTGTCTGAAACTAGAGGTTAAAGGTTTAAGGTGAGAGGAAGGAGGTCTAAAGATAAAGATTAGCTTTATTTATTACATGTACATTGGAACGTTAAAACATACAGTGAAATACATTGATTGTGTTAACCACCAGCACAGTCTGAGGATATTCCGAATGTTATGTTTTGTAACTTCAAAACTTTAAACTAGTTCAAAGAAAGACCCTGGAGTCCGAAATGTGTGTCTAAGTTTGAACTTACTTTGAGTGAGGTGTGCACGTATCACATACGTGCATGATAACATATGCAATTAGCGTATTTTTACATATAAACTGTAATTAATTATTTAAGTGAACAAAAATGCTTAATTAATCTATATATATATATATATATAGATAAATAGTTAGAAGAATACTCAAATAGTATTGAAATATTAAATATGCAACACTGGACACATCCTGCAAGTGTCACTATACTTCCGGTACCAAAATAGCATGCCCACAACTTACTAGCCCAAATGCTTGCATCCTTGGAATGTGAAATGAAACAGGAGCACTTGCAGGAAAATCAGGCTCTCCTTAGGGACAAACTCCTTGCAGACGGTGGTGGAATCGAACCCAGATCGCTGGTGCTGTAATGTCATTACGCTAACCACTATATTATTGAACCTCCAACTACTTGACCGTGCCACCCGCATAAGGGATCAAAGGGTAAATTTTCACACAATGTTCAAAGTTAGAAGTACACTTTTTATTAAAGAATGTATAAATTGTACACCTTGAGATTTGTCTGCTTTACAGGCAGCCATAAAGCAAGAAACCCAAAGAAACCAATTAAAAGAAAAGAAAGACCATAACCACTGCACAAAGAGGAAAATAAAAATACACACATCATGCAAACAACAACATTCTGAACCAGAGTGAGTCCTTAGATCCACTCTGCAGTGTAGGCCCAAGCCTCGGTATCAGTTCATCACATTTGTGGGGCAAAACACTGTGAACATGCAGAGAGGACAGCTCCCAGAGCAGTCCACAGTCACAGCGTCACAGACAGAGGAACAAGTTCTGTGGTAAAGGGAGTGAAATCAGCCCAACCCTTGTCCCATCTCCAGTCCCGACACTCAGGCTTTCCAGCCTACCTGGGCGGGTGTTTAAATTGCCTGATAGCAGTGTTTGGCTCCAGGACCTGGACCCCTGTGCAGTGACACACCCAGGCTGCCCTGCCCGAAACCATTCTTGATCTCACCAAATCAGCTGGGCTTGATCCAACATTGCACCCATGTTTGGTGACTGGGCATCGAAACTCTTCCTCATCAACTTCTCTCCAAATCATTCACGCTAACTGCGACAGCGATACCAGCTCCGTCTGCGATCCCACCTTGAATGTGGTGTGCTTTGGCTTTCCAATGCACATGCATGGCTCATCCTTCGAACCAACATCACCTCCGTTTGCTTCCCCATAGTTCACAGTGACAATTGACAACAATTTACTTCAGAAAAAGTGTTATCAGTAATATTTTTAATCGTATTTCTTGCCTTCTGAATTATTAGTAAGCTGTTGCACAACTTCAGTAGTGCCATTTTAAACCAGATTATTAAATATCTGGTTTAAAGTATACATACTTTATACAACCTTGAGATTCACCTCCTTACAGGTAGCAACAAAACAAAGAAACCCAACAGAACCCGTGAAAAGAGATCAGAGGAACACCCAATGTGCAGGGGTAAAAAAAACACAAAATGTGCAAACAATAAAAGTAACCCAGTAACATTCAGAACTGAAGTTCATGAAAGTGAGTCCACAGCCACGAAGCCAGTCATCGCTGCAGCCAATTCTGGAGTCCATTAGTTGCAGGCCGCAGCCTCAGTTCAGCGCCGAGGTGAATAAACTTTGTGGAGCAGTGAGCTGAACACAAGCCCATCCTTTGCCCTCGGCTCCAAATATAGCCGGTTTTGGGGATTAGCTGCCAGAGGAGATGGTGGAGCTGCAAGCAGGAACAACACATCTGGACAGGTACTTGATTGAGCAAAGCAGAGAGGGACATGGAGGGATGAGTAGGATTAGTATAGATTGCCTATGCCTGATGATTGGCAAAGACGTGGTAGCCTAAAAAGGCCTGTTTCTGTGCCGTATAACTGCACTGAAATACAGTGAAAAGTTTGGCTCTCTATGCCTTCCTGGTAGATCATTCCACATACAAGTGCATTCAGGTAGTACAAAAAGAAAACAATAGCAATGCAGGATATAGTGTTTTATTTATTTGTTTATTTATTTATTGAGATACAACCACAGAATAGGCCCTTCCAGCTCTTTGAACCACGCTGCCCAGCAAGCACAGATTTAACATTAGCCTACTTGTGGGACAATTTACAACAGCCAATTAACCTACCAACTGGTACGTGTTTGGACTGTGGGAGGAGACCAGAACACCCAGAGGAAACTCATGCGGTCATGGGAAGAACGTACAAACTCCTTACAGATTGCAGCGGGAAGTTACAGGGAAAGTTCAAAGTTCAAAGTAAGTTTATTATCAAAGTACATATATGTCACCATATACATCCCTAAAATTCATTTTCTTGCAGGCATACTCGGTAAATCCAATAACCATAATAGAATCAATGAAAGACAACAAACTGTGTAAATACAAAAGAAAACAATAACAATAAATAAATAAATAAGCAATAAGTATTGAGAACATGAAGGTTCCTTGAAAGTGGGTCCACTGTTTATGGGAACAGATCAGCGATGGGGCCGGTGAAGTTCTCACCACTGGTTCAAGAGCCTGATGGTTGAGGGGTAGTAACTGGTTGTTCCTGAACCTGGTATATGGGAGTCGACTCCCTCGTACCTCCTTCCTGATGGCAGCAGCAAGAAGAGAGCATGGCCTGGGTGGTCAGGATCCTTGATGATGGATGCTGCTTTCCTGTGACAGTGCTCGATGTGGATGTGCTCAATAGTGGGTGGGTTTTACCCTATATAGATTGGATGCATTCACTACTCTAAGTAGCCCTTTCCCTTCAAGTACAGTGCAGACAAAGAATCAAGAATTAAGAGTCAATAATCTTTATTATTGAAGATGTCCGTTGAATCTCTTGCTATATTACATTCATTTGCAAGTATTTCAAAGTAAAGTCAAATTAAAGTTTTTTTAATCAAAGTACTTATAGAGTATGTTGCAATATATTACCTTGAAAAATTATGCAAATAGAAAGAATACTGAGAACATGAGTTGTAGAATCCTTGGAGGTGAGTCTGTGGGTTGAGGAATCAGTTCAGTGTTTTGGTGACTGAAGTTATCCACGCCTGTTCAGGAGCCAGATGGCTGTCGTGGAATAGCTGTTCAAGAAACTGGTTGTGTGTAACCTGTACCTCCTGCCTGATGGCATTAGTGAGAAGAGAGCAAGGCTTGAATGGTGAGGGTACTATATTCTGAATGTTGCTTTCTTGTGGCAGTGCTCCTTGCAAATGTGCTCAATTGTGGGGATGGCCTTGCTTACCTGAAAGCAACGGCAAACGGCAAAAATATGACCCTTGATCTTGACATCCTCCTCACACATTTTCTTTTAATTCATTTTTGGGACATAGTTATTGCTGGCAAGGGCTGCATTTAGTACCTTCCCCACCCTGGTTCCCACTGGGGATGTGGTGGTGAGACCCTGGCCTCATGTGGTGAAGAAATAAAATGACACAAACTTTCTTCTTGGATAGGGTGGTGTATTTGGGGGAATTCCCTCCTTCAGATAATGTGAATGTTCATCATCTGGGTGTACTAAAGATCAGGACCAACAGGAGAGAATCAGAAGACAAAAGGAAATGTATATTTGAGGTCATCATCATCATCATCATCATCATGTGCCATGTCATATGATATGGGTGATCATGGTCTTCCATCTGTTGATATGATGGCTCTTGGCAAGACTTCTGCAGAAATGGTTTGCCACTGCCTTCTTCTGGGCAGTGTCTTTACAAGACGGGTGACCTCAGCCATTACTAATACTCTTCAGAGATTGTCTGCCTGGCATCTGTGGTCGCATAACCAGGATTTGTGATATACACCAGCTGCTCACACGACCATCTGTCACGTGCCGCCATGGCTTCACGTGACCCTGATCCAGAGGGCTAAGCAGGTGCTACACCTTGCCCAAGGGTGACCTGCAGTCTTGCAGAGGGAAGGAGGGCGTTACTCCTTTGGCAGAAATGTACTTCCACCTACCACACCACCCTTTATTTGAAGCAGAGGAACTTATTGCATGATGAAACCTGTGACTGGAGCCTTATATTCTCCTGATTCTATCTCATGTTCTACTTCTGGGACTGTCTTCTTCTACCTTCCCACCGTTCTATCAGTTCAAACCTCCATCACAACTCTATTTTCCAGCACTTCATTCAAATTCTTTCTTTTTCGTGTCAGAAGATCCATGTATTTCTGAATACATTCAGTCAATCAGTGTTTGGAGTTGGGGACCTCCAAAGAATTAATTATTAAAATGATTATTCAACTGCTAATTTACTTACGTAACTCTGTCACCATGGCTGTAATAAATCAGGCTCATTAGCTAACTCTGGCTAACAATCATTTGACTCAGCATCATATGGGTAATGGTGAAAAGCCCACCGTCAATAAGCAACAGATGTCTAGGTTCAGTGTGATTTGGGTTCAAACAAACAGGAAAGTTGGAATGTTCTGTTGGAAATTATGGTGAATGCTGTGTAAGTGCTGCACCATGCAAAGTTATCGTTCACCGGGAAATAATTGACCTTGCTCTGGCATAAAATTAAAGTGAAAGTACATTTACAAGTATTTCAGCTTAACCGAACCGTTAAAAGGGTGAAAAGAAAAATAAAATAGCCCAGCACCCATCTAAATGTGCACATAAGCATTGGAGCTCATTTCTGGAGTAGTCAGGTGTATCGCTTTACTCACAGTGCTTAACCCACATCACCAGCCATGTTTCAAACCTCCCTCAAAGAACATTATGAACAAACTGGCTAACTCAGGGGTATGGGCACTTCCTCCTTGGAGACATTTGTCTGCACAAAGCACTTCTTACAATGGGGTCTCTACTTCAGGCGGAGTTCTGTGAGCACCTTCCCTTGCGCTCTGCTCTGCACCCCTTGCCAATAAAGACCCCAAAACCAGACCACTGTCCCTCTGAAATCTGATCCTGTCCAGCTGTCTTGCATGTTCCATGGCATCGCACCAGATAGAGCGTTACAGAGCGTTACCAATAACAAACCCGATTGGCTGACACAATATTCCTCAGCTGAGCAAATGGCTCTTTATCTAAGCAGAAGCCAAAACATGAGTCTATGATCCTTAACTAACAGAACACCACTGCATTTTGCAGAAAAGCTGCTGAAATCAAATACCTAACTGCATAGCAGTAAAAATAAAATAAAACATGTTCTTAACCGAAGCATTACGTTTAGATACAAGGTTGCACAAAATACCAAGTGAGGTAAATAACATGATATATTTTTAAAAGACACACACAAAATGCTGCAGGAGCTCAGCAGGTCAGGCAGCATCTATGGAGAGAAATAAACAGTCAACATTTCGGGCTGAGACCGCGCTATACTACATTAATTATGTTAACGGTGCTGCTTCCTGCACCCATGCTGAACCCATCAATTTCATCAACTTGGCCTCCAACTTCCACGCTTTCCTCAAATGTGCTTGGTTTGTCTCTGACAACGCTCTCCCTTCTCTTGATTGCTCTGTCTCCATCTCTGGAGGCAGACTATCTACTGACTCTCACAGCTTTCTTGACTATAACTCTTCACACCCTGTCATTTGCAAAAATGCTATTCCCTTTCCTCAACTCCTCTGTCTCCACCACATCTGTTCTCAGGATGTGGCTCACATTCTATTCCAAAATATGTGAGCTGTTCTCCTTCTTCGAGGAATGGAGTTTTCCTTCAGGATGAAGGGCCTCTGTAACTGCAACACTCTATTCTACATTCTGTTATAGCTTTTCCCTTTGTACTATTTTGTCTGGATGAGATGTAAACAAAGTGCTTTACTGACGCAGTACATGTCACAATAATATACCAAATACCAACTAAGCACATGTTTCGGAAAGTAGTCACCATCCAACATTATTCATTTCATTCCCTGGAGCAAAGTTCCTGCTGCCTCAGGGTATCTTCTTGTCACCTCCTTTGTTAGAGAAATGTACAAGTTTGCATGCTTGAGATGTTCACACTAGCAATGGTACTTTCAGAAGATTGATCAACCTCTCACTTTCTTCCATGTATCGACTTTCTGATCTCACTTTCTCATGGTTCATCATCAAAGTCAAGGACACATGCGATCCACTCTAATCTTCTAACCCTTTTCCCATTGGAGATAGACCTCACTTGGTTGCTGGAGATGTTATGTCGGGATATACTTCCCGACATTACATCCCCAGCAGCCAACCGACGTCTATCTCCAGCAAGCAATCATGTCATTTGTAAGGCTATTGAATAGTTCTCTAGAAAAATAAGATGGATTCTTGGAATCTACCTCATTATAATGTCATTTTATTGTTTAGTTGCACTGCACTTTCTTTGTAAATGTTACACTTTATTCTGTATTCTGCTATTGTTTTACCTTGTACAACCTTAATGCACTGTGTAAGAATGCAAAGCAAGACTTTCAAAGTACCACAGTACATGTGACAATAATAAACCAGTTCCAATCCTAATATGTCAAAAGGTGCTTGCACTGTGTAAGCAGCCATTTATTGTAGTGCAGCTGCCAGTCCAGTCAATTACAATTTTAGTTGATATGACTGCACCTGAGATCTCAGTTGGTTTTGAAGTAATCTCTTTCTAAGTCCGTCACCGAAAAGGAGAATGCATTACAGTGAGAAAGCTATGCATATCAAGGGTACATAACCCAAAGCGTCAGTTTCATTACAGCAGCAGTTTGCACAACTTGTACAATTTGTTGTCTTTTTCATGTAGGTTGTTCATCTGACTTTGTTTCTGTACAGTTTTTCATTGATTCTATTGTGCTCCATTGTATTTACTGTGAATGCCTGCAATGCAGCATGGTAACGTAGTGGTTAGCACAACGCTTTGCAGTACAGGCGACGCGGGTTCAATTCCTGATGTGACTTCTAAGGGGTTTGTACGTTCTTCCTGAGACCACATGGGTTTCCTCCGGGTGCTCTGGTTTCCTCCCACAGTCCAAAGATGTACCAGTTGGTGGGTTAATTGGTCATTGTAAATCGTCCTGTGATTAGGTTAAAGTTCAATTGGGGGTTGCTGGGTGGCACGCTGCATCTCAATAAATAAATAAACAAGCAAAGAGGTAGATACAGTGCCTATAAAAAGTACTCATTGTCCTTGGAAGTTGTCATGGTCCTTTGTTTTACAACATTGAATCATAGTGGATTTAATTTGGCTTTTTGACACCGGTCAACAGAAAGACTCTTTCGTGTCAAGGTGAAAACAGATCTCTACAAAGTGATCGAAATTAATTGCAAATATAAAACACAAAATAATTGATTGCATAAGATAGATAGATAAATTAATTAAATCAATCTCGGGGTTGTATATGGTGATATATATGTACAAACGTTTGTACTTCGATAATAAATTTACTTTGAATCTTGAAAACATAGAATCATAGAAGCATAGAAAACCTACAGCGCATACAGGCCTTTCAGTCCACAAAGTTGTGCCGAACATGTCCTTACCTTAGAACGACCCAGGCTTACCCTAAGCCCTCTGTTTTTCTAAGCTCCATGTACCTAGCCAGGAGCCTTTTAAAAGTTCCTATCATTTCCGCCTCCACCTCCGCTGCTAGCAGCCCATTCCACGCACTCACCACTCTCTGTGTAAAAAATTACCCACTTACCCCTGATATCTCCTCTGTACCAACTTCCAAGTGCCAAAAGATAACTCTAAACTTTTTTAATGTAATTTATGGTAATTTTTATTACCATGCACTGCATTGCCACTGTAAAAATCAAATTTTATGTCTGATTTGTATTCTGTATATGGGCCCAGACTATTTGACTCTGAACAGATCTCTCAGTAGAGGGGGAGGTTCAGGTGGACGAATTTATACTGGGAAGTCTGCATTCTGCGAATGAACAGAAATCTAATGATCTACCACTTCTTGGTATTGCAATGAACAAGGGGATAGAAGTGTTCTAGACAAGAAATGGTTTTATTATGCTGCATTTACCCTCTGGAGCACTGTTTATGAAACATTTGTCCTTATTAGTGCTGTCTGTCACCTTATATTTAGGAAAGAAAAGCCCTTTCAAACATACAGATCAATTTATAAACAGAGTGTGTGCGCAAGGCTTGATTTAATATCTTTGAAAATTGCTCTCGCTGAAGTCAGTTAATCTAACACAGAGCAGGGAGCCTTCATAGTTCAAATATTCACTGAATAAACTCACAAAGCAATCAAGAAAGTTTACTCTAACTTCTCATTCCGGTGACAGGAATCTAACTGTAAGCAGACATTATGCTACTTTAGAAAGCTAAGTTGAGTGATTCTCTGAGCACTGTTAAACACAGAGGCAGACATTAGCAGGTAGTCTTGTAATTTGCCTTATAAATCATACTGTCATCACCAGCCAAAGCATATGTTAACTTGCAAAATGAGATAACCTGCTGTGTCACCCTCAAATATACAGCCTTCTCCATTATTAATTAGCACCTCATCAACTGATAAAAGCTGGATCATAAAATCTCCTTGGAGGCACAATTAGTGCACTCAGAGCAAAGCCATTGAAGGAAATGAGTATCAGAATCAGAAACAAGAGAAAATCTGCAGATGCCAAAAATCAAAGTAATACACACAAAGCACTGGAGGAACTCAGCAGGGCAGGCAGCATCTATGGAAATGAATAAACAGTCAACATTTTAGGCTGAGACCCTTTGTCAGGACTCGTGGATGAAGGGTCCTGATAAAGGATCTTGGCCTGAAATGTTGACTGTTTACTCTTTTCCATAGATGCTGCCTGCCCTGCTGAGCTCCTCCAGCATTTTGTGTGTGTTGCTAATATCACTGGTATATGTCGTGAAATTTGTTGTCGTGTGGCAGCAGTACATTGAAATACATGATACACTAAATTACAATAAGTATATATATATATTTCGAAAAGTTAAATTAAGCAAGTAGTACAAAAAGAGGAAAAAATAGTAATTAGGTGGTGTTCATGGGTTCATTGTCCATTCAGAGATCTGATGGCATAGGGGAAGAAGCGGTTTGCTGAAACATTTCAGGTTTCTGTACCTCCTCGCTGTTGGTAGGAATGAGAAGAGGACATGTCCTGGGTGATGGGGGCCCTTAAAGATGGATGCCACCTTTTTGAGGGATTGTACCTTGAAGTGTCCTGGATGCTGGGGAGGCTCGTGCCCATGATGGAGCTGGCTGAGTTTACAACCCTCTGCAACTTATTAAATATTCCAGCCCATCACTGCAATTTTTATGCCATGACAGGACTCCACTTGTACATCTAAACATTGACACAGTGAAATGTGTCACTTGCATCGGGGATCATCTACAACAACGATGAGATGGCCTATGGAGATGCTGGAAGAGCTCAAGACCTGGTGCCAGGCAAGTTATCTCTTCCTCAATGTGAACAAGCTGAAGGAGATGGTTATCACTTCAGGAGAACTCATACCCTCTTCTATCGGCAACACAGTTTTACTGGCACCAACCTACCCACCATCAAACACATACAGTGGCATGCAAAAATTTGGGTACCCCTGGTCAGAATTTCTGTTACTGCGAGTAGCTAAGCGAGTAAAAGATGACCTGATTTCCAAAAGGCATAAAGTTAAAGATGACACATTTCTTTAATATTTTAAACAAGGTTACTTTTTTATTCCCATCTTTTACAGTTTCAAAATAACAAAAAAGGAAAAGGGCCCGAAGCAAAAGTTTGGGCACCCTGCATGGTCAGTACTTAATAACACCCCTTTGGCAAGGGGCTTGTAAACGCTTTCTGTAGCCAGCTAAGAGTCTTTCAATTCTTGTTTGGGGGATTTTCACCCATTCTTCCTTGCAAAGGACTTCTAGTTCTGTGAGATTCTTGGGCTGTCTTGCATGCACTGCTCTTTTGAGGCCTATCCACAGATTTTCAATGATGTTTAGGTCAGGGAACTGTGAGGGCTATGGCAAAACCTTCAGCTTGCACCTCCTGAGGTAGTCCATTGTGGATTTTGAGGTGTGCTTAGAATTATTATCATGTTGTAGAAGCCATCCTCTTTTCATCTTTGGCTTTTTTACAGACGATGTGATGTTTGCTTCCAGAATTTGCTGGTATTTAATTGAATTCATTCTTCCCTCTACCAGTGAAATGTTTCCCGTGCCACTGGCTGCAACACAAGCCCAAAGCATGATCGATCCACCCCCATGCTTAACAGTTGGAGAGGTGTTCTTTTCATGAAATTCTGCACCCTTTTTTCTCCAAACATACCTTTGCTCATTGTGGCCAAAAAATTCTATTTTAACTTCATCAGTCCACAGGACTTGTTTCCAAAATGCATCAGGCTTGTTTAAACGTTCCTTTGCAAACTTCTGATGCTGAATTTGTGGTGAGGACGCAGAAAAGGTTTTCTTCTGGTGACTCTTCCATGAAGGTCATATTTGTGTAGGTGTCGCTGCACAGTAGAACAGCGCACCACCACTCCAGAGTCTGCTAAATCTTCCTGAAGGTCTCTTGCAGTCAAACAGAGGCTTTGATTTGCCTTTCTAGCAATCCTATGAGCAGTTCTCTCGGAAAGTTTTCTTGGTCTTCCAGACCTCAGCTTGACCTTCACCGTTCCTGTTAACTGCCATTTCTTAATTACATTACGAACTGAGGAAACGGCTACCTGAAAATGCTTTGCCTTATAGCCTTCTCCTGCTTTGTGGGCGTCATTTATTTTAATTTTCAGACAGCTAGGCAGCTGCTTAGAGGAGCCCATGGCTGCTAATTGTTGGGACAAGTTTTGAGGAGTCAGGGTATTTATAAAGCTTTGAAATTTACATCACCTGGCCTTTCCTAACAATGAACAAACCATAGCCCTAACAAGCTAATTAAGGTCAGAGACCTCGGTAAAAGTTATCTGAGAGCTCAAATCTCTTGGGGTGCCCAAACCTTTGCATGGTGCTCCTTTCCTTTTTTTCACTCTAAAATTGTACAAAACAAAAATAATACACTTATCTTGCTTAAAATGTTGAAAAGAATGTTTCATCTTTAACTTTATGACTTTTGGAGATCAGTTCATCTTCTACTCACTTAACTATTCACAGTAACAGAAATTTTGACCAGGAGTGCCCAAATTTTTGCATGCCACTGTATGTACTAAAAGATGCCGGAAAAGGGCCAGTAACATCATGAAGGATCCCACCCACCCTGTTAATGGCCTGCTTGTCCCACTCCAATCAGGGGGAAAGCTACATAGCATCCATGCCAGGACCACCAGACTCAAAAACAATTACTTCCCCTAAGACTGAGCAGCACCTCCACCTACTAACCTACTACCACCGGTCATTTCCTGTCAGAATCACTTTATATATAGATACGCCTCTACCTAGCATCACTTTATGTACACAAAGCTTTGAAATGTATTAAATTCTAAAGGGATTGGACAGGCTAGATGCAGGAAGATTGTTCCCAATGTTGGGGAAGTCCAGAACGACAGTTTAAGGATAAAGGAGAAGCCTTTTAGGACCGAGATGAGGAGAAACTTCTTCACACAGAGAGTGGTGAATCTGTGGAATTCTCTGCCACAGGAAACAGTTGAGGACAGTTCATTGGCTATATTTAAGAGGGAGTTAGATATGGCCCTTGTGGCTAAAGGGATCAGGGGGTATGGAGAGAAGGCAGGTACAGGGTTCTGAGTTGGATGATCAGCCATGATCATACTGAATGGCGGTGCAGGCTCGAAGGGCCAAATGGCCTACTCCTGCACAGATTTTCTATGTTTCTACGTTTCTATACAGTCAATGTTTATAACTTACCTTATGTATTTATATTTATCATCTTATAATGCTTTATTGCGTTCAAAATTCAAAGTAAATTTATTATCAAACTACATATATGTCATCATACACAACCCTGAGATTATTTTTCTCAGGGTTGTGTTATTTAGCTTTTTTGTGCTGTATCAGATCCAGAGTAACAAATATTTATTCTTCTTTGTGTACTGGAAAATAATATTAAGCAATCTTGAATCTCTTGGATGTGCTGGGGGCAGCCCGCTAGTGTTGCCACACTTCTGGAACCAACACAACATGCCCACAGCTTACTAAACCCAAGTGTGCCTCTTTGGAATGTGGGGCAGAACCCAGAGCACAGAAAGGAAACCCACATGGTCACAGGGAAAACAGTGTGTTCTTCAACTCAGTGTAGTATCCACAGACAAGGAAATGTACCATCCTTACCTAATGTGACCCACTTGTGAGCTCCAAACTAAGTATAATATACAGTTGTACCATAGAAAAGGTAAAAGTAAATTTATTATCAAAGTACATATACGTCACCATATACAATCCTGAGATTCATTTTACTGCGAGCATATTCAATAAATTCATAACTCTGTAATGCTGTCCAGATACATCACAGCTTGGTACAGCAACTGCTCAGTCCAAGACTGGAAAAAGCTATAGAGAATTGTGAAAACAATCTGGTCTATCCTGCAAGTCAGCTTCCCCTCTGCTGACAAAGAGATTCTGCAGATGCTGGAAATCCTGAGCAGCACACACAAAGTGCTGGAGGAGCTCAGCATGTCAGGCAGCAGCTACGGAGCGAAATAAACCGTTGATACCCTTCATCAGAATTGAGACGGTGAACCACCAGCCTCTAGGACAGCTCCTGTTCAGTTGCTATCACACTCTTTAATGGAATTCTTGCTTGGTAAAAGATGAATTCTTGATCCCTGAGTCCACAGTTCTGTACGAAAGTCTTAGGCACATATTTCTAGCTAGGGTGGCTCGGACTTTTGCACAGTATTATAGTAATTTTATGTATTGCACTGTACTGCTGCTGTAAAAAAAAATCATGACCTATGTGAGTGATGATAAATCTGATTCTGATACGGGTCTCTACTGTGGACTGAGAGTGGGAAGGGAGCAGGGAGAGGGGAATCATAGTTGGGAAAAGGGGAAGGGAGGGGGGAGGGAGCGGGAAGCACCAGAGGGACATTCTGTAATGGTCAATAAACTAATTGTTAGAAATCAAATTACTTTGCCTGGTGTCTCAGGGCTTGATGTGTCTGCACCCACACCATTCCCCCCCCCCCCTGGCAATCCTTATGTAGATGTGCCTAAGACTTTTGCACAGTACTGTACCTCAGTTTTGCCTTTGCAGTTTTTTGATCTGTCTGCACTACACTTTCTCTGTAACTGCAACATTTTATTCTATGTACAGTGGTTTTACTACTGCAGTGTATTAATGTATGAAATGATCAGTCTGGGTGGTATACAGACGAAAGCTTTTCACTGTATGCTAGGATCTTAGTCTCAAGTTATTGAGGTTTTTGTGTTCAATTCCTTCTTAGTTAGAGACATGAGTGCTAATAGCCTTTGCTAGAGTTGGTCCAAGTCCAGCAATGAAAACACAAAGAAGTCATAAAATCTAAAGTGGCACTTGGCATCAACTAAACTGAAAGAATTATTGCTTCAATTAAAATTGCCCCAGTCCGTCCATCACTGAATCTTAGTGTCACGATAATATTTTAGAAGTTCCTTTCAATTTTGTTTTATATTTATTTTGAGATATAGCATGGTAACAGGCTCTTCTGGCCCAACGAGCCCACACTACCCAATTACATCTACATGACCAATTAACCTATTAACATGCACTGTCCATTTGTGGAAAATGGAAGGAAACCAGAGCACCTGGAGGAAACTTATGCAATTATGGGGAAAATGTGCAAACTCCTGACAGAGAGCGACGGGAATTGAACCCTGGTCACTGGCACTGTAATAGCTAACCGTTATGTTACCATGGCACCCCTTAATTCATGCAAGATATAAACCATGTAAATTAAATTCTAATTTACCACAAGAACCACTTTCTTGTCTTACTGGAAGTCTAGCAAACCTCACTAAATTAATTCCTGTGCTAACAGATTTGAGGAGAGATTAATCAGATTAATCTTACATTCTCCATCATTTAGAAGAGCAGCTATCTCATTAAAAGTTTAGAAGTCTGAGATGACTTGTCAGAGTGAATGCTAAGAGCCACTTTCCTCAGACAGGAAATGTTGTAAGGAAGGGGTTAGGCATTTTGGACTGAGATGAGGAAAGATTCCATCATTCAGCAGGCAATGAGCTTCCCGTGCCCACAAAATACTGAACCTCTCTTCCTAGGGTTAAGCACAAGGGGTGTATTCACTTGGGTGGTACACTAAGAGGAAAAGCATGATCCAAGAATGAGTTAAAGCCAGAGATGTAGAAGGGTGATTTCTGGAGAAAGGGAAAGAAAAGCAGAATGTATTTGTGTATTTCTCTCTACATAAAAAAATGCTCAGCCATCAGCTTGAGTATTCAAACACGATGGATTGTTGAAGTTTTAACAGAAAACACAATATTATGTTGACAGTAAGAACTTAATTCAACAAAGCACCAACCATGTAAACTGACAACGCGTTGACTTACAACTACATTGCAGATTTATTAATTCAGGAACCGAACGTCAACACTTCGGTACTGCAGGCATAAACCTGAATGGTTTATTACAAAAGGATGTGCATTCTCATAATTTCAAAGAGATTTGAATTTACATCAGTGACTTTGGTCTCTTGATTACAGCATTTTAAACACAGCGTAACCATCACACAGGGGGATAAAGTTTGGGGGCAGTAACAAAGTGATAAAAAACATTTTGTTCTTGTTGTACTTGTTGGATTATGGTGCTTATTTGTTCATTATGCAACGTGTCGTATGACGTGGGCGATTGTGGTCATGATCGTCTGCCATTGCTTTCTTTACAAAATGGGTGACCCCAACTAGCATCAATACTCTTCAGAGATTGTCTGCCTGGCATCACCAGGATTTGTGATATGCACCAGTAATACTACGACAATCCACCACCTGCTCCAATGACTTCACGTGATCAGAGGCAGGTGGGGGTGGCTGCTACACGGGTGCTACACCTTGCCCAAGGATGACTTGCAGTCTAGCAGAGGGAAAGAGCACCTTACACCTCCTTTGATAGAGACGTATCTCCACCCTGTCACACCGATTACAGTGCATAATTGCTATTTTTCTTGCACGTTTCTTGCAGTTTAACTTTGCAATGCTTGCTTGTATTCCTTTTATATAATCATCCATATGCAATATAATGGTTCAGTGACTTTTCCAATTGCATCTATATTTTTCTAGAAGCTTCGTAGTTTTCTGCCGGTTTCCCGCCACTTGAATCTCGCGACTTTATAGATTAATTGTTAGCAGTGAAATTTTGTTTCCTCTGGTCTGTGTATGAAACATAGAAACATAGAAACTAGAAAACCTACAGCACAATACAGGACCTTGGGCCCACAAAGCTGTGCCAAAAATGTCCTTGCCTTAGAACTACCAAGGCTTACCCATAGTCCTCTATTTTTCTAAGCTCAGTGTATCCATTCAGGAGTCTCTTAAAAGACCCTATCGTTTACGCCTCCACCACCACCGCCGGCAGCCCATTCATTCCACGCACTGACATACCCCTGACATCTCCTCTGAACTTACTTCCAAGCACCTTAAAACTGTGCCCTCTCGTGCTAGCCATTTCAGCCCTGGGAAAAAGCCTCTGACTATCCACACGATCACTGCCTCTCATCATCTTATACGCCTCTATCAGGTCACCTCTCACCCTCCGTCGCTCCAAGGAGAAAAAGCTGAGTTCACTTAACCTATTCTCATAAAGCATGCTCCCCAATCTAGGCAACATCCTTGTAAATCTCCTCTGCACCCTTTCTATGGATTTCCACGTCCTTCCTGTAGTGAGGCGACCAGAACTGAGCACAGTACTCTAAGTGGGGTCTGACCAGGGTTCTATATAGCTGCAACATTACCTCTCGGCTCTTAAACCCTGGTCAGACCCCACTTGGAGTACTGTGCTTGATTCTGGTCACCTCACTACAGGAAGGACGTCGAATTACATATCCTTCAAGAGAACCACAATCTTGTTCTGGTGTGGAGGCTTGTGTGCCTCAACAACCAAGAGAATTATGTTGCCTGGAGTCAGGGCTTTATGCTTTGGCCCTTGGAAGGGTCATCCCATGCCAAACAGGTTAAAGGGCGGAGGCCAGACTAGAAGTGGTCTACCGGTCCTCCAGGTTTGGGGGTTCGACACAGGGTTACAACCCTAATGGCAAAACAAAACAGTTACGGAAACAGCAATGAAGAATCCTTCTACATCTGAGTATGATGCTATTCCTGAGTCTCCAGCTGGAACTTGCATGAGTGACAGTAGTGAAAACTGAGCTACTGATACAATGAAGAAAGCCCTGGACACCCCCAGATATGGAGGATCTTCAATGCTACCCTAAAGGTAAGCAGTGTAACAGGCAGCAGAGAGAGAAACTATATAGATTTTATTGATTATACCTATAGCTATACCTATACCCATACCTATAAGTGTGGGGTGGTTCATTTTGGTAGGTCAAGTATGATGGCAGAATAATGGATTAATGGCAAGACTCTAGGCCGAGGGATTTTGGGGTCGTGTCCATGCTACACAGGTTGGCTCTGTGGTTAAGAAGGCCAGCAATATCATGAAGGATCCCACCCATCCTTCTTATGGACTGCTCCCATCAGGGAAGAGGCTATGTAGCATCCATGCCAGGACCACCAGACTCAAAAACAGTTACTTCCCACAAGCTGTCAGACTGATCATCAGCTTCACCATTCACCCACACCACCACCACTATATATACATCACCTAGCGTCACTTTGGATGCAGGACTGCGCAAAAGTCTTTGCACATATTTATCGCTGGGGTACCTGAGAAGTTTGCACGGTACGGTAGTAATTTTCATGTATTGCACTGTACTACTGCTGCAAAATTTCATGACATATGTGAGTGATGATAAACTTGATTCTGATATGTGTTTCTACTGTGGACTGAGATTGAGAAGGGAGCAGGGAGAGGGGAATCATGGTTGGGAAAAGGGGAAGGGAGAGGGGAGGGGTGGGAAGCACCAGAGACACATTCTGTAATGATCAATAAACCAATTGTTAGGAATCAAATTACCTTGCCTGGTGCCTCAGGGTTGGGAGTGTCTGGCCTCATGCCCGACTCCCCCACCACACCGTCCCTGGCACTTCTTCTCTGTCACCTGTCTACAACCCTCTCCACTCTCACTGTTCTGAACATACTTTGCTCCCCCCAGATTTGCAAACTTGCTGTCAGATCCACATTGTCCACATTGACAAATAAAGTATTGCGCAAAACCCTTAGGCACTCTAGCTGTATATATATATATGTGTGTGTGTATATATATATATAAAACTTTTGCACAGTACTGTATATACAACCAGTCTATGTATATAACATTGTGTTTTATAGGATTGCTTTAATGTTGTTTTGGTTTTTTATAGTGTTCTTTATCCTTATTGAGTTTTTAAAATTATGTTTCAGATCCAGAGTAACAGTTATTTTGTTCGCCTTTTCACTCGTGTACTGAAGAATGACAATAAACAATCTCGAATCTTGAATCTTGAAAACACATTAAATATTTTAAAAAGCTATCCATTGTGTTACACACCACTCACCATCACTTACTGCTCCTGAAAATATGCACTTGTGTTTGTTTTGCTTGGATGTGTATTTGCAATGGTACATTTACTCAGCTCAAGTACTTCAAATTCTTTTCAGTGCCCAGAACCCCATATTCCCATTTACAAGGGTCTGAAAACACTTTGACAGTACAGTATGACTCATTTCGAATATGGTTCCACTGTTTGAAGTTTGAATAAACTTTATTATTGTTTCTGCTCTGAAATATGTTTGAATAAGACTGAATGAGACTGCTGTCTGAAGCAGTTTGTTGAAAAAGTTTAATGACTTAGAAATCTACTCTCACTGCAATGATGACAATAAGAAGGAAATCTGATTAGAAGCAGAAATTCCTTTATGAGAATGATTCCAGGATTGAAAGGGTTAACGTATAAGAAGTGTTTGATGCCTCTGGGCATGTACTCATTAGAGTTTAAAAGAAAAAGAGAGATCTGATTGAAATTCTATCGCATATTGAAAAGCCTAGATAGAGTGGGTGTGCGGAGGACATGGTGGAGCAGTTTAGGATCAGAGTCTCAGAATAGATGGACATCCCTTTAGAACAGAGATGAAGAGAAATTTCTTTAGCCAGAAGGTGCTGAATCTGTGGAATTCAATGCCCAAGATGCTAGTAGAGGCCATGTCTTTAAGTATATTTAAAGCAGAGGTTGATAGGTTTTTGATTAGTCAGGTCATTAAAGATTATGAGGAGAATGGTGTTGAGAGGGATAATAAATCAGCCATAATCTTGATGGGATGAATGGCCTAATTCTTCTCCTATGTCTTATGGTGTTTTGGTATGCCTGGGTTTAAAAAGCAGAACAGAGTCCATTATCAAATGATCACATCCTCTGAGCTGCATTCTGGCTAGTTTCTTAAATAATTGGATATAGAGTAAGCCTTGCCATTTTCCAGGGAGCGCAATGTTCTCGCTGACCTTCTCTGCCTTCACCAGTCAGGCAGGGTCAAAGTTCAACAGCAATATTAAAGATGATGAAGATTAGGATGGGTGATTATAACTGGAAGCTTGGGTTGAATTGATTTTATGAGGTAAGAATGTATTGGGAACCGAAGAAACAAGTGCTGAATCATGCAGTGATCTTGTACAAGAGACAAGACCCATTTTTATGGTTGATTGAAGTTAATTGAAGAAAGTTTGCAAAAGCAGTCACAATAAATAATACTCAGAATAGCATGGATCCTGACAACCTCTGAATGCCAAGGTGTTTTTTTTAATCTCAGAGGAGAGGACATTTTTTTAGATGATTTATTGTGCAGTCAAATTATTAGCAAACAGACTATCAGGGTCAACATGAAAACCTTGACTTCATGTTTAGAGAAACTTGATATGTTTCTGGTGCAATGATTTGACGTCTTGGCTGCAGGGTGTTAAGATGGTGTTTAAATTCATTGATGGAGATGAAGAGATTCTGCTCAGGTTGTTAGATTTATCTAAGTTCTGATCTGCCTAAAGATAATATTGTAATGAATAATTTCTTAGATCGATTAAACTTTCCTACATTTTCTGATGATAATCGAAAATTGCTGGATCAACCCATTTCTTATGAGGAAATTGCCGAGGTTGTTCACTCTTAGCACTCGGGGAAGGCTTCGTGTCTTGATGGATTTTCTGGAGAGTTTTATAAGGCTTTTTCCTCTTTGCTTATACCTCACTTGTATTCAGTCCTTTTGGATTCTTTTAAATTAGGTAGGTTGCCACAATCTTTTTATGAAGCCTCTATTTCGCTTATTCTTAAAAAGAATAAGGATCCAACTGAATGTTCTTCTTATAGACCAATTTCCTTACTTAATGTTGATACTAAAATTTTATCTAAACTCTTGGCTCGTAGGACTGAAAATCTTTTGCCATCTATTATTTCTGATGATCAGACTGGATTTATCAAAAAATGATACTCCCACTTTAATATTCGTCGTTTATTGAATGTTTATTTATTCTCCTTCGAAAGAGATATCAGAATGTGTGATATCCTTAGATGCTGAGAAAGCCTTTGTTCCGGTCGAATGGAATTATTTATTTAAAACTTTAGGAAAATTTAACTTTGGGCCCGATTTTGTTCAATGGATTAAATTATTTTATTTATTTCCCTCTGCTCAGGTTCTTACTAACTCTCAGAATTCTAAACCATTTAAACTTCAAGGTTGTCCTTTGAGTCCTTTGCTTTTTGATTTGGTCTTAGAACCTTTAGCTATTGTTTTCCAGGAATCTAATGATATCACTGGTATTTTAAGGAGGGGTATTACTCACAAAGTGTTGCTTTATGCAGATGATCTTTTGCTCTACATTTCTAACGTGGAGTCTTCTTTACCTTCCGTACTTTCTTTACTCTTCTGCTTTAGTTAGTTTTCAGGATATAAACTTAACTTTCATAAGAGTGAACTTTTCCCTTTGAATAAATTTGTATTAATTAATACTAACCTTTCTTTTAAAATCGTAAGAAATCAATTTACTTATTTGTGCTTAACAATTACTAGGAATTATAAATTCCTTTTTACAGAAAATTTTTCTACACTTCTGAATTATGTTAAGAAGGCACTATCAAATTGGTCACCCCTCTCTTTATAGTTGATTGGCCGAATTAATTCTAATAAAATGAATATTTTGACTAAAGTTCATATTTATTTCAGGCCGTACCTGTTTTTATTCCTAAATCCTTTTTTGATTCTCTGGATTCTATTATATCTTCTTCTATACGGAAAAATAAAATTTCTCGATTAAATAAAGTTCATCTTCAAAAAGCTAAAAATAATGGAGGTTTAGCCTTACCTAATTTTAGGTTTTATTACTGGGCAGTCAATATACGGAATCTTACGTTTTGGTTATATTAATCGAGAGGTCTGTCTGGTTTGGGTTTCTTTAGAAGCTAATTCTGTTAATAAATTTTCTATCATTTCTCTTCTCGGACCCTCAATTCCTTTATCTTTAAGTAATTTAATTGATAATTTTGTAGTTAAACACACCTTGAGGATTTGGGTACAATTTAGAAAATATTTTGGTTTATTGAGTTTTTCACTTTCAAGTCCCAGTTTTTCTAACTATTATTTTAAAAATTCTATGACTGATGTAGTTTTTAAAGAGTGGAATAGATTGGGTATTAAATGTTTTCAGGACTTGCTTGTTGGAGATAGTCTCTCTTCATTTAAATAATTGTCTGCTAAGTATAGCCTACCCCAAACTCACTTTTTTCGATATTTACAATTTAGAGACTTATTGCATTTTCAAGTACATACATTTCCTAAAAGTTCAGATAAGAATTTACTTGATACAATTTTTAATTTGAAACCCTTCCATAATGGATCTATATCTAATATTTATGGTCTGTTGTTGGGAATGAGAAATATTCCTTTAGACAAAATTAAACATCTCTGGGAACAGGATTTACAGATTCCAATTTCTGAGGATACATAGAATGAAATTTTTAATTTGGTTAATACCTCATAGTTATGTGCCCATCATACCCTTCTACAATTTAAAGTGTTTCATAGGGCCCACATGACTAAAGATAAGCTCTCTCGTTTTTATTCGGATATATCTCCCTATTGTGATAGATGTAACAATGGAGAAGCTTCACAAATTCATGTTTTCGACTTGTCCGAGTCTCGAAAAATATTGGAAGGAAGTATTCCAAACTTTTTTGGTGCTTTTTAAAGTAAATTTTAAATCTAATCCTTTGACTGCCTTATTGGGTATTGTTGGAGGAAATTATATTATTTTGGAGTCACATGATTTGCATATTTTGGCCTTTATTTCTCTTATAGCTAGGAGGGCATTGTTGCTTAAGTGGAAGGATGCAACCCTGTCCACTCATACTCATTGATTAAATGATGTTATGTCATGCTTTAATTTAGAGCAGATTCGCTGTACAATTTCTGAACCTAGACAAGATTTTTTAACATTGTGGGGACCTTTTTGAATTATTTTCAAAATCTTTGATTTGCTATTAAGCACAGATGTTGGCTAACAATATGTTTTATTATATGATAAGGAATTTTTCCTTTTTTTTAACCAAACAGCTGTTTTTTTTCTGGTAGTGGGTTTAGATTTTTCTTGTATAATAAAATTATCTCTTTTCAATATTATGTTTAAGCTTAATGTATACGGATATGGAGTAGAGAGACTATATTTGTGATTACAATATATTGTAATTGATGTATATTATATATCCTACTGTACTCTGTATTCTTTTATGTAAGAAATCAATAAAAATATTAAAAAAGAAAGATTTATCTGTTCACCCAGTAGCAGGCACAGTCAATTAATTCTCACCTGCCTTGTTTGTTTCTTTGATTGCAAGTGAAAAGAATGTTACAGAAGTAAGAAACATATGAAAGAAAATTATAAAATTATTCAGCTCCATCATGGGTACTAGCCTTTGTAGTGTCCAGGACATCTTCAAGGAGCGATGCCTCGGAAAGGTGGCAATGATCTTTCAGGACCCCCACCAACCAGGGCATGCCCACTTCTCATTGTTACCATCAGGAAGGAGGTACAGAAGTCTGAAGGCACACACTCAGCAATTCAGGAACAACTTCTTCCCTTCTGCCATCCAATTTCTAAATGTCCTTTGAAGCCATGAATACGACCTCACTTTATTATTTCTGTATTTGCACTATTTTAAATTTAACTATTTTATGTATATATATATACCTATTGTAATTGACTTATTTACTTATATTTTTTTCTATATTTATCATGTACTGCATTGTACTGCGGTCGCTAAGATAACATATTTCACGACACCTGCTGGTGATATCAAACCTGATTCTGATTCTGAACAAGTTCACACTACTTGAGTCTGTAGAAAGAATTATCTGATTGATACCACTCCTTATTGACTCTTTCATATTTTATAGAGATAATGCTAAAGATATTGTTACTTTGAAGAGGATTTCTGCCTTCTCTGCAGGGTTCTGATTTCAGATTCCACAATACTCACTATTGTCCAGTAGCACTTACATCCACTGTGATAATGTGCTTTCAGGGGTTGGTGATGAAACATATCAACTCCTGCCTGAGAAGCAACTTGGACCCTCTCCAATTTGCCTACTGTCACAACAGGTAAAGAGCAGATGGCATTTCATTGCCCCTTCACTCAACCTTGAAACATCTGGACAGTGAAGATGCATACATCAGGACACTCTTTATCAAGTACAGCCTTGCATTCAATAATATCATCCCCTCAGAACAAATTAATGTGCTCCAAGACCAAGCCTCAATAGTACCTTGTCCACCTAGGTCCTTGTGCAACTGGATCTTCAATTTCCGTACTTACAGCCTCCGGTCGGTTCAGATTGTCAACAACATCTCCATAATCTCCAACAGCCCAGGTGCATCACAAAGCTCTGTGCTTTGTCCTCTGCTGTACTCGCTTTACAGTTATGACTGTGAGGCTAAGCACAGCTCCAATGCCATATTTAAGTTTGCTGACACACCACTGTCATAGGCTGAATCAATGGTAGTGATGAGTCAGCCTATAGGAGCGAGACTGAAAACCTGGCTGGGTGGTACCACAGCAACAACCTCTCATCAAGACCAAGGAGCTGATTATTGAATTCAGGAGGAAACTGGAGGTCTATGAAGCAGTTCTCATCGGAGGATCAGGGGTAGAGAGAGTCAGCAACTTTAAATTCCTTGGTGATATTATTTCAGATGATCTTTCCTGGGTCCAGTATGTAATTACCACTTGAAGAAAGCACAGCAGCACCTCTACTTTCTTAGTACTTTGTGAAGATTTGACATGTCATCTAAAACTTCCATAGATGTGTGGTGGAGAGTATACTGACTGGTTGTGTCACGTCTTGGTATGGAAACACCCTTGAACGGAAGCGCCCACAAAAGGATTTGACATAGCCCAGTCTAACATGGGTAAAGCATTCTCCACCATTGAGCACATCTGCAGGGAGTGCTGTCACAGGAATGCAGCATCCACCAAGGACCCCCACTATTCAGGTCATCCTCTCTTCTTGCTGCTGCCATCTGGAAGGAGGTACAGGAGCCTCAGGATCCACACCATCAGGTTCAGGAATAGTTATTACCCTCAACCATCAAGCTCCTGAACCAGAGGGATAACTTCACTCAAATTCACTCACCTCAGTGTTGATTCCACAACCAATTGACTCACTTTCAAGGAATTTTCAACTAATGTTCTCAATACTTATTGCTTACTTATTCACTATTATTACGTTTTCTTTTTGTACTTGCACGCCCTTTGCTGTCTTCGGCACACGTTGGTGTTTGTCCATCTTGTGAGCAGTTTTACATTGATTCTATTGTGTATCTTTGCATTTACTGTGAATGCCCGCAAGAATCTCAGGGTTGTATATGGTGACATTTACTCTACATACTTTGATAATAAATTTACTTTGAACTCTGAACTTTCTCATGTATTAACACAACGTTTTGCATATTCTTAATGCAAAGGATGTTTACAGATGTAAGATGTGAGTTCACGCACCACTCTGGATATTGGGGTACTAATACTGACCTTAATGATAACAATGTCAGAATCAGATGGAATCCTTTCGATCCATTGAAATACTGCTAGATATGTCGGTAAATCAAAATGGTTTATTATTGTCACATATACCAAAGTACAGTGGCAATCTTTGTTTTGCATGCCATCCAGACAGATTATTTCATTACGAGGGGTGATTGATAAGTTTGCAGCCTAAGGTAGAAGGAGTCAATTTTAGAAAACCTAGCACGTTTATTTTTCCTGCATGTACACACTTGTCCAACGGTCGTGGAGCATACGGATCCCTTCTTTGTAGAACTCGGTGTCTTGGACCTCCAGAAGTGGTCCACAGCAGGGATGATTGATGTTTGTGGCCTAAGGTGGAAGGAGATGAGTTATTAACTTCAAACTTTCTGCATTTTCCCTCAAAGTGTTGAACTGCACGTGCATGTAATGAGAGCTGTATAACTCATCTCCTTCTACCTAGGCCACGAACTTATCAATCACCCCTGCTGTGAACCACTTCTACAAAGAAGGGATCCGTATGCTCCACGACCGCTGGACTAAATGTGTACATGTAGGAGGGGACTATGTTGAAAAATAAATGTGCTAGGTTTTCTAAAATTGACTCCTCCTATCTTAGGCCACAAACTTATCAGTCACGCCTCGTACAACAGTGCATTGAAGTAGTGGAAGGGAAAAGCAGTAACAGAAAGTACAGAGCAGGGAGACAATATGGTGAAAGTCCATAACAAGGTAGATGGTGAAGTGAAGAGTCCACCTTTTTGTACTAGGGCACCATTCAGCAGTCTTGTTGCAGATTTCCAGAACAAGACCCACTGTGTGAAAAAAACATTTTCAGCCTCATGATTGCATCTGAAGCAATTACAACATGGTACAGGTCTTTCAACGCATGATGATGTGCCAACCTTTCAACCTACTCTGACGTCAACCTAACCCTTCTCTCCCATGTTCACCTCAATTTCAGCAGATACCTAAAGGGACCCGAGGCAGAGGTGATACCATTGTTCAAGGAAGGTGTAGGGTGATCAAAGGGCTGAACAGATGGGTGAATATCAAAGAGACTGTTCACATGCTGGGGTGGACCTGCCTGTGGGATAGGGCTGGACAACCTGGGGGTAGTGAAGTCCAACAGCAAATACAAGGAGACCGATAATACCAAAAAGCCATAGGGTTTGCTTCACCATTCAATCATGGTTGATTTATTTAATTTTTAGATTTATTTATTGAGATACACCATTGAATAGGCCCTTCTGGCACTTCGAGAGTCTCCATCCAGCACCCCTCGATTTAACTTTAGCCTAATCACAGGACAATTTACAATGACTAATTAACTCACCAACCTACCAAACCAGAGCACCAGAGGAAACCCACATGGTCATGTGGAGAACGTCCCAACTCCTTACAGGCAGCGGCGGGAATTGAACCCAGGTTGCCTGTACCGTAAAGCGTTGTACTAACCATTACATGCCCCAGCATGCCAGTTGCCTCTGTTCTTTACCTTGTGCCATTTAGTTTACTTTCATGATGGAAAAGTTCAAGTTCAAGTTTATTGCCATAGACATGCATGAACAGGGCATAAATGCCATGAAAATTAGTTGTTTTGTGGCAGCAGGACAATACATTACATACTGTACTATACATAAGATTACCGCAGTGCTTTGCATGCCTTAGGCTCACTAGCTATATATATATATATATATATGTGTGCGCAGGATATGTGTGTGTGTGTGTGTGTGTGTGAGAGAGAGAGACTGAGAAAGAAATATCATTATATCCTCAAAATGTAAAGTCTTTCCTAATACTTTCATACAGAAATATAGAGAGGTTCTGGAAAGCACAGAGTGCTCACCATAAACTACAGAATATTTCTCAGATGCAGAAAAACATTGCTATTGCTGAAGGGTTCACTTTTTTTTTGTTTAACATTTTTTTACTAAACAAGATTTGTTTAGCAAAACCAAAGAATTGCTTGTAATTTAGATTAATTGCACTTAAATTGTTTGTGGTTCTCATTTAAAGTATAATATTCATTAGAATTCCATCTGTCATCCAGAAATAACTGATGAAAAGCAAGCCTCATTAACATTTCTTAAACATCCTTGAGCTTCTGTGTTTGCTAGAGTCAAACTGGTGGCTGGATTGCAGACTCTTCCATTTGCTGGGTGAGGGGAGCTTTCGTTGGAGCCCTCCTCTAATAGGCTCACCCTACCTCTACACGGGATTGTACGTTTGTCACACTGAGGGAGGTCATACAGCTCAGCTATAAGCTCAGAAAAAATTATCCCAGTCCCCTTCTCCTTCTGCATGGCTCTCTCAGGCTCATCCAATTTCTTCCTGAACGCAACACACAAAGCACTGCAGGATCTCAGCAGATCAGGCAGCATCTGAGGAAGGAAATGGACAGTCAAAGTATTGGGTCAAGATGCTTCACTGGAACTGAAACAGCAAATATAAAAAGGCTGAGTGAAGGCATAGATCTGCAGTCTTTTGTGTCTCCATCTTGGCCTTGCTTATTGACTCTGTCTCTAGTACTCATTTACTTACTAAATTATGCAGTATGAAACGAGGCTTTTTGCTCAACTCATCCATGCAAGCCCTCTCTGCCCTTGTTTAGCTCATAGTTGTATCCATGTACTTACAGTACTGTGCTAAAGTCTTCGGCTACTGCAATAATTTTGGGTATTACACTGTACTGCTGCCACAAAAAAAATCAAATTTCATGACATATGTGAGTGATGATAAACGTGATTCTGATATGGATCTTATTGTGAACTGAGAGTGGGGAGGGGGCAGGGAGAGAGGGATTATGGTTCAACGATTCAGGCAGAGTTTCTTCCTCTCTGCCATCAAATTTCTGAATTGGCATTGCGCCAATGGTAGTGTGCTCTACCTCACTACCTTTTTGCATAACTTATTTAATTTGAATTTTATATACCATATATATCAGAATCACTGGCATATGTCATGAAATTTGGTGTCTTTGTAACAGCAATACAAGGCAGTGTATAATGATAAAATAACTGTGAATTAAAGTAAGCATATATATATTAAATAGTTAAATTAAATCATCACCATTGTCATCAGGTGCCGTGCCCAGTTTGAGCTTTGACTGCCATGGCCCACACACTCCTGTTTCCAGTCAAGTGGATCAATTCATTGGTATTCATTTCCAGTTCTCTGGCTGCTGTCTCCATCATCATTTCTCTTTGCCTTCCTCTTGCTTTCTTCCCTTCAATCTTTCCCATAATTACTGTGCATTCTAACTCCTCTTTCCTAATCACATGTCCAATGAAGTCACGTTGCCGTTTCATGATCTCATACATTATTTCTTTCTTTGTGCTTGATCCGCTCATGACATCCTTATTAGATATTCGTTTTGTCCATGATATTCTTGGCACTCTCCTCAAAAACCACATCTCTGCTGTTTCAATTCATTTCCTCATGTTACTAGATATTGTTCAACATTCTGAGCCATATAACATAACTGGATAAACGTAACATTTCAGTGTTCTGAGACGGGTTGTCATGCCTAGTTTAGTATTGGTCAGTATACTCTTCATTCTCGTAAAGGTGTCTTTTGCCATCCCTATTCTTCTTTTGATGTCCATATCGCACCTGCCATCCGATGTCACCCAGCTTCCTAAGTAGCAAAAGTTCTGTACTTATTTTATCTCTTTCCCATTTATTCTCAGCCTGCAGATAGGATTCTCCTTCTTTTTGGATTTCACCATACATTCTGCCTTTTTGCAATTGATAGATAGACCAATTTTTGCACTTTCTTCAACAACTATATCAATTAAGTTTTGTAGTTCTTCCTCCGTATTTGCAATTAACACAGTGTCATCTGCATGTCTAAAATTATTGATGTTTTCACCATCAACTTTGATTCCCAAGATGTCTCTTATTTTTTGTAATATTGTTTCACTGTACACATTAAACAAATAGGGGAGAAAACACACCCTTGTCTAATGCCTCTCTTGATTTTCGTAACCTGACTCACTTCTCCATCTATTCTTACAGCGGCAGTTTGTTCCTAGTACAGAGTTTTGATTAGGTGGACGTCTTTTGAATCTAGATCTAGAGTTTCCTGTAATACTTCGAATAACTTATTGTGTTTCACTTTATCAAATGCTTTTGTGTAGTCGAAAAAACAAATAAACAAATCTTTTTGCACTTGAATAGCTTGTTCTCATAGTATCCTTAACATCAATATCACGTTTCTTGTACCTTTGCCTTTCACAAAACCACATTGTTCTTAACCTGTTTCAGCTTGTATTTTACTTTTAGCTCTTGTCATCAAAATTCTTAGAAGTATCTTAGTGATATGACTCATTAAATGTATGGTCCTGTGCAATTCACATTCTATTGCTCCAGGTTTCTTAGGAAGAGTTATAAATACTGATTTTTTTCATCTCTTCTGGTATTATTCCAGTCTCATAAATGTCATTGATTAAATAGTAAGCTTTTCAATTCCATAATCTTCAAGGGTGTTAATTTGTTCTATTACTAATTCATCAGGACCTGCTGCCTTTCCTTTCTTCATCTTATTTATTGCATTACGAACTTCAGATTTTAAAATATTTGGACCTTCAATGTTCTTCTTAATTTCTGGTTTTTCGCCTCGATCGTCTTCAAACAATTCCTGAATATACTCAGTCCATCTGTTCATAATCTCATCTTTTTCCTTGATAATGATACCGTCCTTTGCTTTCAAACATCCACCTGAAGAACAGAGGAGCTTTTACCAGTGATATTCTTGATTTGTTGATGTAACCTTTTTGGATCAGTAATAGGGATTCTTTCTAATTGCTCACATTCCTGGTTTAACCATTCTTCTTTGGCTTTTTGACATAAGCTTTTAACTTTTTTATCTAAGGACTTATATCTTATAGGATTTGCTTTCTTCTGTCTCCTTTCTTCTATTAGATTTTTGATTTCATCTGTCATCCATTTATTCTTTGTGCATTTTTTCTTTTTTAGGAATCATTAACTTTGCTGATTCTATCAAGGCATCCTTTAGAAAGCTAAACTTCATTTCTACATGATTGCTATCATCTTCAACAGATTCTATTTCTTGACTTTGAACTCTATTCCTTACTTTAATTAATTGTGAGTAGTCAAGGGATTGTTCAGATTTTTGCTTCTTTAGTTTTTTAAGTTTTACTTTTACATGACATACATGGTTATGGTCACTATTATAGTCCGCACCTGGATATGTTTTGCATTGAGTCACTGGGTTTCTAGATCTTTGGTTTAGAGTAATCAAGTCAATTTGATTTCTGGTGTTAGCACCTGGACTTTTCCAGGTCCAGAAGCGCCTTGAATGGTTTTTGAAGTAGGTATTCATAATGACCTGATTATTCATCTTGCACCATTCTACCCATTTCTCGCCTCTAAATAGGTAGTGCAAGAATAGAAATAAAAAAGTGGTGAGGTAGTGTTCATTGGCTCAAAGTCCACCCAGAAATCGGATGGTAGAGGGGAAGATGCTGCTTCTGAATCATTGACTGTTTTATATATATATATATACCTCTTACTTTAATTCACATTATTTAGTATTATGAATTGCAATGTACCTGCGGCTGCAAAACAACAAATTTTACAGTTCATTCTGGTGATATTAAACCTGATTTTCATTCTGGTGGTTGGGAAAAGGGGAAGGGAGAGGGGAGGGAGTGGGAAGCACCAGAGAGACATTCTGTAGTGATCAATAAACCAATTGTTTGGAATCACATGAGCTTGCCTGGTGTCTCAGGGCTGGGTGTGCCTGTACCTGTGCCACACCCTTGTCCCCGCACTCCTTCTCTACCACCTATTCCATACCCCTTCCACAGTGCTCCCCCTTTGCCATCCCCAACATCTTTTGCTCCTGCCAGTTTTACAAACTCAGTCTCTGCTCCATGTTGATAACTACAGTACTGGGCAAAAGTCTTCAGCACCCTAGCTCTATATATGTGCCTAAGATTTTTGCACCGTGCTTATAGGTATCTAGATGGCTTTTGAATGCTGCTAATGTGCCTATTTCAATCACCATTTCTGGCAGCTTGTTCCAAATATATACCAACGGTTGTGTGAAGAAGCTACCCCTGATGTCCCTTTTAAATCTCTCTCTTCTGATCTCAAACCCCTACCCATGTCAATAAGTTCTACACCATAACTGGGTAAACATTTCCTCTGGGGCAGCGCAGAAACATAGCAGTTGGTATAACACTGTTACAGTGTCAGCAACCCGGATTAAAATCTGTCATTGTCTGTAAGGGGTTTGCACTTCTGCACTGTTTTCAGAGATTCTGAGTCCAAATTAAGTTTATTTTTCAGATTATGAGAACACTCAGTCCTCTTTTTATTGTCATTTAGAAATGCATACATGCGTTAAGAAATGATACAATGTTTCTCTGGAGTGATATCACAGAAGACAGGACAAACCAAAGACTAACACTGACAGAACCACATGATTATAACATATAGTTACAGCAGTGCAAAGCAATACCATAATTTGATGAAGAACAAACCATGGGCACAGTAAAAGTAGTCTCAAAGTCACTGAGTCGATCGACTCCTGAGTCCCCGATAGCAGGCAGCAAAAGGGAGAAACTCCCTGCCATTAACCTCCAGGCACTGTCAACTTGCCGATGCCTTGGAAGCAGCCGACCACAGCCGACCGAAAAGTTTTCCGTCCGAAAATTTCGAGCCTCCGACCAGCCTCTCCGATACAGCCTCCCGAGTGCCATCCTCTGCCAAGCGCCTTCGACCTCGCCCCGGCCGCTGAAACAAGCAAAGTCGAGGATTTCGGGGCCTTCAGCTCCGGAGATTCCGGTTACCACACAGCAGCAGCGGCAGCGAAGCGGGCATTTCAGAAGTTTTCCAGATGTTCCTCTGTACTCTCACGTCTGTCTCCATCAAATCAGAATTGTGCACGGTCCCCTACTTGACAGATTACAGACATCATCACCAAAGTGGACACGCGTGCTGCCGTCGTATTGTTGTCATATGCACAAGTACATATAAGCACAGGTGCTATAGGAAACTCACTTGCAGCAGCATTAGAGCAATTTCAAAGTTCAAGGTAAATTTATTATCTAAGTATATATATGTCATCACATACAACCCTGAGCTTCATCTTCTTGTGAGCATACGCAATAAATCTATAGAACAATAACTATACAGGAAATAAACGAAAGGCCGCCAAACTAGGGTGATCAACCTAGTTGCAGGAGACAACAAACTGTGCAAATACAAATGAAGACACAATAGTAATGAATAAATATACAATGAACATTAAGAAAATGTGTTGAAGAGTCCTTGAAAGTGAGTCCAAAGGTTGTGAGAACATTTCAATGATGGGGCAAGTGAAGCTGAGTGAAGTTATCCCCTTTGGTTCAAGAGCCTGATGTTGAGGAACAAGTACAGTACCTGAGCCTGGTGGTGTGAGTCCCGAGGCTCTTGTACCTTCTCCCTGATGGCAGCAGCAAGAGGAGAGCTTGTCCTGAGTGGTGGGTGCATAGCGCCATGTAAGTAGCATTCACAAAAAACCCAAAAATTATCAACAGAAATGAAGCATAATTACACAAAAGTAAAAGCAACCGCAACAGAGAAATGTCCATTATAGTCCAAAGTGGTCAAAGAGATGACAGTGTTGCTGAACTAAATCGTGATTACCGTTGTGCAGCTTGGTTCAAGAGGAGTGAGGGAAGTAATTGTTTATGACCCTGGTGGTGTTGGATTTCAGGCTTCTGTGCATCCTACCTGTTGGTAGCAGTAAGAAGGCAGCATGGCCCAATTATTTTCATCTTGTTTAGAGATACATGCAGAGTAGGTCCTTCCAACCTTTTGAGCCGTGCCACCTAGCACCCTCCGACTTAATCTTAGCCGAATCGTAGGACAACTTACAATGACCAATTAAACTACGAACCAACATGTCTTTAGATTGCAGGAGGAAACGGAAGCATCCAGAAAAAAGCCAAGCGCTCCAGGGGAGGACGTGCAAACTCATTACAGAGTTTGCTGGGATTGAACTCTGAACTGCAACACCCTGAGCTGGAGTAGCATTGGGCTAACCGCTACGGTACCATGGCACCTGTGTGGTGGGGAGACTTTGATGATCTGTGTTGCCTTCTTGAGGTGCCTCATGTAGATATTTTCAATGACAGGGTGAGATGTGTCTGTGATATATTGGGTTGAGTTCACTCCACTTCTTCTGGGCTGATGTGTAAGTTATGGCTCTGCACCTCTTGCTTTGCTTCTCTTTATTAATGAGAGGATTTGATAGACATTAGTGACCATTAAAATGCCTTGCCACTTTAAAGGATGCTTGCACATGTACCCCCTCTTTCCTCTGTCCTGAAGCATTCTGGAGAACATTCTTAATAGTTTGGAGGAACAGAGGGATTTTGGGCTCCACATCCACAGATCCGTCAACATTGCAGTGCAAATTGATAGAGGTGTTTGGTGTGTCGGTCTGCATTAGTGGGGTAATGAGCTTGAGAGCCTCAAGGTAATGTTGCTGCTCTATAAAATTCTGGTTAGGCCACACTTGAAGTATCACATTCAGTTCTGATTGCCCCATTATAGGAAAGATATGAAACTTTAGAGAGTGTGCGGAGGACATTTGCCAGGGTGCTGCCTGGATTAGAGAGCACGTTTTATGAAGTTAGCTTGAACTAACTCAGTCTTTTCTTTTTGGAGAGAAGGAGGATGAGAGGTGCCTGTTAGAGGTGTACAAGGATGATGAGGCATAGATAGAATGGCCAGCCAGAGATTTTTTTCCCCAGAGCAGAAATGGCTAATACGAGGGGCATAACTTTAAGGTGTTTGGAGGGGGGAATGTCAGAGGTAGGATTTTTACAAAGAAAGCTAAGTGTGTGGAAAACACCCCTGGCTGGTGGTAGAAGCAAATACATTATGGTCATTTAAAAGACTCCTTGATAGGCACATGGATTAGAAGGAAAATAGAAGTCTATGAGGGATGGAAGAGTTAGATTGATCTTGGAGAAGGTTAAAAGGTTGGCAGAACATAGTGGGATGAAGGACCCGGACTGTTCTATGTTTAATGTTCTATGACATAATGAAACATTAATAGAGACTAGCTGGAAGCATATTGTTTTTCCACTCAAACACCCAGTGCACAAAACCACAATGTCAAATGGCCCATGTTAACTCCAACGAGAAGGCTGGATAAAACAACAGCAAATTCCATGCCTTTTCTCCACTTACTTCCATGCTCTGCTTCTCAAGTGTTTTAACATAATGCACTTTAATGTTTGTGGTCAGAGTCGTTACCAGAGCATGCTAACTGCTTGTGGTGTCTTGAGTCAAGAGTTTTGGCCCTGCCCTGCGTCACCCACACATTGCATCGGAACTCCAATCTGAGGGAAACAGAACATTAATTGTTTCTGGCCGATCCTCTGGTCTATTTTATTTCCACAGATGCTTTTCTGGAGGAGAGCCTATAGGTTATGAGGAAAATGTGTTTACATTTCATGTGTATTATTCATATTATTGATTAGGGTTTATTATAATGTATATACAGTAGATGTTAGGGGTGATGATTCTTTGGAATTGTCCTAAGGACTTGTTGTGTACAAACCTAGTGATAAAATTCATTTAGACAGTACAAATATATTCCTTTCTTTAGATAGATTCCTTCAATAATTAGAAGAATATTGGTGGTAGGAGTAAGGGTTGAAAAGGTGTTTGACTGGTTTCTCTGCATTTCTGTTGGACAGTTGTGTCTAACAGTGTTCTGTATCATGATTCCATCATTCGAACTAACCTCTGCTCCATTGACCCCGTCATTCAATCGACCCTTCCATCGACCATGTCGACACTTCCCATTGCCTTGGCGAAAACAACCAACATAATCAAGTAGCCCTCCCATCTCTGTCATAAACACAAGAGATTCTGCAAATGCTGGAATCCAGAGAAAGACACAAAATGCCAGTGGAACTCAGTGAGCCAGACAGCATCTTTGGAGGGGAATAAACAGTCGATATTTTGGGCTGAGTGAAGAGTCTCAACTGCAAACAATGGCTGTTTATTTCCTTCCTTAGAAACTGCCCGTCTTGCTGAGTTCCTCCAGCACTTTGTGTGTTGTTCCCATCTCTTCTCCCCTCTCTCATCAGATGGAAGTTACAAAAAGAAAACATACATCACCAGGTTCAAAGGCAACTTCTAACCTGCTGTTACCAAAAGCTTGAACAGGCCTCTCATAGGCAAAAGACGAACTGTTGATGTCCACAACTTGACATGACCCTTCCATTTTATTTGTCTGTCTGCCTTGCATACTTTGTAACTATAATACTGTGCTCAGCTTTCTATTTTATTTTTCACTACCTCAACATAATTATGTATGACATGATCTTGCAAAACAAGTCTTACACAGTATCTCAATGGTGACGATGATAAAGTCAATACCAATAGCAGTGTGGTATGATTTTGATATTTAGTCAACCAACACCCATCAAAGTTGCTGGTGAATGCAGCAGGCCAGGCAGCATCTCTAGGAAGAGGTACAGTCGACGTTTCAGGCCGAGACCCTTCGTCAGGACTAACTGAAGGAAGAGTTAGTAAGAGATTTGAAAGTGGGAGGGGGTGGGGGAGATCCAAAATGATAGGAGAAGACAGGAGGGGGAGGGATGGAGCCAAGAGCTGGACAGGTGATAGGCAAAAGGGGATACGAGAGGATCATGGGACAGGAGGCCCAGGGAGAAGGAAAAGGGGGAGGGGGGGAAAACCCAGTGGATGGGCAAGGGGTATAGTCAGAGGGACAGAGGGAGAAAAAAGAGAGAGAGAGAAAGAATGTGTGTATATAAATAAGTAACGGATGGGGTACGAGGGGGAGCTGGGGCATTAGCAGAAGTTTGAGAAAAGGAGTTTCTTGTGTTGATTGAATTTCCAGCATCTGCAGATTTCCTCGTGTTGATGTTTAGTATTGGTTTTGGTACTGGAATTGGTTTATTATTGTCACATGTGCCAAGATACACAGAAAAAGCTTGTCTTACATATTGTCTATACAGATCAAATCATTGCACTGTGTATTGAGCTACAATAGATAAAACAATAACCATGAAGAATAAAGTGTAAAAAACAAGGTTAAAAGTGCAATACAGGTAAATAATAAAGTGCAAGATCATAACGACATGGAGTGTGAGGCCAAGAGTCCATCTTATCCTACTGATACTAATGCAAGCAAAGATGCCCATCTAAGCAAGTCCCATTTACCAGCATTTGGCCTATGTCCCTCCAAACCTTCCCTCTCCATGTCTACTAAAAATTGATGTTATACCAGCCTCAACCACTTCCTCTGTCAGCTCGTTTCACGCCATCTTCTGTGTGAAACTGGCCATCCAGCTCATCACCAGTTTTACCTCAGTGGAAGTGGTATCCAAAAATGTCAGAGAACTCCATCCTCCTCAAGGAACTGTACATCACAATTGCAAATTTTCTAATCACTCACAAGTTATGAACAGTTTCTAAGGTTAAATATTTGCCAAGTTAAAATTAACACTCCAAATGTGGCTACGGTAACTAGAAATAGTTACCTTGTCTACCAACCATTGGGGATATCAAAGACCGGCAAACACTTAATTGCAATAGCATACAGTACATTCACTGTCAGGTTACTAGGTACGCATGTACACCTCATTAATGTAAATATCTAATCAGCCAATCATAAGACAGAAACTCAGTGCATTAAAGCATGCAGACATGGTCAAAAGGTTCAGTTGATGCTCAGATCAAACATCAGAATGGTGAAGAAATGTGATCTAAGTGATTTTGATCATGGAATGGTTGTTGGTGCCAAATGGGTTGGTTCAAGTATATTTAAAAACTACTGGTCTCCTGGAAATTTCAAACACAACAGTCCCTGGAGTTTATAGAGGATGGTGTGAAAAACCAAACACATCCAGTGAGCAGAGGTTCGGTGGGTAAAAATGCTTTGTTAGTGAGAGAGGTCAGAGAAGATTGGACAGATCAGTTCAAGCTGACAGGAAGGTGACAGTAAGTCAAATATCCACACGTTACAACAGTGGTGTACGGAACAGCATCTCTGAACGCAAACACGTGGAACCTTGAAGTGGATGGGCTACAACAGCAGAAGGCCACAAACGTACGCTCAGTGGCCACTTTATAAGCTATAGGAGATACTTTATAAAGTGGTCATGAGTGTAATACCATTGAGTGGGCGGTAGAAGGAATAGAAGCTGGCAGGTGATAAGTGAGAAGCAAAAATCCACATCACAGTAAAAAACGTATCTGAGTGAGAATGAGGAACTATAATTAACAAACTTTTGAATGAATGCTGAGAAATGCCGAGATTCTCACCTGTCACTTGCCAGCTTATACTCCTTCCCCCTCCCCTTCTTATTCTGGCTATAGTCACCTTCCTTTCCAGTCCTTATGAAGAGAGTCAGCCCACCTCTGGTTATTTCCTTTCTCTGGTGATGCCTGGCCTGCTGACTTCCTCCAGCATTTTGAGTGCATTACTCCAAGATTTCTAGCATCTGCGGAATCTCTTGTATTTAGGGAGAGGTCTGTATATGTTCAAACGGCCTCCACAGCCATCCATAGCAATGAATTCCACAGATTCATCACCCCCGGCTAAAGAAATTCCTCCTCATCTCTGTTCTAAAGGGACGTCCTTCTATTCTGAGGCCGTGTCCTCTGGTCTGAGGTTTACCCACTATTGGAAACATCCTCTCCACATTCGGTCTGGGCCTTTCAATATTTGGCAGATGACCTACCTCAATAAAATTCTGACTCAAACAAAGGAGAAAAATGACACTTGGATTCTCCTTCACCATTGCACTAAAACACTAAATTTCCTCTGAAGTCTTTGGTAAGTGTCTTCTTCTCACAGTTTTCTGACTGAGAGCTACCAGCAGAACCACAGGCACCCTGTACAGTGCTCAAATGCTTAAAAGTTTTAATTGGAGCAGAAAACAAATACAGGATTTGTAAATGTAACAATCCTACATCAGTATGATTCTTGGATTCTACACAAGCCTGTCTGCGGAGAGTCTCTCAATTATCATGTATGGGTGTTGTGTTCAAAATAGCCATAATATTTTGTGGTAGTTCTCAAGCTATGAATACTTGAACATTCTGTGAATACTGGAGCATTCTGCTTATTCACAGTCTTTTCGCTGATTCTCACTGGCAGTCGATCCCACCATAACCACAGCTTTGGAAGAAATCCAGTTATCTGTACAGCAGGCTCTGTGGAAATTTACTCAAATGCAGAGGAACAAAATTAGCTGCCTGTATATGGAGCAGGATGCATATAACATTTGGAGCATAGACCTGTGGTTCAGAAGGTTAAAGAAAAAATGATTAAGATTTGCTTCATTTGTCACATACACATTGAAACATTGAAATATACAGTTTGGAGGAAGAGTTTAGGAGGAGACAATGGCGCTTAAAGGTGAATCCTTTGCTTGCATCTTCAGAAACAGTTCTATTTTCATCTTTAATATCTCTATTTTTCCCTTTCAGGCTTCTTTTGAAGACCCTGACCTGGAGTTACATACTGACTTTGGTTCTTTGAGGGAATGGGACCTGCTCTCGGGGTTTCACGACTGGCTGTCATTCGACATGCCAATGGTGTGGCCTAAGAGCTCAGCTCGCCTTCGGAGGGCTGTAATCTCATTGTTCTGGAGACGGGCGGATTGGAGGTCAGTGCCGCGGCAGATTAGTGTGTCATAGGAGTCAGAAGATCTATGGCTGTGTGCCCAGAGATCTGAGATCTTTGGGCACAGAGCTCGGAAAAAGCAACGCAACAGACTTTTAACATCATAACGAGCGAGCTGTTTGTTATGTCTCCCCTCTCGCTGTGAAACAGAGACATCTCTTTCTCCCTTATTAGAGAGAGAGAGAGAGAGAGAGGGAGAGCCTGTGCATGTCGAATACCAGGTGAACAATAGTCTTTGGGGTACGGCAAATCTGTGTCTTTGCTGCACGCTTGAGTCCTCAGTGGTGGGTGCTGATGTTTTTTTCTGCTGCTGGGAGGAGGGTGGATCGTTGCTTGCTGCCATTTACGCGCAGGAGGGAGGGGAGCTGGGGGAGACTTTGGGGTTCTAACATTTAACTTTCATTCATTCTTTGAGGGAACTCCTCTGTTTTCGTGGATGGTTGTGAAGAAAAAGCATTTCAGGATGTATATTGTGTACATTTCTCTGACATTAAATGTACCCTTGAAACCTTTGAAAATTTGTTGTGTCAACAACCAATACAGTCTTAAAATATGCTGGGTGTCGCCACGCTTCTGGTGCTTATTTTGCATGTGCGTAACTTACTAACCCTAACTTGTATGTCTTTGGAATGTGGGAGGAATCTAGAGTAGCTAGAGAAACCCATGTGTCACAGACAGCGGCAGGATTCAAACTCTGATCGATGATCGCAAGCAACGTAAAGTGTTACTGTAACACAATGTTCCCTCTAACTTGTAGTGACTAGTGGGGAAAAAAATCTTGTGTTGTGCAATCTTCTCCCCAGCGACTGAATAATTTTTTCAACAAAAAACAGTATAAATAAGCCATTTCTAAAATCTGCAGACAAATCACTGCAAACTCGACATTGTCAACTGAGTCTGCATCAGAAACCGGAAAAGGAAATGCAATTGTGTATGATCGTGAAATATACTTAACATGCCAATGAGGGAGAGGGTGACAACCTTTTGCGCGCAGTTTAAATAGCAAAAGATGTAGGCACACGCGCACGTACATGCCTTAGAGGGCTCGTCTCTCTACACTATCGAGCTGCTTTTTGAGATGGGAACATTTGGAAAAAAAGTGTTGATCTGATAGATGCAAAGGATCTATGGAGGTTTATGCTATCCATTTACAGTTTTTTCTAATTATTTTTGATTTCATGAGGATTCACAAGTACTGAAAGACTCTGAAGCCTTTTGAAATCTCCTGAAATGGATTCTCATCCGTAAGCTATAGGAGTGATCAAGAGCAGGTGTAAACCAATCTGATTTGTAATGAAGACGCAAAAGAATCAAATGCTAGGATCTCGATCAACGATGGAGACAAGGACAGGAGGGCCAGAGGTGGACTGTCCTGGGACTAGAGGCCTCTCTGTGAATGTGAGTGTGGGGGGGGGGGGTTGAGTGTGTAAGTAGGTGGGAGGGTGGATGTGATGTGAAAGGGGCTTGTTTTGCTGTTGTTGCCTTGTTTTGTTTTGTTTTGTTTTGTTGTGGCTGCTGCTTGTGTTGTTCTGCGGAACACTGTGGGGATGCTATGTTGGCACCAGAACATGTGGTGATACTCGCAGGCTGCCCCCAGCACATCCTCGGGTGTGCTGGTTAACGCAAATGGCGTATTATACAGCAACACACACAAAATGCAGGAGGAACTCAGCAGCATCTAGGTAAATGAAAAAAATAGATGGTCAACATTTCAGGCCAAAACCCTTCTTCCGGACTGAGAGGGAAGGGGGGAGATGCCAGAATAAATGGTGGGGGGAGGGGAGGTCGGTTAGCTGCAAGGTGATAGGTGAAGCCAGGTGGATGGGAATGGTTAAGGGGTAGAGAAGAAGAAGAAGAAATCTGAGATTTTCGATATATATGTGACAAATAAATGAATCTGAATCTAAATCTGAGTCTAAGCCTGACTCCGAGTCTGAATCTACTGAAATAACTCAGCATGTCGAGCTGTGTGAGTGGCTGCAGAGAAAGTGTCGATGTTTTGGGTCTAATCCCTGCAACAGAGTGAAGAGGTCAGATGGCCAGCATAGAGAGAGGAAGGGGAATGGAAATAAAGGATTCTGAGGTAATTGGTGGACTGAGAGGGGTGAGAGAGAGAGAGAGAGAGAGCCCTTTGACCCATCTAGTCCATATAGGACCATTCAAACTGGCTACTCCCATTGACATGCACCCAAAACCATAGATCTCCATAACCCTACCATCCATGGACATATCGAAACTTCCCTCAATCGTTGAAATCGAGGTCACATGCACTGCTTGCCCTGGCAGCTCGCTCCACACTCTCACGACCCTCAGAGTGAAGAAGGTTCCCCTCACATTTCCCTTAAACTTTTCACTTTTCACCCTTAGCTTGTGAACTCTAGTTGTAGTCACACCCAATCCCAATGGAAAAAGCTTGCTTGCATTTATCCTTCTTCTATCCCTCATAATTTTGTATATCTCCATCAAATCTCCCCTCAATATTCTATGTTACAAGGAATCAAGTTCCAACCTATTTAATCTTTCCTTATAACTCAGATCCTCGAGCCCCGGCAACATCTTTGTAAACTCTCTTTGTCACAAGATGAGTCATCAGTCCACTGGGTCTATGCTGACTATTAGTCATCCATTTGCACTCGTTCTACATTTAATTAGCCCGCACCCTACCGCTCTCCCTAGATTTTAACTCCCACCTGCAGGCTCACAGCATTTCACAGTGGCCAATTAACCCACCAATTGAAGACATGGAAAGAAACCAAAGCATGCGGGAAAATCTACTTGGTGAAAAGAGAGAGTGAGCAAACTCTATGGAGACAGCACCGAAGGTCAGGATTAAATTTGTGTCTCTGGAGCTGCCGCTCAAGGTCTTCTTCCTCAGTCAGGGAAGGCCAGAAAACCATAAGGCATAGGGGCAGAATTGGGCTATTGGGCCCATCGAGTCTGCTCTGCCATTCCATCATGGTGGATCTGCCATCCCTCTCAACCCCATCTCCTGCCCTCTCCCCATAACTTTTGACACACTTCGGCCTCTACTTTAAATATACCCAATGACTTGGCCTCCATAGCTGTCTGTAGCAATGAGTTCCACAGATTCACCACCATCTGGCTCAAGAAATTCCTCCTCACCTCCATTCTAAGTGGATGTCCCTCTATTCTGAGGCTGTGCCCTCTGAGCCGAGACTCCCCCAATATAGGAAACATCCTCCCCACGTCCATTCTATCCAGGCCTTTCAATAGTCTATAGATTTCAATGAGATCCCCCCCCCCCACTCTTCTAAACACCCACAAGTACAGGCAAATTGCTCCTCATACATTACAGGATGTGTGAAAGGATTTCACACAAGTGGATCATGGTTTGCAAAAATCTCTTGCCCTTTGTGGCTGTTTATATTATATCATACTTGAAAAGTCTCAGAAACTGAGGATGTTTTTATATTTTCAATTTTGAGGGAATTAAAAATCTGCAGAAAAGTGGAACTGAGTTGAATGAACAACCGTGACGTTATTGAACACAGAACAGGAATGAGGGGCTGAATGGCCTGCTCCTGCAATGATTTCTTATGCTCTACATATCCCCATGTAGTTGCAAATTCTACTGAGGCTTTCTGGGGTAATGCTTTAACTTCAGATCAGACTGCCTCTGACATTCACTCTAACAAGTCACTGGGATTACTTTGACAAGAGTTCTCAATCTCCCCCAAAACACATGGGAAGACAACCGCCTGCAGGTTTCTTTCAAACTCACAAATCCTGCTGACGTGTGAAAAAAAATTGCTGTTTCTCCACTAAAGTCCTGGAACATCTCCGAACAGCACTGTGAGAGGACTCATGGGGAATGGTGTGGTTTAGGAGGATGGCTCACTGCTATCTTATGAATGATGTTTGTCTGGATAATAAATACTGTTCATGCCTGTTATAACCACATCCCGTCGATATGCAAAAATAGATGTGGAGCACAGGGTAGGGTCTGCTGCCCTGTTGAATATCCTCATTAATGAAATATTCTCTTTCCATTTATGTTGAAGTTTTTCCTGCCATCTTATCATTTTTTTTACTTTAGAGATACAAAACCATCTAATGAGCCTGCAATGCCTAATTACACCCATGTGAGCAATTGACCTACTAAACCAAACCTCTTTGGAATGTGGGAGGAAACCGGAGCACTCGGAGGAAACCCACGCAGAGGCAGGGAGGACATTCAAACTCCTTACAAACAGCAGTGGAATTGAACCCAAGTCGTTGGCACTATAATGGTGTTGTGCTAACCACTACACTGCCACTCCTCCTACAACGTATCATTACATACCACAGCTCCTCGGGGTGTGGTTGTCAATTGTGTCGATGACAGGAAACCTGTGTGTGAGAGTTTTTAAAGTGGAAAATCCTTTACACTGGGGGCAGTTCCACTCTCTTGACCACGGAAGTCCGTGTCCAGTGGTGCAAACAAGCATCACAAGCTGGGACCTTCCTTGCAGTGGATGACCATGATGTCTTCTGTGCCCTTCGCTCCTTGGGACTAGACAGAAAATCAGAAGTATTTGGGAATTAGAAGAGGTAAATGGAGAAGTTCCAAAGTTAAGAGCAATGCATCTGGATTTGTTCTACATTTCACAGAGTTGTATTTATCTTTGTGCTGCTTTAACATGCCGACACTGTTTTAATCAGGAACAACAATCTGATTTCAGTTATACTTCCATGTGGACGATATACTCAGCAGTTCTAGGACAGGCTCCTATTTACTGACAACAGCTCTGTCTTCAATACCATAATTCCAAACATTTTCATCTCCAAACTCCTAGACCTGGACTCAGCAGCCCTCAAACCCCCCTCTGCAACTGGATTCTTGTCTTCCTGACCACTAGAATGCAATCAGTCGGGACAGGCAGTAGCACCATTGCCACAATGAGATGGTTACGTCTTCTGTACCCAGCTCTATTTCCTTTACACTCACAATGTGTGGCCAGCTTCTGCTTTAACTCGTCCACTGCTTACAGATGGCACTACAGTAGTGGGCCAGTAGTGAGGGAGATAGAGAGCCTAGTGGCATGGTGTCAGGACGACAATCTTTCTCTCCATGTCAGCAAAACAAAAGAGCTGATCTTTGATTTCAGGAAGTGGTGCAGAGTATGCACCCTGGTGGTGGGGTGGAGATGGTTGAGAGATTCAAGTTTCTAAGTGGAAATATAATCAACAGCTTGCCCCGGTCCAACCACATAGACACTATGCCCAAAAAAGCCCACCAGTGCCTTGACCTCCTCAGAAGGTTGAGGAAATTCAGCGTGTTCCCTAGACCCTCACCAATATTTACAGATGCACCTATTTGTTTACATCGCAGCTTGCTATGGCATCTGTTCCATCAAAGATTGCAAGAAATTGCGCAGAATTGTGAATGCAGCCTAGTCTATCATAGAATTCAGCCTCCCCTCCATTGACTCAATGAAGACTTTCCGATGTGTTGTGACATAATCAAGGACTCCTCCCACCTCTGCCATTCTCAATTCTACCCTCCCCCCACCCAGCTCCCCATCAGGCAAAAGATAACAAACCTTGAGAACCCTTAACATCAAACTCAAGGACAGTGCTTATCCTGCTCTAATGACCCTTGAATGGACCTTGTAGAATAAAAATGCTCTCTTAATCTCTCAATATATGTTGTCACGGCCCTTGCACTTTATTTGTCTACCTGCACTGCACTTTTTTCTGTAACTTTAACAGTGCATATGTTTAGTGGATATCCTTCCCTTTCTTCCATAGCCCCCTCACCTCTCCTATCAGATTCCTTCATCTTTAGCCCTTTACATCTTCCACCAATCCCCTCCCAGCTTCTTACGTCATGCCCCCTTCCCTCACCCACCCACCTACTTTCCCCTTCACCTGGCTTCATCTATCACCTGTCGGTGTGTACTCCTTCCCCTCCCCCCACCTTTTTATCTGGGCTCCACCACCCTTATTTTCCAGTCCTGGTGTAGGCTTCTCAGTTCAAAAAATCTATTCCCCTTCAGAGATGCTGCCTGGCCTGCTGAGTTCCTCCAGAATTTTTCTGTGTATATGTTACTCTGGATTCCTAGCATCTGTAGAATGTACAAATCCAATGCATTTTATTCAGATGTGCAACATGACATCTTATTTTCAATTCACTATGAATGTGGATGATGTTCACCATGACAAGCAATCTGTTCACACTTTAATGATTCAGAACAGTACCGCAAACACTAAACTAAATATCATTTGCGTCTCAGTGGGTAACACCATTGTCTCTGATTCATCAGGCTGTGGTTTCAAATCTTACATCACAGACTCATAAAAAAAAAATCAGCTGACTCTCCAGTGTGGGTATTAAAGACGCAGATTGTAAAACTATCTCCTACAGTGCTGTGCAAATGTCTTTGGCGCATATATATAGCTAGGGTGCCTAAGACTTTTTCACAGTACTGTCCCTGTTAAATGTTTACTGATATTAACAAAAACTTAAGACTAACAGATATTGCAGTTTCAAGGGCAAATAAGGAGAAGATTGAGATGGATGCCTTTCCATCAAGTGCTTCAAATCAAATCAAAATTATATAAACAACAGCGTTCAGTACTGCATCTCTGATGCTCGTTAAAGAGCCCGTGGCACAAGTTCATACTGGGGAAACGACCACAGAATCATAGCCCATACCTATCCACCAAACGAATTCAAGGTCTTTCCCCATAACATCAGCTATCCCTTTGCCTCCACAGGCACTACGAGTCTACTTGAAGTTCAATATCTCCATGCCTAGGTCCACGTGTACTTGAGCCTGGAGGCTGAAAAATGTGCCTGTCCTGGAGTTAAAGTAGTCTATATGTATGTGTGGGTGGAGGGAGGGACCCACCCTCTGGAGGGAGGGACCCACCCTCTTGTTCTTGTTATTTTGCTGCTTGGTGTGTTCTCTGTTCTTCTGCTGAGAATGGTGGGCACATTATATTTGATTTAGAATGTGTGCACTTGGGTGTATTGGTATGTTTCAATGTACATGTGATTCAATAAACTTGGATCTTGACCTGCTGAGTTCCTCCAGCAATTTAAATTTTGTTCACCAAAACAGAGCATTTGATCAGAGTTAGGTGGATCTTGTTGTATGTAAATTAGTTCAGTGGTTCCTCTTTAACAACACTCCATTTCATTGGCTGAATAACATTCTCAAAGTGTGCCATGTAAGTTCACCAAGCAGAGTACACATTTAGTAGACTAATCTGAGTGATTTGGAGTTTAAAGACTGAGCCGCAACAAAGCAGGACTCTTAATGATTCCATAAAATGATTTCTGAAGCAGTCTGCTCCCATTTTTCACTTAGCATGAACCTGTTGGACAAAATGTCTGTAATTTGAACATGTTAATGCAGTTCAAAAGGGGCAGAGAAAGAAAAGGAATGTCAGCCTGATAATGGCTTCAGGCAAAAGTGATTTCAAAGTTCAAAGTGCGTTCATTTTTAGAGTATGTATGCGTTATACAACCTTGAGATTCGTCTCCTAACAGCCAGCCATGAAAGAAAGGAACCCACAAAAAAAGACCATCAAACGCACCATGTGCAGAGAAAAAAAACACATATCATGCGAATGATAACTGCAAGCAAATAGCATTCTGAACTGAAGTCTGCAAAGAGAGTCCCATAGTTCAGCACAGTTTAGCGCAGAGCCAAGTTGTGGAACGGCAATCTGAACTGGCCCATCCAATGTTCTCTCTAATTTATAATGACCAGTGTGCGCAAAAATCTTGCGCTGTGCAATTTTTTGCCCAGTGACAACAACGTGTGCACACTGAATTTTATATATGGAGGTATTCATTTTAACAGCTAGCAAAACACTGTCGATAAGAGCTTTGATCTGCTCTGGGTTTGATCATTTTCACTCTCATTCATCTGCACTCTCACAAACCATACGCAGCAGGCCTGTAGCAGGTAATGAAGGATTTTCTCATGGAGCTTTGGTACCCCGTCCATATGTGATTTGCTTGATAAATGATGCTTTGGATTATGAAGACATGCAGTCCTCTTTTATTGTCATTTAGTAATGCATGCATTAAGAAATGATACAATATTTCCTCCGGTGTGATATCACAAAACACAGGACAGACCAAGACTGAAAAAAATGACAAAACCACATAATTATAACACATAGTTACAACAGTGCAACAGTACCATAACTTGATGAAGAAGTCCATGAGCACAGTAAAAAGTTCAAAGTCTCTCAAATGTCCCACATCTCACGCAAACGGGAGAAGGAAGAAAACTCTCCCTGCCATGCCCGACCACAATCCATCTCTGAGTCATCAGAAAACTTCGAGCCTCCGAATCAGCTCTCCGACACCGAGTACTGAGCGCCATCTCTGTCCGAATGATTCAACCTCAGTCTCGGTCGCCAACAGCAGGCAAAGCTGGGGATTTTGAGGCCTTCCCTCCGGAAGATTCCTGACCGCAAAGTAACGACACCAACGAACGAGCGTTTCAGAAATTTCTCCAGATGTTCCTCTGTGCTTTCACATCCACCTCCATCAAATCAGAATTGTCCACGGCCCCTATTTAATGGACACGATATCATTTTTCACCGGAGGGCTGCGCACGCACGGCGCGCTGCTCTCTGTCCTCCCGCCGATTTAAAAAGTCAATGTTCCAAATATAATCCCACTTCTTCCCACTTGCAAATTCTCCAGCAACTTTTGCATCGCGACAGTACACCAGTTTCTGGATTGTATATAAATATTTCTCCTATCTGCACGTTCCTGACCTCATGAGTTTTCGGTGTAGCAGTTTCTACTGTTTCATTAAGCCTTTCCACTTTAAATGAACTAGTAGTTCTTCTGCACTTCACGCCCTTTGCTTCTTTGGAATTCAACATAGTGAATCAATAATTTATCCAATAAAAACAGTATAAATAAGCCAGTTTTAAAATCTACAGACAAATTGTTGTAAACTCCACGTTGTCAACACCATCCGCATCAGAAACCGGAAAAGGAAATGTGACTGCGTACAATCGTGAGATATACTTAACATGCCAATGAGGTGAAGGATGACAACTTTTTGTGCGCAGTTTAACTTCTTCTGTGCACTAGTGGCAAAAGATGTGTGTGCACACCTTAAAGGAAACATTGGGCCCATCCCTTGCCTCGACCCTAATGCCCTGACCTTTTCTATCTGGCCCAGCGCCTAAATAGATGTCCAAACATTGGGTTCAATTGCCTCGATACGCTCCGGGGCCAGGACCCCACCACCTACGTTGGGCCTGTACTCAACCTTTCCAATTCAGCCTTGCGCTTAAATCTCCATCCAAACATCGGGCTCAGTCACCCTGATCTGCCCTGGTGCCCGGACCCCACTTCCCCGATTCAGCCCGTAACTGATCATTCCAATTTGACCCAGCACTTAAATCGATAGAACCTCGGGTTTTCCTTGCTCTCAGCGATGGGCCCTCTGCCTCACCTCACTTTGTTGTTGCCACATCGAATTGCCTTCAAGTCCAAAGGGAAGTTACAGACTATTACTTATAGTGATTGTTTGCTAAAAAAAGTGTGATTGACAAAGAATTTAGTTGTTTTCCTTACTTCAGCCATTAGCCAGAAGTTGCTGAGGTTTACCCTCACCAGCTTAAACTAGAATCAGTTGCATGGACCAGATGGGAGCTGCAAGCAATACTCACAAAGTTGAACAGTATCTGTGTGGGGTGCAGGGAAGAGAATTGTCAATATTTCAGCTCAGAACCTTTTGGGATTGGTGTGGCTGGATCTGTGTCCGTGATGGAAGCAATGATGCTTTGCAGTGGGGAGAGAGTGCTGGACGAGGTGTTAAAAAGAGCCAACATTTGCCCTTTGATGCACATGAAACATCGCCTTGGTACAACCAGATAAAGATTAAGAGTTCTACCTGGAGGTCTAATTGCCTTGTCGTGGTTTGGAAACCTGCATGCCTCAATGATGTGGGGAGCTATGTCGGCTGGAGTCAGGGCTCTTTGCATTGGCTCTTGGTAGGGTCAACAATACCGAACAGGTCAAAAGGTAGAGGCTAGACCAAGAATGGTCCACCGATCCTCCAGGCTAACAACCCTGACTGGTTAAACAAAATTATTACAGAAACAGCAATGAAGAATCTGACATCTGAGTACGATGGTGTTCCTGAGTCCCCACCTGGGACTTGCATGACTGACAGTAGGAAAATTGAGAGGAACTTCATCGTGGCTATCCCTCAAGGTCGAGGATGATGGTCTTCATTCTGTTGATCTACTTATGGGCTCTCAAGTGGCTTATGAGTCCAATCTTGCGAGGAACCTACTGACATGATGAAGGAAGCTGCGAACACTGCCAGAGATGAAGGACCTTCATTGCTGCCCGAAACATCAGCGGCGTAACAAGCAAAAGAGAGTGAGAGAGAAAACGCTAATCAGCATTATGGACAGGATCTCTATCCAAAGGAAGGATATACAGTCAAGGTTCAGTGTACTGGGGTTTATAAGGGCTTTGTGGGCCTCCAGCAATCAGGAAAAATGAATTATACGAGTATATCCCTTGGGGAATTGGCAGTGACTCTGTGCAGAACAGATCCTCCTCTCTTCAGATGGCAGCATTCACAACTCCAGCACAGCCATTCTGCTAATGCCCTTCAAAGTTCAAAGCAAATTTGTTATTAACATACATGTATGTCACCATATACAACCCTGAGATTTGTTTTCTTGCGAACGTACTCAGTAAATCCAATGGCCATAATAGAATCAATGGAAGACTGAACCCAACAGGAGAGACAAGCAACCAATGTGCAAAAGCAACAAACTGCTCAGATACAAAGAGGAAAAAAATAAATCATAGTAATATTAAATAAGTATCGGGCACATTACTCTGGCTGTTTGTAATGAAAGGGTGGAGTCCAAAGCCAGAATGGCTTGGTTCAGGACTGCTTGAGATTGCATGGCCTGAACCAAGGGAAAGGTCTTTTGCAAGTCTGGTTGCAACCACCAGGGGTCACTGTCCAGGAGAAATACATTAATTTTAATTTAACTGAATTTCAAAGGCAATATTGAACAGAATCCTTTCCCACAATGGTTAGTCTAGAAAAAGAGTTGAATTTCTATTCTTTCCCTCTTTTGAAGGCCATTTTTACTCTACTTTTTAACAGTGGCCTTGCTCTATGTTCTCTCCTCATGCTGAAGACCAGGAGATGCCACCAACAAAATGTCTCGGTCAGGAAGAAACACACTGAAGCTTGGTGCAGTCAGCACAAGCGCTCAGTGGCGAAGGACCACACTATAGGTTTCTTCAGCTACTGGAAAGGAGGGGCTGGGATGGTTGATGAAGCCCTCAATTATTGTAGTGGTCTTTCACCCCAGGAATCCATGAGTGGCAACAATCTTGTTGATTTTGAGAAATGTGATAGCTTCTACTTAATGCATTGTCCATGAATGTAAGATTGAAAAGGCATGGGACAGTATATTCTTTTAAATATTTTAAAATTATGAATAATGGTTATTTTGGTTTTAAAAGTCTTAGAGCTTTAGAGGTCATGAAGCAACTCTAACATTTACACCCCAGATAATGTAGTTGGTGATTTCTCCAAACGTCAGCCTCATGTTGACAAGAAACCAACTCTCCAAAAAGCACCTGCAACCTTGAAAGTTATTGATGGAATTTAGTCTGGCCATGTGTGAGATGTTGCATATTGGGAGATCAAAAGTAAAGAGGCAGTGCACTGTTAATGGCAAGACCTTTAATAGTGTTGATGTACCGGGGGATCTTGGGGTCCAAGTCCACACTTTCATGAAAATGGCTATAAGGTGGTCAAGAATGGATATGGCATGCTTGCCTTTTTTTAGCTGAAGCGGTAAATCCAAGAGTTAGATTGAAGTTTTATAAATCTCTGGTTAGGCTGCTTCTTCAATCAATTCTAGTTATTTAGTTCTGGTCACACCATTATTAGATCTGGAGATTTTGGAGAGGGTGAAGGAGAGGTTTAACAGGATGCTGACTGGATTACAGGGTACAAGCTATAAGGCAAAGTCGGACAAATTAAGGATTGTTTTTTCTGAAGTGTGGGAGCCTGAAGGGAGATCTGATGGATGTTTATAACATTTGAGAGACAAAGATGGAGTATACAGTCAGTATCTTTTTGCTGCCATAGGGCTGAAATGTCTAATGCTAGACAGCATTCATTTAAAGTGAGGTGCAGGGCAGAATTTTTACACGGTGCTGGGTGCCTGGAATATACTGCCAGGGTTGGTAGTGGAGGCAAGTATGATTCCAATATTTAATAGGCTCGTTGGCCTACGAATAGGAAATGGAGGTATATGGAGGGTCACTGAGAGCGAGAGCCTGTGGGATGTTGAACTGTTGGGATGAACAGTGGTCTCTGATGGACTCTAGATCATGGTATCTTTGGGAGTTTTGCTATTGCTTGAATGGTGGAATGGTGGATGGTGGGGGGCCTGAAGCTTTCTGCTGGAATAATAGTCATAGTCATAGTCATACTTTATTGATCCCGGGGGAAATTGGTTTTTATTACAGTTGCACCATAAATAATAAATAGTAATAGAAATAGTAATAGTAATACTACTATTAGTAAATAGTAAATAGTAATAGTCATGGAAATAATAAATAGTAATAGAATAGTAATAGAAAAATAGTAATAAATAGTTAAATAGTAATATCTAAATTTTGCCAGTAAATTATGAAAAAAGTCCAGGACCAGCCTATCGGCTCAGGGTGTCTGACCTTCCAAGGGAGGAGTTGTAAAGTTTGATGGCCACAGGCAGGAATGACTTCCTATGACACTCTGTGCTGCATCTTGGAGGAATGAGTCTCTGGCTGAATGTACTCCTGTGCCCACCCAGCACATTATGTAGTGGAGAGGAGACATTGACCAAGATAGCATGCAACTTGGACAGCATCCTCTTTTCAGACACCACCGTGAGAGAGTCCAGTTCCATCCCCACAACATCACTGGCCTTATGAATGAGTTTGTTGATTCAGTTGGTGTCTACTACCCTCAGCTTGCTGCCCCAGCACACAACAGCAAACATGATAGCACTGGCCACCACAGACTCGTAGAACGTCCTCAGCATCGTCCAGCAGATATTAAAGGACCTCAGTCTCCTCAGGAAATAGAGATGGCTCTGACCCTTCTTGTAGACAGCCCCAGTGTTCTTAGACCAGTCCAGTTTATTGTCAATTCATATTCCCAGGTATTTGTAATCCTCCACCATGTCCGCACTGACCCCCTGGATGGAAACAAGGGTCACCGGTACCTTAGCTCTCCTCAGGTCTACCACCAGCTCCTTAGTCTTTTTCACATTAAGCAGCAGATAATTCTGCTCACACCATGTGACAAAGTTTCCTACCGTAGCCCTGTACTCAACCTCATCTCCCTTGCTGATGCATCCAACTATGGCAGAGTCATCAGAAAACTTCTGAAGATGACAAGACTCTGTGCAGTAGTTGATGTCCGAGGTGTAAATGGTGAAGAGAAAGGGAGACAAGACAGTCCCCTGTGGAGTCCCAGTGCTGCTGATCACTCTGTCAGACACACAGTGTTGCAAGCACACGTACTGTGGTCTGCCAGTCAGGTAATCAAGAATCCATGATACCAGGGAAGCATCCACCTGCATCACTGTCAGCTTCTCCCCCAGCAGAGCAGGGCGGATGGTGTTGAACGCACTGGAGAAGTCAAAAAACATGACCCTCACAGTGCTTGCTGGCTTGTCCAGGTGGGTGAAGACATGGTTCAGCAGGTAGACGATGGCATCCTCAACTCCTAGTCGGGGCTAGTAGGCAAACTGAATTTATCTAAGTGTGTCCTGACCATAGGCCGGAGTAGCTCCAGAACAAGTCTCTCCAGGGTCTTCATGATGTGGGAGGTCAATGCCACCGGTCTGTAGTCATTGAGGCCGCTGGGGCGTGGCGTCTTCAGCGCAGGGACGAGGCAGGACGTCTTCCACAGTACAGGAACCCTTCGGAGCCTCAGGCTCATGTTGAATACATGGCGAAGTACTCCACATAGCTGAGGGGCACAGGCTTTGAGCACCCTGGTACTGACACCATCCGGTCCTGCAGCCATGCTTGGGTTGAGACGTTTCAGCTGTCTTCTCAACTGTTCAGCCATGAAGCCCACCGTGGTGGTTTCATGTGGTGGAGGGGTATAGTCATGAGAGCAGGGTGGAGGACTGTGAGGAGAGGTAGGAGGGGAGAGTGGACTATGTGTTGGTTGGAGGCCAACAACAGGTGGCTCATGTGGGGGATGGGCAGGGGCCACAATGTCAAATCTGTTAAAGAACAGGTTAAGTTCATTGGTCCTGTCCACACTGCCTTCAGCTCCTCTGTTGCGGGGAGAAGGACGGCTGAGGATTGATGCTTTCCAGCTACTTGTGCGTAGGAGAGGGTAAGGGAGCTTTAGGGTTCCACATTTTTTTGTCATTCATTTCTTGGGATTTTTCTTCTGTTCTGTGGATGTCTGAGAAGAGTAAGAATTACAGGTTGTAAACTGTAAACATTGTCTGATATTAAATGGAACCATGAATGATTTTGTAGACAGAAGTGATTAGTTTAATTAATTCACCACTGAACACCACATAATGCGTTGTCTATGAATGTAACATTAAAAAGATATTTTTTCCTCCAAAAATACTTTATTCAGAAGTATTACAAAATAAAGTTATATACATATATAAAAAAAGCACTCGTTGACCCTGAGTCCTTATTCAATAAATAAAGTTATTTACAATAAAATTAAGTGTTGACTCTCTGTTCATATACTAATGAAAGATGTTTACAATAAATCGTTTATTTACTCCCAACCCTTGGTCAAGAGTTAAGACTTATTTACAATAAAATTATCAACAATAAAGGCAGGCGTTGGCTCTAATTCCTTTTCCAAATTAACAATTCCACCCACTCCTGGGGCACCATGTTGATTCATCTGTCCACACCGTTGATGAGGGTTATTCTCCTCCCCACCCGACTCTTCCCACTCCCACGGGTGATGAACCTTAAACTGTGGTCCTTCCCCACCGGGCCTTCGCGGTGGCCGCACCAAGCCTGAGTGCATCCCTCAGCACGTACCCCTGCAGGTGAGAGTGAGCCAGTTGGCAGCATTCTCCCACGGACATCTCCATGTGCTGGCAGATCATCAAGTTTCGGGCCAACCAAAGAGCGCCTTTCACCGAGTTGATGATCTGCCAGCAGCACCGGATGTTTGTCTCCGTGTGCGTCCCCGGGAACAGCCTGTAGATCAGGGAGTCCTCGGTAACGCAGCTGCTGGGCATGAATCTTAACACTGTCCCCTCCATTCTTCTCCACACCTTCTTGGCGAACCCACAGTGTGCAAAGAGGTGAGCCCCCGACTCCACCCCATTACAGTCCTCCTGTGGGCAGTGGGGTGCAGAGACAACATTCCGGGCGTACAGGAGGGATCTGACTGGGAGGGCCCCTCTCACCGTCAGCCAGGCAAGATCTTTGTGCCTGTTGGTGAGGTCTGGCGATGAGGCATTTTGCCAGATGAACTGGACGGTCTGCTCAGGGAACCATGCCACTGTGTCTATCACGTCCAGTGCCTGCAGGACAGTACCTGCTGACCACTGTCTAATTGTCTTGTGGTCAAATGAGTTGGCCTTGAAGAATTTTTCTACGAAGGACAGGTATGGAGGTAACTACGACCAGCTGACAGGGGTGTTGCGTGGGAAAGGGGCCGGACCCATCCTTCGTAGCCAGGGCGACAGGTAGAACCTGGGCACATAGTGATACTTTGTGCCCACGTATCTGGGATCCACGCACAGCCTGATACAGCCACACATGAAGATGGCCATTGACATTGGGGACATTTTTGCCCGCACTGGCCACGGACTTGTGCATGACGGTCCATCTCACCCGCTCTATCTTGGATCCCCAGACAAATGTGAAGATGGCTCGGGTGATTTCTGAGCTGTAGGAGCGGGGGACGTGCCAGACCTGTGCCAAGTACAGCAGCCCTGAGAGCACCTCACACCTGAAGACCAGGTTCTTGCCCGTTATCGACAGGGAGCGCCCTCCCCACAGTCCCAGTTTCTGTTTCATCTTGGCAGTCCGCTCCTGCCAGTTCTTGTTGCACGCCTCAGCCCCTCTGAACCAGATCCCCAATACCTTCATGTGGTCAGACCTGATGGTGAAGGGGACGCTGGATCGGTCGGGCCAGTTGCCGAAGAGCATGGCTTCGCTCTTCGTGCGGTTGACCCTGGCCCCCGACGCTAGCTCGAACTGTTCACAGATGCCAATCAACCTGCGAACTGACCTTGGATCAGAGCAGAAGACGGTGACGTCGTCCATGTACAGGGAGGTTTTCACTTGTGTCCCTCCACTGCCTGGCAGCGTCACCCCTCTTATGCCCTCATCCCTCCCGATGGCTTCGGCAAAGGGTTCTATGCAGCAGACAAACAAGACAGGGGAGGGGGCAGCCCTGCCTGACTCCAGACCTGATGGGGAAGCTGTCTGTTTCCCACCCGTTGACCTGGACTGCACTACGGATGTCTGGGTAGAGCAGTCTGATCCAATTCCGGATTCCCTCCCCAAATCCCATTTTGGACAGCACGTCCGCCATGTACGTGTGCGATATCCGGTCGAAGGCTTTCTCCTGGTCCAGGCTGACCAGGCAAGTGTTCACCCCCCTGTCCTGCACGTAGGCGATGGTGTCCCTCAGCAACGCGAGGCTGTCTGAGATCTTCCTGCCCGGTACAGCACAGCTTTGGTCCGGGTGGACTCATCAGAACATCATGGTCCAAAGAGCTTTTGTGCTAATGTTCTATGTTCTAACCCTTTCAATTATCTCAACGTGGGGGAGGACCTCCTTGATGTTTAGTTCTGGCTCATCTATCAAACATGTGGCATTAGTTGCATTTTTGAGGTTGACATTAAACTGTTTTTGGACAGCTGTCCTTATCGATGTGTAAGCCTGCACAATAAATAGCATGTGGCTGCTTTGCATGTAAAATCTGTGACAAATCGGCACTGATAATGCCAAAACGTCTGGTGCAATGGAGCTAAACATGTGGCAAATGACACTCAGCAAGGGTTGGAAAGGGAAATTCAAAGTTTAAAGGGTCTCGGCAGCTAAAAGTAGGGCTGGTTTCAGAAGGGTAAAGGAAATTGGGTGGGGATAGACAAGAGGCCAAAATTGTCTGTCTAGTAACTTTTGACGTGGCTCTTGGCAATGTGTCATGATCCAGTGAGTTTGGTCTCAAGATGTTGTGTATGTGGCCGGGTTACACAACGAAACTATAAATAAAAACACTAGAGACTGGGGCTAAGTTAACAGGGCTTTTTACTTACAGAACCCGAACTGAACACATATATACAAATCAGTACACGCCTAATGGCGCATGGTCAATAACATGTTACTACGACATAAAATAGTCCCATATTAAACAGTAGGCTATATGGTACACTCCTCCCCTATTATTTTAGAAGTGCATCAACTGTTCTTTTTTAGTTAACGGGGCACTACGCTGAACAAATATTGTATGCGTACCCTTAAAATACAAACGCTCACCAACTGTTTAATTAGTAACGTAATAATATGAAATTATAATAAAGTAACGCGATATTAATACTTATTATTATTATTATAATTATAACTGAAGTCTCGGGGGGGGGGTGCCTTCTCTGCCTCCCCGCGTAACGTCTGCCCTGCAACACTTGATTTGGGGAATTAGTCTCCACAGGTACATCAGGTGGGTCCTCAGCACTGATGACAGGCTTATCTGTGGATGAGGCTGATGTGGTCACATCAGGAGTGTTTGCTTCCATGTCATGGGAGTCAGGGCAAGGTGTTGTTGAGTTTTTCACCTGAGCATCCAGGATTTGATCCACATGACGTCTCCATACATTTTCTGCCACCTGTACTCTATATATCAGTGGTCCGTCTACAGTGGAAATTGTACCCGGCTGCCACTTTTCAGTCCGGTAATCACGTGCAAGAACTGACTGTCCCATACTGAAGCTCCGTGTTGACTTAGCATTCAAGTGTTTGAACTGTCTGTTCTCCACATCACGCCATACATCTGGTTTGAGAAGATCCATGCCGGACCTCAGGTTCCTGTTCAGAAACATCATCGTTGGAGTCTGATTAGTGGCTGCATGTACTGCATTACGATAGGCAAGGAGGAAGTTGTCTATCTTGTGTTGTAGTGGTCAATTTTCGCTGTCCCTTGCCTTGAGGGCTTTCTTGAATGTCTGTACAAATCTTTCTGCCAAGTCACTTGTGGATGGATGGTGAGGAACTGATGTAAAGTGCTTGATTCTGTTGTCCTTCACAAAACTGTGGAATTCTTCAGAGACAAATTGTCGTCCATTGTCTGTGCAGATTTGTTCTGGTATGCCATTCCTGGCGAATATGATCCTCAGCACTATAATGGTCTTTTCCGATGTGGTTGTCTTCATTTTGATGACCTCTGGCCATTTGGAATGTGCATCGACGGTGATTAAAGAGATAGAGTCCATGAATGGTCCAGCAAAGTCGATGTGCACTCGTTGCCATGGTGATGAGGGCCACTCCCACAGTTGGTGAGGGGCTTGTGGTGGTGTGTTCTGGATCTTTTGAAATCCAGAGCAGTTCTAGGTCACATCCTCAATTTGCTTATCGATTCCTGGCCACCACACGTAGGAACAGGCAAGACTTTTCATCTTCACGGTACCCAGGTGCCCCTTGTGCAGTTCCTCCAGCACTCTGGTGCGTAGCTTGGGAGGAATCACAACTCGTGAGCCACACATTAGTGTTCCCCGACACACTGACAACTGCTCCTTCCTCACTGAGAAGGCTGGAAACAGTGTGTTACCCTGCACTGGCCATCTCTTTACTGTGATATCACACACTTTTGACAACATTGGGTAATTGTGTTTTCCCTTTCAATGAGGCTGTTTGTTACTGGTAATTGTTCAACTATTGTTGTGTGAAAGATCTCTGCTGAATCCATTGGCGTAGTTACCTCGGAAGTGGGCAGTGATAAACGTGACAAACCATCTGTGTTGCCATGTTGCTTGGTCCCCTTATGTCGTACCTGTGACCTCCTAAGAAAAGGGACCATCACTGTAGCCTTTGTGCTGTCATCACTGGAACATCTTTCCTTGGGTTGAAGATTGACACGACAGGCTGATGGTCAATCAACAGAGTAAACTTTTGACCATACAGGTAGTGACTGAATTTCTTGACTCCCCACACGAGCCTTAGGGCCTCTCTGTCAATCTCTGTGCAGTTGTGTTCATCTGAAGTTAGCGTTCTTGAGGCAAAGACTATTGGTCTTTCAGAGCCATCTGGAAACTTGTGCAATAACTCAGCTCCTATCCCATGGGGTGAGGCATCACAAGCTAGACGGATAGGTAAGGAGGGGTCAAAGTGTGCAAACACCCCGTCTGAAGTAATGAGTCTTTTCGTTTCCTGAAACGCTTTCTCACAGCTCTCAGTCCACTTCCATTGTGTCCCTGCCTGTAATAACGCATTTAGTGGGTGTAGGACTGGATAGGTTAGGCAAGAACTTGTGGTAGTAGTTCACTAGTCCAAGATATGCTCTCAGCTGAGACACATTTTCCAGTGGTGGTGCCTTAAGCACCGCTTCTATCTTGTCTTGTGTGAGCCATCCTTGTTGATCACATGCCCACAGAATGAAATTTCCTTTTTGAAAAACTCACATTTCTGTCGATTAGCTCTGAGCCCATATTCTCATAACCTTGTGTGCACTTGGTTTAGGTTAGAAAGATGTTCGCCGTCATCTTTGCCAGTGACAATGATGTCATCCAGGTAACACTGAGTCCCTGGATCCCCTGCAGGACCTGGTCCATTGCCCTTTGCCAGATTGCAGGCGCTGATGCTATCCCAAACACCAACCTGCTGTACTGATAAAGTCCTTTGTGTGTATTTATTGTCAGGTATTTCTTGGATGCTTCCTCGATTTCCATTTGTAGGTAAGCCTGGGTCAAATCAACTTTTGTGAAATGTTCCCTTCCTGCCAGGGAAGCAAAGATGTCCTCAATACAAGGTACAGGATACTGTACTGTGTGGAGAACTGGGTTAACAGTCACTTTAAAGTCTCCACATATGCGCACCTTGCTTGGTTTTCCTGGTTTTGTGCTGGAGGTTTTCTTCATCACTGGAACAATAGACGTGGCCCATTCACTCCTATCCACCTTTGACAGGACCCCAATCTGCTCCAGATTTTTCAGCTCTGCCTCTACTGTAGGATGGATTGCATATGGCACTGGCCTGTCTTTGTGAAATTTTGGACATGCATTTTCCTCAATCTCAATCTTTGCTTTCATTCCCCGACGTGTTCCTATTCCTTTCATGAAACACTTCCTCAGAGTCAGCAAGTATTTGTGACAGTCTCTCAGATGTAGCCTTGCTGCCCTCCTTTGCTGACAGATCCAGTGCCTTGATGGTGTGCCAATCCAACTGAATTTTCCTGACCCATTCACGTCCCAGCAACGATGGTCCTCCATTGTTCAGTACATAGAGGTTCAGTTGCTGTGTTTTACCTCCATAGGTCACTGTCACTTTAATTTTGCCTTCCGGATGCACTTTCTGTCCTGTGTATGTCTTTAGCAGTAGTTTAGTTCGTTTCAGAGGTATATGCGAAAACAGTCAATTGTAGTCGTGTACAGAGATTACTGTTAAAGCTGAGCCTGTGTCCAACTCCATTTTCAGTCTCACGCCCGGCACTTGTGGAGTGATCCATATTACTCTTCGATCATCTGTTTCTTCCACGCTGTGAAGTGGCAGACAAGACAATTCACTTTTGTCATCAGAATTGCTTTCTTTCATTTTGTGCACATTGTTGTAGTTTCCTTTCTGGGGTTTCTTGTTTCTCTGTATTTTGCCCTTTTCCTGCTGTTTACTGGCTTTGCAAACTCTGCCAGTATGGCCCTGTTTGCCACAGTTTTGGCATTCTTTATCTTTAAACCAACAACCATCAGGGTCACGTGTCCTGTTCCCACAATGGTAACATTTCTTTCCTTCATTTCTGCACAGTGACATGTTATTCGTAGCATATTCCAAAGATCTTTGTTGTATCTCTGAAGCACCTCGTGCGCTGTTTCTACTGATATTGATATGTTCAGCACTTTCTTGAACATAAGGTCTTTTTCACGCAGGAGCTGCTTCTGTGTGGTTTCACAGTGCATCACACACTAACCTGTCCCTCAATGCGTCTGATAGACCAGCTCCAAATTGACAATGTTCTGATAATTTGCGCAATTCAGCGCAATATTCAGAAATGCTTTCATCTTTGCTCTGATTCCGTTTATGGAATTTAAATCTTTCAGCAATGACCAGCGGTTTGGGGTTTAAATGCTGTTGGAGAGTGTCTACTATTTGCTTGAACGTTTTGTCAGCTGCTTTTTAGGGGTTAACAATTCCGTAGCAGGCCGTATGTGTTTGCGCCCATTACACTAAGTAAGACGCTGGCTTTCTTTTCTTGATTAACATTGTTAGCATTACAATATAACTCTGTTCTTTCAATATAAGTTGCCCAGTCTTCAATGTCACTATCAAATGCTGTAATGGTTTCAATTAACGCCATCCTTGTTGTGTTAATTTATCCTTGTTATGTCAATTTAGCCCCAGTCCCTTGTTTTCTTTTTGACTGACGTGACTTTTTTTTGCTAGTGCTGTGAGTGTACTCTGGCTATATGTGTGTGTCACTCCTTTTTTTTTATCTTCCTTCTGAGGCAGGCAGACCCTCAGCCCTGGGGTTCAGCACCGGCTGTGGTCTCACCTGGACGCGCCACGGCTCCGACTGTGTCCTTTGGTCTCCCGACGTTCCCGACTCCGGCTGAACTCCAGTGCAGAGAGACAGAGGGGTGTGAAGTGAGGGTAGAAGCAAAAAGTACTAAGGAGAAAAGTAAAAGTGGCAGGCCGACAAATCCAGGGCAAGCATTAAAAGGGGCCACTTTTCAACATAATTGTATAAGGGCTAAGAGAGTTGTAAAAGAGCGCCTGAAGGCTTTGTGTATCAATGCAAGGAGCATTCGTATCAAGGTGGATGAATTGAAAGTGCAGATTGTTATTAATGATTATGATACAGTTGGGATCACAGAGACATGGCTCCAGGGTGACCAAAGATGGGAGCTCAACGTTCAGGGATATTAAATATTCAGGAGGGATAGACATGAAGGAAGGGGAGGTGGGGTGGCGTTGCTGGTTAAAGAAGAGATTAACGCAATAGAAAGGAAGGACATAAACCGGGAAGATGTGGAATCGATATGGGTAGAGCTGCGTAACACTAAGGGGCAGAAGACGCTTGTGGGAGTTGTGTACAGGCCACCTAACAGTAGTAGTGAGGTCGGAGATGGTATTAAATAGGAAATTAGAAATGTGTGCAATAAAGGAACAGCAGTTCTAATGGGTGACTTCAATCTACATGTAGATTGGGTGAACCAAATTGGTGAAGGTGCTGAGGAATAGGATTTCTTGGAATGTATGCAGGATGGTTTTTTGAACCAACATGTCGAGGAACCAACTAGAGAGCAGGCTATTCTGGACTGGGTTTTGAGCAATGAGGAAGGGTTAATTAGCAATCTTGTCGTGAGAGGCCCCTTGGGTAAGAGTGACCATAATATGGTGGAATTCTTCATTAAGATGGAGAGTGACATAGTTAATTGAGAAACAAAGGTTCTGAACTTAAAGGGGGTAACTTTGAAGGTATGAGACGTGAATTAGCTAAGATAGACTGGCAAATGACACTTAAAGGATTGACGGTGGATATGCAATGGCAAGCATTTAAAGGTTGCATGGATGAACTACAACAATTGTTCATCCCAGTTTGGCAAAAGAATAAATCAAGGAAGGTAGTGCACCCGTGGCTGACAAGAGAAATTAGGGATAGTATCAATTCCAAAGAAGAAGCATACAAATTAGCCAGAGAAAGTGGCTCACCTGAGGACTGGGAGAAATTCAGAGTTCAGCAGAGGAGGACAAAGGGCTTAATTAGGAAGGGGAAAAAAGATTATGAGAGAAAACTGGCAGGGAACATAAAAACTGACTGTAAAAGCTTTTATAGATATGTAAAAAGGAAAAGACTGGTAAAGACAAATGTAGGTCCCCTACAGACAGAAACAGGTGAATTGATTATGGGGAGCAAGGACATGGCAGACCAATTGAATAATTACTTTGGTTCTGTCTTCACTAAGGAGGACAGAAATAATCTTCCAGAAATAGTAGGGGACAGAGGGTCCAGTGAGATGGAGGAACTGAGCGAAATACATATTAGTAGGGAAGTGGTGTTAGGTAAATTGAAGGGATTGAACGCAGATAAATCCCCAGGTCTGCATCCTAGAGTGCTTAAGGAAGTAGCCCAAGAAATAGTGGATGCATTAGTGATAATTTTTCAAAAATCGTTAGATTCTGGACTAGTTCCTGAGGATTGGAGGGTGGCTAATGTAACCCCACTTTTTAAAAAAGGAGGGAGAGAGAAACTGGGGAATTATAGACCGGTTAGCCTAACGTCGGTGGTGGGGAAACTGCTGGAGTCAGTTATCAAAGATGTGATAACAGCACATTTGGAAAGCTGTGAAATGATCGGACAAAGTCAGCATGGATTTGTGAAAGGAAAATCATGTCTGACGAATCTCATAGAATTTTTTGAGGATGTAACTAGTAGAGTGGATAGGGGAGAACCAGTGGATGTGGTATATTTGGATTTTCAAAAGGCTTTTGACAAGGTCCCACACAGGAGATTAGTGTGCAAACTTAAAGCACACGGTATTGGGGGTTATGGTATTGATGTGGATAGAGAAATGGTTAGCAGACAGGAAGCAAAGAGTGGGAATAAATGGGACCTTTTCAGAATGGCAGGCAGTGACTAGTGGGGTACTGCAAGGCTCAGTGCTGGGACCACAGTTGTTTACAATATATATTAATGACTTGGATGAGGGAATTAAATGCAGCATCTCCAAGTTTGCGGATGACACGAAGCTGGGTGGCAGTGTTAGCTGTGAGGAGGATGCTAAGAGGATGCAGAGTGACTTGGATAGGTTGGGTGAGTGGGCAAATTCATGGCAGATGCAATTTAATGTGGATAAATGTGAAGTTATCCACTTTGGTGGCAAAAATAGGAGAACAGATTATTATCTGAATGGTGGCCGATTAGGAAAAGGGGAGGTGCAACGAGACCTGGGTGTCATTATACACCAGTCATTGAAAGTGGGCATGCAGGTACAGCAGGCGGTGAAAAAGGCGAATGGTATGCTGGCATTTATAGTGAGAGGATTCGAGTACAGGAGCATGTAGGTACTACTGCAGTTGTACAAGGCCTTGGTGAGACCACACCTGGAGTATTGTGTGCAGTTTTGGTCCCCTAATCTGAGGAAAGACATCCTTGCCATAGAGGGAGTACAAAGAAGGTTCACCAGATTGCTTCTTGGGATGGCAGGACTTTCATATGAAGAAAGACTGGATGAACTGGGCTTGTACTCATTGGAATTTAGAAGATTGAGGGGGGATCTGATTGAAACGTATAAAATCCTAAAGGGATTGGACAGGCTAGATGCAGGAAGATTGTTCCCGATGTTGGGGAAGTCCAGAACGAGGGGTCACAGTTTGAGGATAAAGGGGAAGCCTTTTAGGACCGAGATTAGGAAAAACTTCTTCACTCAGAGAGTGGTGAATCTGTGGAATTCTCTGCCACAGGAAACAGTTGAGGCCAGTTCATTGGCTACATTTAAGAGGGAGTTAGATATGGCGCTTGTGGCTACTGGGATCAGGGGGTATGAAGGGAAGGCTGGGGCGGGGTTCTGAGTTGGATGATCAGCCATGATCATAATAAATGGCGGTGCAGGCTTGAAGGGCCGAATGGCCTACTCCTGCACCTATTTTCTATGTTTCTATGTTTCTTTTCAGACACGTGGCCTCTCTCTGCCTCTTCTGAGTGCCGTTATCAATTAAAACATGGTGTTTCGATACGATGCAGGTTCATTAACCTCGTTGCCAATTTGTTGTGTATGTGGCTGGGTTACAAAACAAAACTATAGATAAAAAAGCTAGAGACTGGAGCTAAGTTAACAGGGATTTTTACTTATGGAACCTGAATGGAACACATATATACCGATCAATACACGCCTAATAGCGCATGCTCAAGAACGTGTTATTACGACATAAAATAGTCCCATATATACGGTAGGCTATATGGTGCAGATACCATTTGGGGAGTATCTCCAAGAGAGCATTTAAAGGTACTTCGTGAAGTAGATTAAAAGGTTGGCTGAAGAACCCATTCTGAGCTGTACTGTTCTATGATCTATGATATTTATAAGGGAATTATAGTTATGGGGACAATCAGCTTTGGTAGAAGATAGCTTGTTTAGAACAGTGTAAACACAAAGGAGATTTTATTGATTTCTGAATAGTCATTGAACTATGAACATTACCGCACCACTTTTTGCACTACCTACTTAATTTATTTAATATATATTACTTACCCTCACTGCACGTTGTGCTGCTGGAATACCATCACGTTCCGATGTCAAAGGATTCTTCATTGCTGTTTCTGTAACAACCCAGTCAGGGTTGTTAGTCCTGTGCTGAACCTCGAGGACCAGTAGACCCACTCTTAGTCTGACCTCTAACCTTTGACCTGTTTAGTGTGGGTGACCCTACCAAGGGCCACTGCATAAAGCCCTGAATCCAGCTAACATTGCCCTCCGGGTCTTTGAGGCAAGCAAGCCTCCAACCCTATGACAAGGTTGTGGCTCTCTTGGAGGATTTAATATATATAGACACATATATGTTTACTGCTTTTATTATTAGGTATTGCATTGTGCTGCTGCCGCATGGCAACAAATTTCACGACATATGCTGATGATATTAAATCTGATTCTGATTCTGAGAGAAATGCTATGGTCTTAGATCTGTTCCTAGGCAGCTCATCTCCCTCCACGAAGCAGAGAATTAGTAGAATCAGATTATGTTAATGACCGCCGATGCTTTGCCATGGACAGTCCATGGCCCGGTTGTGAAAGGAGAGGGGGGCAAGCAACCCCACCCCATAAAAACCCAGAGCCACTGAAGCTCCAAGGACCTCGTTCCTCAGACAGCGAGGACCTTCACGTAGAATTCGTGTGGTGAAAGTGGAAGCGACAAGGCCTGGCCAACCTTCGGCCCAGGACACAGAGCCCTGATGAGCTGCTGTCGGTGGCCTATGCCCCAGTAGGGATGATGGGCTTAAGAATGATTGCAGTATTCCTTGGCTGCTGTAGACATCTGATAGATCATAATATTGCAAACCGCCACTGGAATGTGCGTTACTGAACACAAATGTAGGAAGGGGGTTTTTCAACTGAAGCCGGCAAATTTTTAAGTGACATAATTAATGAGATTTTATTGTGTCATTAAACTCAGTGTTTGTCAGCAATACTTGGGTTTAGTGTTACTGACACATTATCTGCTCAAAGTCTTATGATCAGGGCTGAGTCACTGGCTCCAGGCAATTTTCAAACCAAGCCTGCAAACTTTGACATATTTCTGTGCAGACTCAGTAGTCATACATGCTCCTTCAGAAGGCAGAGGAAGGGAGAATAATTAATCTAAACCAGAATTTTTCCCGTTAAAATGATTAAATGGATCATTAATAGCCTTAAAGTTCATAGAACATGGAACATTACAGCACAGTACAGGCCGTTTGGCCCACAATGTTGTGCTGACCTTTTAATCTACTCTAAGATCTACCTGTCGCTTCCCTCAAATTTTCAATGGACATTTATAATCAAAGTATGTGTGCAGTTAACAACCCTGAGTTTCACCTTCCCACAGGCAGCCATGAAACAAAGAAAACCATGGAACCTTTCTCAATAAAAATCGTCAATCCTCCATCTTGTGCAAGTGACGACAAAAAGAGTGAAAAACTCAGAATACCAAGAACCCAAAACTGAAAGGGTCCAGCCATATTCAGTTCAGCTCACTGTTCTCCTACAATAATGCACCATTTATTCTTTCGTCCATGTGCCTATTTGATAGTTTATTAAATGGCCCTCGTGTTTGTGGCGCTGCCACCACCATCAGCAAAGAGTTTCACACACTCACCCCGTCTCTGTAAAGAACTGACCTCCGACATCCCCTCTATTCTTTCCTCCAATCACCTTAGAATTTTGCCTCCCCTGCCTTATATGAGCAGACAATTTATTATAATCAAAGCAATTAAGATGCCCTCACTCTGGCAAGTGGTTGGGATAACATCACAATTGTGACCTGCTTTTAGATGTTGAGAAAGATTGCAGCAACAAACCACATTCTGAGCTGTTCTTATAAAATGTGGTTGGGCCAGACAGAGTTCTGGTCTGGAGAGCGATGCAAGGGCCTGCGTCACGGCTCACGCTGAGCAGCTGTGTGACAGAGGATGCTCTGATCTACAGGCTGCTCCCAGGAGCACACATACACACACAGAAGGACACCAAGGGCTACTGGCAGAGCATCAACTCAGTGAAAGAAAGCTCTCGGCCTGCCCGAAACTTGATGCTCAGCCAGCACGCCGAGATGTCCGCAGAGGAATGTGGCCGACTGACGTTTCAGACTGCCTCAGGATGTACTTCAGCTGGGGCAGCCACTGCGCTAGCTTGGTGGGGGGGGACACAGTCTAGAGTTCTTCCCCTGCAGAACAGGGAGGAGCCGGATTGGGTTTCACCCTGGATTCACCTATCACCTGCCTGCTTGTACTCCTTCCCACCACCCACCCCCAACTTCATATTCTGGCTTCTGCCCCCTTCCTTTCCAGTCCTGATGAAGTGCCGTGGCCCAAAATGTTGACTGTTTATTCCTCTCCATAAATGCCTGACCTGCTGAGTTCCACGAGCATTTTTTGTGCGTTGCTGAAGATTTCCAACATTTGCAGAATCTCTTGACTTTCAGTGAGGCAAAGATGCTAAAAGGTAGTTTTGGATCTGGAGATTTTGCAATCTAAAGGTTCTTTGGAAGTTAAGAATGAGGCATAAAACATTGGTTATGATCATTCATTAAGTGTATTAAGGACAGAAATTAACCAAAAAACAGATAAAGCACAAAGACGTCATTTTTTTCTTATACTTAAACTAGGCTCGGACTAGAAAGACAAGACATCTCATGATAGCAAACAACCTATGAAATAGCCAGATTCAAGTGGTCTGATACCAGGTGCAGAAAAGCGAAGAAGCTTCCAGAAAAATACTGAATCTGCTTTTTTACTATTATTGGAAAATTCACTGAACAATTTACACATATATAGGTTATATATAAAAACACTACCAAGCATAGTAAAAGTTAAACAATGAGAAGAATATTAATTTCACATGCTTGAATCCAAAAGTGGTCATGTACAAGGGTAACAGAACGGAGCTATTGAACTATTGATCAAGCTAGGAGTTGTTGAGATGGATACAATTAGCTAGGTAAACGTGAGAAGCTGGGTATAGGCCTTCTGAACCTAAGCATCTTGATGGGCCACAGTGGAGGGGAGTTTCAAGGATCAATTACATCACAAGTGAATGGAACCAGTTACTCGTGCTTTATTCTGGCTTTTTGAGACCATAAGACATAGGAACACAATTAGGCCACTCAGCCCATTGAGTTTGCTCCCTCTGCTCCACCATTCCACCATGGCTGATTTATTATTCCTCTCAATCCCATTCTCCTGATTTCTCTCTATGACTTTTGACACCCTGAGTAATCAAGAACCTATCAACCTCCACTTTAAATATTCCCAGTGACTTGGCCTCCACAGTCTGTGGCAATGAATTCCACACATTTGCCACAATCTGGCTAAAGAAGTTCCTTCCCAGCTCTGTTCTAAACGAACGAGCCTCTATTGTGAGGCTGTGCCCTTTGATCCTAGACTCACTCTCTATAGGAAACGTCCCATAGATTCCACCCTTATTCTTCTAAACTCCAGTGAATACGGACACACAGCCATCACAAACTCCTCATACATTAACCCTTTCTTTCCCAGAATCATTCTTGAGAACCTCCTCTGGACCCTCCCCAATCCCAGCAAAGAGGCCCAAAACTGCTCACAATACTCCAAGTGTGGTCTGAGCAATGTCATATAAAGCCTCAGCATCACATCCTTGCTTTTGTATTCTAGTCCTCTCAAAATGAATGCTAATATTGCATTTGCCTTCCTTACCACTGACTCAACCCACAAGTTGGCTTTTAGGGAATCCTGCATGATGACTCCCAAATCCCTTTGCACTTTTGATTTCTGAATTTTCTCCCCATTTAGAAAATAGTCTACAGCTTTATTCTTTCTATGAAATCGCATATCATACACTTCCCTACACTATATTCCATCTGCCACTTCTTTGTCCATTCTCTTAATCTGTCCAAGTCCTTCTGCAGACTCCCGGCTTCCTCAAAACTACCTGCCCCTCCACCTATCTTTGCATCGTTTGCAAACATGGGCACAAAGCCATCAATTTCATTATCCAAATCCTTGACATGTAAAATGAAAAGAAGTAGTCCCACTACCAACCCCTGTGAATTATCACTAGTCACCAACAGCCAACCATAAAAGATCCCCTTTATTCCCACTCTTTGCCTCCTGACAGACAGCAAATCTTCTATCCATGCTAGTATCTTTCCTGTAATGCCATGAGCTTTCATCTTGTTAAGCAGCCTCATGTCAAAGGCCTTCTGAAAATCCAAGAAATCAACATCCACTGACTCTCCTTTGTCCGGTTTGTTATTTCCTCAAAGAATTTCAACAGATTTGTCAGGCAAGGTTTTCTCTTAAGGGAACCATGCTGACTTTGGCCTATTTTATCTTGCACCCCAAAACCTCATCCCTAATAATGCACTCCAATATCTTCCCAACCATTGAAGTCAGGCTGACTGACCTATAATTTCCTTTCTTCTGCTTTTTTTTAGATTATGAGGACACACAGTCCTCCTTTATTGTCATTTAGTAATGCATGCATTAAGAAATGATACAATGTTCCTCCAGTATGATATCACAGAAACATAAGACAAACCAAGACTAAAAAACTGACAAAAACCACATAATTATAACATATAGTTACAACAGTGCAAAGCAATTCTGTAATTTGATAAAGAGCAGACCATGGGCACGATAAAAAAAAGTCTCAAAGTCTCTTGAAAGTCCCATCATCTCACGCAGATGGTAGAAGGGAGAAACTCTCCCTGCCATGAGCTTCCAGCGCCACAAACTTGCCGATGCAGCACCCTGGAAGCACCCGACCACAGCCGACTCTTGAGTCCGTCTGAAAACTTTGAGCCTTCGACCAGCTCTCCGACACCGAGCTCCGAGCACTATCTCTGCCGAGCGCTTTGACCCCAGCCCCGGCAATAGGCAATAGGCAATGCCAAGGATTTGGGGCCTTCCCCTCTGGAGATTCTCGATCGCACAGTAGCAGCGGCAGCGAAGCGGGCATTTCAGAAGTTTCTCCAGATGTTCCTCCGTGTTTCTCACGTCTGCCTCCATCAAATCAGGACTGTGCACGGTACCTACTTAACAAATACCGATATCATTTCGGAGCGGCCGCGCGCGCTGTGTTGTGCGGCCATCTTCTCCTCCCTTCCTTAGTCGCTTTCCTCAGTCCTTAAAGAGTGGAGTGACTTTTGCAATTTTCCAGTCCTCTGGAACCATTCCAGCACCTAGTGATTCTTGAAAGATCATTACTAATGCCTCCATAATCTCTTCAGCTACCTCTTTCAGAACCCTGGAATGTAGTGCATCTGGTCCAGGTGACTTACCTACCTTCAGACCACTCCCCTTCTCAAGCACCTTCTCTTTCGTAATAGCAACTTCAGTCCCTTCGACCCCTGACGCTTTCAAATTTCTGGCATACTGCTAGTGTCTTCCACAGTGAATACTGATATGAAATACATATTAAGTACTCCGCCATTCCTTTGTCTCCTGTTACTACCCCTGCAACATCATTTTCCAGTGGTCCAATATCAATTCTCGCCTCTCTTTTTCTCTTTATATATTTAAAAAAAGAGTTTGGTATCCTTTTTGATATTATTGGCTATCTTATCTTCATATTTCATCCTTTCTAATCAATATATTTTTTTAAGTTGCCTTCTGCTGATTTTTAAAAGCTTCCCAATCCTCTAACTTCCCAGTAAATTTTGCTATATTATATGCCCTCGTTTTTATATTGGCTTTAACTTCCCTTGTCAGCCACAGATGCCTCATTTTCCCTTTAAAACACTTCTTCATTTTGACTCTAGAAGGCCATCATAGGCTTTCTACAAATTCCCTCTCTTGGGATCCGGAACCAACCTAATTTTCCCAATCTACCTACATATTGAAATCCTCCATGACTATTGTAACATTGCCTCTATTCCATACCTTTTCTAATTTCCTCCTTTCGATACAAGGTGTATCCTTTGAGGTTAAACTTCCAACAATGATCTTCTTTCAGCCGTGACTCAGTGATGTCCACAAAGTCATACCTGACAATCTCTAACTGTGCTCCAAGTTCATCTACCTTATTGTGTATACAGCCTGTATTCAAAAATATCACACTCAGTCCTGTATTCATCGTCCTTTGCGATTTTGCGCCCATGTTACATTCAACTCACCGTATTGACTCCAATCTTGGTGTATCATCTGCCTGTCCTTCCTGACTCTCACTACAGACTGCATCGACTTGTATACCAACTGCCCCATCCTCAGCTCTATCACTCTGGTTCCCATTCTCCTGCTAACTTAGTTTAAGCCCTCCCCAACAGCTCTAGCAAGCCTGCCTACAAGGATATTGGTCCCCCTTGGGTTCAGGTGTAACCCATCCTTTTTGTACAGGTGATACCTTCCCCAAAAGAGATCCCAATGATCAAGAAACCTTAAATCCTGGTCCCCCTGCACCTCAGCCACTCATTCATCTATACCATCATCTTATTATGGCCCTGACTAGCACATGGTATTGGGCATAATCCAGAGATTACGACCTTGGAGATCCTGCTCTTCAGTCTCTTCCCCATCTCCCTATACTTACTGTGTAGGACTCCTTTCTGCGTATGCCACTGGTGTCACGGTACGCCACAACTTCTGACTGCTCACTGCCCCGCACACCAGGAATCTTCTGAAGCCACTCTGAGGCATCCTGGACCCCAATTCCTGGGAGGTAACACACCATCCTAACTTCACTTCCACAGCCGCAGAATCTGCTGTCTGTCCCCCCCGCCCCCCCAAAACTCTCAAGTCTCCTATCGCTATCGCTCTGCCTTCCCTGCTGAGCCTCAGAGCCAGCCACGCTCCCACTGGCTTGGCTGCTGCTGCTGTGCCTTGATAGGTCATCGCCCCCACCCCCTCCACACCATGTATGTACCGTACATGCTGCTGAGGGGAATGGCCACGGGTGAAACCTGCACTGACCGTTTACTCCCCTTACTTCTGGTGGTCACCAATCTACTATCCGAAGCTTGCTCTCCGGGTATGACCAGCTCAGTAGAAGTCTTATCCATGAAGTTTTCAACCTCCTGGATGGTCCCAGATGGACCTTTTGAAGTAGGTCATCTACTCTCTAAATGAAAAAAATATGCCACCAGCAGTGTGATGTTAAAATCCAGCCAAGGGGTAAAATAATTTTAAAAAATTAAGAAGTTATGTAACATTGGATGGATTGTTACCCACGAATACAGAGCCCGGGTCCAGAGAGTTTGAGGTGTCAGTTGTTATAATACAATACAATCATTTGATGTGCTGAGAATAGTAAGTGTTTGGTATTTATTTTGACAGTACAGGATGTGAACGTGTGAGAATACACAAAAAAACATCAATACAAGTACAATTGAAAAATCTACCACACAAATTACCACCTTAGATGTATCTGAAAATACAACTTAATATAACAGCTAACTATCTGGAAAGAATCTTAAAATATTAATGGTTCAAGGTTCCTGGTCTTTCTTATTCATTCCAGCTTCAAGCAAATCATTCGGGAACCACAGTCATCACTCAATTGCTCCAGGCTGAGGAGGACTTGGAAGATCTCTCGCAATAATAAGCATTTTCTGTGCAATAATTATCTTCAAAATCTTGCCAAAACTGAAGAAATTGTGAGTTTTTAATGTCTTTTACCATGCTTTCCTTCAATTGCCACTTCATGGTGTTCTGCCGTCAAAACAAACCTTAATCCAAGCTCTCCAACGCTTTCCCTTTCACAAGCACACTGCAACTATTTTCTTTCCCTTGTCTGTCACCAGCACACTTTTTTTTAACATGCTAAACTCACTCACTTCCTTTGGATTGAGCTGACATCTGAAGTGTGAAAATCAGAAGAAATAAGTCTGCTCTCACTCCTATCAGATTCCTTCTTCTCCAGCCCTTTATCTCTCCTACCCAGCTGGCTTCACCTATCACCTAATAGCTATCCTCCTTCCCCTTCTCCCACCTTTTTACTCTGGTGTCTTTCCCCTTCCTTTCAAATCTATGACAAAGGGTCTCCAACCAAAACGTCGACTGTTTATTCATTTCCATAGATGGCGCCTGACTTGCTGAGTTCCTCCAACATTTTGTGTGCGTTGCTCTGGATTTCCAGCATCTGCAGACTTCTTCGTGTTTAGAAGAAATAAAGCGTCCTGATGAAAGGTCTCAGTCTGAAGCATCGTCTGTTCACTTCCTTCCATCGACACTGCCTGACCTGCTGAGTTCCTCCAGCATCTATCGCTCAATGGAAGAATCCTTTGTGTTCTGGCAGGTGTGATAATGCTTCAATCTGTTTCTCCTTCAGATTGTGAAACTGCCCAATTCCATTAGACCATCCATTCTGGGCATGCTGTGTTGGCCCCAGAACGTGTGACAAGTCTTTCAGGCTGCCCCCGGCCCCGTAGGTTGTGTTAGTTGTTAACACAAACACTGCACTTCAATAGTTCAATAGTTCCATTTAATATCAAAGAATGTAAACAATAATCAACCTGAAATTCTTACTCTCTGCAGACATCATAGAAACATAGAAACCCTACAGCACAATGCAGGCCCTTCGGCCCACAAAGCTGTGCCGAACATGACCTTGGCTTAGATATAGCCCTCTATTTTTCGACAATCCATGTATCCATCCAGGAGTCTCTTAAAAGACCCTATCGTTTCCGTCTCCACCATTGCTGCCAAAAGCTGATTCCATGCACTCACCACTCTCTGAGTGGGAAACTTACCCCTGACATCTCCTCTGTACCTATTTCCAAGCACTTTAAAACTATGCCCTCTTGTGTTTGCCATTTCAGCCCTGGGAAAAAGCCTCTGATTATCCACACTATCAATGCCTCTCATTATCTTGTACACCTCTATCAGGTCACCTCTCGACCTCCGTTGCTCCAAGGAGAAAATGCTGAGTTCACTCAACCTATTCTCATAAGGCATGTTCCCCAATACAGGCAACATCCTTGTAAATCCACGCTGCATCCTTTCGATGGTTTCCGCTTCCTTCCTACAGTGAGGCGACCAGAATTGAGCACAGTACTCCAAGTGGGGTCTGACCAGGGTCCTACATAGCTGCAACATTACCTCTCGGCTCCTAAACACAATCCCACGATTGATGAAGGCCAATGCACCATATGCCTTCTTAACCACAGAGTCAACCTGCATAGCAGCTTTGAGTGTCATAGAAACATAGAAACATAGAAAACCTACAGCACAATACAGGCCTTTAAGCCCACAAAGTTGTGCCAAACATATCCCGACCTTAGAAATTACTAGGTTTACCCACAGCCTTCTATTTTTCTAAGCTCCATATACCTATCCAAAAGTCTCTTAAAAGACCCTATCGTATCCACCTCCACCACCATTGCCGACAGCCCATTTCACGCAGTCACCACTCTCTGCGTAAAAAACTTAGCCCTGACATCTCCTCTGTACCTACTCCCCAGCACCTTAAACCTGTGCCTTCTTGAGGCAGCCATTTCAGCCTTGGGAAAAAGCCTCTGACTATCCACACGATCAAAGCCTCTCATCATCTTATACACCTCTATCAGGTCACCTCTCATCCTGCGTCGCTCCAAGGAGAAAAAAGCCGAGTTCACTCAACCTGTTTACATAAGACATGCTCCCCAATCCAGGCGACATCCTTGTAAATCTCCCCTGCATTCTTTCTGTGGTTTCCACATCCTTCCTGTAGTGAGGCGACCAGAACTGAGCACAGTACTCCAAGTGGGGTCTGACCAGGGTCCTATATTGCTGCAACATTACCTCTCGGCTCCTAAATTCAATTCCACGATTGTTGAAGGCCAATACATCATATGCCTTCTTAACCACAGAGTCAACCTGCGCAGCTGCTTTGAGCATCCTATGGACTTGGACCCCAAGATCCCTCTGATCCTCCACACTGCCAAGAGTCTTACCATTAATACTATATTCTGCCATCACATTTGACCTACCAAAATGAACCACTTCACACTTATCTGGATTGAACTCCATCTGCCACTTCTCAGCCCAGTTTTGCATCCTATCAATGTCCCGCTGTAAATTCTGACAGCCCTCCACACTATCCACAACACCTCCAACCTTTGTGTCATCAGCAAACTTACTAACCCATTCCTCCACTTCCTCATCCAGGTCATTTGTAAAAATCACGAAGAGAAGGGGTCCCAGAACAGATCCCTGAGGCACACCACTGGTCATCGACCTTCATGTAGAATATGACCCATCTACAACCATTCTTTGCCTTGTGTGCAATGTCCCCTTGGATCCCATGCCTCCTTACTTTCTCAATAAGCCTTGCATGGGGTATTTTATCAAATGCCTTGCTGAAATCCATATACGTTACATCTACTGCTCTTCCTTCATCAATGTGTTTAAACACATCCTCAAAAAATTCAATCAGGCTCGTAAGGCACGGCCTGCCTTTGACAAAACCATGCTGACTATTCCTAATCATATTATACCTCTCCAAATGTTCATAAATCCTGCCTCTCAGGATCTTCTCCATCAACTTATCAACTACTGAAGTAACACTCACCGGTTTATAATTTCCTGGGCTATCCCTACACCCTTTCTTGAATAAGGGAACAGTATCTGCAACCCTCCAATCCTCCGGAACCTCTCTTGTCCTCAATGATGATGCAAAGATCATCGCCAGAGGCTCAGCAATCTCCTCCCTCGCTTCCCACAGTAGCTTGGGGTATATCCTCTCCTGTCCCAGTGACTAATCCAACTTGATGCTTTCCAAAAGCTCCAGCACATCCTCTTCCTTGATATCTACATGCTCAAGCTTTTCTGTCTGCTGCAAGTCATCCCTACAATCGCTAAGATCCTTTTCGTAGTGAATACTGTAGCAAAGTATTCATTAAGTACCTCTGCCATCTCCTCCGGTTCCCTACATACTTTCCCACTGTCACACTTAATTGGTCCTATTCTCTCACGTCTTATCCTCTTGCTCTTCACATACTTGTGGAATGCCTTGGGGTTTTCCTTAATCCTGTTCGCCAAGGCCTTCTGACTCTCCTAATTTCATTCTTAAGCTCCTTCCTGCTAGCCTTATAATCTTCTAGATCCTCAAAACAGCAGAAAAAGTGCAAAAGAATGAAAGACGTAAGAATCCCTAAGCCCCTGCCCTCCCACGCAAAAGCAGCAAGAAGCATCAACCCTCCCCCTCCTCCACTTATTCCAGCATAAAGCATCAGCATTCCCACCACCCACCATGCCAGCAACAGCAAAGCACTCAAAGACAGATCAAAATCTACACTACGTCAAAAAATAACTGTTTACTCCAACATTTCTGATATCCCACAGGCACGCCCTCTCACTAACAAGGGATAGACAGATATCGCTCCTTGCACAGCAGCAGGGGAGCCAACAACTACTATTTCACTGTTACAGTCAGTCTGAACTGTTGCTTTTTATTTTGAGTTCCCCAACCTGAGAATTGGCAAATCAGTCACTGAGTGCTGAGCCCTGTGATGGACAGTCTCGCTGTCTTCAATGTTCCGGCTCTCACTACGCTTCACTTTGCGACACCGGCGAGAATTCACGTCCATAGGGTCACACAGGCCCCGAAGTTACCCGATTTTGGGCCAAACATGGACATTCCGAAATGTAACCAGTCCGCTGCCCGCTGGCACCATCTTTAGCTTTGCCCACGTTTCTTATTGTACATTACGATGTACGTGTGATAAATAAATGAATGTGAATCTGAATCTGTTCCGCAGTTCTGACTCTACACTCTTCCACCCCTCTCCAGTTCAATCTCACCTGTTAAACACATGTTTAATATCTATCATCTTGACCAAGTCTTCAGTCACTTCTCCTTTGCTGGTTTGGAATCAACTTAGTGCTTATGTGAATATCTTTGATGTTTTCAATATTATTTATTTTATTTAGAGATACGGCACGAACTAGGCCTGTCCAGCCCAATGAGTTACACTGCCCAGCCACCCACCTATTTAACCGTAGCCTAATCACAGGACAATTTACAATCACCATTTCACAACTAATTGGTATGCCTTTGCACTGTGGGAGGAAACCAGAGCACCTCAAGGAAACCCATGTGGTCTCAGAGAGAATGTTCAAACACCTTTCAGACGGCGGAAGAAATGAGCTCCGCACTCTGGAAAACTCCGAGCTAACTTTGACGCTACCACGGCGCCCAGTCTGTGCTTTATAAATGCACATTGCTTGTGTGTTTTATCAAATGAACCTACTGCATAATGAAGAGGAATAACTTAAATGCGGCTGTAATCTTTCAGAAATCCTATAGCCCTTCGGGAATCTAAGAACAAGAATCTATGGATTTGTTAGTTTAAAGAAACAAAACCACAAACTAATGCTTATCCTAGTGACAAACTGTTACACACCAGATGAGGTTTAAACCATATAACCAAAAGAAAAAGTTGAGAAATGGAATCATTAAACTCAATTGCTAATCTGTAACTTATTCCCAATGCAACTTAGCTCACTGTGCGCAAGTTCACTACAAGAGAATAGTCAAAATGTGTCCAGATGGTGCCTATTGTACCCTTTTGCAAACATTGCAAAGCGGTTTTTGAAGACTAGCAACTATTGCTATGTGGCTCCTTAAGTTTGTTATAGCCAGGGGGTGGTAATGGGAACAAGCTTCCACTCCCAATGGAGTGCACCTCAACAGCTTCTGACAAGCAAGTCCAGCTCCTGGCCTTCATATATGGCTCAGCTACTAAGCCTGGCGGAACTGTTCCTACAGACAGGAGAAGGGGCAAAGGTGGGTTACTCGTGCCTTAAAACCAGTCGCTTTGGCAGATGGAGCTCATCAACTGTGGTTGGCAGCTCATCTAGCAGAAGGAAAACTCTGATCTCAAGACACCGCTGCCTTGCGGCTATTCCGACTCATGGGGAGGGGTTCAGGAGTAAACCCCAAGGAAGAGTCCAGAGCAGGAGTCCCTAATCCAGTCCTACATTGAATTCAAAGCTGAATGACAACACCTGCGATGCCACTGGTGCCAAGCTGTGTTGGTCTCTGTTGTTTCTTTGGATGCATCAGCGGTGTGGAGAAGGGGAGCCTGCTGCACTGTTTTTTTTCCATGTCGTACTGCTCTGGCTTGTGCGTAACGTAGACAGCTGGGAAGCAATATCCTTGGTTGACCCTAAGCAACGGAGGGTCTCAAGATTGCAAAGTAGGAATGTTAGCAGCTGATTTACACACAAACAGATAACATGTATTTACTTCAGAATTGTTGGGTCTACTATTACAAATATCCCTCCTGTTTTCAAAATAGGGACAAGGAAGAACTTAAGAAAACCTTGCATCCACCCAAGAGAAAAAATATGAACTTGATTTACCATTTTGCCAGAAAGATGACACCTCTGACTTATTCAATGTTACACTTATGCTGGAGAGCCCCAGCCTAATTTTTATGGTCTGTTTTCTTGAGTGCGACATTGAAACTGGGACTTCTGAGTAATAGGCTGTGAGCTGTTCATTGAAACCCAGCTGACAAGAACTTGGCGGAAGACTTCAAGTAAGCTCCCCAATCTGACATCATCAAGGCATCTCAGGCAATGTTCAAATGTCAAGCAGGACACATCACTTTTTCTTCTGCTGTTAACCAAATGATTAAACAACATATGGAACTTCAAGAAACGAACAAGCTCTAAAACAAGACCAGATGCACAAGTTACTCTATTCATTCTCTGAACATAAACAAGGTCGAATGTGATGACTATTAGAATAATCATTTTAAGTTTTGCATCTGTTGCTATTCTAGTTTATTAGTAGAGAAATTACCAACAACATATTGGATGAGTTGAAATCTAAATGCAAAAGCAATCCTTGATTCTTTAAAGGTTAATATATGACAGACTTAAAGACCTAAAATGTTCAATAAAAGGTCAATACAGATATTGAGTGATTGGCAGTTATCCAAGCATCCATCTCTCTTCTATTCAGTACTGAATGCATCCAGAATGTGTGTTTAAAAATTGATGCAAAAGAATATTTAGAAGGTTAAGAGTTGTGAACACAGTTCAGTGCATGATAGGATCAATCTCCCCTCTGCAGACTCTGTTTATACTTCTTGCTGCCTCAGTAGGGCAGCCAGCTTTAACAAAGATCCCACTGAGCCTGGAAGTTCTCACATCTTCCCCATCTTATCAGGCAAAAGATACAAAAGCCTGAAAGCACGTCCCGCCAGGCTCAAGGACAGCCTCTATCCCACTGTTATCAAACTCCTGAGTGGACCTCTAGTTCAATAAGATGGACCCTTGACCTCGCAATCTACCTTGTTTTGATCTTACCGCACTTCACTTTCTCTACCACTTTTACACCTAATCCTGCATTGTCATGGCTTTACCTTGTTCAACCTCAATGCACTGTATAATGATTTGATCTGCATGATGACTTATACAAGACAAACTTTCACAGTATCTTGGTATATGTGCCAATAATAAACCAAACCAAACCAATAAAAGTTGGAAAAAGTTTTGGTTCAGAATGTGATAGGATTTTTTTCATCTATCATTATACTCCAAGCATCACTGGCAAGAGCAGAATATTCTACCATCCCTAATATTCTTTGAGAAGGTGGTAATGAACCAATTTTTGGATGTGCTGTCTCTCTACTGGTGAAGATGCACCCATTACACTCTTATGTGGGGAGTTTCAGCAATTAGACCCAGACTTAATGGAGGAGCAGTGATTATATTTCTGACTCTGGATGATGTTGCATGCCATCTTGGACAATGTCTCCCATCCACTACATAATGGACTGGTTGGGCTCAGGAGTACATTCAGCCAGAGACTCATTCCACCGAGATGCAACACAGAGTGTTATAGGAAGTCATTCCTGCCTGTGGCCATCAAACTTTACAACTCCTCCCTTGGAGGGTCAGACACCCTGAGCCAATAGGCTGGTCCTGGACTTATTTCATAATTTACTGGCATAATTTACATATTACTATTTAACTATTTATGGTTCTATTACTATTTATTATTTATGGTGCAACTGTAACAAAAACCAATTTCCCCTGGGATCAATAAAGTATGACTATGACTATGACAATGACTATATCTGTTCTTTAACCTCGAACTTTATTTTTAATAGAATTTTTTATTCTTTATAATTTTTGAATGTTTTTTGTTGCATGTCACACTCTGACCAACATACCACTGCAAATTCCTAGCATACAGTGCTGTGTAAAAGTCTTAGGCACATATAGGTACCTCGGGTGACTCAGGCTCTTGCAGAGCACTGTAAGCTTTTTTTAAATATCATATCTTGCGTGGGTTAAATCTCACTTGATAAGAAACACATGGTGGAAAGTCATCCAGAAGACCATAAGTCCATGATAAAGAGACAGAATTAGGCCATTTGGCCCATTGAGTCTGCTCCACCATTTCAACATGGCTGATCCGTTTCCCTCTCAGACCCAATCACCAGCCTTCTTCCAGTAACCGGGGGGGAGGAGAAGATGGCGGCGCCATGCAGCAAGCGCAGCCGCTCCGAAATGATATCGTATGTGTTATCTAGGGGCCGTGCACAATCCTGATTTGATGGAGGCAGACGTGAGAAGCACGGAGGAACACCTGGAGAAACTTCTGAAATGCCTGCTTCGCTGCCGCTGCTACTGTGCGATCGAGAATCTCTGGAGGGGAAGGCCCAAAATCCTCGGCTTTGCCTATTGCCTGTTGCCGGGGCCGGGGTCGAAGCGCTCAACAGAGATAGTGCTCACTGCTCGGTGTCGGAGGGCTGGTCGGAGGCTCGAAGTTGTCGGACAAACTGAAGAGTCGGCTGTGGTTGGGTGCTTCCAGGATGCTGCATCGGCAAGTTTGCGGCACTGGAAGCTCATGGCAAGAAGAGTTTTTTTTCTTCTTTCCACCATCTGCGTGAGATGATGGGACTTTCGAGAGACTTTGAGACTTTTTTTTTACCGTGCCCATGGTCTGTTCTTCATCAAATTATGGTATTGCTTTGCACTGTTGTAACTATATGTTATAATTATGTGGTTTTTTTGTCAGTTTTTCAGTCGGTTTGTCTTGTGTTTTTCTGATATCATTCTAGAGAAACATTGTATCATTTCTTAATGCATGCATTAATAAATGACAATAAAAGAGGACTGCGTGTCCTCATAATCTAATCTAAATAACTAACCCTTCATGTCCTGATTAATCAAAAATCTATCAAACTCTGCCAGTGACTTGGCCTCCACAGCCGCCACAACACATTTCACAGAGCCACTGCTCTGTGGCTAAAGAAATTCCTCCTCATCTTCATTCTAAGTGAATATCACTCTATTCTGAGGCTCCGCCCTCTGGTCCTAGACGTCCCATCATAGGAAACATCCTCTCCAGATCCACTCGATCTACGCCTATCAATATTCAATAGGTTTCAATGAGATCCCCCCACATTCTTCTGAATTCCAGTGAGTACAGGCTCAGAGCCTACAAACATTCCTCATATGGTAACCCTATCATTCCCAGAATCCTCTCCAATGTCAGCACATACCTTCTTAGACAGGGGGCCCAAACCTGCTCACAATACCCCAAGTGAGGGCTCATCAGTGCCTCCATCTCCATCCTTTCCTTATTTGCCCTTGAAACAGCAATATTCGTGAGTCTTTTTGTTAATATTGGTAAAGATTTAGTAGATACAGTACAATGCAAGGCTTAGGCACCCTAGCTATATATATGTGCCCAAGACTTTTACACAGCATTATAGTAAATGTCATTATTATCATTATGTGCCATGTCATATGACGTGGGCAATCATGGTCTCCATGCCCATGATTGTTCTTGGCAAATTTTTCTACAGAAGTGGTTTGCCATTGTCTTCTTCTGGGCTGCGTCTTTACAAGATGAGTAAATCCAGGCATTATCAATACTCTTCAGAGATTGTCTGTCTGGCGTCAGTGGTCGCATAACCAGGACTTGTGATATGCATCAGCTGCTCGTTCGACCATCTACCACCTGCTCTCATGGCTTCACATGACCCTGATCAGGGGGCTAAGCAGATGCTACAACTTGCCCAAGGGTGACCTGCAGGCAAGCAGAGGGAAGGAGCACCTTACTCCTCCTTGGGAAGAGACGTAACTCCACCCCGCCACCCATAGATGTAAATGTATATGGCAAATAAAGTTAATCCTACAATGAGGGAACAACAATAAAGGTCTTACAAATGGATGGTTAGTCTGTCAAACAAGTAGTGTGCTTTATTCTTGGCAGTGTTCTTGGATGTTGACCAACAAGTAAGTGGTGGATAGGATTTGGGATGTCAAGAACAACATGCACAGTTCCCGAACGGATCTCGAAGCTACAGTATGTGGAGGATCCATTTGAGTTTCAGGTGAATGGTGCCTCCCCGGATATCAATGGCAGCAAAAAGGTGATGTTAATTTGATTCCCATTCCCGTTCCAAAGTGTTGATCCATGGCCTCCTCTTATCCCAAAATGAGCAACACCTTATATTCCGTCTGGGTACCCTCCGATCTGATGGCATAAATATCGATTTCTCCTTCAGGTGAACGTTCTCCCCCCAACTCCTTTATTCCCCACTCTGACCTTTCACATCTTCTGACCTGCCTATTACTTCCCTTCAGAGTTCCCTTCTCCTTCCCTTTCTTCTCTGGTCTACTCTCCTCTCCTATCAGATTCCTTCTTCTCTCACCCACCTGACCTCACCTGTCACCTGCCAGCTAGACTCCTTCCCCTCCCCCCAACCTTTTTATTCTGGCATCTTCCCCCCCCCCCGGCCCCCCCGCCACCCCTTCCTTCTCAGTCCTGAAAAAGGGTCTCGGCCCGAAACGTCTACTGTTTATTCATTTCCATAGCTGCTGCCTGACCTGCTGAGTTCCTCCAGTGTTTTGTGTGCTTTGTTTTGGAATTTCAGCATCTGCAGAATTTCTCGTGTTTGTGATGTTATTGAATTGTTGACTTTTTTGTTGGAGATGGTCAAGGCTTGGAAATGTTGTGGCACAAATATTTCTGGCCAGTTATTATTAGCCCATGCCGGATTATTTTTCAGGTTTTGCTGTATGAAAGCCAAGACCCTTCATCAGGGCTGTAAAGGAAGAGGGCAGAAGCCAGAAAATGAAGGTGGGGGCAGGGGAGCAGTACAAGATGATAGGTGAAACCAGGTGAGGGGAAAGATGGCTGGTTGGGGGAGGGAGTGGTTGAACTAAGAAGCTGGGAGGTGATAGGTGGAATAGATAAAGGGCCGAAGAAGAAGGAATCTGATAGGAGACAAGAGTGGATCATAGATGGCGCCTGACTTGATGAGCTCCTCCTGCATTTTGTGTATGTTGCTCAAGATTTCCAGCATCCACAGGATCTCCTGTGTTTATAATAGGATTTCTAATGTCTTGGGAGGAGCCTCTTGCAGAGCATAAACAAAGATGCCAAAATGCCTCTTGTTTCTATGCTATAAGTTTCGATAACTTTATAGTTGAACCAACCAAAACTTTTAGTGAGATCTTGTGCTTACCATTCTATTTACAGTGGATCTGAGCACAAAATGGATTGATGGCACACTCTGCCACAGAGTGGTAGGATTTGGAATCACAGGTCCAGACTGGTAGTTCTCAGTCCATAAGACCATAAGACATAAGAGCAAAATGAGGCCACTCAGCCCATTGAGTCTGCTCTGGAATTCCATCACAGCTGATCTGTTATCCCTCTCATCCCCATTCTCCTGCCTTCTCCCCATAACCCAGTTTTCGTGTCGGAAGTCTGGAATGAATATTGGAATAAAAAGGAAACATTCATTCACAAGCTACCCTGCACCATACTTAAGCTTCCTACATTCAGGTTATAAAGCAACTTTAAGCATTTACAGGACAGTGTCCCACAGGGAATTTGGGGATTCACTTCTTCAGTTGTACAGCATGATGTAAAAGGCATCAGGAACCAAAAAACTACAAACTCATTGCAGATATCAAGTTAAACTCTTCCTTCCATGGCATGTGATCTTATAAAGTTAACCATTCAGTCCTTGAACGAACCTGCACTACTCTAATCACTACTGTACCTCCACTTTAGTCATTTGAGGTGCTGCAGTAGTGTAGCGGCTAATGTGACACTATTACAGCTCAGGGCATGAGAGTTCAGAGTTCGATTCCAGCATCGTCTGTGAGTGAGTTTGTATGTTCCTTCCCGTGTGTGCGTTGTTTTCATCCGGGTGCTCCAGTTTCCTCCCTTAACCCAAAGACTAGTTAGTAGGCTAATTGGTCATTATAAATTGTCCTGTGATTAGACAACAGGCGATTGCAACATTTTTATGTCATGGACCAAAACCATTAAGCAAGGGGTTCTTGGGCCTCAGGCTGGGGAACCCTGACGGTAGTGTTAAATCAGTGGGTTGCTGGGAGGTGTTGATTGGTGGGCTGTTCACGTTGTCTCTCTAAATAAATGAAATCGACGACTCTTTGCACTACAGCGTCATGTTGATTGTTTCAGTTGTGGTCTATCTTGTCTAATATTTATTTATTTATTCTTTCTTTATTTATTGAGATACAGTGTGGAGTAGGCCCTTCGAGCTATGCTGCCCAGCAATCCCTTGATTTAATCTGAACCTAATCATGGGACGATTTACAATGACCAATTAGTCCAACTGGTCCATCTTTGGACTGTGGAAGGAAACCAGAACACTTGGAGGAATCCCACGCTATCTCGGGGAGAACGTACAAACTTCTTACAGGTAGCAACGAGAATTGAACCCGGATCACTGCCACTGTAAAGCGTTGTGCTAATCACTACACTACTGTGCTACCCCAGTCATTTTGTATAATTAGAATGAGGGCATTCAGCCCATCGTGTCTGGGTTGACTCGTGATGCAATCACATCAAGCCCACTCCATGACTTATTTCCCTGCTGCCTATTCTCTTACACATACTCATCAGTTTTCTACTGATTTTCCAGTCACCCACTTCACTTGGGGGCAAGTTACAGTAGTTATTTATTTATTTAGAGATGTGTTGGCACATGGCCAAGTGGTTAAGGTGTCAGTCTAGTGATCTGAAGGCCGCTAGTTTGAGTCTCAGCTGAGACAGCGTGTTGTGTCCTTGAGCAAGGCACTTAACCACACATTGCTCTGCGACGGCACCGGTGCCAAGCTGTATCGGCTCTAGTGCCCTTCCCTTGGACAACATCGGTGACGTGGAGAGGGGAGACTTGCAGCAAGGGCAGCTGCCGGTCTTCCGTACAGCCTTGCCCAGGCTTGCGCCAAGGCGCAAATCCATGGTCTCACGTGACTAACGGATGCCTATTAAATAAATTTAGAGATACAACAGGCCGCTCTGTCCCAACAAGCCCCTGCCACCCATCTACACCCATGTGACCAATTAATCTGCTTAGTACATCTTTGGAATGTGGGAGGAAACTGAAGCACCCGGAGGAACCCCACGCAAGAACATACAAAGTCCTTAGAGACAGCGGTGGGAATTGAACCCGAATCGCTGAACTGTAAAGCAAATGTCTTGACTGCTAAGTTACCACGCCACCATGCTTACCATTTCAACTTGATGTCGAAGGAAGTTGGAATATCTGGGCAAAATCCACATGGTCACAAGGGGAATGTGCAGACTGCATGGAGAAAACATCTGAGGCCAAGGTCAAGCATGGAGTGATGAACCTGTGTGGCAGTTACTCCACCCATCGCACCAATCTGCCACCATGTGGGAATAGGAATAGTTTCTGCTAAGGTGATTCAAGGCACCAACTCAAAGCTGTTTCGCAAGAATTAGGAGAGTAATTGGTCACATGGGTGTAATTTAGTGCCACAGGCTCATTGGCCCAGAAGTTCCCATTACCATGCTGGATTTCTAAGTAAAAAATAAAACTGAATCAATATGGGATAGATGATAAATCATGATCTTACCATAATTCAGATTTAATTAAAGAGCTCCATACTGAGAATACTAACACAAAACACCTCATCCACGCATCCCAGAAGCGTTTAGGGTGTTTTAGAAATGCAAGTCCTTCCTTTCTTCAATATCATTAGCCTTTAAATTAATAGAATCCTCACATTTTTCTTGTCCTGAAGATCTCATGATCCCCTTGATTTATTCTAAAGTTCACAAAAGTTAACCTCCACATATTTTCCTCTGCAGAGGCACCAACTGCCAGCAAAACAAATGTGATAACTGCCGGCTTTCAGTTGCCCCTTTCTGCTTGCCAAGTATCTGGTCAATGTATATCTATTTAATGCCCCAGAATCAAATGGCTCCACTCAGGTAATATATGTACAGAGAACTGGTTTGTCTGTGTCCAAACTGAACCACAGAGTAAGACTGGATTAGTTTTGCTGCTAAAGCAGCATTCAGATCACAGGAAATTGCAACACCACCAGACTGTGGATTTAGTCTCTTGTGTTTGTATTGAACACAACGATCTCAGAAGAAATGCTATAATTATATGCAAAGACATGAAGACAGATTTTTATTTTAAATGGTTAACTGTGTTACCTCTCAGCCTCCAACTTTCAAAATATGCAAATTAAGTTTTTGCAACCTGCCCTATTTAAGATTGGTGTCATTTCTGGTGACTCTGCCTTGCAAACACCCTTCAGCCAAGATGGCCAAAACTCATCAAGGCATTAAAGTGGGGTCTTCATAAATGTAATGTACATTTTTCCCCGTTATGTACTATTGGTTCAATGGTTCAATTTAATATCAGAGAATGTATGCAATATACAACCTGAAGATCTTACTCTTCGCAGACATCCATAAAACAGAAAAGAAAACCCAAAAGAATGAATGACAGAAAATGTTAGAACCCCAAAACCCCTCCCCCTCCCATGCACAAGCAGCAACCCTCCCCCCAACTTGCTCCAGCAAAAGTATCAATTCCTCCCACCACCTTCAATGCAAAGCGACCAAAGAGACTGTGATCTTGAGACCATCAAAAACTACTGCCATTTCCATTGTAATAAAGCTTAACATCCAATTAACACAGATGATTGGTCTGTGTGCCAATTGTCTCCGAACAGTCCTACACCATCAAGTTCAAGGAGTTAGTTGTCTTTAACCATTCAGTTCCTGAACCAACCTACACAATCCTAATCACCACCTTTGCCTCCATGATAACAATAAATTGACTGCTTGACCACTATAGTGGCATGTTTATTGTTCCAATTGTGTTCTTTCTTGTCTAATTTTGAATAATTTATGTTAATTTATGTTTTTCTTGTGAATACTGTGTATGTGATGTTATGAGTCTGTGACACTGCTGCAAAGAAGTTTTTCAATGCAACTATACATACATGTAGCTGTGCTTTTTCTTTTTTTTTTCTATGCCCATTACACCACTGGCATTTAGGGCAGCAACAAAGATCCTCCATCTCTGTCTCTCCTTGACCACTTTTTCAATTGTGGCCCAGGTGTGATTCAGAGTTCTCATTTCTGCCTCTATGGTGCGGCGCCAAGCTGACTTTGGTCTTCCGCGTTTCTTTCGCAATTCAGGCATCCAATGAAATGCTGTCCTGATGATGGAGTTGGCCTCTCTTCTCATCATGTGCCCAACCCATCTCCAACGATTCCTCATGATGATTGGGGCCATGTTCTCTTGATGACACTGTGTGGCTGGAGATCTTATTTTGACAGAAAACAGGGAGGATCTTCTGGAGGCTCGTGATGTGGAATGACGACAACTTGGCAAGGTCACTCGCTGTCATGTGCCAGCATTCTGACGACCTTGACTTAAAATACACACTAGCACGTACAAGAGTGCAACTGTGCATATAACAATAAACTTGACTTTGGCTCCCAAATCTTTTTGCTTCCCATCACTTCTAGACTCCTATTCTAGAACCATAGAAACGTAGAAAACCTACAGCACAATACAGGCCCCTCGGCCCACAAAGCGGTGCCGAGCATGTCCTTACCTTAGGAATTACCTAGGGTTACCCATAGCCCTCTATTTTTCTAAGCTCCATGTACCTATCCAGGAGTCTCTTAAAAGACCCTATTGTATCTGCCTCCACCACCATTGCCAGCAGTCCATTCCAAGCACTCACCACTCTTTGCATTGTTACATGCCTCAAGGAGATCTGTGATTTTTATTGTGAGAATGATATAATGGTCTTTTGAAGGTCACCTGATGTAATTTTCCTGCCGATGTGAGGTCACGTGATGACATGTGCACCACAGGTATATAAGGGGAGACCCCAGATGACGCAGTTGGTTTTTAGTTTTTAGATTTTCGGCTAGAACGTGCTGTGTCTCCGTTTCCGTTGTGTATTTATTTTTATGACGCAGTTTCATTTTTTAAACGGTTGTTACGTTCTGTTGCAAGATACAATATTACTGAACTGGAAATTTTTGCTAGATGTGCTGATTTACCTTATTCTAGCAGTAGAAGGGAGAGTGAAGACTTTGATAAGTACAGGACCCGAGGGATTGAGAGGAGTGGGCATCGTTTGCCAGTTTAACAAAGGATCGACCTTATTGAGTCTTCGTTGAAGGAGTACAGACCTGCATCAAAGATAACTCTTGCCAAAAGAGCAAAGGGTTCTTGCAAAGGTTTGCTCTCTCTAAAAGAAATTAAGGTCAGTTGTTTTAAACTGTTTTATTTCCTGCATCATGAATCCTTTGGATAGAACCGGCAGGGAAGTCACATCTATGAAGAAATCCGTCTCCAGAGAAGTCTCTCCCAATTGAACATATAAATCTGTTGGACTTTCGAATTTACCATTTTATGAACTATTTCTGACTTTACCACTTTAAGAACTGTTTTTGCATATGACGCTTTAAGAACCAGTGCTGAGTGACGATTTGTTGAACGGCTGCATTGCGGTTAACTTCCAGTTAAGGTTTTCATTTTTTTTAATCGTTTATCTGTGTTTAATAAATGTTTGGTTGTTTTTATATAACCTGTCTCGATTGATATTCATTGTTGCCGGTTATGTAACAGCATAAAAAACTTACCCCGACATCTCCGCTGTATCTACTTCCAGGCACTTTAAAACTGTACCCTCTCATACTAGCCATTTCAGCCCTGGGAAAAAACCTCTGACTATCCACACGATCAGTGCCTCTCATCATCTTATACACCTCTATCAGGTCACCTCTCATCCTCCGTCGCTCCAAGGAGAAAAGGCCGAGTTCACTCAACCTGTTCTCATAAGGCATGCTCCCCAATCCAGGCAACATACTTGTAAATCTCCTCTGCACCCTTTCTATGGTTTCCATATCCTTCTTGTAGTGAGGCGACCAGAAATGATCACAGTATTCTCTGTCACTGCTACATTTTGTTCCACATTATTATTGTTTTATCTTGTCTACCTCAATGCATTATGAAGTGATTATTTGAGCGGTATGTAGGACAAACACTTCATTGTATCTTGGTACACGTTACAATAATAAACAAAGTACAAATCAGAAAATCTACTATTTTGCCCTGCTTGGAGCTAAGCTGTTGTCTTCCAACTTCACTAAGCTCAACCAGCCGCAGATTTCCATGTTTGCTTATCCAAATTCTTTGTTCCCATTAGAATTACACACAATTCTTTCTAATTCAGATTACATGAATCTTCACTGGAGTCTGTAATGTTTTACATTAATCTAAATTTCCTTATCCGTGGATTTCTGTTGAACTGAATTAGAATCAGAATCAGGGTTATTTTCACTGACATATGTCATGAAATTGGTTGTTTAGCAACAGGAGCACGTAAACAGCACCACAAATTACAATAAGGAATATTGCACAAAAAGAGAACAAAAATAGTGAGGTTGTGTTTTATGTGTTTATTATCTGTTCAGAAATCTGACAGTGCTGGGAAAGAAGCTGTTTCTAAAACATTGAGATGTCATCAGAGTCCTGTACCCCCTCTCTGATGGTAGTAATGAAAAGAGGGCATGTCTGCATGGTGGGGTCCTTAATGATGGATACTGCCTTTTTGAGATGTCACATTTTGAAGATGTCCTTGAAGCTGGGGAGACTAGTGCCCATGATGGGGCTAGCAGAATCTATAACCCTCTGCAGCTTTTACCATCCTATGCAGTCCATATCGGACAGTGATGGAACCAGTTAGAATACCCTCCACGGTTCATCTGTAGAAATAAAACTTGCATGTAGTGCTAAAATCTAATTCAGTCCTCCAGAGAAATTAATAAAGTTGGGTGAAGCAACCCTGTGGTTGTACTTGGACCAAGTTGTACTCTAATATAAGACGTGGGAATGCATGGAAACCAAGAAGCTGCCATATCACTGTTGTGCAGTTGACTACAAGTCATAGCAGAGCTTGAAGGCTTAAAAACCTCTCCTCACTGACAGTGGTAAAGAAAGTTGCCACAGATGTGAGGGGGAATGCAGGGAAAAGAAGATCCCCTGTGTGTCTCAGCATCCCTCATGACTTAATCAAGTCCAAAGCTGCAAAAGACATTGCACAGCTGTAAAGAGAGGTTGACCAACCTCTCAGAATTATTTCCGATTCAATGACTCTGTAGTTCACACTATGATGTGTTTCTGGTTTCTGGTAGCTCCTCTTTTGCTGCTAGCTTGTGTGGTTTTGCTCGGGGCGGACTTGCTCTATGGCCTGCAGTCAACAAACAATGCGGTGCTGGGTTGAACTGAATCTGTTTCGATGACTTGTGGTCTGATGTTTTATATTCTCTGTTTCTTGCTCATTTTGGGTGCTGTTTGCTTGATTTGTTCTTTGCGTGTTGGGGGCTTGATGTTTTTCTTTGAACGGGTTCCATGGTTTTCTTGTTTTGTGGCTGTCTGTGGGAAGACGAATCTCAGGTTTGTATACTCATCTGTACTTTGATAATAAATGTACTTTGATCCTTTGAATAATGAGAATGTACTGATTCTGATTTCATATCCTTGGTGGCAGATACTCTTGTGACACTGCAGACTCTTCAATTAACATCTTAACTGGTAATTGATCGGTTTATTTTTGTTACATGTAGGGTGGCGGGGTGGAGATACGTCTCTACCAATGGAGGTGGAAGGCACTCCTTCCCTCCACTAGCCTGCTCTTGGCTCCATCCCTCCCCCTCCTGTCTTCTCCTATCATTTTGGATCTCCCCCTCCCCCTCCCACTTTCAAATGTCTTACTAACTCTTCCTTCAGTTAGTCCTGACGAAGGGTCTCGGCCCGAAACGTCAACTGTACCTCTTCCTAGAGATGCTGCCTGGCCTGCTGCGTTCAGCAGCAACTTTGATGTGTGCTATGAAATCTAGTGTTACAAATACAGATAAATTGCAATGCAGGTGGAAAATAAGGTGCATGGCCATGGCAAGATAGATCGTGAGGTCAAGATTCCATCTTCATTGTACCAGAGGTCCATTCAGTAATCTTATAGCAACAGGGTAGAAGAGTTCTCAAGTTTTTCTATTTTCTGCTCATTTGAAGATGGAAAAATTAAGGATGACCAAGGGTGGGGGGAGGGAGTGGGAGTGGTCTTTGATTTTGTTGGCTGCTTTCCCAAGACAGAGTCAAAAGAGGGAAAATATAGAAACATAGAAACATGGAAAACCTACAGCACACTACACGCCTTCAGCCCAAAAAGTTGTGCCGAACATGTCCTTACCTTAGAAATACCTAGGCTTAACCATAGCCCTCTATTTTTCTAAGCTCCATGTATCCATCCAGGAGTCCCTGGAAAGACCCTATTGTTTCCACCTCCACCACCGCTACTGGCAGCCCATTCCATACACTCATCACTCTCTCTGTAAAAATCTTACCCCTGACATCTCCTCTGTACCTACTTCCAAGCAAATTAAAACTATGCCCTCTCAGGCTAGCCATTTCAGCCCTGGGAAAAAGCCTCTGACTATCCAAACGATCAATGCCTCTCATTATCTTGAACACCTCTATCAGGTCACCTCTCATCCTCCGTCGCTCCAAGGAGAAAGAGCCAAGTTCACTCATCCTAGTCTCATAAGGCATGCTCCCCAATCTAGGCAACAACCTTGTAAATCTTCTCTGCACTGCAAGTCCACTGCAAGTCATCCTTACAATTACCAAGATCCTTTTCCGTAATGAATACTGAAGCAAAGTATTCATTAAGTACATCTGCTATCTCCTCCAGTTCCAGCACACTTTTCCACTGCCACACTTGATTTGTCCTATTCTCTCATGTCTCATCCTCTTGCTCTTCACATACTTGTAGAATGCCTTGGGGTTTTCCTTAGTCCTGTCTGCCAAGGCCTTCTCATGGCCCCTTTTGGCTCTCCTAATTTCATTCTTAAGCTCCTTCCTGCTAGCCTTATATTCTTCTAGATCTCTATCATTACCTAGTTTTTTGAACCTTTCGTAAGCTCTTCTTTTCTTTTTGACTAGATTTACAACTGCCTTTGTACACCATGGTTCCTGTATCCTACCATCCTTTCCCTGTCTCATTGGAATGTACCTATGTAGAACCCCATGCATATATCCCCTGAACATTTGTCACATTTCTTCCATACGTTTCCCTGAGAACATCTGTTTCCAATTTATGCTTCCAAGTTCCTGCCTGATAGCCTCATATTTCCCCTTACTCCAACTGAACATTTCCCTAACTTGCCTGTTCCTATCCCTCTCCAATGCTATGGTAAAGGAGATAGAATTGTGATCACTATCTCCAAAATGCTCTCCCACTGGGAGATCTGACACTTGACCAGGTTCATTTCCCAATACCAGATCAAGTACAGCCTCTCCTCTTGTAGGTTTATCTACATATTGTGTCAAGAAACCTTCCTGAACACACCTAACAATCTCTACCCCATCTAAACCCCTCAGTCTGGGGAGATGCCAATCAATATTTGGGAAATTAAATTACACCTTTGCAGAATCTGTCTCCCTATCTGCTCATTGATGTCCCTGTTAATATTGGGTGGTCTATTAAAAACACCCAGTAGAGTTATTGACCCCTTCCTATTCCTAACTTCCACCCACAGAGACTCCGTACACAACCCCTCCATGACTTCCTCCTTTTCTGCAGCCGTGACACTATCTCTGATCATCAGTGCCACTCCCCCACCTCTTTTGCCTCCCTCCCTTTCCTTTCTGAAACATCTAAAACCTGGCACTTGAAGTAGCCATTCCTGCCCCTGCACCATCCAAGTCTCTGTAATGGCCACAACATCATAGCTCCAAGTGCTGATCCATGTTCTAAACTAATCCACTTTATTCATAATACCGGTACTCCTCACATTAAAATAGACACATCTCAAACCATCGGTCTGAGTGCGTCCCTTTTCTATCACTTGCCTATCCTCCCTTTCTCACTGTCTCCAAGCTTTCTCTATTTGTGAGCCAACCTCCTTTTCCTCCATCACTTCAGTTCGGTTCCCAACCCCCAGCAATTCTAGTTGAAACTCTCCCCAATAGCCTTAGCAAACCTCCCCACCAGGATATTGGTCCCCCTCAGATTCAAGTGCAACCGGTCCTTTTTGTACAGGCCACACCTGCCCTATAGGAGGTCCCAATGATCCAGAAATCTGAATCTTTGCCCCCTGCTCCAATCCCTCAGCCACGCATTTATCCTCCACCTCACTCTATTTCTATACTCACTGTCACGTGGCACAGGCAGTAATCCCGAGATGACCACCTTTGAGGTCCTGCTTCTCAACTTCCTTCCTAACTCCTAGTAGTCTGTTTTCAGGACATCCTCCCTTTTTTTACCTATATCGTTGGTACCAATATGTACCACGACCTCTGGCTGTTCTTTTTCTCGCTTCAAGATATCCTGGATGCGATCAGAAACATCCCAGACCCAAACACCTGGGAGGCAAACTACCATCTGTGTTTCTTTCCTGCATCCACAGAATCGCCTGTCTGACCCCCTAACTGTAGAATCCCCACCCCTCTGAGCCATAGGCCCAGACTCTGTGCCAACTATAGCACTGACTTCAGAGGACCGCTGTTGTTTCCCCCAGGTAGGCCACCTGCCACAACAGTACTCAAACAGGAGTACTTACTGTTAAGGGGGACAGCCACTGGGGTACTCTCTAGCATCTGCCTCTTGCATCATCCCTCTCCTGACTGTTACCCACTGATCTGTCTCCCCAGGCCCTGAAATGACTACCTGCCTATAGCTCCTCTCTATCACCTCCTCACTCTCCCTGACCAGACGAAGGTCATTGAGCTGCATCTCCAGTTCTCTAACGTGGTCTCTGAGGAGCTGCAGCTCGATGCACCTGGTGCAGATGTGACCGTCCGGGATGCTGGGAGTCTCCAGGACCTCTCACGTATGATACCGAGCTCAGAAAACCAGCCTCACATACATACTTCCTGTCTGTAATCTACACAGATAACCTACCTCGCTTTGATCCTTTATTGCCGAAGCCCCGTTGAGCCAAAGCCTTCCTACTCTGTCGCCTGCTCCTCCGACACCCACTATATAAATCTGTCTTCTTTTTAAATTCTTCTCGCTAGGGAATGTTAGGGAAGGGTTGTCTCAACAACATGATACAGTTCTATGTGAATGTTTAACACAGGTCATATATTGTACCCCAAAGTCTTAACTTATGCCAGAAATGGTCTTTGTCTTTGTAGTTGTTGGTGAAGAAATGTCAGCCATAGTGAGACAAATCATGTAATCTGTCCAGGTTTTTATGCATGATTTCTACATGGAAAACATAAACAAATTAACCCAATTTCTAGCTTACTTAATCCTTCTGACCTAAGTTGTCCTTTATGTGGCTCAGTGACAAATTTTGTTGTGCAAGCTATTTTAGCAGGTACCACTTAAGTAAATATTTTGTTTAAGTAGAAGAATCCAGAGCAATGAGCCCCCCTCTACCCAGAAACTTGTTTGCAAATATGCAGTTGCTGAAGAACACAACTGAGGACCTGATGGCAAGTTTGCTGTATCAGAGAGAAGTGAGAGATTGTTGTGTTTATGTTTGAACAAGACATGGTTTTAGCTGAGTTGAGTTGTTCTCCAATCTCGGCAATTTACTTGCAACTGTTTAATCACCATACGAGGAGACAGCATCAGTGCGCTGTTAATCGCACACTATTAATGTGCACTGATGATGTCTCCTCATGTGGTGACAAAACATTTGCAAGTTAATTGCTGTGATTGGAGAACAACTCAATCCAATCATCAGCCACTTAAACCACACATTTTCCAAATTATTTCCAACATTGCTTTCTCCCTGATCACCAGATACGGTGATCAAACCTGAAGGCTTCACGATTCACAGAATGGATCAACTGTTAATTCAAAAAAGGCAAAAGGTGGAGGTAGGTGTTTCATGATAAACTCTCGGTGGTGCTCCAATGTGGCGGGTTTGTTGAATTTGTGTTCCCCCGACTTTGACCACCTAATGGTCAAATGTCGTTCATTCTATTTACCTAGGGAGTTCTGCTCCATAATCCTGACCAATCTCAGAGTTGTATATGGCGACATCTATGTGCGTTAACTATAAATTTACTTTGCTCCTTTGTACTTTCTACTTTCTAATTTGTACTTTGAATCCAGCTGGTAACTACAGGATAGTGTTATCTGGAATCAGAAAGCATTCACTACTGATGAGATTTCTGAATGTAGTCTCTGCCTCCACTCCTTTAACAAGCATATTGTGGCCCTGAATGTGATATCTATGGTGGGGAAGGTTCAGATGATCAATTTTTAGCTGACTTGAAAGATCTGAAGGCAAGATTTCAAAAATGAAAGAAAAGTTATCCGTGTGCCCTGGTCAAATTCACCCTTAATTAACTGTACGATGAGACATACTATCTGGTAATTAACTCATTGCTGCATGTGGATCCTTCTAAGTGTAATTTGGTTTCTTTATTTCCCCTCTACAGAGACAATATTACAGAACTAGTTAACTTGTTATAGAACACCATCAGCTGTGACCCTGAGGGATGTAAGAGTTGCTTTATACATGTCTAAGCTACTCGTTTCTACTACCTTGAGGTAGTAGAAAGCATCACATCTTCTTCTTGCGCCTTTAGCTCCTGAGTGAAGCACAGGCCATAAACGACCTCCCATCCCCATCGTCCCCTGAAGTCAATGCTATAGCTGGAATTCATCAATGCTTCTGCAGTTCATTGCATCTACTGTACAGGGGATTGGCCTATACAGCTTCACCAGAGACATGTTGGCCAGCCTTATCCGTTACCACCTCTCGCGACAGGGATGTAGGTTGGACTTTGAGAGGCTGAGCATCACCATTTCACACAACTTAACTCTTCTGCTTCCCTATCTTACCTATTCCCATTTCTAATTCCAAGTTTTACTCAATAACTCTTGCCTTCATTTCGAGCTTGAGTGCATTATAGCACAGGCCCTTACAAAGGTCACGGGTGATATCATTTCCTCTAATTTTCTGGTGGGGTCACTGGATGGGATTCTACTTCCACTCCTCAAAACTGCTTCATGCTTCCTTTCTAATTCTTTGCATTTATACATTACGTTCATACTTATGGACAGAGTAACAGTTTCTTTGAAGAATGAATAGATTTGTGTGAAGATTTGTGCTATCATCTTTTGAAAGTGGAAGCCATTGACATTCAGAAAATGGGAGCGAGTTACTGTGAGCTAATTGTGCCACAATAGCATCGGGGTTTACAGAATTTCTCTACAGTGCCAATAATCACCAACTGTAGTTAGATTCCCGCTGTCGTCTGTAAGGAATTTGGGCATTCTTCTTGTGAACATGTGGATTTCTTATGGATGCTCCCACTTCCTCCCGCAGCTGTGGGCAAGTTATTATTACTATATATAATTACTATTTAATTATTTATGGTGCAGCTGTAACAAAAACCAGTTTCCCCTGGGATCAATAAAGTATGACTATGACTATGACTAACTGATGTTTGCGCCGGAAGCATGGCTTCAGTCATGGGCTTCCCCCAGCACACCACTGCTGATCTGATTTAACAAAAATAAGCATTTCATTGAATTTTCAATGTACAGGTGACAAATAAAGCAAATCTTTATTTTTAAATCTCCTTCTTTCACTGCTTCTCAATAATATTATGGCTCATCCAAGCTTGGCCTTAGCTTCATGTTTCTGATTTACCACCTGTAGAACAATGCCTTATCTCTCTCAGCATTGAATACATTCAATGACTTTCCCTCCACAGCTCAAATGAGCGAAAGAATTCCAAACATTCTGCTGGAAGAAATTCCTCCTCGTCCGCTTTCAATCCCTTATTCTGAAATTATGCTTCCTAAATTCCACGTTGCCCCATGAGGAGAAACAATTTCTGCAACTTGAAGAATCTGATGGTTCAACCCACGTCTCACTTCTCTAAACTCCAATAAGTAAAGTCTCAGTTTACACGGCTTTTCCCCAACCTCTTCACCGCAGGGATAACACCTGTTGAATTTCTAGTCCAAAGTGACCTCACTTGGATTGGTTGACTCCCTGACGATTTAAAAACCTGTTACTGCACTGTATTTGCTTCAACGACTTCCTCCAGCAGCTTGTCCCATGTACCTACCACCTTCCGTGTAAAGAAAAGTTGCTTCTCAAATTCCTATTATAGATTTCCCCTCTCACTTTCAACCTTTACCCTCTAGTTCTTGATTCTTCACCCTGGGAAAAAAAGATTGCATGCATTAACCTTATCTATGCTCTCATGATTTTATACACCTCTCAGTCTCTGACGCTCCAAAAGTAAAAGAAGTCCTAGCCCATCTGTCTGTTCTTTATTTTCCTGTATTCAATATGTCTGCTGCCTGTTTTCCTGCAATATCCTGATTTGCCCTCTAATTTTCTTGTAGCATACACTCCTGCTCTTATTTTTCCCTGCATCCAATGTACCTGTTCCTTTTCCCCTTCTTTTAACACCTGTTCCTGTTATTTTGTACTTCACAACCTAATTCCCTATTTTCCATGTCATCTCCCTATTTTCCTGTCTATCTACACTTGACCGCTGCTACACAGCAGTCAAGGATGCCTACCGTTCCATCCCACGACCTCACTTCGGAAAATCCGACCATCAGGCCGTACTCCTCCTCACGGTTTACAAACAGAAACTGAAGCGGGAGGTCACGGTGTCAAAAGTAGTGTCGCGTTGGACAGAACAGATGAGGTCCTCAATGACTGCTTTGAATCGGTGGACTGGTTAGTATTCAAGGACTCAGCAGCTAACCTCGATGAGTATGCCTCAGCTGTCATGGACTTTATTTGGAAATGCACGGAGGACTGTGTGTCTGGATATTCCCTAACCGGAAACCTTGGATGAACTATGAGGTCAAGTCTCTTTTAAAGGCTAGAGCTGCAGCTTTTCGGTCCGGGGATACCTGTCGCTACACGGAATCCAGGCGTGAACTTCGGAAAGCCATTAAGGGTTCCAAGAGGCAATATCAAGCCAAGTTGGAAGTCCAGGCTAACCAGAGAGATGCCAGTAGACTATGGCAGGGTCTAAATGAGATCACTGGGTGCAAAGAAAAGGCTGGGAATATCAATAACTGTGGCGCTTCTCTTCCTGACGAACTTAACGTATTCTACGCAAGATTCGAACAGAAGAGGAGCGTCCCACTCCGTCCAGATGAACCAGACCTGGTGGCATTGAGATTCATCATCACCGAGGAGGACGTTAGAAGGGCCTTCCTGAAGATAAATCCAAGGAAGGCGACGGGCCCAGATGACGTCCCAGGACTGGTTCTCCAGGCCTGTGCAAGCGAGCTAGCTGGAGTGTTTGCTGACATCTTCAACTGCTCCTTGCTTCAGTCTAAGATCCCCTCGTGTTTTAAGAAGGCAATGATAATCTCGGTGCCGAAGAAGAGCAAGGTGGCATGCCTGAATGACTATCGACCTGTGGCTCTGACATCAATTGCTATGAAGTGCATCGAGCAATTGGTTATGGCACACATCAACCACAGCCTACCGGTCAACCTCGACGCTTTGCAATTCGCCTACCGGAGCAACAGGTCAACGGCAGATGCCATCTCTCTGGCCCTACATTCCTCCTTAGAACACCTGGACAATAAAAACGCATACGTAAGTCTCCTTTTCATTGACTACAACTCTGCCCTTAATACCATCGTTCCAAATAAACTGATTCCTAAGCTCTGGAACCTGGGCCTTAGCACTCAGATCTGCAGCTGGATCTTCAACTTCCTCACAGACAGGACCCAGGCTGTAAAAATGGGGGACAAGCTCTCCTCTACAATCACTCTGAGCACCGGTGCCCCACAAGGCTGTGTCCCCAGCCCCCTGCTGTACTCATTGTACACCCATGATTGTGTAGCCAAGTTTCCATCAAACTCAGTATATCCTTTCAGCCATATATCCTTTCTTGGAACGTGCCTCCGTCGCCAACTTACTCCAGTTGGCTTTAGGATTCGTTTCCAAGCCTCTCAATTTGGACCTTCTGAGGATCCCAGGTACTCACATTTTATTGACTCTGCCTCTCGCCGCTTCTCCCGTCAAGCTCTGAAGGCGACGCTCTCCGCCATGAGGAGGTACTTGGTGTCCCTATCCCAGACCCTTCCACACCTTCGGAACACTTTCTTCGCCGTCTGTAATGGTCCTACCCGTTATTTCATCCTCCGTCGGATTCACGCCTGCAATCGCGTTTTTTTGACTTTGTCATGTTAGGCAAAGATCGCAAGATCTTACATCTACGGACTCCAGAGCCTGCCGGCCCCGACGCTAGCAGGCATGAACTTTCAATTGCGGCTCCTGCCATTGATCTCGGCGGCTCCAACACCTCAGGACATATTCAAAACCCGGACTCCAGCAACGACCATGGACACCCTCACAGCGATCGCGCAACCACCAACTGCGACTCCAGCCTTGAACTCCTGACCGGGTCTTTATGTGCTGCTGTTGTGACTCCCGTCTCCCCTTCCCCCACCACCACTCTGCAGCCCCGTCTTCCTCAGATCCCACCGTCAACTCCTGGGCCCTCAGAGGCTCCATCTTCCTCTCACCCCAACCCTCCCCTCTCCATTGACACCCCCAGCCTCCCCCCTCCCCCCTCTGATCCCAGCTCTCATCCGTGCCGGGTCTTTACCATCCCCTCCGACCTTCAACTGTCGGAGGCAGAGTGCTCTGTTCTCAGTAAGGGCCTCACCTTTGTCCCCCTTCGCCCACACCTCAGCGAGTTCCGTGCTCGCCACGATGCGGAACTTTTCTTCCGCCGTCTCCGTCTCCGAGCCTACTTCTTCGGCAAGGACTCTTCCACCCCCACCGATGACCCCTTCTCCCGTCTTCAACCCTCCTCTTCTTCATGGACACCCCGCTCTGGTCTTCTGCCTGCTCTGGATCTCTTTATTGCCAACTGCCGACGGGACATCAACCGTCTCGACTTCACCGCACCTTGTCCCCATTCCAACCTCACTCCTTCGGAACGCTCTGCTCTCCACTCCCTCCGCACTAATCCTAACCTTATTATTAAACCCGCTGATAAGGGGGGTGCTGTTGTAGTCTGGCGTACTGACCTCTACCTTGCCGAGGCGCAGCGACAACTCGCGGATACCTCCTCTTATTTACCCCTCGATCGTGACCCCACTAAGGAGCACCAGGCCATTGTCTCCCACACCATCACCGACTTTATCCGCTCAGAGGATCTCCCATCCACTGCTACCAACCTTATAGTTCCCACACCCCGCACTTCCCGTTTCTACCTCCTACCCAAGATCCACAAACCTGCCTGTCCTGGCCGACCTATTGCCTCAGCTTGCTCCTGCCCCACCGAACTCGTTTCTGCATACCTCGACACTGTTTTATCACCCCTTGTTCAATCCCTTTCGACCTATGTTCGTGACACTTCTCACGCTCTTAAACTTTTCGATGATTTTAAGTTCCCTGGCCCCCGCCGCTTTATTTTCACCATGGATGTCCAGTCCTTATATACTTCCATCCCCCATCAGGAAGGTCTCAAAGCTCTACGCTTCTTTTTGGATTCCAGACCTAATCAGTTCCCCTCTACCACCACTCTGCTCCGTCTAGCGGAATTAGTCCTTACTCTTAATAATTTCTCCTTTTGCTCCTCCCATTTCCTCCAAACTAAAGGTGTAGCTATGGGCACCCGTATGGGTCCTAGCTATGCCTGCCTTTTTGTTGGGTTTGTGGAACAATCTATGTTCCGTGCCTATTCTGGTATCTGTCCCCCACTTTTCCTTCGCTACATCGACGACTGCATTGGCGCTGCTTCCTGCACGCATGCAGAACTCGTTGACTTTATTAACTTTGCCTCCAACTTTCACCCTGCCCTCAAGTTTACCCGGTCCATTTCCGACACCTCCCTCCGCTTTCTAGATCTTTCTGTCTCTGTCTCTGGAGACAGCTTATCCACTGATGTCTACTATAAGCCTACTGACTCTCACAGCTATCTGGACTATTCCTCTTCTCACCCTGTCTCTTGCAAAAACGCCATCCCCTTCTCGCAATTCCTCCGTCTCCGCCGCATCTGCTCTCAGGATGAGGCTTTTCATTCTAGGACGAGGGAGATGTCTTCATTTTTTAAAGAAAGGGGCTTCGCTTCCTCCACTATCAACTCTGCTCTTAAACGCATCTCCCCCATTTCACGTACATCTGCTCTCACTCCATCCTCCCACCACCCCACTAGGAATAGGGTTCCCCTGGTCCTCACCTACCACCCCACCAGCCTCCGGGTCCAACATATTATTCTCCGTAACTTCCGCCACCTCCAACGGGATCCCACCACTAAGCACATCTTTCCCTCCCCCCTCTCTCTGCATTCCGCAGGGATCGCTCCCTACACAACTCCCTTGTCCATTCGTCCCCCCCATCCCTCCCCACTGATCTCCCTCCTGGCACTTATCCGTGTAAGCGGAACAAGTGCTACACATGCCCTTACACTTCCTCCCTTACCACCATTCAGGGCCCCAAACAGTCTTTCCAGGTGAGGCATCACTTCACCTGTGAGTCGACTGGGGTGATATACTGCGTCCGGTGCTCCCGATGTGGCCTTTTATATATTGGTGAGACCCGACGCAGACTGGGAGACCGCTTTGCTGAACATCTACGCTCTGTCCGCCAGAGAAAGCAGGATCTCTCAGTGGCCACACATTTTAATTCCACATCCCATTCCCATTCTGACATGTCTATCCACGGCCTCCTCTACTGTAAAGATGAAGCCACACTCAGGTTGGAGGAACAACACCTTATATTCCGTCTGGGTAGCCTCCAACCTGATGGCAGGAACATTGACTTCTCTAACTTCCGCTAGGCCCCACCTCCCCCTCGTACCCCATCTGTTACTCATTTTTATGCACACATTCTTTCTCTCACTCTCCCTTTTCTCCCTCTGTCCCTCTGAATATACCTCTTGCCCATCCTCTGGGTCACCCCCCCCCCGTCTTTCTTCCCGGACCTCCTGTCCCATGATCCTCTCGTATCCCCTTTTGCCTATCACCTGTCCAGCTCTCGGCTCTATCCCTCCCCCTCCTGTCTTCTCCTATCATTTTGCATCTCCCCCTCCCCCTCCAGCTTTCAAATCCCTTACTCACTCTTCCTTCAGTTAGTCCTGACGAAGGGTCTCGGCCTGAAACGTCGACTGCACCTCTTCCTATAGATGCTGCCTGGCCTGCTGCGTTCACCAGCAACTTTGATGTATGTTGATCAAACAATATATAAGTTTGCTGATGACACAACAATTGTAGGCCGTATCTCGGGTAATGATGAGTTTGAGTACAGAGAGGAAATTGGGAACCTGGTGGCATGGTGCAAAGACAATAACCTATCCCTCAACGTCAGCAAGACGAAGGAATTGATTGTTGACTTCAGAAGGAGTAGCAACTTTTACATCGGTGGTGTGCAAGTTCCTCGGGGTCAATATCACAAATGACCTAACTTGGTCCAACCAAGCAGAGTCCACTGTCAAGAAGGCCCACCAGTGCCTTTACTTCCTGAGAAAACGAAAGAAATTTGGCCTGTCCCCTAAAACCCTCACTAATTTTTATAGATGCACTGTAGAAAGCATTCTTCTAGGGTGCATCACAACCTGGTATGGAAGTTGTCCTGTCCAAGACTGGAAGAAGCTGCAGAAGACCGTGAATGCAGCCCAGTACATCACACAAACCAATCTTCCGTCCTTGGACTCACTTTACACCGCACGCTGTCGGAGCAGTGCTACCAGGGTAATCAAGGACACGACCCACCCAGCCAACAGACTTCTCGTCCCTCTTCCCTCTGGGAGAAGGCTCAGGAGCTTGAAGACTCGTACGGCCAGATTTGGGAACAGCTTCTTTCCAACTGTGATAAGACTGCTGAACGGATCCTGACCCAGATCTGAGCCATACCCTCCAAATATCCGGACCTGCCTCTCGGTTTTTTTTTTTGCACTACCTTACTTTCCATTTTTCTATTTTCTATTTATGATTTATAATTTACATTTTTAATATTTACTATCGATTTGTAATCCAGGGAGCGGGAAGCGCAGAATCAAATATCGCTGTGATGATTGTACGTTCTAGTATCAATTGTTTGGCAACAATAAAGTATAAAGCATCTCATGTCTGCTCCCTAGTTTGCTGTATTTGACAATCTTTATCTCACACATTGTTCGTTCGCTCATTATGTGCCATGCCATATGACATAGACGATCACGGTCCCATGACCATGATTGTTCTTGGCAAATTTTTCGACAGAAGTGGTTTGCCATTGCCTGTTTCTGGGCAAGATGGGTGATCCTAGCCATTTATCAATACTCTTCGGAGATCGTCTGCCTGGCGGCACTGGTCGCAAAACCAGGACTTGTGATATGAACCAACTGCTCATATGACGATCTATCTCCTGCTCTTGTGGTTTCATGTGATCCTGATCGGGGGCCTAAACAGGTGCTACACATTGCCGAAGGGTGACCTGCAGGCTCGCGGAGGGAAGGAGCACCTTACACCCCCTTTGGTTAGGACATATCTCCACCTCGTCTCCCCAATCTTACACATCAGACTGTGGAAAACCAAAGTTATCAATTCCAAAGATCAAAAGAAAATTTGAAAAGAGAAAAAAAATTAAGTCTTTAGATTAATTAGAGTTAATTTTTTTTCAAATCAGGTGGGTATTTTCCTGTAAACTATAATTATGTACCACTGATCACAGGAAATAAATGGTTCTCTTAATGAAATATGATCAAATCTATCATAAACATGTTTTGTTAAACTTTGTGGTATGGAGGCCTGTGATTATTGTTATAAGAGTGGTGCCAAGATCATAATTTAATTTTTTACTTAAAAGCATGAATCTGATCAAAAATGCAGTCTTTGTTGCCTTTGTCTGGAACATCACAACACAGAAAAGAAACAGCTAATTTTCGGCTGTTTTAACAACCTTGTACCTGTCGTTCGTTTCTCATGTGTGGGATTAAATGACGCAAGTCACCATTCAGCCAGTCAATACCTGATTGGCACAGACTTTGCTGTCTGACCTGTGTATGTGGGTGTCCCACGAACTGCTGACTATCTGAGACACTTGTGGAATTAGAAGGAGGAAGGACCAAGCTGAGAAACATTTCTCCACCCCCAATCCCGGTCAGTGCATATGTGCAAATTGTTACCATAAAAGGCAAAAATGCTATATCTTCCATTTTGGCATTTTAGGGAATGGGACCCAAAAATTTAATTCAAGGGATTAGATCAGTGAAAAACTCACATCTCCGTGCAAATTGTACCCTGCAGGAGAAAGTAGTAAGACAAAGAAAACCAGAAACACAGAATGTAAGCAGACCTGAAGAAGGGTCTTGGCCTGAAATGTTGACTGTTTATTTGCTTCCATAGATACTGCCTGACTTGCTGAATTCCTCCAGCATTTTGTGTGTGTTACATAAGCAAACCACCAGGCTCCTTTCCATAACCTTCTCCACCTCTCCAAGATCCCTTCCCTCCTCCAATTTTGACCTCTTGCATGCTCCTTGAACTTTGCTCCACTGCTGACAGATCCTAAACTCCAGAATTCATTCCCTAAGCTCTTTGCTGGCTTCTCCTCTCTAAGATTTTTGACACCAGTTGTGCTCTTTGTGCCTTGGTGTCAAATTTTAGCTACTTCAGGTGCAGAACTATATTAAAATTTGTGTCCATTTCGTGACATCCCAAAATGCATGACATAATTATCTTGATCATCATCAGTGTTGTAATGCAGGGAAGTGCAAGTCTACAACAATCTCCCACAATCCACAAAGGGATTTATTTATTGATTGATTGTAATACAGCACGGTACTGGTCCTTTGAGCTTTGAGCAACCCCCAAGGTAACCCTAGCCTAATCACGGGACAACTTACAATGACCAATTAACCTACCAATCAGTACGTCTTCAGATGATGGGAAGAAATTGGAGCACCTGGAGGAAACCAATGTGGTCCATGGGAGAAACATACAAAAATAAACATCTAGGTGATCCTTTGAAGACCTACAGATTGGATTTTGAAAGATTAGTTTAATTTTTCACACGAGAATGGAAACACACAGTGAAATGTGTTGTTTGTGCCAATGACCAACACAGTTCGAGGATGTGCTGGGGGCAGTCCACAAGTGTTGCTATGCTTCCAGCACTAACATAGTACCCCCACAACTTACTAACCTTAACCCAGGCATCTTTGGACTGTGGGAGGAAACCAGAGCATCTGGAAGAAATCCAATGGTCACTAGGAGAATGTACAAACTCATTGCACACAGTGTCAGGGTTTGAACCCCAATCTCTGATTGCTGGTACTGTAAGGTCTTATGCTAACTGCTGCAGGCAAGTGGGAAAATATTGTGCAGACGTCTTGGTCAGCATGGATGCATTGGGCCGAAGGGCCTATCTTCCAAACTGTGGGTAACTCCTTGACTCCGTTATGCCACTGCTCTTCTTCTGAAGTGGTGACACTGGGACTCTTTACCTTCATCGCAGAAAGTGTCTTTGTTTAACGGTGCATTTGCTTCCCATCAGTACACTCCTCTAACAGTACTGCAGACTCATTATTACCATCAGAGAAGAGGTACAGGAGTCTGAAGCTCTCCACTCAATGTTTAAGAACAGTTTCTTCCCTGCTCCCATCAGATTTCTGAATGGTCCATGAACCCATGAATACTACCTTGCTGTTACTGTCATTCTTAATTATTTATTTAGTTATTGAGATACAATGTGAAATAGGGCCTTCTATGTCACCCAGTAATCCCCCAATTTAATGCTCGTCTAATCATGGGACAATTTACAATGACCAATTAACCTACCAACCGGTATGTCTTTGGACGGTGGGAGGAAACCGGAGCACATGAAGGAAACCCACGCAGTCATGGGGAGAACATGCAAACTGCTTACAGGTAGTGGCAGGAATTTTTGCATCCTTTATTCCTTTACTCTGTGTAACCTACAATCCTTGTTGAAAACAACAAATTTCATGACATACATCACGGATAATAAACCAGGTTCTGCGTCTGGATTTCTACGTTCAGAAATATGAACCCACAGCCTCCGATTTAAGCAATTGCATTTACTCACTGAACCACTACTGACAGGGTTTTCCAAAAATAGGCGCTGCATAATTTACCTGGCTTGGCTGAGACAAGCCAGCTTTGCCAGACACTGGTCCATTTGTCTCTTGGTTTCATTCTTCCACAGTGTTGAATCTATCTCTGTGACCCTATGCCAGCCTGGAGTTCCTGTTCACTGGAATGTGCATTCCCAACCTGAGGATTACGGAACTAAGTTCAGTTGTTCAGCTTTCACTTAATTTGTTTTTCTTACCTAAAATTTATTAAAACATTGACATAAAGTCTTCCTCTGTCCTCTAAGGTTTTGGCACTAGTTGTGTTCCATGTGCCTTGGCGTCAAATTTTAGCTGCTTAAAGAAACAGAAATATATTGAAATTCATCTCCATTTCATGAAATCCCAAAGTGCACAACATTATTTTCTTGATTGTCGCTCTAATGTAGGTATGTTGTGTATTTAATATTTCAGTAATATTTGAGTCATCTTGTAAATGTTAGTGATTAAGCATTCCTGTTCATTTAAATAACTCACTACAGATTAAATGTATGAATACGTGAATTGCATATATCATCATGCCACCACATGATATGTGCGCACCTCACTTAACGCAAACTCGAAGTTAGACCCACATTTTCAGACTCCCGTGTCTTCCTTTGAATTAGTTTAATGTCTTGAATTTATAAAGTATAACATAGCAGAGCGTAAGTCAACAACAATCTCCCACAGTCCATGTAAATCTCTGACTACTGACCGGAGGATTTGCTCCACCCCTTACCCATTCTTCCATCATGGGGTGTCAGGGTGTTGTGGAACCAAGCACGCAAAGACGCCTACTCATTACTGAAGTCCTGCTACACCTTGCCTCATAATACTGGGATGAGGAGACCTTGTGATACAATACCGATGTCCATACTAGGTTAACGTGGGCATGGGATGAGACCAGAATTCTGTTGGTTGGGTGGAATCGTCCATTGAAGATGTGATGACAATCCAAATATAAGTCCATAAGAAACAGAAGCAAGAACTGGCTATTCCCATGTTGGCTTCAAATGATTCATCTACAAGAGCGCCTAGCCTTCTGGTCACCAATGCTTTTCAATCACTCACCATTATAAAAAACATGCTCAGTTTTCAGTTATGAGAGGCCCTTCGGCCCAACGTGTCAATGTTGACCAAGTTAGTCCCAATTGCTCCACATTCTAAAATCGGACTTAGGTTTGTTATCACTGACGTTTGTCATGAAATTTGTTGTTTTGTGACATCAGACAGTGCAAAGCATTAAAAAAAAACCGTAAGTCACAATAAATAAATAAATGATAGCTGCATGATAACGTACACCGTTGGATGCAGGAGGAAACTGGAGCACCTGGAGGAATCCCATGTGGTCACAGGAAGAACATACTAACTCTTCAGAGGCAGTGGCAGGAATCCAGGATCACTGGTTCTGGAACGCAAATGCACCCCTGTACGCTGCTGTACCGCCCCCTTGAGGTGGTTGGTACAAGTTCTTGCATAAAGTTCCAAGCACCTTTTAAAATAATAAAGTCTGGAGTCAATCCCTGGCAGAGTTCTTCCACAGCGTTTAGTTGCCATGTAGAAGCGGTACTTCTCTTCCTGATTATATTGTTTTCAGCTTTTTCACTGTTAGTGTTTGTTACCTAATCGTTTACTTGGTGTGAGTCCTCAGCAAGAACACTGGATAACTCAACAGTAATCAATAATTGCAGTTGAAATCAATAATTGAAATTGTAATTTCTGCCATAATACTAAAACCTACTTGTCAGCTATTCAATAAACTCCTTCATATATGTTATAATTTTCTAAAAGAGAACATAAATTTCTGAGTGGCATTCTGTCAAAACATAGCAAAGTGACACCAGCCATTTAATTTTGTGCAGACGGTTGGTGGGTTATTACTCTCGTGTTATTTCAGGATTTACAAACGCTCATGGAGTCGTTAGTGTTTTCATGCGTAGTACACAGATGAAAGGCATTTGCCTCTCCATATTCACTCCTGTCAATGTCAGATACGGCCCAGTTGGCAACAATCCTATTTCTAAATTCAAAGGTCAGGAGGTGGCAATCCGCCCTGAAAACACTTTGACCACAAAATAGAGGATGGCATTCAACTGATTTAACAAAGGGGTCATTGTCAACGATCCCACGGTGTTGCAGATAGTACCTTTCACAGGATTTTACTTGTGACAAGTGAGAAGCCTAATCCCTGAGCCATCCAGTTGACACCTAGTGCAAAGCGTCACTGGGAAGCAGGATGAGGTGCAGTTCTGTGAGACTGTTGTCATCCTGGTGTTTCTCTGTGACTCAGAAAGGTAATCTTCATCGAAGGTTATACTTTCTCTCCTGAATCTTTGCCACCTAGAGTTTTCCAATGGTTGACATCGAAGACTCTTCTTTCTTTGGTGAGTTTACATACTGTAAGAGTTGTGGTGACTATGCAACAGGAAATGTGGCACAGCCAGTAGATCTGCCCCATATCTTCTGCAGCTTGGTTTCAATCCTGACCTCCAGTGCTGTCTGTGTGAAGTTTGCATGTTCTCACTGTGATAGCATGTGTTTCCTCTGGCTGCTCCTGTTTCCAAAGGTGTGTGGGTTTGTAAATGACCACTGTACATTGCCTCCAATGTGGAGGTGAATCAGGCAGAATGGGTGTGGAAAATGGGAAGAATATAATGATGATTTGTAGAGTTATTATAAATGGATTGCCAGGATTCAGTGGGCCGAATAGCCTGTTTCTGTACTATATATATCTCTGACCTTTCATCGTTCTAGACAAATTGTCTTCTCCTTACTACATTGCTTTGCTCATAAAAAAGAAATACTAAAGCAGAACTAAAATATTTACAAACTGTTAATACTTTGCCACTTTAACTGTACCAATGTTTTTCAGAATTAACATTCCCAACACTACTGGTCCCACCTACGTTGAACTTGTCGACAGCCCAGATCAGATTCAAGAGCCTGGTGGTTGAAGAGTAATAACTGTTCCTGGTCCTGCTGGTGTGAGATCTAAGGCTCCTCTATCTCCTTCCCGATGGCAGCAGTGAGAAGAGAGTATGGTCTGGATGGTGGAGATCCATGATGATGAATATGGCTTTCTTGTGGCAGCATTCCTTGTAGAGCACAGGAGACATGACACCTTTGCTACTGTATTTGTAATGTAATGGGTGGAAACATCTGAATAATTTACAACCACCAACATTGAATTGGGGGTCACTTTAAGAGGCTGGTCTGACGTGATGATGTAATGACGTGAAGATTTTTTTTACCACACTTCATGTTCTGTGTTTGGTTAACAATAAAGGAGTTGTCACAATTTCCCTTTAACTTAAAACGCCTCTGCAATTTTACTTACGAAAACCTGCATTACGATCCTGGATATTATTGGGCTGGGAACAGCTGGACAAAACAGACTTTGCAAGATTTACTGCTAGTTTTGACTGGATAGTTCCTAGTTCTGCAAGCCTCCACAGTCTCTCTGACATCCCATTCCAGACTTGCTGGGAGGTCCCAGCACACAAATACCATTATGCAGAGTAGACATCTGCTCTTTGCTGTTTGACCCGATGTACTTGCATGGCTTCCATCCCCTCCCTCCACTTTTCCCTTGGAAACGTAGTAGACAAGATTTACCCTCATTCCGAGGAAGTGCTTCAAGAAGGTGGCATTCATTATGAAGGACCCTCAATATCCAAGATATATCTTCTTCTCATTACTACCATCAGCGAGGAGGTATGGGAGTCTGAAGACCCATATTCAGTGTTTTAGGCCCAGCCTCTTCCCCACCTCCACCACATTTTTGAAATGTCCATGAATCCGTGAAGATTCATCAGGATCATTACGTGCTGTGTTGTATGACGCGGGTGATCATGGTCTCATGACCAAGATCCTTCTTGGCAACTTTTCCTACAGAAGTGGTTCGCCTTTGCCTTTTCTTTACAAGACAGATGAGCCCAGCCATTATCAATACTCTTATAAGATTGCCTGCCTGGTGTCAGTGGTCGTATAACCAGGACTTGTGATATGCCCAAGCTGCTTGTATGACCATTCACCACCTGTTCCCCTGGCTTCACGTGACCCTCATCAGGGGCTATGCAGATGCTACAACTTGTGCAAGGATGACCTTCAACTAGCAGAGTGAAGGAACATCTTACGTCTCCTTTGGTTGACGGATCTCCAGCACACCACCTATGCATGAACATTACCTCACTATATTGCTTTTTTTTTGCACTATTTTTAGTTTTTATATATTATTATTGTAATTTATAGCAATTTTTATGTATTGCAGTGTAGTGCAATTTCCAGGGTGCCTTGAAGACGACAATCTCATGAAGCAAAGCTCGATGGATACGATTAAATATTCCCATTTCAGCCTGATACAGATGAGAATCACAACTCCATTCAAGGTCTGTACAGTTAATAAAGATGTCTTAATACAATTGAATAATGTATTGCTGCTTAAAACCAATGGAAATAATGCTGATTGTGGCTGTACATCTCACCGGACTCCTTGTAGGAAACGTGGCAGCCGATCAGGGATACAGGTGCATTTAAGAAAATGGGATTTTCAACTCCCAATACCGATTATCTTGCAGTCTCTAATAAATAAAATCGAAGATCTCAGAGCTAGGGTGCTGTATCAGAGGGACATTAGGACCGCTTGCATACATTGTTTCACAGAATCCTGGTTAACCCCGTCCATACCGGACACAGTAAATCAGATTGATGGGTTCACTATACACTGTGAGGACAGGACTGTCAAGTCTCTCAAAAGCAGAGGTAGAAATGTATGCCTCATGATCAACTCTTCTTGATGCACAAATGTATCAGTGTTGTCCCAATTCTGCTCACCAGACCTAGAATATCTTGCAATGAAGTGTTGTCCATTTTACCTACCCCAGGAGATTTCTGCCATCATTTTGTTACTGGTATGCATTCAATCTCAGGCCAATGTCAAACAGACTCTAGATTAGTGGTCGTCAACCAGTCGATCGCAATCGACCGGTCGATCTTTGAGACTTTCCCAGTAGATCCCAAAAAAAAAGAAAAAAGATATACACAAATACATTATGCCTGATGAACCTTTTGATACAAATATGTAGTAACTTCTGCTTTGAAAAAGGACCACTCAACAACTTCATGCCCAGAAGGAACAACTTTATCTAGGACGGTAGAACGATATTCGCATACAGAGGTTTTCATTAATGCGCACAGGGCAGAAAAGACCGGAAGGAAAACCCCGCAACCCCGGAAACAATCTCTCTTCACAAACAGCTTTCTGTAGCGGGAGTATTGCCATATTACCATGATCCTAACTGGTATTAACTTATCTTTATAATGCTCACATTACAACACTTCTCCCCCTTTAAATTCCAACATTCCCCAAATGTAAAAGAAATGGGAAACAAAAACAGTGGTGTCATTAGCTTGCGTACCCCTGAAACTTATACTAATGTCTCAGCAGCAGTTTACTAATACCAGGAAAGTTGAGGAGCTGAAATCGGGGTTGAAGGCCCAGCAAACATACTGCTCAGAGGACGTGGATCGACAAGCATTAAAGGACTTGTCACTCTGTGAATATTTTTCACGACAGTTCAATGAATCCCTGGATGTAATGCAAACAGCTTAGCTTGTTGTATTTGTCAGAATGGCTTTCCAGGATTTTACAACAGAGGAGAACTTCCTCACTCTTTTGCACTTAAAGGAGAGAATGAGAGGTGAGGATATTTACAATGAGTTTTTTTTAAATGTCTGTGAAAATGACATCCCCATTCATAAACTGGTGGCAATTACTACTGATGGGGCCCCAGCAATGCACGGTGTGTGCATTGGTTTTATAGCACCGTGCTGTAATGACCCTGATTTTCCCGACTTCCTGAATTATCACTGTGTGATTCATCAGTAGGCCTTGGCTGGGAAGGTCGTGGACTTTTCTTATGCAATGACATTGGTGGTCAAACTGATAAACTTGATTCAAGCAAAAGCACTTTAGCACCACTTATTGAAGGCATTATTGGATGAGCTCGATGCCGCTGTTTGATATGCTAGTTACAGTGTTTTCTTTGTTGAATCAATTTGAAAGTTGGACAAAAGCAATTTATGTAATTAAATATAATCAGCCCAAATAAAAGGCCTCAAGTTGGAAGTACAATCTGAGCTATTTTTTCTCTAAACGATTCAGTAGGTCGATCTTGCCTTTCACTAAGGCCGAGGTAGGGGACCTTGGGCTTAAAAAGGTTGGTGACCACTACTCTAGATGATCTGAGCAATGGGATCAACATGCACGAAACAGCACACCCTGACACCTTCCCCATCATTTTGGGGGATTTTAACCTGGCCACTCTGAAAAAGTCACTAAATAATTACCATTAACATATCACTTGTACTACCAGAGGAAACAACACACTGGACCACTGTTACACCATCATCAAGAATGCCTACCGTGCTATTCCACACCCTCACTTCAGAAAATCTGATCACCTGACTGCACTCCTACTCCCTGAGTATAGGCAGAGACTGAAGTCTGCAGCACCAGTACTGAGGACCAAGAAGGCATGGACAAGGGAAGCACAGGAGTGCTTACAGGACTGCTTTGAATTGCTGGACTGGACTCTATTCAGGGATTTATCTTCGAATCTGGATGAGTACACCGCAGTTGTTACCGACTACATTAAAACCTGTGTGGATGGGTGTGTGCTTACGAAAACTTTTATACATTCCCAAACCAAAAACCATAGATGAACCAGGAGGTTTGACGTCTGCTGAGGGCTAAATCTGTGACATTTAAGTCTGGTGACCCAAGTCTCTGCAAGAAACCGAGGTATGACGTGCAGAGGGCTATTTCAAGAGCGAAGAGACAACTCCGAGCCAGGTACGAGGGACATTGGATGTATGTCAACTCTGGCAGGTTTGCAGGACATTACTTCCTACAAAGCAAAACCCAATAGCATGACTGGCTGTGATGCTTCAGTCCTAAATGAGCTCAACGCCTTCCATGTCCCTCTTTGAAAGAGAAAATGTAACGATAGCTGTGAAGACTCCTGCTGCACCCGTTTTTGCATTATTTTCAATCTATTCAATATACATATATATATACTTACTGCAACTGATCTACTTTTTTTTCTTTCCATATTATTATGTACTGCATTGTACTGCAGCTGCTTAGGCAACAAATTTCATGACACGTGCTGGAGATATTAAACCTGATTCTGATTCAGATTTATTTATCACACGTACATCAAAACATACAGTGTAATGTGTTATTTGCGTTAACAACCAACATAACCTAAAGATATGATGGGGACAGCCTGCAAGTATCGCCACAGATTGTGGTTCCAACACAGCGTGCCCACAATGCTCAGCAGAGCACTGAACATAACAAAACAGAAGACAACAAGCAATAAAACCACATCTGCTAAACAAGCCTCCTACCCACCAACATGGACTGTCCTCCAACCCTAGGACAGGCCTCCAGTTTCCAGGCTTTGGCCATCAACATCCGGCCTTTTGAATCTGCCTGTGCCAGATGGCACCGATGGGCAGTCCATGGGCGAGCAGGACATCTGATCTTGTGCAAGTCCGAGTAGAAGCGGGTGGCCTCAGTACGAAGAGGCTGCCAAACGGGAGGAGGAAGAAGGGAATAGCATATTAGTCCACATGTATTTGTCAGAATGAAAGATAAATATGTATTAGATTTGTCATGGCTATTGTCCATGACATGTCTAATCACTGCTTGGCCACATTTTTGGAAATATTACGATCAATTTCCACACACTGTGGCATCATAATCCACACAAAAAAATACTCACTGCTAAGGTTTTCTTGTAGAGATAATAGGCTTTTTGTGCAGATAATAGGATCTCTGCCCCAGAAACTAAGGCTCAACCTTCTTCAATAGTTGGAGTGGTGTCAGCAATGTGGTAATGTTGAGATAGAATCTGCTATTGTTTTGAATCAAACTCAATAACATTTATTGGACTTCCTGACTTTGATGATAAACTTAGTTTTCTCTTCAGCTGGCTGCAGCTCATCTTCATCTGCTTGCAGGAACTAAATAAATTATCTCCTTCTGGGTGAAGACATGTTTGTTTTGTTTGAGCTTGACTTCATGCCAATGTGGTCTTCTGAATACTTCATCCAATACATGAAGGCTATTGCAATTGGAATATCCCCCTAACTGGATAACTACCACTGGATCCCCTACAGAACCTAATCCACAGCCACATGGAGTATGATTTGATTCCTATGGATATTTAGGTATATGAGCGCAATACCTCAGGGATATGTGTCAATGTCAATGTGTCAGTGTCAATGTCAGATTTCTTTCTCTATGTTAAGCTAATCACAATCATGAGAGACAGGTGGGAGTCATGAGGGGAAGTGACTCCTCCCCAACCCCACCCCCCCCACCAATCCTGGCCACTGGGATCAGAGGTCCATGCAAGTCTGGAAGTCAAGGCCCAAAACGCTCCGCGGTCGATCTGAGTCCAGGTCACTCAATGCCCGAAGAATAAACTCGTGATCAACAAGTCCTGGCGTTGATACTCAGAGGTTAGTGAAATCTAGAGGGCAAACCCAAAGATCAAAGTACAGAACTCTAGCAGGTTTGGGGATGGAAAGATCTAAAGGATCTAAAGACCTATACAGGAAATAGAGGCCCAAGGGTTGAATCTGTGAGTCCAGTCCAGGTACTGAAAGTAGGAGGTATGATCTCTGCCAGTCTGAAAGCCTGGGACCAAAGACTGGAGGCCCGAAGGTAGCCTTTCCTGGGGTTGGAGGCCTGTGAGAGGAGGTGGTGGAGAGTGGAAAAGGGGGTTGTTTTGCTGTTGCCTTGATTTTTTCTCTCTTTCCCTCTCTCTGTTGTTTTGTTGTTGTTGCTGTTTGTGTTGTTCTTCTGAACATTGTGGGCATGCAAGGTTGTCGCCAGAAGGTGTAGTGACAATCGTGGGCTGCCCCAGCACAGCCTCATAGAGCCATGGAAAAATACAGCACAGAAAAAGGCCATTTGACTCATCTAGTCTGTGCTTAAATATTTAACCTGCTTAGTCCCATTGACCTGCACCAGGACTATAGCCCACCATAACCCTACCATCCATATACCTATCCAACCTTCTCTTCAACATTGAAATCAAGCTCGCATGCTCCACTTGTACTGGCAGCTCATTTCACACTCTCACAACCCTCTGAGTGAAGGAGTTCCCCCTCATGTTCCCCTTAAATTTTTCACCTTTCACCCTTAACCCACGACCTTTAGGTATAGCCCCGCCCACCCTAAGCCTGATTGTATTTACCCTATCTATACCCCTCATAATTTTGTATACCTCTATCAATCTTCTATATTCCAAGGAATAAAGTCCTGACCTATTCAGTCTTTCCTTTTATAACTCAGGTCCTCCAGTCCTGGCAACATCCTTGTAAATTTTCTCTGTACTCTTTCCACTTACTTACAGCTGCTCTGAAGGTTGGTGACCAACACTGTACATAATACTCTAAATTAGGCCTCACCAATGTCTTATACAACTTCTACATAACATCCCATCTCCTGTACTCAGAACTTTGATTCATAAAGTCCAATGTGCTAAAAGGTTTCTTTACAATCTTATTTGCCTGTGCCACCACTTTCAATGAATTATCGACCTGGATTCCCAGATCACCTTGTTGTACCGCCCTCCTCAGTGCCCTACTGTTGTTGGGCATGTTTGTTATCAATGTAAACGATGCAAATGAACATGTGACAAATAAATCTGAATCTGAGAGAATTAAGCTTCTTAAATCACTTGCCCCTGACTACTTGATTGCAAACCTTAGGACATTAGCATCAGATGTGACTCCTCACTGACTGATCTATTACACTTTGTTTTGTCTACTTAATGGACCTCTATAATGGGCATTGTGCCACTTTCACCAATACTCCATCACACACAAGTTTATTTAATCCCTGCTCTCCTACATTCAGTGCACAGGACATGAGACAGTATTTAGAATAAATAGACAAATTAAAAACGTTCTTTCACCCGACTTTTAGTGTGAGTCATCTAAAGAATAAAAGCCACATCTAGTGTGATGTTCAAAAGCCAACAATGAGAGCTCTGGAAACACAGACAAAATGGATCATCAACCAAACAGCCAGGGTCTAGACTGATTAGGGTATTAGTTATAATGTAATCTCACTTGATGTGCTGTGCACAAATTAAATAAGTTCATTTGTTGGACTATCATAAAGTACTAAAACCACAAGAGTGTTGACTAAATCTAAAACAAACACACTAAAACTGCAACCTTAACATAAAACATATTAACTGATAAATACGCCAAAAATAAACCTCACTGAAAACCAACTAAAAGTCCCTAAAGAAAAAACTTAACATATTACTGTTATATAAAAGGCCAGCACGGGTTGTTTGAGGAATAAGTCTTGTAGTTCACAATGTTGAGGAACTCCATGGAACTCTTGCTTTCTGGAAACCACGTCCCTCTGCTGACAATTATAAAACATAAATTAACTGTCTGTGGCAACCTTACACGAGTCCGTGACGGCTGCCACATGGTGGCTTTGTTAGATTTTTTCCAAGTGTGCAGCGCTAAGAGCACGGGGGTTGACTTCAAAATGTATGCGTCTGTCTACCACAGTGGCATTGGTATCCTTCATGAAGATCACATCTGGCACCCAGGCATGGCCTGGGGTATCTATGAAGCATGATTCTCTAAAACAGCAAAGCCAACTGCAGATCCTTTAGAGTAAAATAAGTCCAATTTCTTGGAAATCCATCCTGATTCAGGGTTTTGACCCAAAACATTCACAACCCATTTCCCTCCACAGATGCTGCTCGAGCTGTTGAGACTTGAATGGAAACCTAGTCCATCACAGGTAAAGATTAGAATTTATTTAAATCTCACATCCATCCCATAACATGAGAGAGTAAAAATCTTTGTGTTGTGATTCCATCGCAATGTACAGACATGTGAATTTACAAGTTTAATGGCTGTCCCGTAGCCTGTTGGACACAGATTTAATGCTGCGGTACCATTTGCCAGATAGAAACAGCTGAAACAGTTTATGGTTGGGGTGACTGGTGTCCCTGATGATCTTCCAGGCCTCCTTTACGCACCTGCTGCTGTAAATGTTCTCAGTGGAGGGAAGCTCACATCCATAGATGCGCTGGGCTGTCCATACCACTCTCCACAGTGCCCAGTGATCAAGGTTGGCGTAGTTCCCACACCAGGCAGTGATACAACCAGTCAGGATGCTCTCAATGGTGCCCCTGTAGGTCTTGAGGATTTGGGGGCTCATGCTGAACTTCTTCAGTCACCCTCTGCACCATTGAGCACATCTACATGTAGTGATCCATGAAAGCTTCCACCACCCGGGACATGCTCTCTTCTCACTGTTGCCATCAGGAAGAAGGTACAGGAGCCTCAGGACCGACACCACCAGGTTCAGGAACAGTTATTATCCTTCAACCAACAGACTCTTGAACCAGAAGGGAAAACTTCACTCAACTTCACTTGCTGTATTACTGAACTGTTCCCACAAACAATGGATTCACTTTCAAGGACTCTTCATCTCATGTTCTCGATGTTTATTGTTTACTTATTTACTATTATTAATATTTCTTATTTTCTTTCTTTTTGTATTTGCACACTGGTTATCCGTACTGTTGGTGTGGTCTTTCACTGATTCTATTATGGTTATTGGATTTATTGAATATGTCCACAAGACAAAGAATGTTGGGATTGTATATGGTGACAAATAGGTACCTTGATAATAAATTTCCTTTGAACTTTTTTGAATTTTGAGCTCCTCCAGCAGATTTCTTATTGCTCTAAATCCAACACATTGATGTGGACCTGAGGTGTGGTCCTTCATTTCTCTGCACTCCCACACGTCCTACAGGTTTTTACTATGTTAGTCTGGCGAAAGTGAGTGTGTTGCTGATTGGCCATATGTTTTTCTGTAGGAGCTACCAGTGACAAGTAAACCCTCATTCAATGTATCGTTAAGATACAATGCTTTCAGTCAAACTACCGGATCCATTCTCCAGTAACCTCAACTTCACAGTCCCAACTACCTTCAATAGCCTTTCATCCTCTTATTAATAATCTATTTACTTCCATCTTTGAATATATTTGGTATGCTAAGGAACAGAGTTAGGAAGATTCATGACTCAGAGAGGGAAAAAAAATCCTCTTCTCAGTTTTCAATGGATGACCCAATTCTTTGAATAGTTGCCCCTTCATTTAAAATTGTTTCACAAGGGGAAAACTCCTTATTACATCCACCCTGTTATACCCCCAAGGGCCTTCATAGGGACATGATTTAAGTCAGAAGTCCCCTAAACCCCAACAAGTACAAGTCCTTCCCATCCTTCCTTTGCCCAAAAGACTACATGCCAGGTATTCCATGTATCTGATGAATAAACCTTCTCTGAATGGCTTCCAAACTATTTACAAATTTTAATATTGCCGGTAGTGGTAGTAATGCATTCACTCGAGTCGAGTATGATGTTCTCCTAAGAGGTTGTCTATTGATGAGTCCTCAGGTGGTTGCTGAGGCCAGTCCAGGATCCACGTATTCTGCTCTTTATGGAGAAAACCTGTGTGTAACTTCGTTTAACCTGGGGAGGCTGTTGCACAGGTAGCCACCACATGGTCCTTGCAAGGTCGGGGTCAGGGTCCAGTCGCTTGGAATGCAAGACAATTGGGATCCATCACTGTCTTCTTCTGCCTTCACTACTCTTGTGATGTGACATCATCTTCCACCAGCTCCATCAGTGAAATCTTGGTTGGATCACTCTTTGACTGGTATCTCTCCCTTGACCTTAGTGCCATGGGTGACCCTATCAGGAGCTAAACTCCAGACAGCATTGCTGTTGGGATCTGAAGAACTCAAAAGCCTCTCCACCACGACAAAGTGACGATCCTTAAAGAAATAATACTGCAGGAACTGTGTCACCAATTCCCTATATAACTGCAATATAAGCCTTTGCTTTTCTACTCATCTGCCCTTGCAATAACTTACAGCAATCAATTAGTTCTCAAAATCACTTGCCTTTTTGTGAATCATGCACTCAGATTCATAGATAACTCAGTAATCTCGCATCTTCGAGATAAAATGAATTTTTAAAGTTTGCTAACCAAGATGGACGTTCTGGCTTTCCTCAAATCATTAAAGACTTAAAGATTAAAGGTTAGCTTTATTTGTCAACATGGAGCAGGGAGCAAGTTTGTAGATCTGGTGGGAGCAAAGAATGTTGGGAATGTTGAGGGAGAAACACCCGGGAAAGGGTGTGGGACAGGTGGCAGAAAAGGAGTGCCAGGGATGGGGGTTGGCACGGGTGCAGACACATTGAGCCCTGAGACACCAGAGAAAGTCTTTTGATTCCAAACAATTGGTCTATTGATCATTACAAAATGTTTCTCTGGTGCTCCCCACTCCCTTCCCTCTCCCCTTCTCTTTTCCCAACTATGACTCCCCTCTCCCTGACCTCTTCCCGCTCTCTGTCTGCAAAAGAGATCCATATCTGAATCAGGTTTATCATCACTCACAAATATCATTAAATTTGTTTTTGTTTTTTTGCAGCAGCAGTATAGTGTAATACATAAAATTACTACAGTACTGTACAAAAGTCTTAGTTGCACACACACACACACATAGATAATATATATATAGTAGCTGCCTAAGACTTTTGCACAGTACTGTACATAAAAACATTCAGTAAAACATGTTGTTTCCATCAACAACCAACACAGTCTGAGGATGTGCTGGGTGCAGCCTGCAAGTGTTGCCATGTTTCAAGCATCAACATAACATGCCCACAATTTACTAGCTCGTACACTTTCGGAATGTGGGACGAAACCAGAGCTCGCAAAGGAAACCCGTATTGTCATGGGGAGAACAGACAAACTCCTTACAGACTGCAGCAGGAATTGAACACTGATCTTACAGTTGGTGCTGTAAAGCATTATGGCGCAGTACACTTATGATAAATCTGAATATTTAAATGCAAGTAGATTGCATGGCATTATTTGTGCCATGATTCAGTGAAGATCGAAATAAGTAACCAGACAATCTACCTTGGGTACTGGTGGGGAAAATGTTGGCTTGAAAGCGATGACTGGATGAAAAATTCTTCTCTGCAACACTTTATGTCATATGATTATGAGAATTTCATGTCTTGGCACAGACAGACATTCAGATTATGGTCTGCTGAAAGTTTATGGTGTAAAATATTTCAATAGTAAACCACTTATTTCGGTAATACATAGCACTTTCTGTTTCCAATCTAATTGGATAATCAAACCCTGAATTAGATAAGATCCCTTCATTAAGAAATACTGAACATCTGACACTCAATGCGATAGAATAGCATTGCTAATAAAAGACTACAGATGGATTTTATGTCCCTTATTGGATAGGTTTCTGAATTATTATCCAACTAACATACTGTATGAGCAATGATTATGTTAGCTCTGTTGCTATGTTGACTGGATTTACCCAAACAATAGAAAGATTTAGCAGTTAAAAAGTGTGTTTAATGTGGTAGGATTTCTCAAATTGTTTCACAACAAGATTATCTGATAAACTCAAGAGATCAAAGCAGACAACCAGAAGCTTGGTCAAAGATGTATATCACATTGGATAGTTATAAAAGGGATAAGAAATACAAAGCGAGGAAATTCCAAAGCTTAAGAACCTTGCATTTTTGTCAGAAGTGGATAAAATTAAAAATGGGGATGATCAGAACACCAAAATTGGAAACAAAAGACTTGAATGTTTGCAAAGAAAATGGAGAATAGAGAGAATGCACAAAGGATTGAAAGATTGGCAGACGTTTTCAAATGCAAGATTCTGCAAAGATAATCTTCGGAGGCCATTCAAGCAATCTTATTCACTGATGGTCCAATAGATTTGGTGTCAGCAATATTTGTTAATGCCATGTTCAGCCAGAGTCACATCCTTAGGAAATGGCCCCTGTTATTTGTGATGAAGACTAGATCAATAATCAAGTTAGATATCATTTGCTGGCACTTCCACAAGTAGTAGAGACACTTAACACGTCTCCAATAAGAATTCAGTTTTGTTTAGTGCACTCCACTTGACCCAGGCTTGGGTAAATGGACTATAAATGTGTAGAATTTTGTGTTGATTGGGAGTGAATGCTCTTGCCTAAATACAAATATTCATTAATGCCACAGGTTGGTCTTAACAACTTCCATGAGATAACGAATAAAGATAGAGAATTAGGAGAAGTTTCTCTATTTGGAATGCACAGTTTGAAAGAGTGGTGGAAGCAGATTTGGTGCTAATTTGGAAAAGATGTATACACAGTGGACTCTTGTACACGTGTACACTTGTTCATTAATGCAACTATCTAATTACACAATCATGTGGCAATGCGAAAAATATGCAGCTATGGTCAAGAGATTCAGTTATTGTTCACCCAGACCAAACATCAGAATGGGGAAGAAATTTGATCTAGGTGGCATTGACCATGGATTGTGCCGTACACGATGGTTTGATCTTCTGCTGAACTCCTGAGATTTTCACAGACAACAGTTTCTAGACTCTAGAGACTAGAGTTTACAGAGAACGGTGCGAGAAACGAAAAAGCATCCAGTGAGCGGCAGTTCAGTGGGCAAAAATGCCTTGTTAATGAGAGAGATCAGAGGAGAACAGCCAGACTGGTTCAAGCGGACAGGAAGGCGGTAGTATCTCAAGCAGCCATGCATTGCAAAAGTGGTGTGCAGAAAAACATCTCTAAATCCACGACACATTGAACCTTCAAGTGGTTGGCCTACAGCAGCAGGAGACCACACCAGGTCCTATTCCTGTACCTAATAAAGTGGCCAGTCAGTGTATACTCATAAAGATAAAAAATGATGGGCAATCAAATACATTGCTGGGGCTGGGTGAAGTAGGATGGAGTATTGAGACTAGTAGACTTGTAGGGCTGAGTGGTCTATTTTGTTAATTAATTTGTAACAGTTTGCAAAGAGGAAGGAAAATTGTCTAGTTAGTTGGACTTGTACTGATGGACTGGCTGGATTTCTTTTCAATTATTCACCTCAAATCACCACCAGCCTTAATGCATGGCCTGCACTCATGTATGTTTGACCTGGTTCTTCAGCATCTGACACAAAACTTGTTAATGAACACCTTCCATCTGTACCGAGCATTGGTTAATAAATGTCATGAGGTCACCGATATGTAATGACTCACCCGCCTAGCATTTGCTTAAAACCGGTCGCCATCTATAAATGGTGGCTGAATGATTTTCTACATTTTGCTTGGTGTACTGTGCAAACTCTCCCTTCCTTGTCACCTGTAATATTTAACAGAAAATCAAGGCATGAGACGAGACTTGTCAGTTAATCTTCAACCAGCATGAAAACCATTGTTTTAGCTCCACGAGATGGGTTTTCACAGAGAACTTCATGAAGGGGAATCATGTCTGCCTGCACTAATGATTAGCTTCACTCCATTCTCCACGCCTTTGGGAAGGTTGATGAATATTTTAATGCATTGACCTACCCATAAACAAAATAAAACCGTCATTTGTCTTCTCGAATGCCAATTTCCATTTTGTCTTACAACCAAAGTTCCAATTAACCTTGTGTGGACGCATTAGAGGTAGCAATTGCTACATGTGTAAAGGCTGTCTTTTAATATGTAGTTGGAATTTTTATTAGAGGTGCCATTAATATTTCATGTTAACTCACTTGAGCTTGTTCCTTTATTTATAATTTACCTTCTCCTTTTGGCTTGAACTCTCATCTCTTTTGTCATTTAAACCCACTCACTTTCCAGTCTTGCACTTGTTTGTCCAGCTCTGCTTTCACTGCCCTCCCCATCAACTTTTACCTCTAGTCCAACTGCCAAACCTCCAAGAGGACCACAACCTTGCTGTGGTCTAGAGATCTATGTGCCTCAGTGACCCAGAAAGCTATATCTTTTATACTTTGGCTCTTGGTAGGGTCACCCATGTCAAAGGGTAGTGGTTCACCGGTCCTCCAGGTTCAGTGGTTCAGCTCTGGGCTAACAAACCTGACTGGTAAAATAAAACTATTACAGAAACAGCAATGGAGAATCTTTCTACATCTGAGTGTGCAAGGACAGACAGAAATGGTGGACCTTAATTGCTGCTCTAACTGCCAGCAGCATAACGGGCAGTAAGGTAAGGTTAGCTGTCACAATACTTAAGACCACAAGAAATAGAAGCAGAATTAGGCCAGTCAGAACATCATCTACTCTGCCATTCCATCATGGTTAATTTATTATCCCTCTCAACCCCATTCTGCTGCCTTCTCTTTAGAACCTTTTGGAGCCCTCTACTCTTATAACCCTTTATAACCTTGACTTATTTAAAACCTATCAACCTTCACTTTAAGTACCCCAAATGACTTTTCCTTCACAGTCTATGGCAATGAATTCCACAGATTCACAAATACAAAATAATCTGCAGATGCTGTGATCAAAGCAACACTTTCAGTACGCTGGATGAACTCAGCAGGTCGGGCAGCATCAGTTAGAAATGATGAGTCGACGTTTCGGGCCGGAACCCTTCGTCAGGACTGAAGGATGAAAGATGGGGAAGGATTTGAAGAGTACTTGTAGCTTCAGTTGAAAGGCCAGTAATCTGAAAGACAAAGGGGTGGGGGAGGGGAAGCATTGACGTCATAGCCCTGAAAACAATGGGTAGTAGAAGAAGGAAATTCCCTCCCCCTCCCTTCCTCTATCCCTATTTCACTCTACCCCCTCCCCCAGCTCCCTCATGGTTCCACCTCCTTCTTCTACCACCCATTGTTTTCAGGGCTATGACCTCAATGCTTCCCCTCCCCCACCCCTTGGTCTTTCAAAATACTGGTCTTTCAACTGAAGCTACAAGCATTCTTCAAATCCTTCCCCATCTTTCATTCTTCAGTCCTGACGAAGGGTTCCGGCCCGAAACGTCGACTCATCGTTTCTAACTGATGCTGCCCGACCTGCTGAGTTCATCCGGCGTACTGAAAGTGTTCCACAGGTTCACCATGCTCCGACTAAAGAAATCCATCCTCCCCTCTGTTCTACCACAATATGAACATCCTCTCCACATTCTCCATATCCACTCTACCTATGTCTTTCTAGATTTGATATTCCATTCAGTTTCAATGTCCCTGACTTTATTCAGTTAATTAAGCGTTGGAGAGGCGGTGGGCCACATGATCATTTGAGCCCACTCAATTTGGTCCTGGCTATTCTGCCTCTCAACTCCTATTTAACCGGGTAAAATGGATTCAAGATTCAAGATTGTTTCTTGTCATTCTTTGGTACACGTTCTTCAGTAACAAAATGATTGTTATTCCGGATCCGATGCAGCTTAAAATTAAACACAAATAGCATAAAGAACACAATAAATATAAATACATAAGATTACCATATAAGACTGATTGCACGTATAATCTCTCCCTCATGATAATATTACAACAAGTCACTGGCTCCCAATGATAAGTTTTGCTTATAATTGCTATATTGATAGAGATGTGGATGGTGAATCATGACCAGAACACCACTGTTATGGCCCTCAGCAGATTGCAGATCTCATGGTTCGTCCAGGGCTTCTGGTTAGGGAAGACTGAATTACTTTGTGGGACGCACTCACCTACAATTGTTTTTATGAAGTCCTTGACAACTGTGCTGTATTCATTTAGATCCCCTGATGAGTCCTTGAACACAGCCCAGTCTACCAACATGAAGCAATCTGTAGCTGCTGTCAGCCTCCTGTGACCACCTCTTTGTCATCCTTACCTATGGAGCTTTGGTCTTTAGCCTCTTCCTGTATACAAGTAGGAGGAGGACAGATAAGTGATCAGATTTCCCAAAATGTGGTCTAGGCATGGAATGGCAGGCATTCCTAATTGTGGTGCAACAGTTTGTTATTTTCGTAACTCCAAAACATATAAGAACTAATTGAAAGAAAAACACAGGGCCAGGTTAACTCGTGTACATTCTTAGTTTTACTTCTAGCGAGGTGCGTGCATGTGATGTGCTTTTACATCTAACCTTTAATGAATTATTTAAACAAACGAAGAATGCTTAATCAAACAATATATTTATAATATAACTCGAATATTACCGAAATATTAAATGCACAACGTAGCTGTCAAGTGTGTTGGAACCCTGCTGCTGCAGGTAATATGTAGACGATAATTGAACACAGATCTCTTCAAATAAACCAGATTGGTCCAGATTTGAAAAGTGGTGGGTGAGGCTGTACCTTGTATTTTAATTGAGTGCTTCAATTCAATACATTGAGTGCTTGTTTAACATCCGCTATTGGCAGTATGTAAACGGCAGTCAGGATATCCAGAGAGACACAACAGGATCCAGGAGGCCTGCTGGCATATAGAACAGTTACAGCCAGACTGTTTCGATGGCTCTCAAACTCTCTACCTTAGCCCATATTTTATCTACACCACTTCCCCGTAGTCCACACACCACCAGCTGCCTTGGCAGCCTCTGTACATTGCCTTAGTCATTCACTCTGCAACAAGATGTCAGATGTTGAAATTCCCATATCATTGAGCAACTTGCACAGAATGCTAGAGGAACTTAGCAAGCTGAAGGACCAGTTCTGATGAAAGGTTTTGGCCCGATATTTTGACAATTTATTTTCCTCAGATGCTCCCTCCCTCCGAGAGGACCACAGCCTTGCCGTGGTTTGGAGGCTTGTGTGCCTCAATGACCTGGAGAGCTATGATGGCTGGAGTCAAGCTTTAAGCTTTGGCTCTTGGTGGGATTACCCATTCCAAATAGGTCAAAGGGTAGAGGACAGACTAAGAGTGATCCACTGGTTCTCCAGGTTTGGGTGTTCAGCTCAGGGTTAACAACCCTGATTGGTAAAACAAAACTGTTATGGAAACGGCAATGAAGTCAACTGCACCTGAGTGCAGTTGTATTCCTGAGACTCCACCCTGAACTTCCATGACTGACAGTAGTGAAAGCCAAGCTACTGACATGATGAAGGAAGCCCTGAACACCACCAGAGATGAACGGCCTTCATTGCTGCCCTAAACTCCAGCGGTGTAACAGGCAATAGATAGATGCTACCTGACTTGCTAAGTTCCTGCAGCATTTTGTGTGTATTGCACAAGATTTCCAGTATCTGCAGAATCCCTTTTGTCACCATGTCATCACTGGTTTGGTTTAACAATCCCTCCCTCATGATAATATTACAACAAGCCACTGGCTCCCAATAATATGTTTTGCATTGTATTGCCATATTGATAGAGAGGTGGATGGTGAATCATGAGACCTCATTATGAGTCTTGGGAGATTTGGTTTGTCAGCTAAAAGACTTGAAGGTTTCTACAGATGTACCATGGTGAGCACTCTGATTGGCTGCATCACCGTCTGGTATGGGGTGGCTACAGCAGACGGTTGAAGTAAGCTGCAGAGAGTTGTAAAAGTAGTCAACTAGCCTCCATGGTATCCAAGACATCTTCAAGGGGCGGTTCTTCAAAAAGCTGGTGTCCATCATTAAGGACCTCCATCACCCAGGACATGCCCTCTTCTCATTGTTACCAACAGGAAGGAGGTGCAGGAGCCTGAAGGCACACACTCAACGATTCAGGAATAGATTCTTCCCCTCTGCCATTAGATTTCTAAATGGGCATTGAACCCATGACACTACCTCACTTTTTTAAAATTTCTGTTCTTGCACTACTTTTTCAATTTTACTATTTAATATACATATATAATTAACGTTTTTTTATATTTATCATGTACTGCATTGTACTGCTGCAGAGTTAACACATTTCACAACATATGCCGGTGTTATTAAACCTGATTCTGATTCTGAAATGAGTGCTTGCAGACTGTAGTGTACAGCTTGAGAAAGCATCTTTGTTTATATACACACGTGAATCTCTATTAGTGAGTGTTTGAATTCAGGGCCAAGAATATTATAAACCAATTAACACCCTGAAGCTTAGAATTAAGCAGGGTATTGGAGTCAAAAGTTTCAAATAGTCTTGAGATGCCTCAGGGAATCCCTGCCATCCAGGCCATGCCCTCTTCTCACTACTATCATCAGTCAGGTGTCAAGTCCCACACCACCAGGTTCAGGAACATTACCTGCAACCATCAGGCTCCTGGACCTGCATGGATAACCAATTGTCTTCTTATGCACATTGACTGTCAGTCTTAGCTTAAGTGTAGTTTTCCATCATTTCTACTATAGTTTATTGTTCTGATGTTATCAGAGAGGATCTGGCAAGTGTGGATAGGGACAGGTTGGGAAAGGTGTACTTGGTAACCAGGAGGCTTCCAAAAGTGAAATTTTGAGATACAGAGCTTGTATGTTCCTGTCAGAATTTTTTTTTAAATGGGTTTAGGGAACTTTGGTTTTTGAGAGACATTGTGGCCCTGGTTAAGATAATAAAGGAGGTGCATAGCTGGTATAGGCAGGAAGAAACAAATGAGGTGCTTATGGAGTATAAGAGAACAATTAAGAAGGAAATCAGGAGGGCTAAAAGAAGGTGTGAAGTTGCTCTAGCAGACAAGCTGGAAGAGAATCCGAAGAGCTTCTAGGGATATATTAAGAGCAAAAGGATTGCAAGAGACAAAACTGGTCCTCTGGAAGATCAGAATGGTAATCTATGTGTGGAGCCATAAGAGATGGGGGAGGTCATAAATGGATATTTTTTCATCTGTTATTTACTTGTTAGTCTATAGAAGTGAGGCAATGCAGCAGTGAGGTCATGAACCTACACAGATTACAGAGGAGGAGGTGCTTGCTATCTTGAGGCAAATCAGGGTGGATAAATTCCCGGGCCTGAAAATATGTTTCCTTGGACCCTGTGGAGGCAGGTACAGAAAATGCAGAGGTATTTAAACTGTCCTTAGGAACAAGTGAGGTGCTGGAGGATTGGAGGCTAGTTAATGTTGTTCCATTGTTTTAAAAAGGCTCTAAGAATAGACCAGGAAATTATAGGCCAGTGAGCCTGACATCAGTGGTGGGAAAGTTATGGAAGGTATTCCAAGGGACCAGGTTTATAAGTATTAGGATAGACAGAGACTGATTAGGGATAGTCAACGTGGCTTTGTGCATGGTAGGTAATGTCTAGCCAATCTTGTAAAGTTTTTTGAAAAAGTTAGCAGGAATGTTCGTAAAGGCAAGGCAATAGATGTTGTCTGCATGAGCTTTCGCAAGGCTTTGACAAGGTCCCGCATTGAAGGTTCAAGAAGGTTCAGTCCCTTACCATTCAAGCTGAGGTAGCAAATTGGATTTGACTTTGGCTTTGCAGAGGAAGCCAGAAAATGGGTAGTAGATGGTTGGCTCTCTGTCTGGAGGCCCGTGACTAGTGGTGTGTCGCAGAGATCAGTGCTGGATCTATTGCTGTTTGGCATCTATATCAATGATCTACAGAGGGATATGGACCAGCTGGTGAAATGAACTGAAAAATGGCAGAAGGAATTTAATGCAGACAAGTGTGAAGTGTTGCACTTGGTTAGGTCTTACACAGCGAACAGTAGAGCACTGAGGAGTGTGGTCGAACAAAGGGATCTGGGAATACAGACCCATAATTCCTTGAAAGTGGCATCACAGATAGGTAGGGTCATAAAGAAAGCTTTTGACATTGGCCTTCATAGATCAATGTTTTGAGTACAGGAGATGGGATGTTATGTTGAAATTGTATAAGAGATCAGTGAGGTTAATTTGGAGTATTCTGCGCAGTTTTGGTCAGCTAACTACAGGAAAGATGTAAATGATGTGAACAAGGTTGAAAAGGTGCAGAGAAAATTTATAAGAATATTGCTGGGACATGAGGACCTGAGTTATGAGAAAAGATTGAATAGGTTAGGACTTTATCCCCTAGAATGTAAAAGATTGAGGGGAGATTTGATCGAGGTATACAAAATTATGAGCAGTATTAATAGGGTAAATTCAAGCAGACTTTTTCCACTGAGGTTGAGTGAGACTCAGACCAGAATTCACAGGTTAAGTGTAAAAGGTGAAATGTTTAAAGGGAACATGAGGGGGAACATCTTCATCAGAGGGTCATGAGTGTGTTGAATAAGCTGCCAGCGCAAGTGGCGGATGCAGGGTTGATTTCAACATTTAAGATAGGTACGTACATGGATGGGAGGGGTATGGGGGACTATGGTCTGGGTGCTGATCGATGTGAGCAGGCAGATCAATGGCTTGGCACAGACTAGGTGGGGCAAAGGGCTTGTTTCTGTGCTATAGAGTTCTATGATTCTTTGACCTCTTTGTTTTCCTGTAAATGCCTGCAAGAAAATGAATTTCAAGGTAGTATCAGATAACATATATGTACTTTGTGAATAAATTTTACTTTGACTTTGATGTCAGGGAAGGTGCTAAGTAAATTAAGCTACCTTGAGACATATCCCTTACTGAACTAAACACACTACCTAAGTGCATTGGACTTTGCATCTGAAATCATCTCATCAATTTCTGTGGAATTAATTTGTGAGATGGATTACAGGCCCTGTTGTCTGTGTAGCTCATAAAGCGGGAATGAATTTCAAGGCAGATTTATTTCTCAACAGGGAACTGGTCCACATAGATCACTCTGCAAATTGTTTGAACTTCAAATTATCTTGGTTTTTCAAAACACAGACACCACGGAATGCTTTCAAGACGGTTCCCTAATCTGGTGGCTCAGACGATGCCCCAAGCATTCTCATGGTTAATCAAGTTGGCCAGTCCTCCAAGATTGGGTTTCAACCTCCTCAACCACTCCAGATAATTTCCGTTACACATGTAATGTTCGTTCTCCCGTAATCAACATGCAGCTCAGAAAAGTAAACACTCCCAATTAAGTGATGCTTACATTGCAAAAATAAAACTAATTAAAAGCAAATTTCAGCATACAATACAAAAGAAAAACAAAGAGAATTAATATCCTTCATGTAACAAAAATGATCTGGCATGAAAAATAATAACTGGTTTGGTTTAACAAGATCTCCCTCACTCTGATATTACTCTAAACCACTGGCTCCAAATAATATGCTCTGCTTAGAGTCGCCACATTGATATGGAAGTGATTTGGACAAGTCTGAGTTATTTGCTTACTTAAGCCCATCACCCCTACTGGGGCATGGGCCGCCGACAGTAGCTCACCAGAGTCCTCTAACCTGGGCCAGTCTCACATTGTCTCCAGGTGTAGCCTTTCTTCTTTCTGTATCCTTCCTCTCCCAGGGATGTGTCAGAAACCGTAGAAGAGGCTTGACCCAAAAGCACAGCATCAGAGACAATTCAGTAATGAATGGCAACTTTAATTACTGACCGCAAAATAACAAGCCACAAGAGATCACAGTAAAAGAGAGAGCAGATATTGAGCACCACAGGCAACAAGGTAACTAAAGGCTAGGAGAACCTGGTTAAGAGTGGCTGGTTTGCTGGGTGAACAAAGGACCGTGGATGAGAGCGGGGTTTAAATAGGCTGCAGGTGATGAGTTGGAAATGAGTGGCAAGTGACTCCTGTTAGCCCTGTAGAGATTGGGAGGTACCTACCTGGCCTGACAGGGATGAGATCTTTGGAGCTTCTGTTGGCGTTTCTGTAGCACTGGGTTTTTATGGGATGGGACTGCTAGTCCCATGCCCAAACCTCCTCTGTTTGCAACTGGGCTTGAGACCATCCATGGTGGAGTTACAAATCTGAATGCTTACTTACATTTTGGATCATCACAACATAATGTGAAGCCAAACCCACTGGTAAAGTTTGATGCTTGGTCCATGTTGATTTAGCCTGGCAGTACTAGATGATTCAGTGGTAAATTTCACTTTGAGCCAGAAATCTGTAGAGGAACAGAACACAGAGTGCAGAACAGTACTGCACAGTGCAGGCCCTTCAGCCCACTATGGTGTGCTGACCTTTTAACCAACTCCATGTTCAATCTAACAGTTCCCTCTTACATAGCCCATAGCCCTCCATTTCTTACAATCCACAAGCCCAAGCCCAAATATGTCTATTAAATGTTCCTAATGTAGCATCCTCTCTTACAAACCATGACATTTTTTAGCCCATTTCACCAGCTGGTCCATATCCCACTGTCAATCATTGATGTAGATGACAAACAATAATAGATCCAGCACTGATCCCTGTGACACACCACTAGTCACAGGCCTCCAGACAGAGGGCCAACCATCTATTACCTACTTTCTGGATTCTTCCGCAAAGCCAAAATCAAACCTAATTTACTACCCCAGCTCGAATGGAAAGGGACTGAACCTTCTTGAACCTTCCGCGCGGGACCTTGTCAAAGGCCTTGCTAAAGTCCATTGTCTATCACTCTCTGTGTGAAAAAAACGACCTCTGACCCCTCTCCTGAACTTTAAAAAGATGCCTTGTGCTATTGGCCTTTGCTGACCTGGAATAAAAGTGTTGGCTGACAACCTTACCTATGCCTCTTATAATTTTATACACCTCTATCAAGTTGCCGCTCATCCTCCAAAGAGGAAACCCCAAGAGCCAGATCACACAAGTCTTTTGAGATGGGGGTTCAATTATTTCTGCTGTCTGTAAGGAGTTTGTGCATTCGTCCCATGTCCACATGGGCTTCCTCTGGATGCTCCCATTCCCTCCCACATTCCAAAGACACGGTTAGGCTTACTGAGCTGAGTGCATGCCATCTTGGCTTCGGGAGCATGGTAACACTTGCAGGCAGCCTAGCATGATCCTTGTGGATTTGATTTGAGGTGAGCGGTGCACTTTACTGTTTGCTTCCAAGTACATGTGACCAATAAAGCTAGCCGTATCCTTAAAAGAATGGAAGAAGAGATATTGCATGGAAAGAGGCCCTTCAGCCTGTCAATCTTGTACTAGCCCTTCTTTAAAGCAGTCAAGCTAGTCCTACTCTCCCACTCTCTCCACATAGCCCTTCAAATTAGCTCCTTGTGGATATATAAACAGTTTCATTTTGAATCGACCTTTAGAAGTTCTACATGTGAACTCTCGCAGTGTATAGCAGGCAAAAGTGCCTCGTAAATGAGACAGATATTCGTCGAATGGGGTACTAGACAAAGACTCTGCCCTCCTGCGTAGATAAAAGAGATTCAAAGAATCCTGCCCAACATTTATCTGGTAATTATCATTGTTAAAGCAAATCAGTATTTTATTCACAGTGTGTCCTGAAGAAGGGTCTTGGCCCAAAATGTTGACTGTTTATTCATTTCATTAATGTTGCCTGACCTGCTGAGTTTCTCCAGCATTTTGTGTGTGTTGCTCTGGATTTCCAGCCTCTGCAGATTTTCTCGTGTATATGATGTGAAATATGTTGTTTTGTGACAGCAGTACGTGGCAACATGCAATAAAAAATCTATAAATTACACTAAGAAATATATATAATTAAATATGTAAGTGGAGCAAAAAATAGGTAAAATCATGAACGAGGGTTCATTATCCATTCAGAAATCTGATGGCAGAGGGGAAGATGTTGATTGTGTGTCTCCAGGCTCCTATACCTCCTCCTTGATGATAGCAATGAGAAGAGGGCATGTCCTGGCTGACGGAAGTCCTTAATGATAGATGCGGCCTTTTTGAGGGATTGCCTCTTGAAGATTACCTCACTGTTGGTGAGGCTGGTGTCCATGATGCCATGGTGTCTATCTACAACTCGTTTAAGTAGTCCTATTCTGTCATCTTTTCCCTTCTTTTCCAAACCTGATGGAGGGTCTCCGCCCAAAACGTCGAAGGTTTATTTCCTTCCATAGATGCTGCTTGAGCTGCTGAGCTCCTCCAGCATTTTGAGTATGTTCCTCTGGACCTTCACGTGCACAAATTGGTTAATGTGTTTCTTACTGAATTGCAGTAGTTGCCTTTCTAAAAAGAAGTGTGTTTCAAGTAGCTTGGAATACCCAGAGAAAATAAAAAGTTTGAAAAATAATCCAAGTTTTTTTCTCTCTTCCTTCTCAGAATTGTCAAAAGTAGAACAGTCCTAGTGCAAGATTATTCAGTTCCATTTCACTGGCAAGGTGTGTGTTGACTGGCTGCCCCACAATAAGTGACTTTATTCTCTCCCCCCATCAAGACCACCCATTGCCTGTCCCTGTGGCGGTCCTCGGGACAGGCTCCATTTCAAGTAACGGTAGGACACAGAACATTTCACCAGACCTGTCTCTAGGACCTGTATTCTTTCTCATCACACTTCCATTCAGACTGGAGTACCCTGGAGCAAGATTGTTATAAAGGGTTTTTCTCCGTTCTGACACACAGCATTTTATCTTCCTCAAATGACCAGCCTTGGGGATGGCAGACAGCGGCGCTCAGCTCAATGGCAGCACACCAGAGTGATGGGACAGACGAGCAGTTTTCCTCTCAGTCATGTGGCACGATCAGAATGCAAACCTACTCTCATCTAAGAAGTGGACTTTGATGCATTTGAAAACGCAATGCAGAAGAGAAAGTGTGGAGAATCCGCCAAGGGCCATGACTAGGTTGTACCATGTAAACATTGTAGGTATGCACCATGGTTCACTGATATCAGAATAACATTAATCATTAAATGTCATATAAAGCCTGAGGGACAAGTGGAGAAATATTAATTTTAATACAGTACATGGTTGCAATCTGGAATGCACTATTTAAGACTGAAGATTTTTAAGATTGTTTAATGTCATTCCCAGTACACGAGTGTAATTACTTGCCCAAGCTCATCACCCCTGCTGGGGCATAGGCTCCCACCAGAATCCTCTGTCCTGGGCTAAATTTTCAAGCTATCCTCAGGTGTGGCCCGACTTCTTGGCGTATCCTTCCTCTCCCAGGGATGAAGTCACTGGAGCTTCTGTTGGCATTCCTGTAGGTTTTTACGGGATGGGGTGGCTAGCCCCATGACCAGCCCTCCTCCTTTCACAGACAGACTTGGGGCCATTCATGGCGGAGTGTAAAGGAGCACAAATTAATTGTTACTCCAGAACCAACGCAACACAAAAAAAATATAAAGAGCACAATAATAAAAACACACACAATAAGTATAAATACATAATATAGCCTATATACGTAGATTTATTACATGTACAGTGTTGGTGTTTCGACAAGTGGTTAAGGCATCCGTCTAGTGATTTGAAGGTCGTGAGTTCGAGCCTTGGCTGAGGCAGCGTGTGTGTCCTTGAGCAAGGCACTTAACCACAAATTGCTCTGCAACAATACCAGTGCCAAGCTGTATGGGTCCTCATGCCCTTCCCTTGGACAACATCGGTGGCGTGGAGAGGGGAGACTTGCAGCATTGGCAACTGCCGGTCTTCCATACGACCTTGCCCGGGCCTGCGCCCTGGAAACCTTCCAAGGCGCAAATACATGGTCTCATGAGACTAACGGATGCCTATTATTATTACACGTACATAAAGTGACGCTAGGTGTTGTGGTTGTGCACAACTACATATCAATTAAATCAAAGCACGCACGCAGGAGGTGGCTTTAACTTTTGTATTCACATTGCAGCGAGAGAGAGAAAACAAGAACAATGCACATGAGTAGACAGCAGTCCTTACATAGTGCTAAAGGGGGGTCATTGCTCTAAAAGAAATAGATCCATTCATTACACTAGGCACAGGAGTGTCTGCACGTAAGGTGACTCTGACAGGAAATGATAAAGTAGTGGTGGTGGGGGTGTGACGGGGTGGATCAGTGTGTGGAGGCATCAATCAGAGTAAATTTTAAAAGAGAATTTAGTGTATTAAATATAGGATTTATTATAATCTGTATTTTCCTAAAGGAAGAAAGGAAATCAAGATGGCATGGTAGCATAGTGGTTAGCACAATGCTTTACAATACCAACGACCCAGGTCTAATTGCCGCCATTGCGTAAGGATTTTGTACGACCACCCCATGACTGTGTGGGTTTCCTCCCACAGTCCAAAGAAGTTGGTAGTTTAATTATTCAGTGTAAATTGTCCTGTGCTTAGGTTCAGATTAAATCAGGGGATCGCTGGGTGGTGTGGCTCGATAATAAATAAAGAAAAAGACTTGGGAAGTATCAGCTGGTGCTGACATCGAGTGGCTTCATTTTGTATGGTACAGGTTAGACCTGTGAGCCGAACTGAGAAATGAGAGAGGGAACCTGAATGAAACGAAAGAGAGGCAGAGGAGGAAATAGAAATAAGGGGATTAAAGATTCAGAAAATAAAGTAAAAAATATAGAGGAAACAAAGAAAGAAATTGCTGGGAAAAGAAGGGTAATGATTGGGATGCAATTAGCGCAATCACTCAAGTTGTGATGAAGTGATCAAGTGATGCACTACCTACATCTCAATCATTACCCTCCTTTTCCCTGAAATTTCTTTCTTTGTCTCCTCTATACTTTATCCTTGCATTGGGATGCAAAAAGGTAGCGGCACACTTGTAGCTTTTGTGATAATCTGCCTCTTACAGGCATTTATTTATTACCGAAGAAGAAGAAAGCCCTTAACTCCAAGTGGAGTCATCGGGATGTCGCCATGATGGTGTTTTTTTTTTAGCAGGCTTTCTTATTTTACGAGGCCAAGTTGCTTGTTCAACACTCAACCCAGTGTGGGTGGAAAGCGTGCAAGGGAGCTGGCTGGATTCCAACTTGGGAGCCTTCACTCCGAATTCCGGCACTGATGCCACTATGCCACCAGCCAGCCATTTATTTATTAATGAAATTCACCCAAAGATTCCATAAGGTTGTTAGAGCTGGCGTGGTAATGGGAACAAGCTCCTGTTGCCTATAACACAACGCAAAATGCTGGAGGAACTCAGCAGGCCAGGCAACATCTATGGAAAAGAGTACAGTCAACATTTCAGGCCGAAATCCTTTGGTGGACTGAAACATTTTGACCTAAACTGTTGACTGTACTGTTTTCCATAGATGCTGCCTGGCCTGCTGAGTGCATCCAGCATTTTGTGCGTGTTGCTCGGATTTCCAGCATCTGCAGATTTTCTCTTGTCTCCCATTACCTATTAAATGCTCCCAATGGCATGCACCTCTAGTAGCCTCTGACAACCAAGTACAGCTCCCAGCCTTCACGTGTGGCTTAGCTACTAAGCCCGGTGGAACCATTTCTACTGACAGAAGAAGTGGCAAAGGGCGGTGCCTTAAAACCAGTCACTTCGGGCAGGTGGTGCTTGTCAGCCGTGATTGGCAGCTCATCTAGGAGAAGGAAAACTCTGATGTCTAGCCTGCACTGCCTTGAAACTATACCCACTCATGGGGAAGGCTTGAGGAGTAAACCCTGAGGGAAAAATTCAGAGCTGGAGTCCCTAAAGGCAGCTCCGCGTTGGGTTCGGTGCTGACTGGCAGCTTCTGTGAGGGTGCTAGTAGCAAACAATAATGGTCAGTTGCATGGAGATGGGGAGCTTGCTACATGGGCAACAGCTTGCTCTGCATATTGTTCTGCCCAGGCTTGCGTATCTAAACATCCAGGACGCAACGTCCACGGTCGACTCTAACCAACATGGATCACACGTAGATCTTCAATATGAATTGAAAAGGTACATTCTTTCTTTTCACCATCTTTGTGGGTCCTTCTGATTTGATCTGAAATAGTTCCTAGTCAGTTATTCAAGGGATTCAGTCCTCACCGGGGAGACAGACAGTGCAGTGTGAAGTACATTTGGTTTCAGGCATTAAATATTGCTGTGGTCTCTTCAATTCATGTGTGAGCAGTGTCTAGGACCAGTTCCTTCCTGTGCTACCATTAGCTGTACAAGAACTTGGCCAAAGGCAACAAAAATGGTTTTGTGTTGAAAGACATTTCTAAGACAGGTCAGTGGTTTCCACTGCTTTATACCCTTCTATCTATACTTGGCAAAGGGTAGAATCTCCCTTCAGGACCAACAACTGACACTTGAAACTCCAGAATACAACACCAATGTCTCTTGTCCTTTTATAAATATTTTAACAAGTTTATTGAGTTGTGAATATTCTTTTTAAAAAAATACTCTGATGATATTTGTGAAGAAAATAGCAATGAAAACTTACAGGGAATTAGAAATACACAGAGTAATCTAGAAAATGATTTAGCATTTACATGGCGTATTTAACAAAGCAGAATGTATCAGGAAACTTCACAGGAATATTTTTACAGAAAATTTGACACAAAAACTCTTAAAGGCAAAATAGGACTGATGACCAGAGGCTTAGGAAGGGTACTTCAGAGCTTAGGACCTTGTCAGCTTGTAAAGCATGCATGGATTCTTATTCTAACTGCATGTAGTGTCAGGAACATGATGAATCAGTAAGAGCTGTGGAAGACTGCTGAAGCACATGTAGCAGGAGTGAAAGATGTTGGAAATACTCAGCAGTTCAAACACTTTCAGACAAAGACAGTCAGCATCCTAGCTGAAGGTTGTCTTTAGAGTTTTGATGACAGCCATAAACATCAAGAAGGGACACGAGACTTGAGCGGGGACGCTGACCTCAAAACTTGATTGCCTCTTTCTCTTTCAATTCCATGAGACCAGCATTTTCCATTTTTGTTTTAGTTTTCCAGTATTTACCAGCTGGTGGTGTAGTGGCATCCGCACCGGACTTCGAGGCGAGTGATCGCGGATTCGAATCCAGCAAGCTCCTTGCATGCTTTCCATCTGTGGCGGGTTGAGTGTCAAGTTAGCAACTCGGTCTTGTAAAAATCAGACGAGTGCTAAAGAAATGGCAAGGTTGCCACCCGATGCACCACAAAGTGCAGAGAGGAACAAACATTCCCACTCTCCGCAGTATTTTGCTCTTCTAAACTGTATGTAGATTGTTCCACGTTCATGGACATCTGTCATACATACACATAAGCTGTTACATACGCTATCCAGCATACAGTTTTAGAAAATAAATTTATTCTTAATATTTAACTTCCACAGAGGATTTCAAAGCCTCTTTCATCTTCTCAAAGGAAGACATTGGTGATTCTGTCTCCAGACCTGAGGAAGATGGGTCTTTATTTATTTAGGCGGCAAGGTAGTGTAGTGGTCAGCGCAATGCTTCACCCTGGGTTCAATCCCTGCTGCTGCTTGTAACGAGTTTGTGCGTTCTCCCCATGACCGCGGGGGATTCCTCCGGAGGCTCTAGATTCCTCTCACAGGTCAAACATGTGCCGGTTGGTCAGTTAATTGGCCATTGTAAATTGTCCATGATTAGGCTACGATTACTTCAGGGAATTGCTGAGTGGCACGGATCAAAAGGTCAGAAGGGTTTATTCCACACTGTATCTCAGCAAGTAAATATAGCATCGAATAGGCCCTTCTGGCCTTTTGATTCATGCTGCCCAGCAACCCTGATTTCACCCTACTGCAATCACAGGAGCAATTAACCTACTAACTGCTGCATCTTTGGACTGTGGGAGGAAACCACAGCACCCGGAGGAAACCCATGCGTTTCACTAGGAGGACGTACAGGCTCTTTACAGAAGAGGCTGGATTGAACTCCAAATGACAATGCCCCAAACTGTAATAGCATCATGCTTACTGCTACGCTAACCTGGTGCCCTGTCGACTGGGTTTGGTAGAACGTTGTGTTATTTCTTCCACTCTTACAATTTACAATGAACAACTAGCCTACTACCCGGTATGTCTTTGGACCATGGGAGGAGACCAGAGCACCTGGAGGAAACACACGCAGTCACGGAGAGAACATTCAAATTCCTTACAGGTAACAGCAGGAATTGAACCCGGGTTTCCTGTATTGTAAAGTGCTGTGCTAAACATTACATTACCATGCTGTCCCACGGTAATATTGATGGAATAATTAAGAGTATGAAGAAGATTCCAGTTTAAGATGGCATGTGGCAACCTACTGGGAGTTCGAAAGCAAAGGAATTTGATTTAAAACATTACTAATAACACTTTCTTTGAAGTAAATTGTAGTAAGCTACCACCACAAGCAACGAAGAGGCGAGCAAAGGCAAAGCGAATCTGTGGGATGTGCCCTGCTGGTGCACTGCAAAATCAACACAATTGGAGCTGGCGCCATGCTAGGGGAAGTGAACAATTCGGAGAGAAGACGTTGAGGCAAGGGTGTTCCAAAACCAGTCCAACTCTCCCGAATGTGAGGATCAACCGCTTTAAGCGCCACACTGAGTTGCGGAGGTTGAGAACAGCATCTTTGGCAGCAAAATGTAGGGTGGCGCTGTCTAGGCCTGGAATGATTGTGCCAGAGTCTGAGTCCTAAAGCGAGTACAATCTGCAGTTTGGATAATTAAAATACCAGCCCACATAGACTGGAAAGGCAAGGTGTTGAGAGTCGGGCGAGGTTGGATCACTCTGAGTGCCGTACCGATTTGGAGAGGCTGGAGAACGGCTTCTTCAGCTGCAAAATCCAGGCCCGGTGCATTTCACAGCAGCAGAACCTATCTCCTAATGCAAGGCACGATCCATTGTTTGGACAATTTAAACGCTGGCCCTGATAGACTGGAAGCTCCTCTCTCCACAACACTAAGGCTGTGAGACTGCCCCTCGATGTGCTTTGTGTCTGCAAACTTTGCGGAGATTTTCTGAACTGAATATCGAGGCTTTGGGCCTACTCCGGTCTGCCCCTGGGATTTCGATCAAGGACTCAATTCAGTTGCCAATGCTGTTGTTATTGCTCGCTTCTATTGTTTCCAGGACTTGTGTTTTTTTCCCTTTCTCTGTGTGCATTGTGGGTTGGTTATTATTTTTTTAATTGGGTGCTTTCGGATTCCTTGCTTTGTGACTGCCTATAAGCGAACAAATCTCTAGGCTGTATAATTTATACATACTTTGATAAGAAAATGTACTTTGACTTTGACTTGAAGCCATCAAACCCAGTCTCACTACAATCACTGGGTGTGGTTAGGGAAAGTTATTTTATTATTGACCTTGTAAATACCCCATTGCTACTAGGATCTTCATTCTTAAAGTCTTTCTTGTTTTTCCCCCTTTTCCTTTTCTTTGACTGTAAAATTATTGCATGCACTTTCAGCCTAAAGTAGCCCATTTTTTTTCTACACAAATTTTTCTTAGTTATATGTTGTGTTTCAACACTTCCTGGTATTTTGGAAATTTTCGTCCTTGGGACTGGTAGCTGTTAATACACGTTGACTGCACTGGCTGTAATCTTTACCACTGCCTCAGGAAAGCAGGCAGCATAATCAAAGACCTCTCCCAACCTGGGAATTCTCTCTTCTCCCTCCTTCCATTGGGCAGAAGGTAGAAAAACTCTGAAGTGCACACCATCAGGCTCAGAGACAGTTTCTACCCTGCTGTTGAATCGACGATTGAAGGGACCTCTTTATTATTTATTTAGCATGCAAAGCAGGGTAGGCCCTTCCTGTCCTTCGAGCCACGCTGTGCAACCCCCTGGCAAACCCGACTAACCCTAACCTAATCAGAGGACAATTTGCAATGAGCAATTCACCTGTGGGCAGAAACCAGAGCGCCTGGGGTAAACCCACGCAATCCACGAGGAGGACGTACAGACTCCTTCCAGAATGGCACCGGAAATGAACTGCAGAATGCCCCGAGCTGTAATAGTGTTGCACTAGCCGCTACACTGCCATGGTGTCCTCTTGTATGAAAATGATTACTCTTGATCTCTCGCTCTACCTCATCATATTCATTACAGTTTATAGTCTACCTGCACTGCATTTCCTCCGTTACTGTAACAATACATTCTTCATTCTGTTATTGCTTCTCCCTTTGTACTTATGTCTGGAACATGCAGGGGTGGGGGGGGGGGGGTGGTGGAATCTCATTGAAAATTATCCAGTGTTGAAAGGTCTTGACAGAGTGGACATGGAGAGGATGTTTCCTATGGTGGTGAGCCTAGGACCAGAGGACACAGCTTCAAAACTGAGGGATGTCCATTTAGAATGGAGATGAGGAGAAATTTCTTTAGCCCCAGGCGCATGTGGTGGCCAAAGCATCGGGTGTACTTAAGAAAGAGTTTGACAGGTTCTTGATTAGTCAGGGTGTGAGAGGTTTCAGGGAGAAGGCAGGAGAATGGGATTGAGAGGGAAATGGATCAGCCATGATGATATGACGGAGTAGACTCGATGGGCCAAATGGACTAATTCTGCTCCTATGTCTTCTGGGTCTTATGTTCTGTCTGGAAGACATGTAAAAACGATGTTTTTCACCGTATCTTGGTACACGTGACAATAATTACTTTATAGTATCTTGCTCCTGCTAATCTACAAGATTTTATGCAACAATGCAGCTTTGCAAAAAAACAAACAGGTACTAATGCCAGGCACCCCAGCACGATAAGAATGAACTTGACCATACCTTGTTACGGCCTTGTACCTTATTGTATACATGGACTGCACTTTATCCCTAACTGCAACACTTAATTCTGTGGAGTCTGGTATTGTTTTATCTTCTGCTACATCAATACAGTATTGCAATGAACTAATCAGAATTATCATTTCCTAACAGTTTCCTCATGTACAGACACTCCTGTAGCTTGCATCACTTTATGGACATGCAATGTATAAAAGGTATCTTATGCATTTATATTTATTGTGTATTTTTATTATTGTGTTCTTTATCTTTATGTGATTTTTTTGTGCTGCATCAGATCCAGAGCAACAATTATTTTTTTCTCCTTTGCATTAATGTACTGTAAGATGGTCGCAGCAGCCACTCTGGGTCCAACCATAGGTGTTCGCCCTCTACGTCCTTTTTACAATGGCAAGACACTGCTGCTTATTGAGAACGTCAGCTAATGCAGGTCTACCCAATCAGTCAGTTGCTCAATAGTGGAGGAGCTGGACTTGTTGCCGACCACGTCTCCCCCTGCTAAAGCAAGGAGTCAGAGTTTGTGCGTGAAGGCAGTGTGCAATCTAACAAACTGAGCCAGTGATTGTCTTGGACTTTTTTCTTGTGATCACAAGATCTTGTTGGACATTGATAACGTAGAATACTGTAAGTTCAGTTTACTGGTTCATTGACAAGACTGACGGCGGGGAAGCTGTCTAGCCTCAATTGTAATATGGACTAGGCCCAAACGATGCGGGCTGCCCAGGGGAGAGACACCAGAGAGCAGAGGTGCAGCACGTGTGCTGCAGGCAATTCCGGGTTGGGGGACTGGCCTCTCTTGTCAGTGCTGCTCTCCAGTGTTTGCTCGGTGGACGGCAGGCTGCATTGCCTTCATCTGCGACTGCGCTAGCACGTGATGCTTGGACTGCTGCGGGCTTGTTCTTGCTGACTACGTTCTATGCACCATCAATCGACATGACGTGGCACTCGGGCAGATGGGCTATATTGTACTTTCCTTTGTGTGACTGTGTGCTTACTGTTGTCTTATATGTGCTCTATGTGCATTGTGCTGAGTATGACTGTTGGCATTGTGTTTTGCACCTGGGCCCTGGAGCAAAGCTGTTTTGTTTGGCTGTATTCATGGGTATTCATGTATGGTTGAATGACAATTAAACTTGAACTTGAAATAACATTAAACAATCTTGAATCTGTACAAGTGATATGCAAGACAGCTTTTTCACTGTACCTCAATACATGTGACAATTATAAACCAATTTGCAATTTAACTAGTTACTCCCATCTGCATTCACTGGGAGAATATGCATGTGACGTACCTGGCTCAGTGAAATCTACTTCTTGACACACTGTACAGGCAGGAAACAGATATTTTCATCAATTGATAAGCTCATCGTAATTGTCGTATTGTCAAATATTATTTAGCTACTTCTGCATTCATTTTGACCTGTCTTCACTAGATCTCTATTTTATTCAGATTTGTCTTTCTCCGTTTCCATCTGCTTTTTTAATGCAAATTGGACAGGTTGAGACTTGATGTAGATTGCTTATGCACCTGGCTTCAGATTGGAAAGGCAAACTATGTCTTGTATACACAAGGGATTCTGCAGATGCTGGAAATGCAGAGCAACACACACAAAATGCTGGAGGGACTCAGCAGGTTAGGCAGCATCTATGGAGTGGAATAAAGTGTTGATGTTTCAGGCCAAGACCCTTTGTTAGGGCTGGAGAGGAAGGGGGCAGAAGTCAAAACAGGTAGGTGGGAGGAGGGGAAGAAGTACAAACTGGCAGGTGAAAGGTGAGACCAGGTGGTGGGGAAGCTGGGTGGAATGGGGAAGGAGGGATAAAGGAAGAAGCTGGGAGGTGAGAGGTGGAAGAGGTAAAGGGGCTGAAGAAGATGGAATCTGATAAGAGTGGACAGTGGATCATGGAAGAGAGGCACAAAAGGGAGGTGATGGGCAGGTGAGGAGAAGAGAAGAGGTGAGAGGGAAACCAGAATGAGGAATGGAGAAAGAGAAAAGCGAGAAGGAGAAAACTTACTACAAGTTAGAGAAATTGACGTTCATCCCATTAGACTGGAGACTACTCGGACAGAATATGAGGTGTTGTTCCTCCAACCTGAGGGTAGCCTCATATTGGCAGCAGAGGAGGCCATGGACCAACGTGTCAGAATGGGAATGGGAGGCCTATTTGAAACAGGTGGCCACTTTCCCAATATCATATTTGTGTAATTTTGAAGCATTCCTATTCGACACTCTGATTCAGCTTAAATCTTTGCCGAGATGCTGGAAGTCTGAATTAAAAACAGGAAATACTGGAAACAGAGGCAACATCTGAGGAGAAAGAAACAGAGGTAATATAATATATATTAAATATTAAATTATTGTAAAAGGCAGAGCAAAATGCAAGCATGTTCATGGATGGGTTCGTTGTCCATTCAGAAATCTGACAGAAGAGGGGAAGAAGCTGATATGAAAACCTCTTGTCCGTGTCTGCATGCCTTTACGCATCGAGTTGCTGCCATGTGATTGGCTTATTAAATACTTGCATTAACAAGCAGGTGTACAAGTGCACCTGATAATGAGTTATTGACCTGAGTGCAGTTCAGGTCAATAACTCTTCAACGGAGCTATTAATCTCGGTTGATGAATCTGATCAGGTATAATTCTTTTCAGTAATTCTTTTTGCTGAAAACCATGAAGTAAGAAGCATTCCAAATTCACTATCAGTGACACTTGGTGAAACTTTCAAAGATAGGTATCCTTGCCCTTAAGTGACCTGTCTGTTACTGTGACAAAGCTCGTGTTGGTGCAGGACTGATATTAGATTACCAAACCTTCAACTGATTTGGAATGGTGTATTGTGCATTCCTTTGATTTTATGAGGTTGTTGCATTAAGTGCTTAGATGTTCAAATTGGGACCTAGATCCCTGGGTGATGCCTCATTGAAGTACACACACTATAAAAAAATATTATTTCCACTATCATTAAAGAGAACAGGTCATGGTAAATAGAAAGCTCTTACCGGTAACTTCTAGTTTACAGGTTGAATAAATTAGGACTAGAGTGCAGGAAAATGAAGGAAGATCTTATGGAGGTAAACAAAGTTATGAGGGGTATAGATAAGGTGAATGCGTGCAGGCTTTCTCCCCGTAGGCTGGGGGAGACCAGAAAGAGAGATCACAGCTTTAAGGGAACTTGAGGGGAAAATTCCTACACTCAGAGGGTGGAGCGAGTATGGAATGAGCTGCAGCTGGAAGTGCTGGATGCAGGTTCAAATTGTAACATTTAAGATAGTTTTGCATTGGTATACAGAACGGTATGGAGGAACCAGGTGCAAGTAGATAGGACTAGGCAGATCAGGTCAGCATGGACTGGATAGGCCAAAGGGCTTGTTTTGGTATTGATTTATTATTATCAAATATGCAACAATACAGTGAAAAGCTTGTTTTGGATACTGATCAAAATGATTGCACAGTGCATTTGAGCTAGAATAAGGTAAAAAAAAGCAACAATGCAGAATCAAGTGTAAAAGCCACTGAAAAAGTCTGGTACAATATGACTCTAAACAAGGAAATAGTAATCAGGCAAAGGGCAATGAATCCGGTGGAGCTTGTAATGATTTGATGTCAGTGATTGGCCATTTCTATTTATTGATTATTTAGAGATACAGCATGGAACAAGTCCTTCTAGCCCAGAGTCATGCCGCACAGCAACCCACCTAGCCCAGCCACGGGACAATTTGCAATGAACAATTAACCGACTAACTGGTACGTCTTGGACTATGGCAGGGAATGGGAGCACCCGGAGGAAACCCACATGGTCACGAGGAGAACGTAGCAACTCCTCACAGACGGCACCAGAATTGAACCCTGAACTCCAAAAACACCGAGCTGTAGTAGCATCACATTAACCGCGACACAACCGTGGCACCCTAAATAGTGGAGGAAAAGCTTGGGCTTGCTCAGCACGGATTTGGGCCACTTTCATCTCTGAAGCTGTAGAGAACGTAGAAGCTGCTACCACTTTGAGTAGTTAAGGGTGAATTGTTCCATTAAAGGAAGGTTGGGTAAGTGCATGAGGGGAACAAAGTTGCTCAGAGCTACTTTGGAGGAGAGTGGGTGTAGGCTGTAAATATCAGTTTCGACCTAATCATCGCCTACTGGAGAGCATTTTGTGTGCATTGCTCTAGGTGTTGCATGAAGCAGACACCCAAACCCTGTTCATTTATTTCTTGAGGAAATAGAGATCTCACTGGCAAATATTATCATAAGTATCATTTATTATAATAGATAGGCATATGGATGATAGAAAAAGGGAGGGTTATACAGGAGGGAAAGGTTAGATTGATCTTAGAGAAGATTAAAAATTCGGCACAACATTGTGGGTCAAAGGGCCCACCCACTGCTGCACTGTTCTATGTTCTATACATATTATAAATATTATTAATTACTAATTGTCACTGATTGGAGGAGGCAATTAAGAGCCAGCCCGGTTGGTGGTTTTGAAGTCACATACAGTATAAGCAAGACCAGGTAGGGACATCAGACATAATCGAAGGCCCGACTCACCCAGCCTGGCTGTTCTCTCTTCTCCTCTTTGCCATTGGGTAGAAGATGCAGGGGTCCGAAAGCACATGCCACTAGGCTGATGAATGGCTTCTATCCTACTGTTATGCAAGGGCAAGGGGACAGACTCGATGGACTGAATGGCCTAATTCTGCTCCTCTGTCTTACGGGTAGATCAAACTGTTTCAAGAGCTACTTTTTGATATATAGGTAGAGGAGAAGGCCTTTCACCTCTTAGTGCCTGATGCACCAGACTGAGAGTAAGTTATTTGCCTCTTGAGGTTCTTATATAGAAGAGGCCATTCAGTCCATTGATCAGGAGTAAGAACAAGAGCCAAACTCCTGGAGGAACTCAGTGGGTCAGGCAATATCTATGGAAATGAAAAAAACAATCAAAATTTCTGCCTTATATACTGTCTGTGTCAGACAAAATGGTGGAGGAACTCAGCAGGTCAGGCAGTGTCTATGGTAATGAAAAAACAGTCGATATTTCAGGCCTTCTTCAGGACTGGAAAGGAAGGGGGAAGACATCAGAATAAAAAGGTGGGGGAAGGAGATGGAAGATAGCTGGAAGGTGACAGGTGAAGCCAGGTGGGTAGGAAAGGTAAAGGGCTGGAGAGGAAGGAATCTGAGGGGAGAAAGGGAAGGAGGAGGGGCCTAGGGGGAGGTGATAGGCAGTTGAGAAAAGGTAAAAGCTCAGAGTGGGAAATAAAAGAAACAGAGAGAGGGAAGGATTTTTTTTTACCAGAAGGAGAAATCAATATGCATGCCATCAGGTTTGGAGGCTCCCCAGATGTGACAGCATTACAGTGCAATTCATAAAAAATGCTGTAATTTACATTAAGAAATGCAATATATAAAATTGTTAAATTAGGTAAGTGGTGCAAATATAGTGAAGTAGTGTTCTTGTGTTGGTTTATTTTCCACGGCGATGGGAAGCAATTGTTCCTAAAACATTGAGTATGTATCTTTAGGTTCCTGTATCTCCTTCTTGATGGTAGCAATGAGAGGACAACACATCCTGGGTAATGGTTGATGGGGGTGAGGAGGGGGCAGGAACTGGCAAACGATCCAGGTGAGGAGGTGTTGATGGACAGGAAGGGGAGGGAAGGGTGGAGATGGTGACCGAATTGGGGAGGTGGAAAGCGGCGACTGCATCGGGCTGCTGATAATGGGAACTGATAGGAAAGGAAGGTGGTGGATGGAACCAGGTCAGGGCGGGGTGCAGGGTAGCAGGGGAACAGCGCTGAGTGGGAGAGGGGATAAGGGAGTGTGTAGCTGATTGGCAGATTGGAACAGGTGGAGGAGGGGAAAGGGACTGGGAAGTAAGGAACTGGATTGGGGGAGGTTCAAAGTAAATTTATTATCAAATAATCAGAATCAAGTTTAATATGACTGGCATATTTCGCGAAATTTAAGCAGCTGCCGTACATTGCAATACTTAATAATAAAAATTGTAAACTACAATAAAAAGTATGTGTGTGTGTGTGTGTGTGTGTGTATATAAGTTAAATTAAATAAACAGTGCGAAAAGTAGTCAGGTAGTGTTCTTGGATTCAATGTCGATTTAGAAATCTGACGGCAGAGGGGAAGAAGCTGTTCCTGCAACATTGAGTGGGTGTGTCTTCAGGCTCCTGTACCTCCTTCCTGATGAGAATTGGGTATTAGAACTGTACAGGACTATGAGAACAGGTTGAGTGAACTCAGCCTTTTCTCCCTGGAGCGACGGAGGATGAGAAGACCTGACAGAGGTGTATGAGATGATGAGAGTCATTGATCGTGTGTATAGTCAGAGGCTTTTTCCCAGGGCTGAAATGGCTGCCACAAGAAGACACAGGCTGGTAAAGACAAATGTAGGTCCCCTGCAGACAGAAACAGGTGAATTGATTATGGGGAGCAAGGACATGGCAGACCAATTGAATAGTTACTTTGGTTCTGTCTTCACTAAGGAGGACAGAAATAATCTTCCAGAAATAGTAAGGGACAGAGGGTCCAGTGGGATGGAGGAACTGAGTGAAATACATGTTAGTAGGGAAGTGGTGTTAGGTAAATTGAAGGGATTGAAGGCAGATAAATCCCCAGGGCCAGATGGTCTGCATCCCTGAGTGCTTAAAGAAGTAGCCCAAGAAATAGTGGATGCATTAGTGATAATTTTTCAAAACTCGTTAGATTCTGGACTAGTTCCTGAGGATTGGAGGGTGGCTAATGTAACCCCACTTTTTAAAAAAGGAGGGAGAGAGAAACCGGGGAATTATAGACCGGTTAGCCTAACGTCAGTGGTGGGGAAACTGCTGGAGTCAGTTATCAAAGATGTGATAACAGCACATTTGGAAAGCGGTGAAATGATCGGACAAAGTCAGCATGGATTTGTGAAAGGAAAATCATGTCTGACGAATCTCATAGAATTTTTTGAGGATGTAACTAGTAGAGTGGATAGGGGAGAACCAGTGGATGTGGTATATTTGGATTTTCAAAAGGCTTTTGACAAGGTCCCACACGGGAGATTAGTGTGCAAACTTAAAGCACACGGTATTGGGGGTAAGGTATTGGTGTGGGTGGGGAACTGGTTAGCAGACAGGAAGCAAAGAGTGGGAATAAACGGGACCTTTTCAGAATGGCAGGCGGTGACTAGTGGGGTACCGCAAGGCTCAGTGCTGGGACCCCAGTTGTTTACAATATATATTAATGACTTGGATGAGGGAATTAAATGCAGCATCTCCAAGTTTGCGGATGACACGAAGCTGGGTGGCAGTGTTAGCTGTGAGGAGGATGCTAAGAGGATGCAGAGTGACTTGGATAGGTTGGGTGAGTGGGCAAATTCATGGCAGATGCAATTTAATGTGGATAAATGTGAAGTTATCCACTTTGGTGGCAAAAATAGGAAAACAGATTATTATCTGAATGGTGGCCGATTAGGAAAAGGGGAGGTGCAACGAGACCTGGGTGTCATTATACACCAGTCATTGAAAGTGGGCATGCAGGTACAGCAGGCGGTGAAAAAGGCGAATGGTATGCTGGCATTTATAGCGAGAGGATTCGAGTACAGGAGCAGGGACGTACTACTGCAGTTGTACAAGGCCTTGGTGAGACCACACCTGGAGTATTGTGTGCAGTTTTGGTCCCCTAATCTGAGGAAAGACATCTTTGCCATAGAGGGAGTACAAAGAAGGTTCACCAGATTGATTCCTGGGATGGCGGGACTTTCATATGAAGAAAGACTGGATGAATTGGGCTTGTACTCGTTGGAATTTAGAAGATTGAGGGGGGATCTGATTGAAACGTATAAGATCCTAAAGGGATTGGACAGGCTAGATGCAGGAAGATTGTTCCTGATGTTGGGGAAGTCCAGAATGAGGGGCCACAGTTTGAGGATAGAGGGCAAGCCTTTTAGGACCGAGATTAGGAAAAACTTCTTCACACAGAGAGTGGTGAATCTGTGGAATTCTCTGCCACAGCAAACTGTTGAGGCCAGTTCATTGGCTATATTTAAGAGGGAGTTAGATATGGCCCTTGTGGCTACGGGGGTCAGGGGGTATGGAGGGAAGGCTGGGGCGGGGTTCTGAGTTGGATGATCAGCCATGATCATAATAAATGGCGGTGCAGGCTCAAAGGGCCGAATGGCCTACTCCTGCACCTATTTTCTATGTTTCTATGTTTCTATGCTTAAGGTGCTGGGGAGCAGGTACAGAGGAGATGTCAGGGGTGTTATGTACTCCGTAACTGGGTTGCCAAACCAGCAGAAATGGATCATTCAGTTGGAGTCTGGATTACTAGAACTAAGACAGTTTTATTAAAGGAACAAGCAACACAGTACTCTAATCAAAAGGATAATGAATGCAACAGTTCAGCAATGATAAACATACATGTACACAGAATTCAGATAACAGGATCAATCAAGCTCTATCGTTGTCTAGGAATAAATGACCAGTTTCAAAGTGACGCAAAGTTCAGTTCAATTTAGTTCAGTTCAGTTCGCAGTAATCGCTGCCATGGCGATGGACAGTGGGGGTAAAGGAGAGAGAGAGCAAAACGAATGAATATTCAAAACGACTTCCACACAGACCTTCGCAGTCAGCTTTCGGGCGAGTCCTTTGTGATGTCATCTGAGGTCACCGACCGTGACCCCTCCGTTTCCAGATGCGATCGTTTCCCTGCGGTGAACCCGGCACCCAGGCAAGGGTGGACACACACCAGGTTCCCACCGATCATGCCTTTCCACCCTGAGCGTCTATGGCTTGTCCCGCGACTAGCCGTCCAAAACTTCCCACCGACTTGTGAGAGGCGCACCGCTTCCAGGGTCTCGTTTCCTCGGGGTGTCGTGTGTGTCTTGCCTTAGCGAACCTGTCCTTTTTTATCCCCCTGCTGGGGTATCGCCTGTCCATCACTTCAAACAGTTCAGGGTTCAAAGGGGGAGCCGATCTTGACAGCTCTCCTTCCCCTTCATTAACATCTCCAAGTGCTGCTCCATTGTTTTCCTTATCTCTCTCTCTCCTGAAGACAGGTGGCAGACCAACTGCTGATTCCACTGGTGCCAGCACAGGACAGCTACATCGTAATCTATGTGTATTCTTGTCACAGGGGTAAGTTTTTTACTCAGAGAGTGGTGAGTGCGTGAAATGGGCTGCCGGCAACGGTGGTGGAGGCAGATACGATAGGATCTTTTGAGAGACTTTTAGATAGGTACATGCAGTTTAGTGAAATAGAGGGCTATGGGTAAGCCTAGTAATTTCTAAGGTATGGACGTGTTCGGCACAACTCTGTGGGCCGAAGGGCCTGTATTGTGCTGTAGGTTTTCTATGTTTCTATGTACATATATACTACCTTGAGATTCATTCTCTTTCAGGTATTTGCAGGAAAAAAAGAAATATAACAGAATTTTACAAAATACTACAAATAAACTGATAAACTACCAATGTGCGAGAGAAAGACTGTGCAAATAAAAATGATACTGAGAATGTGAGTTGTAAAGAGTCTTTGAAAGTGAGTCTTTAGTGATAGAATCAGATCGGAGGTCATAGGTTTACAAGAGGAATCAGAATCGAGTTTACTATCACTGACACATTGTGAAATTTGTTGTTTTGGGGCAGTACTACCGGGCAAGACATACAAAATTACTGTAAGCTGCTATATATTAAAAAAATAGTGCAAAAGAAGAGTAGTGAGGGAGTGTTCATGTGTTTATGGACCATTTAGAAATCTGATTGTAGAGGTGAAGAAGCTGTTCCTAAAAGGTTGAGTGGTGGGGGGGGGTGTCTTTAGGCACAGAACAGAACAAGCTACTGACCCCTTTAGATCTCTCAACAGGAACTGGAGAGGGTCAAATGGTTGGTCAAACATAAAAAGATTTCCCCAAAAAATAATCTTTCTATCCTTGTGCCTGTTCTCAAAGACTTCTTGGAATCTCTTCCCTCAAGGTATGAGCAGCATGAATCTCTCCAACTTCGGAGTCTGCTGGCAAGAACACATCACGTTGTGCTTTGCACTCCCAATGAAAGCGGTGGAATTCTCCGTGTGTGGCTCCGTGCTGGTGTGTGCGGCACTGTGCACGTTGCCAGGGACCAGATGTGGATTTCTGGTCCCATTGTGTGCCCACTGGCGTCACTGGCAGAGCACGGCCCTCCAGCACCTCAATCATTGTGTGATTCTGACAGCAGTAAAATTGTGGCCAGCTTGTTAAACACTGAACCGCAGTAATCTGTGTTTCAGGATTTCTACTTGTGATGCTCAGCACTGGGCACGTTTCTCACGGTGCTCATCTGCAGCTGAATGAAGTTGAGTACATTTCCGAGTTAATTAATGGTGCAGTTTGTTAAAACAATGAAAAGATGACAGAGCAGTGGTGAAGCTGGTAAAGACGCTGCCTTGCAGCTCCAGAGACTCTGATACAATCCTGATTTCCCATGCTGACTGACTGCTCAGAGTTTACACATTCTTCATCAGACTAAGTGGTTTTTCTGTGACTGCTCTTAGGTTCCTTAAGCTTGTTATAGCCAGATGTGGTACCTATTAACTGTTCCCAATGGTGTGCGCCTCAAATAGCCTCTGACAACCAAGTCCAGCTCTTGGCCTTCATGTGTGATTTAGCTACTAAGCCCATTGGAACTGTTTCTACTGACAGGTGAAGAAGCAAAGGTGGGTTACTAGCAGCTTAAAACCGGTTGCCTTGGACAGATGGGGCTCGTCAGCCATGGTTGGCAGCCATCTACAAGGAGGAAAATTCTGATCTCAAACCTCCAGCTGCCTTGCAGTTATACCCCCTCATGGGAAAGTCTTTGGCAGTAAGCCTCAAGGGAGAAGTCTGGAGCTGCAGTCCATAAGGCAGTCCTGTGTTGAGTTCAATGCTGACTGGCAGCACCCACTCAACACACAGCGCTCCAAGCCCCAGGGCAGCTGGTCTCTGGCCTCCAGTCTCAAGTGGACTCGTAGATTCACAGTCTTTGGGTTTTGACTTCCCAATGGCCTCGCAGACCCAAACTCTGGCATCAGGATATAATGGAGATGGCATGAGGTGAGTCTGAGTGACTGCCTAAGAAGTGGATATGTCTACAGAGCCTCATATAGAGTCAGAGGTATACAAAAAGCTGGAGGAACTCAGCAGGCCAGACAGTATCTATGGAAAAGAGTAAACAGTCAATGTAGAGATGCTGCCTGTTGAGTTCCTTCAGCATTTTGTGTGCGTTGCTTGGATTTCCAGCATCAGCAGTTTTCCTCTTGTTTATAATTAGAGTCAGAGATATAATGTTTGTGAACAATCAGATTCAGACAGTTTTCAGGGAGATTGAACCAATCAATTTGTCACCATAAGATCATGCGACCAATCAGTTTGTCTCCATAAGAAGCTGCAACCAATCAGTTCATCTCCACAAATCCCTGAACTGATCCCTTCCACAGATGCTGTTTGACTCACTGAGTTTCCCCAGCGGTTTGATTCTTAGCTCTTAATGGCTTTGTTATTGTGTCCGATCGAAGATATTCCCTTTGTTCCATCCAATCTCTTTCCAACTTCGAGGAAATCAGCAGATGCTGGAATTTCAAGCAATACACATAAAAGTTGCTGGTGAACACAGCAGGCCAGGCAGCATCTACAGGAAGAGGTATCCAACTTCTCTGCTTCCTGACTAAACCATTTTATCTCTTTTCCAGTTCTGATGAAATGATGTCAATCTTTTTTTTTAATGCTATGGACACCTACCATTAACCGGGACGTCAATGGACCCCAGGTTGGGAACCCCTGCTCTAGACGGACACTGTTTTGGTTTGAACACTGTTCGTTCATCCACAAAAAAAATGGGATTTCCAGCAGTTCACCATTTCATTCAACTGCCCATTCACATTCTAGCATTTCAGTCCATAGTTTCTACTGACATGATGAGGCTATGTGCTGGTTGGAAGAGTAAAATCTCATATTCCGGCTGGGTGACCTCCAAACTGATATGAATTTCTCCAACTTCCAGTAATTTCTCCCCCTATCTCTCCTCTCCTTTTCCATTCCCTATTCTGTTGTCCCACACATCCTTTCTCATATCCTTACCTGCCCATCGCCTCCCTCAGGTGCCCCTCTTCCTTCCCTTCATTCTATGGTCCACCGTCCTATCAGACTCCTTCTTCTTCAGCCCTTTACCTCTTCCACCTATCATCTTCCAACTTCTTACTTCATCCCCCACCCTACCCCACCTATCCTTCTTACTCCTCACCAGGTCTCACCTATCACCAGCAAGCTTGTACCCCTTCCTCTCAACCTACCTTCTTATTCTAACATTTTCCCTCTTTCTTTCTAGTCCTGATGAAGGGTCTCTGCCCAAAATATTTACTGTTTATTCCTAGAGTTTTGTCTCATTCTTGACTTTTGAAGAGCCTTTGGTTCACAAAAGCATCGCCATCCAACAAGTCTATACCTTCTCCCTCAAGTATATTCTTTTACACCTTCTGAAGGAAGAGTGCTCTCTGTGAACAATGATTGCACTCTCCAGGTTATCTGACTATTATCATATTGCTGTTTGTGAGAGTCTTCTGTGTGTGACTAGAATATAAAAGCAAGGATGGAATGTTAAGGCTTTATAAGGCACTGGTGAGGCCTCACTTGGTATATTGTGAGCAGTTTTGGGCTCCTTATCTAAGAAAGGATGTGCTGACATTGGAGAAGGTTCAAAGGAGGTTCATGAAAATGATTCCTGGATTGAAAAACTTAGCATATGAGGAGCATTTGATGGCTTTGGGCCTGTACCTCACTGTAATTCAGAAGAACGAGGGGGAATCTCATTGAAACCTATCGCATGTTGAAAGGCCTGGATGTGAAGAGGATGTTTCCTTTGGTGGGAGGAATCTAAGACCAGAGGACATAGCCTTGGAAAAGAGGGGCGTCTTTTAAGAACGGAGATGAGGAGGAATTTCTTTAGCCAGAGAGTGGTAAATCTGTGGAATTTTTTGCCACAGGCGGTTGTGGCAGCCAAGTCATTGGACAATTTAAGGCAGAGGTTGAAAGATTCTTGATTAGTCAGGGCATGAAGGGATAAGGAGAGCAGGCAGGAGATCGGGGCTGAGAGGGAAAATGGATCAACCATGATGAAATGGCAGAGCGGGCTCAATGGCCTAACTCTGCTCCAATATCTTATCGTCTTATGGTCTTATTATCAGAAGTGTTTCCAAAACAAGCGACCACATTTCAAAAGTGTCTCACTGGCCATGAAGCATACTGGGAGCTTCAGACAGTGAAGCTTCCACTGGAGACTGATTCCAGTGATAGCAATTAACCCATGAAATAGTCACTTCAATCTGGCTATTTTCTAGGTTAAGTGTTATCAGTGGAATCTTTTTATCTTCTCTGAATCTGAGAAGACCACAGCTGTTTTTTCCCTTTGTCTTCTCTTTGTTCTCTCAGCTCCTCTTTCTTTGTTCTTTTGTTCTTGTAAAACTTAATAAAATGGCCATTAGCAACATGGAAGGTGCTAAATAAATTCAGATCCTCCTTCAGTTCTTATCTGGGAGTGAAATCTAATCAGAGGCCAGCTCAGGGGCACTGCTGCTCTAAGCAAATACCTGTTCAACAGGCGAAACAGACCACGACTGAAACCCTTCCCGCTGACCAAAGGGCTGTCTCTCGATAATATCAGAAAACAAACATGCTTTTTTTCACATCTTGACTTTTTCCCCACTCCCTCTCCAATTATTAAGTCTGGGGAAATAAAACATGCTGAATATCGCAAACTGTAATGAGGAGAAATCACATACACATTGCACATGTCTCTGTTTATGGTCCAGTTCAAGGAAAAAATATGAAAAGCAATAATTTGATATTGCTCTTGGACCTGGTACAGAAAGGCTACTACTGGTCTTCCTGCAGCTAATGAGCCTCGGCCTAATTTGACACCAAATCAGACTGTAATTCCACAGGAATTAACTCACTCAATTGCAACCACCTCAACTGTTTGGATCCCAATCACATTCCAACCTGGTCCCAATGAATTCTTGCCTGCAGTGCAGTGTTCTGCAAGGACACACGTGTTCACAGTTTCAACGATTGCAGCATCAGATGTGTCATGATTTAAAATATCAAAGCTTCAGGAAGATGAAGAGGCCTGGTCATTGGGTATATTTAAAGTGGGGTTGATAGGTTATTGATTAGTCAGGGTGTCAAAGGTTATGGGGAGTAGGCAGAAGAATGGGGATGAGAGGGAAAATAAATCAGCCGCAATGGTGGGGCAAACTCTTTGGGCCGATTGGCCTAATTCTGCTCTAATGCCTTATCATTTTAAGACCATGCCTACATTCTCGTCCAACCTACATCCTCGTCGTGAGAGGTGGAAATTGATAAGTCCAGCCAACAGGGCTCTGGTGAAGCTGTTTAGGCCAATCCCCTGTACAGCGGATGCAATGGATTACAGAAAAATTATGAAGGACCATACCATTGACTTTGGAGGATTGATATGGGAAGTCATCAATGGATTGATATGGGAAGTCATCAATTAGCTCCACTGGGAGCTAAGGGTCCAAGAAGAAGACTTTAAGACTATAGGATATAGGAGCAGAATTAGGCCATTTGGCTAATTGAGTCTGCTCTACCATTTCATCATGGTTGATCCATTTTTCCTCTCAGCCCCAATCTCCTGCCTTCTCTCCATAACCCTTCGTGCCCTGACTAAACAAGAATCAATCAACCTCTGCTTTATATACCCAATGACTTGACCTCCACAGCCACCTTGTGCAACAAATTCCACAGATTCACCACTCTCTGGCTAAAGAAGTTCCCTTAATCTCAGTTCTAAATGGACGTTCCTCAATTCTGAGGCTGTGTCCTTAGGTCTTAGACTCTCCCACCATAGGAAACATCCTCTCCACATCCACTCTATCAAGGCCTTTCAACATTCAACAGGTTTCAATGAGATCCCCCCTCATTCTCCTGAATTGTAGAGAGTACGGGCCCAGAGCCATCAAATGCTCCTCATAAAATAAGCCTTTCAATCTCAGAATAATTTTCGTGAACTTCCTTTGAACCCTCTCCAATGTCAATGAGTCCTTTCTGAGATGAGGAGCCAACACTGCTCTGGGAGAAGATACAAGAGCTTGAAAGGCAGGACAGCCAGACTTAAAAACAGCTTTATGCACACTGCAATCACGTTCCCATACTCTTAATTTAGATTAGATTAGATTATGAGGACATGCGGTCCTCTTTTATGGTCATTTAGTAATGCGTGCATTAAGAAATGATACAATGTTCCTCCAGAATGATATCACAGAAACACAAGACAAACCAAGACTAAAAAAACTGACAAAAACCACATAATTATAACATATAGTTACAACAGTGCAAAGCAATACTGTAATTTGATAAAGAACAGACCATGGGCATGGTAAAAAAAAGTCTCAAAGTCTCTCGGAAGTCCCATCATCTTACGCAGACAGTAGAAGGAAGAGAAACTCTCGTCCTGCCATGAACCTCCAGCGCCGCAAACTTGCCGATGCAGCACCCTGGAAGCACCCGACCACAGTCGACTCTTGAGTCCATCGGAAAACTTTGAGCCTCCAACCAGCCCTCCGACATCGAGCACCGAGCATCATCTCTGCTGAGCGCTTTGACCCCGGCAACAGGCAATAGGCAAAGCCGAGGATTTGGGGCCTTTCCCTCCAGAGATCCTCGATCACACAGTAGCAACGGCAGCGAAGCAGGCATTTCAGAAGTTTCTCCAGACGTTCCTTCATGCTTCTCACATTTGTCTCCATCAAATCAGGATTGTGCACGGTACCTACTTAACAAATACAATATCATTTTGGAGTGGCCGCGCGCATTGCGTCGAGCTGCCATCTTCTCCTCCCCTCCCTTTCTACCTCCCTTGGTTCGTAAACACAAAATACTCTGCAGATGCTGGGGTCAAAGCAACACTCACAACACGCTGGAGGAACTCAGCAGGTCGGGCAGCATCCGTGGAAAAGATCGGTCGACGTTTCGGGCCGGAACCCTTCATCAGGACTGAAGAGGGAGGGGGCAGGGGCCCTATAAAGAAGGTGGGGGGAGGGTGGGAAGGAGAAGGCTGGTAGGTTCCAGGTGAAAAACCAGTAAGGGGAAAGATAAAGGGGTGGGGGAGGGGAAGCAGGGAGGTGATAGGCAGGAAAGGTGAAGAAGAAATAGGGGAAAACACAATGGGTAGTAGAAGGAGGCGGAACCAAGAGGGAGGTGGTAGGCAGCTGGGGTAGGGGGCAGAGTGACATCGGGATAGAGGACGGAAGGGGGAGGGAATTACCGGAAGTTGGAGAATTCTATGTTCATACCAAGGGGCTGGAGACTACCTAGACGGTATATGAGGTGTTCCTCCTCCAACCTGAGTTTAGCCTCATCATGGCAGTAGAGGAGGCCATGTATGGACATATCTGAATGGGAGTGGGAAGCAGAGTTGAAGTGGGTGGCTACTGGGAGATCCTGTCTGTTGTGGTGGACGGAGCGGAGGAATATCTCTTGGTTATTCTGTTCTTATTTTAGCATTTTATTTGTGCTGTACTACTTCAGAAATAATGACAGTTTTTGCACCATTCTGTTGTTTTGCACTTGTTATAGTGTTTATTATTACCAGGCACACTCTGTAGACCCTTTATTAGGTGCAGTAGTAGAACCCTGTGTGGTCTTCTGCTCCTGTAGCCAATGGCGATAATGCCTGGTTGTTTGAGTTACTCTCACCTTCCTGTCAGCGTGAACCACTCTGGCTATTCTCCTCTGACTTCTCTCATTAACAAAGCACTTTTGTCCACAGAACTGCCACACACTGGATGTTTTTTACTTTTCACACCATTCTCTATAAATCTCAAACAGGGGTTCCCAACCTGGGGTCCATGGACCTCTCAGTTAATGGTGGGGTCCATGGCATAAAAAAGGTTGGGAACCCCTGCTCTCGGGACTTTCGTACATGAAAATCCCGGTAGATCAGCAATTTCTGAGACACTCAAACCACTTCAACTGGCACCAACAATTATTTCATAGCCAAAGTAACTTAGATCACATTTCTTTCCCCACTCTAACGTTTCGTCTTAAAAGCAACTGAACCTCTTAACCATACCTGATGCCTTTATGCATTGAATTGCTGCAACATGATTGGCTGATTAGATATATGCACTATCGAGCAGATGTACTGGTGTACCTAATAAAGTGGCTGCAGAGTGTATGTACTATAATGTCTCTCATCTGTCTCCATGTCACATCCTATTTCAACAAACGATGCAATGGACTGAATAATTTGCGAGATCTGTGCCCAATTCTGTACTGCATCTGGGGTAAACTTGAGCCCTGCTGCACTTTCAGTCTGTGGCAGAGTTGTAGAATCCTCTGCTTTTACTTTCACTGGACATCAATCACTGGCTTCACACCAAGGTACACTACACATTTCCGAAATAGGCATCTGCTTCGTTTCAGCTTCACATTCTCCTCAGGTACACTCCCAAATGCTCTTCCCAAAAACAGAAGGTATTTCTTCTGTGTTCTTGGCAATTAACAGTCCATCTTGGTTACGTGAGCAATAATATGTCCATGGGTGGTCTGAGGCCTCAAACAGGGTTCCCAACTTGGGGTCCATTGCCCCTTCAGTTAATGGTAAGGCTCCATGGTATAAAGAAGGTTGGGAACCTTTACTGTATTATGTTAAGAAGCTGGCACAGCATGATTCTCTTGTCTATCACATTATGGGATTTCCAAACACCAAGATGATTGCAGTCCCCTCCTCTCCATCAGTTCCACATACTCAGAATCAGATTCAGGTTTATTATCACTGACATACAGTATATCGTGAAATTTATTATTTTGCGGCAGCAGTACCACACAATACCCAAACAACTATTGTAAACTACAATAAGAATGTATATTAACAATGGTTCAAAAAGAGAGCAACATACTGAGATAGTGTTTGCGGGTTCATGGACCATTCAGAAATATGATGACGGAGAGGGAGAAGCTGTTCCTGAAACACATGATAATTTAGGCTCCTATACACCCTCCCTGATGGCGATAATGAGAAGAGGTCATGTCCTGGATGGTGAATATCCTTCTTGATGAATGCCATCTTCTTAAGGCCATGCATTTTGATGCTGGCCTTGATGGTGAGGAGGATAGAGTCCATGATTGGGGCTAGCTGAGTTTGCAACCCTCTGCATCTCCTGTGAATTGGAGCCTCCAAACCAGATGGAGATGCAACCAGACAGTATGCTCTCCACAGTACATCTGTTGAAATTTGTCAGTGTTGTGACACCTTGGGAGTTGTACAGAAAGCAAGCACCTTGAAGATGGATGTTTATGCATGTGGAGAGGTTTGTGAATCACTGAGGAGGCAAATTGGCAGTTGATTGTTAAGAAAACAAATGGAAAGTTAGTCTATGTTGCAAGGAAAATTGGCTACCAAACTGAAGAATTCTTACTACAGGCAGTTGCTTTTTTTCTTTGAACGGGTCCATGGTTCTTCTTTCTTGTTTTTCTTCATTTCATGGCTGTCTGTGGAGAAGATGAATCTCAGGGTTGAATACTGCAACACACATAAAAGTTGCTGGTGAACGCAGCAGGCCAGGCAGCATCTCTAGGAAGAGGTACAGTCGACGTTTCAGGCTGAGACCCTTCGTCAGGACGGGTCTCAGCCCGAAACTGCACACACACTTTGATAACAAAGGTACCTTGACTTTGGTGATACTGCTGAGAGAACAAGTAGAAGTCAATGTACTGCTTTTGTCTCCTTGTACGCTCAGGAGCAGTTCAGACAAGATTGTTACTGTGATAAAGATGCTGCCTTAAGAGGAAATTAAACCCACACTCACTGGAGTTCAGATCTCATTGAAACACTCCAAAATTTGGAGTGCGTGACAAAATGAATGCTGGGAACCTGTTTCCCCTTTTGGAGAAATCGAGACTGAGGGAGCAAAAATTAGGAATAAGGTGTCAACCATTTGAGATGGGGAGCCTTTAAAATCCTGACGAGACTGGACAGACTTGTGTAATGGAGGAGAGGTAGAATGCAGCTTTGGGGAAGTTTAAAACTCTTAAGGATAGAAGATGAAGCTAGTCAGTACTGAGATGCAGAAAACGTTTGTGGAATTCCCTGCCACAGAATAGAGTGGGGACCAACTAATTAAATAGATAGTGATCTAAAGATTAGAGAGGTCAAGGGACACTGGGAGAAAAGGGGAGTAGAATCCTGAATTTGGAAGATTGGCTGTGATTTGGTTAAAGGTTGATTAATCTACTCCTGGTCCTATTTTCTGTGTTTCTATGAGGAGGAATTTCTTCTCTGAGGAAATGCAAATTTTTGGAATTCTCTACCCCAAAGAACTATGCAGGTAGAATCATTAATTAGATTCAAGACTGAGGTAGTTAAATTCGTGGACTGTAAGGAAACAAGGGATGTTGGGAAAGTAGAGCAATGTAGACATAAGGCAAAAACACGATCTGAAAATCAAAAGATGGCAAACTAGAAATCTGAAGTAAGAACAAAATCCCTCAGCAGATTAGTCAGTTTCTACAGAAAGAAAAACAAAGCTGACTTTCACCATGATCTTTTGAATGGCAAAGCAGACTTAGTCGTGTGATTTATTCCTGTTCATATTTCTAATGTTCTTAATTCATAAACAGCAAATTTTTCTTTTCAGCACATAACCCATAATCTTCTGATTGTCTCCCTGTACATAGCTGGTTGAATTGCTTCATCACTGATGGTCACTCCATCAAGTTTTTAAATTCCCTCATTAGGCTCACTTCAAAGTCTACAGCACTGAGCAAACGCCTAAGGCACATACATATTGCAATGGTGCATAAGGTTTTTGCACAGTACTGTAACTTCAATTTACAACTTTCATTAAGAACTGAAAACTGTTTATTGCTTGAATTATTATCTACTATTTTCACGTAACTGCAGAATACTCCCTAACAGTGAGCATAAAAGGCATTGAGCTCATCAAGGAGCAAACCCCATTGCCATTTACAGTACTGTATATTATGTCTTTCCTGCTACCAAATCAGGAAACTCACACATGACAAGAAATCTGTTTTTTTTTGTGGCAGCAGTACAGTGCAATACATTAAATTACTACAGTACTGTCCAAACGTTTAGGCACTGTAGCTACATATATGTGCCTAAGAATTTGCACAGTACTGTATCTCATTTAATTCACCTCTAATTATTACTCCTTTATGTGTTTTGATATCAATATTTCCCCTGAGTATGCTCTTGGGATGCATTATTATGTTAAAGGTTCTACATATTGATATGTCGGTGATAATCAACCTGATTCTGATCATGATTCATGGATATTGTCAATGATGATTGGCTCAAAGATGAACCCTGATCCCAGGATAACCCTGCTTGTATCTTCGTCATGCTATGTTTCGGAATTAGCAGTGGCATCAGAGGAGAGATTGGTCAAAGGAGAGTATTGATTGTCCAAACGATAGATTCAAAGCCTAACCATAGAGAGGCAAGGCTTTCTATTCTTTTAGTGTCTAATTCAGGACAAAAAACAAAGTCATTCAGTGACTGGAAAGTGGGAACTAAGGCTTTTGAAATTTAATTATTTACTATGAAGTTTGGGTGGGTGGCAGGTGGAGATCTCTACCAAAGGAGATGTAAGGCGAACCTTTCTTCCACTCGCCTGCAGGTCACCCTTGGACAAAGTGTAGCACATGCATATCATCCTCCCTCCCCACACCTCCAACCAGGATCATGTGAAGCCATGGGAGCAGGCGGTGGATGGTCGTATGAGTAGCCGATGCACAGCACAGGCCCTGGTTACGCGACCAGTGATACCAGGCAGACAATCCCTGAAGAGTATTGATAACATCTGGGGTCACTCTCATGTAAAGTCACTGCCCAGAAGAAGGCAACGGCAAACCAGACTGTAGAAAAATCTGCCAAGAACAGTCATGGTCATGGAGAGATCATGATTGCCTACGTCATACGACATGGCACATAATGATGATGAATATGGAATATAGAATTGCTTTCAGACAATGAAACCACTAGGTCAAAGGAAAGTTCTTTCTGACTCTCTGATTTTCTTTAGGGAAAGTGATCAGCAAATGTGAGTTGTCTGGGTCTCCACATACCCAACTAGTACAATTGCCTCTTTTTATTGCTCTGTACTGTTCAAGCAAGTTATTTGAATTGGTTTATTGTACCGATTCCTCCAAGAGGACTACAACCTTGTAATGAGGCTTGCGTGACCTGGAGAATTAAGTTGGCTGGAGTCAGGGCTTGATGCTTTAGCTCTTGGGAGGGTCACCCATACCTACCAGTCAAAGGGTAGAGGCCAGACTAATAGTCCACTGGTTCTCCAGGTTCAAGAGTTCAGCTCAGGTCTACCAAACCTGACAGGTCCAAAAAAAATTGTTACGGAATTTCCTCCTTCTTTATCTGTATGCGACTGCAGATGGAGGATCTTCTTTGCTGCCCTATATGGGCAGTAAGCATTGTAGAGAGGTACCGTGAAAAAATTTTGTTTGTGTACCATCCAGGCAGATCATGCCATACGTAAGTATATTGAGGTAGTACAAAGAAAAACTGAATGCAGAATATAGAGTTGCAGTCACAAAATGCAGTGCAGGTAGCCTGGCAGTTACTGTAATGCTTTCCAACACTAGTGATCTGGGGTTAATTCCTGCCACTGTCCGTGAGGTGCTTCTACGTTCTCCCCATTGCCAAATGGATTTCCTCCAAATGCTCCGGTTTCTTCCCCCATTCCAAAGACAAACGGGCAAGGATTAGTAAGCTGTTGGTGCCGGAAGCGTCGAGACACTTGTTGGCTGCCCCAGCACATCCTCGGACTCTTTTGGTCGTTGACACAAACGACGCATTTCACGGATGGTTTCGATGTTTCGATGTACATGTGACAAATAAAGCTGATCTTTATAAATCAATTGCAACAAATATGACAAGATAGACAAAAAAAATCGAGAGTTCATCTTTTAGTGTATGTTAGTCCATCCAACAGTCAGACGGCAGCGTGATAGAAGCTGTCCTTGAGTGTGTCAGTGGCTATGAAGACAGCGATGAATTCAACCTTGCCTGTGATGCCCACACACAGTGGAAGCCTAAATCAATCAGTAAGATGTATCTTTAAACGTCTTGATTAAATGAGAGCCATGTAATAATGTTAAAGGTACTTAACATTTGCATGCACATATATTTTAATTAACAAAATACTGGAATTCTTTCAATCTCAGAATTATTCAGAGAGTAATTTATAATTTGTCAAAATAATGCAAGCAACATCGTGCGTGATGTGACTTTTATAATGAGTCTGAAATTAAATCTGGTGTAATTTGAGGCAACTTTACTAATCGGAGCATATCCCAATAGCACAAACGCTGCAATCAACATCACACATGGAATGTGCATGTTTTACATCAATTTATTCTTATACAAATATTGACAATACATATTTTCCATTTATTAAGCACCTGGTTTGAATATTAATAAGGATTGAGCACAAAGCGAGCAATCTTGCAATGTTTAAGTTAAAATAGCAAACAAATTATGTTATTAATGGTGTTATATTGTAATGTATTTTGGCATCGTCCATACATTGAAATAACTTTGGATATTCCTCCTTAAAAATGCTTTGAATCTTTGCATCCCTTTCATTCTTCTTCACTTGCTTTCCTCATTTAACATCCACTCAGTGGCCACTTTAATAGTGGCCAGTGAGTGTATGTTCATGGTCTTCTGCAGCTGTAACCCATTCACTTCAAATTTTGATGTGTTGTGTGTTTAGAGATACTCTTCTGCACACCACTGTTGTAATACAAGGTCACTTGTGTTACTGTCTCCTTCCTGTCAGCTTGAACCAGTCTGGCCATTCTCCTCTAACCTCTCTGATCAACAAGGCACTTTCACCCACAGAACTGCCACTCATTGGATGTTTTTTCTGTGTGTTTCTCATCATTCTCTATAGACTCTAGAGACTGTTGTGCAGAAAAATCCCAGGAGATCAGCAGTTTTTGAGATACTCAAACCACCCCATCTGGCACCAAAGAATCATTCACTGTCAAAGTCACATTTCTTCCCCATTCTGATGTTTGGTATGAACAACAACTGGACCTCTTGACCATGTCTACATTGAGTTGCTGCCACATAAGTAGCTAATTAGATATTTTGCATAAACAAGCTGGTGTATAGGTGTACCTAATAAAGTGGCCACTGAATATTTGCCCATTATACCCCAGCCCCAGCAGAATCAGAATCAGATTTATTGTCACTAACTTGTGAAATTTTAAAGAGCTGATCTATTGAGTGTGAGTCTTCAGGCTCCTGTACTTCCTCCCAGATGGTAGCGATGAGAAGTACACATGTCTTGGTTGGTGAGGGTCCTTAACAATGCATGAGATCTTCATGATGCACCACCTCTTGAAGATGTCCTCCATGGTGTGTGGGGTTGCATCTGTGAAGGAGCTGGCTGAATCTACAACCTTCTGCCTGCCTCTTGCAATCCTGTACATTGGAGCCTCCGTAACAGGCTCGGGTACAACCTGTCAAAATGCTCTCCACCATACACCTGTAGAAATTTCTGAGACTACTTTGTGGAGCTCCCCAAGCGAAACGTGCTGCTGTGAACACTTCAAGCCAGCTTTGTACCGTATGGGCAGAGTCTGCCTCACACTTGGGGTGGGAATGTATCAGCGGTGGCCTTCCCACCAGTGATGTGGTAACAATGCATACTACTGGGAGGATGCCACTAGAGTACAACTCCAATCAGAGTAATTATGAATTAATATAAGGCCTGATGGTGCTGATGGCAAGCTGCTAGTTTAATGGAGGACATGTGTTAACTTATTTGAGAATCCCATACACTAAGGTTGAGATGTACACACACCCAGGGCCTTGTTCTCCATTAGATCAACCAGTGAGTATGGGTGCAGTTCTGAGTCATTCTCAGCCAATGGCCTGGATGGACCAGAATTTTGATGGAGGTGTATTAAACAGTGATTCGCTAAGTTTGTTATAGCCGGGAGTAGGAATGGGGATAAGTTCCCACTACCTATTAAATGCTCCCAATGTCATGAGTCTCAAATAGCCTCCTGCTCTTTGCCTTCACATGTGGCTTAGCTACTAAGCCTGGTGGAACTCTTTCTACCAACAGGAGAAGGGGCAAAATCATGTTCGCAGTGCCTTAAAACCAGTCACTTCAGGCAGGTGGGGCTCGTCAGCCACTGTTGGCAGCTCATCTAGGTGAAGGAAAGTTCTAATCTCAAACCTCCACTGCCTTGTGGCTATACCCACCCTTAGGGAAGGCTTTGGAAGTAAACCCTGAAGAAAAATCCAAAGCTGGAGTCCCGAAGGCAGTCATACATTGAGTTACAAGCTGACCGGCAAATTCTGTGACGCCACTGGTGCCAAGCTGTATCGGTCTCTGGCGTCCCTCTGGATTCATCAGCTGCGTACAGAGGGGGAGCCTGAGTCGTGGGCAAGAGCTTGCTCTCCATATCGTATGGCCCTGGCTTGCGTACCACATAGACAGCTGGGACACAACATCCGTGGATGATCCTGACCAACAAGAGGGGACTCAATAACCAGTGTTGCTCTATTCATCTGAAGAAGGTTACTGATCTTCATTGGAAAAAGTCCAGTTGGTTAAGCATAAGAGATTCTGCAGTTGGTGCAAATCCAGAGCAACACACACAAACTGCTGGAGTAACTCAGCAGGTTGGGCAGCATCTGAGAAGAAGAAGAAACAGCCAACATTTCGGGCCAGGGCCCTTCACCAGGACTCAACTGACTGACCTGCTGAGTTCTTTCAGCATTTTGTATGTGTCAGTTTAGCTAAGTTCTTTATTTTTCATTATTTTTCTTTATTTCACTTCATATTTATATTTTAGTTAAATAGTTAATTAATGCACTTTAAATACATGATTTGTTCATTACTATTTGGAAGAACCTTCCTACATTCTTGACTGGTTTCGAGGTGACGTTCTATAAGGAGAGGTTGGACAAACTTGTGTTGTCTTCCCTGGAGCGATGGGAGCCTGAGGGGAAATCTAATAGAGATGTGCAGCCTAAGGGGAAATACGATGGAGGTTTATTAGATAAAAAGAGGCATAGTCATAGTCATAGTCATAGTCATACTTTATCGATCCCGGGGGAAATTGGTTTTCGTTACAGTTGCACCATAAATAGTAAATAGTAATAGAACCATAAATAGTTAAATAGTAATATGTAAATTATGCCAGTAAATTATGAAATAAGTCCAGGACCAGCCTATTGGCTCAGGGTGTCTGACCCTCCAAGGGGGGAGTTGTAAAGTTTGATGGCCACAGGCAGGAATGACTTCCTATGACGCTCTGTGTTGCATCTCAGTGGAATGAGTCTCTGGATGAATGTACTCCTGTGCCCACCCAGTACATTATGTAGTGGATGGGAGACATTGACCAAGATGGCATGCAACTTAGACAGCATCCTCTTTTCAGACACCACCGTCAGAGAGTCCAGTTCCATCCCCACAACATCACTGGCCTTACGATTGAGTTTGTTGATTCTGTTGGTGTCTGCCACCCTCAGCCTGCTGCCCCAGCACACAACAGCAAACATGATCACACTGGCCACCACAGACTCGTAGAACATCCTCAGCATCGTCTGGCAGATGTTAAAGGACCTCAGTCTCCTCAGGAAATAGAGACGGCTCTGACCCTTCTTGTAGACAGCCTCAGTGTTCTGTAGATAGTGTAGTCAGCCAGTAGCTATATCCCAGGGTTGAAATGTCAAATACAAGAGGGCATGCAGTTAAGGAGAGAGGGTAAAAGTTCAAAAGGTTCTTGCTGTGCAAGGTTTATAACATAGAGAGTTGTGAGCACGTGGAATGCATTGCCAGGGGTGGTGGTGGAGGAAAATATGATATTGAACAGACATGAATGTACAGAGAATGGTGTGGGGAGGGAGTTACGGACATTAAGTAGGCACAAGCAATTAATTTAGTTAGGTGCTTAATTGCTAGTTGACTTAGTCCAGCGCATTGTGCACCAAAGAGCCTAGTCCTGTGTTGTACTGTTCTGTGTTTTAACTCAACACAACCTTGACAGAACTGATGATCCGTTCACTGGCCTCAAATACCTGTACTGATTCTCTTTCTACATGAGTTCCCTACCTGTCTCGGCCACATTAATCGGTTTCTTTCTGGGATCAATTAATGCTTATGTGGTAAAAGTCTGAGGGCTTACTTTTGACTCTTTTGCAAAGCTCATTCACAACTTGTGAGCCTTTCACCTGATTTCAGTGTAGATATTAAAGATGAAATTCCAAGCCTGTGCAAGGACTGAGTTTGTCATGCCCACTTTACATAACGGAAAACAGACAGAGGTTCTATCTGTGGATTCAATTCCCTAACCTTGGACCAGAACATTGATAGAACAAAAGTTAGTGTTTGCTATTCCAATAGTTGCTTGCCAGGCCTGTCATGCTCTACCCTGTGTACACTGAAGCCCACATCCTGACTCACATTAAGTTGTCTGTTGAGATGCAAAATGCTGCATAAGCTGGATATTTGAATAAATACAGAAAATTCTGGAAATCCTCAGCAGGGCAGGGAGAAGCTGTGGGGAAGGAAGCAAAATAAACATTTCAGTTGGAAGGTTCTTCCTTCTCTCTCTGAGGATGCTGCCTGACCTGCTGAGTTTTTCCACCATTTTGCTTTCACTCTTAGTCCCTCACACCATCTCCTCAGTCCTCACCAATTTACATTGGCTACGGGCCTAGAAAGGCTACAGTGCATTTCCTCACTTTCAGATCCATTCATATCCTTTTTTCCCTCCATCCTCCACAACATCCTCCAGGCCTATAGTACTTCAAGGCCTTTATGCTCTTCCAGATCTTGGCTCTCCAAAACTACAGTGATTTTTCACATTCTAGAAGCCCTGAACTCTAACACCCACACTCCACCAAGCTTCTCAACCTTTCTGCCCTCTTGCGAAGATGTTCCTTAAAACACATGTTTTTAACCAAGAAAACTACTCTCTACCTTTCAGTCAGCATTAAATTTAAGTCCTGATGAAGGGTCCTGGCCTATTTATTCCTCTCTGTATATGCTGTCTGACCTGCTGAGTTCCTTCTGCATTTTGTGTGTGTTCAATATTCCTAGCACCTGCAGAATCTCCTGTGTCTTAAATTTTGTATGATAGTGCTCCAATAAGATACTTCGGGATGCTTTACATCATTGGTTTTTACATTACTGCAAGTTATGGTCAAGTCAGAATTAACTACCACCTTCTTCTTTTGCTTTGCACGTGACTCAGTCATAATATTGATGTAGTCCCTACTTGCTATTGAACTACATGGAGCGCTGTTGCAAGAAAGCAGCATCCATCATCAAGGCCCCCCTTCACCCAGGCCATACTCTCTTCTCGCTGCTGCCATCAAGAAGAAGATACAGGAGCCTCATAACACACACCACCAGGTTCAGGAATAGTTATTAACACTCAACCATCAGGGCTCTTAAACCAGCATGGATCACTTCACTGAATATCACTCAACTTCACTCAGCCCTACACTTGAACAGTTCCCAAAAGCTATGGGCTCACTTTCAAGGACTCTTTATCTCATGTCCCTGATACTTATTGCTTATTTATTATAATTATTTTGGCTTGTTTTGTTTGTTTCTTTGCATTTACTGTGAATGCCCGCAAGAATGTAATTCTCAGGGTTGTATATGGTGACATATATGTACATTGATAATAAATTTACATTGAACTTTGATCTTTATTCCATCTTACTGTCAGTATTTAACAAGCCACTAGGGGTCAGGTGGGAGCACATTCACCAAATATCACCAAAAATTATTTGAGTAAGCGCTGTAATATTCTTTATATTCGGCATGTCACCGAAAACTTGAACAAGCGTCTATAGAGGGAGAGTGGAGAGTATCCTAACTGGTTGCATCACGGACTGGTGTGGATGCTCCAAATCCCAGGAATGGAAAAATCTACAGAAAGTGGTGGATACTGCCCAGTCCATCACAGGCAAAGTCCTTCCCACCATGGTGCACATCTACAAGGAGTGTCACCACAAGAAAGCAGCATCCATTAGCAAGGACCGTCACCATCCGGGCCATGCTTGGTTTTTGCTACTACCACTGGGCAGGACATATAGAATCCCTAGGTCCCTCACCACCAGGCTCAGGAACAGTTATTACCCTGCAACTACCACCACTCCAAGCTGATCCTACAACCTACAAACTCACTTCTAAGGCCTCTTTAAAATTCATTTTCTCAGTATTATTAAAATGAATCTCAAGGTGGAATAAGGTGACATAGACGTACTTTGATAATAAATGTACTTTGACTTGAGTTCATAAAGGGCCCTGGTGAGAGCACACATGAAGTACAGGGTTGGTCTCCCTGCCTAATAAAGGATAGGAGAGATGGCAACAAAGATCTCCAAGTGTCACTCCTTGAATGACGGGGTTTTCTTATTAGGAGAGGGTAGGCAGATTGGGCAATGCTTTCTAGAGTTTAAAAGAACAAGAGACAAGCTCATTGAAATATACAGAATTCTTATGGAGCTTGACGGATTATATGAAGAGATAATGTTTCTCCTAGCTGGGGCATTGATAATCAGAAGTTAGAATCTCAGAATGGTCACTAGGGTGATGAATTTCTTCTGCTACGGAATAGTGAATCTTTGGAATTCTCTATGCAGAAGAACTATGGAATTGTGAGACCATAAAACCATAAGAGATGGAAGCAAAATTAGGCCATTTGGCCCATTGAGTGAACTGTTGAGTGTATTTGGGCTAGAGATTTGCAGATATTCTGAGTGGCCTGTATACCTGCTCATTAATGCAAATATCTAATCAGCCAATCATGTTGCAGCAACTTAATACATTAAAAAACTTGCAGATATGGTCAAGTGGTTCGGTTGTTGTTCAGACCAAACATCAGAATGGGAAGGAAATGTGATTTAAAGCTCTTGGACTTGGTGCCAGATGGGGTAGTTTGAGTAATTCAGAAACTGCTGATCTCTTGGGATTCTGATATTTTCAACAGTGTCTGCATTTCAGTATCAGCAGAATCTCTTGTGTTTACTGTCCCCGTGGCAAAATTTCTCTGCAAATAGGAACACAGACAGACAGGGCAGTAAAGTTCAAAGTTCAAAGTAAATTTATTATCAAAGTTCATATATGTCACCATATACAACCCTGAGATCTATGTTCTTGTGGGCACTCAATAATCCATAATAGAATGACAACGATAATAGAATCAATGAAAGACCTAACCAACTTGGGCATTCAGCCAATGTGCAAAAGACAACAACCTGTGCAAATACAGAAAGAAAAAAAATAAGCAATAAATATTGAGAATACGAACCAGAGTCCTTGAAAATGATAGGAAGTTGAAAATTGCTACCATTACATTAGCCGTGAAACCTTTCCCAGGTGTTACATACACTTCTCCACATCTATTCTGTCGTGGCCTTTCAACATTTGTTTGCTTTCGATCCCTCCTCATTCTTCTAAATTCCAGTGATTACAGGCCCAGAGCCATCAAATGCTGTTCATATGATGAGCCTTCAATCCCAGAATCATTTTCATGAACCGCCTTTGAACCCTGTCCAGTTTTCAGCACAGTTTTCCTAAGATAAGGGTTCCAAAACTGCTCACAATACTCCAATCCCTTATAAAGCTTCAACATTAAATCCTTGCTTTTATATTCAAGTACACACAGTGCAGAGCGGTAGAGGCCCTTTGGCCCATCATGTTGTGCTAACCTATATTAAACCTATTCCATCCTCCCAGTTTCTTACTTCATTCTCCCCTTCCCCATCCACCCACCTTCTTCCCCACCTGCCAGCTTGTCCTCCTTCCTCTCCTCCCCACATGGTCTCAACCTGAAACATCAGCTCTTTATTCCCCTGAATAGTTGCCTCCTGACTTGCTGAGCTCCCACAACATTTCGTGTGTGTTGCTCATGATCAGTCTAACCCTTCCCTCTGAGGGAGCCATACCTCTCCATGTTTCATTCATCCACGTGCCTGTCTGAGAGTTGATTTAATGTCCCTGCCTCAACCATTAGCTCCAGTAGTGCATTCCAGACACTTACCACTCTCTCTGTATAAAAAATAACCTAAAAAAAACTCTGGCATCTCCCCATAGCATTCCTCCACTCACCTTAGAAGGATGTTCTTTGGTTCATCCTGGGAAAATTGTTGCAAGGACATGACGGTGGAACAAACCCAAATGCTGAACACGGGCGCGGAGGCAGAGTTGGGAGGCGTTACGGTCGTAGCGAGCGTGGAATTGGTGTCCAAGAGAGTCTTTACCCGGAGTCTTGGTTTTAGTAGAGAATTCAGGAACGATGATAGACTTAGAACTGATAGTTTTATGAACCATAGAACGAGGTTACTCATACACGAGTCAACCAACGAACTGGCAGCTCCCTGTTGTGATCATAGGGTCTTTATTGTGCAGTTTCTGATGGGAAGCAGGTGTATGTACCAAAAATGGTGCTTCCTGTCCGCTCTATTTGTGCCTCTTATAATCTTAAACACCTCTATTAGGTACATCTCATCCTCCTTTGCTCCAAAGAGAAAAGCCCTAGCTCGCTCAATCTATCCTCATAAGGCATGGTCTCTAACTAAAGCACCACACTGGTAAATTTCCTCTGCACCCTCTCTAAAAGCTTCTACATCCATCCAATAATGAGGTGACCAGAACTGAACAAAAAACTCAAAGTGTGGCCGAATTAGAGTTTTATAAAGTGGCACCATTACCTGGTGGCTTTGAACTCAATTGCCCAACTAATGAAGGCATCTGACATACCTCTACACTTACCCCCAATCACTTTAAAATTATGCCGTTCATATTAGCTATTTCTGCCCTAGGAAAAAGTCTCTCCCTGTCCATTCTATCTACGCCTTTTATCATCTTATACAATTCTATCAAGTTACCTCTCATACTCCTTCAATCCAAAGAGAAAAGGCCTAGACCAGGAGGTCCCAACCTTTTTTATGTCATAGACCAATACCATTAAGGTAGGGGTCATGGACCCCGGGCTGGGATTCCCTGCTCTAGAGACTGGAAAGCAGAAACAGTAAAAACATTTAGAATTAATGCAGGCAAGCGGGATTAGTATAGGTAGCCATAATAGTCAGCATGGATATGACAGGCCGAAGGGCCTGTTTCTGGGCTGTACATCTCCGTGACTCTATAAACGTTACTCCTCCATCCAACCACTAATAATATATGGCTCAAAGTTTTAAATACACATTTAATGAAATGTCTGAGCTTCAACATAAGATCCAATTAGTTAACATCCCAGACGAAATTGGATGCCTGTACATTATCCTGTGAAATGTTTTGGCATTTTCACAAACCACCATGTGTCGACATGTCTGTTGGGTGGAAGATAAGTTCTTCCCAACATCTCCTGAACAATATTTTTTTTCAATTATTGCTGTGTTTTCTAATGGGCCACAAAGAAATTACACAATTTCACATTGATCATTGTCCTTCTAACTTCCCAAGCCCAGAGGAGAAAAAGAGCTTAAAAATATAATTAAAAAAAATAAATATTCTTTCCTTTCCCACATTTTCCTCTGTAATCCGGGCAGCTGGCTTATACACATTGATTGCTTTTTTTTCCAGCATTTGCAATTCAGTGTGCACAACGTGCTTTTTGGTTTACTCATTCTAGCCCAGATTGCTGGGCCCCTCTTGAAGTCATCCAGTCAGATTCATTTTTCTGATGTTCTACCACATCTCACACAACCTCTCATGGACTTAGAACACATCAGACACAATCAGGAAAGTTCACCTCACCCTTGCCGCTACTTTCTGAAGAGGCTGAAGAGAGCTGGACTATACACATCTACACTCATGTCAATTCTACAGATGCACAGTACCAAGCATCCTAACAAGCTGTATCACTGCATGGTACGGAAAATGTACTGTGACAAACAGGAAGGCTCGACAGTGGGTGGTCAAAAGTTGCCAACCTACACACACAAAATGCTGGAAGAACTCAGCAGGCCAGGCAGAACCTATGGAAAAAAGTACAGTCAACGTTTCAGGCTGAGACCTTTCGGCAAGACTGGAGAAAAAAAGATGAGGAATAGATTTAAAAGGTGGTTACTCCTCATCTTTTTTTCTCCAGTCCTGCTGAAGGGTTTTGGCCCGAAACGTCGACTATACTTTCTCCATCGATGCTGCCTGGCCTGCTGAGCTCCTCCGACATTTTGTGTGTGTTGGCTGGATTTCCAGCATCTGCAGATTTTCTCTTGTTAATAAAAAGTTGCCAGTGCGACATCGGCACCAGCCTATCTGCCATCAAGGACATACAATACAGAAAGGTGTCAGAAAAGAATGAGTAACATCATGAAGGATCCAACCTACCCTGCTCATGCACTGTTTGTCCCACTCCAATCAGAGGTGAGGCTGCGGAGCATCCACGCCAGGATTATCAGACCCAGAAACAGCGACTTCCATTGAGCAGTAAAGCTAATCAACACCTCCACCCTTAAAATCATCACTACTTTCTCATTTCCTGTCAGTCACCTTTTGTATAGATACTCCTGCGCCAAGCATCACTTAATGGACACACAGTGCATTGAAAATGTATACAGCTCCCACAGCTATTTTTACATTTTGCCATCTCATTTTCTAAATTTAAAAAAATATTGAAGAAGGGTTTTTTGAACAAATCTGCAAAACTTGGCCCAACGTGTCAAATCAAAAGGGAAATTTCAAAGCGAATTTCAAAATTTCGAGGACATACCCGATCAAAACTTTTCCATGGACAGCTTCCAGACCGTTCGGGCTGACCGGAAGTGCACTGAGAGCGGTAAGTGTAAAGGAGTTGGGCGCTTACTGTTCTGGTTAACAACAGATGGTGCAATCCGGGTCATATTACGATCGAGGAACGTGTTTGTAGACTGGATATTGAACTTTTTACTGTTGGACTTCGGCCATATTCCACCGAGATACAATACTGGGCGGTCGTTCCTGCCGGTGGCCATCGAACCTGCAGCTCCTCCCGTGAAGGGTCAGACACCCTGATCCAATAGACTGGTCCTGGACTTATTTTCCATCTGGCATAGTTTGCATTTTGTTGTTTGATTGTTTGTGGTTCTTGTATTGCTATATTTATGCTCTATTCTTGGTTGGTGCGGCTGTAACGAAACCCAATTTCCCTCGGGATCAATAAAGTATATCTATCTATCTATCATGTCGACAATTTACTAAGAATTAAAAACCAAAATTGTGAGGCTGAAAAAATATTCATCGCCTTTGTAATTACTACACTAACTTTCCTCAGGTGCAATACTGTCTATTACCTTACCAACTTACTCAAGTTGTTCATGTAGAAAATTGGAGGATCACATGAATACCCCCATCTCTTTGTAAGGTCCAGCAGTATGGTAGATTTTCAACAGACCAAATCAAAATGAAAGCAAAAAAAGTATTTAAGACGTCAGGGAAATGATAATAGAGAAGCGCAATCAGGGAAAGGGTGCAAGATCATCTCAAAGGCAGTTCAGAGCAGTCCATCGTGAAGAAGTGGAAAAAATATGAAAACATAGTCACACTGTCTAGGCCAGGCCATCCCTCTAAACCTAGTTTCCAGAGAAGAATGACACTTGTAAGGGGCTACTGAGACATCAACAGTCACTGTGAGTGAGCTGCAGAAATCAGTGGCTGCAACAGGGGATGAAGTTCATGGCTCCACAAACTCTAAGGCCTTGCACAAAAAGGGTATTTATCAAAGACTGGCAAGGAAGAAACCCTGACTAAAACAAAGGCATATCCTTGCCTGCAAAGACTTTGCAAAGTGTCACTTAGAAGATACCACAAGGATGTGGAAGAAGGATGGTTGAAACTAAAGTGGAACTTTTAGGCATAATTACTAAGCATTATGTGTGGCATAAATCTAACACTGTGCATCCGCTAGATAACACCATCCCAACTGTAAAGTATGGTGGAGGTTGCATCATGCTACAGGGTTACTTTTCAGCAGCGGGGACTGGAAATCTGGTCTGGATTGAAGGGAAGATGAATGGTGCTAAATACAGAGAGATCCTGGATAAAAACCTGCTAGCTTCTGCCAGAAAGCTTAAACTGGGGAGGAAATACATCTTACAGCAGGGCAACGCCCCAAAACACATTGGCAGAGCAAACATGGAGTGGCTTCAAATGAGGAAAATTGATGTCCTTAAGTGGCTCAGTCAGAGTACTGACCTTAACCCAATTGAACATCTCTGGCAAGACCTCAAGGCTGCTGTCCACCACCGCTCTCCAACTAATTTGGCACAGCTTGAGCAATTTTGCAAGAAGGAATGGGCAAATTTTGTTCCATCACTTCTTGCAAAGCAAATAGAGACTAATCCAAAAAGACTACTGGCTGTAATAGCTGTGAGAGGTGGTTCAGCTTAAGTGCTGAGCAAAGGGGGGTTGAACACTTTCGAACTGCTGACATTTCCGGTTTTGAATTTTTAGTTTTTCTTGCTTTACAATCTTCCCTGCTTTTTTTAGGCTCTACTATGAAAAAAAAAGAGCTTGTGATTCACAAATAAAAATTTTCAGTTAAACTGATCAAGATCTCTGGTTGTAATACTCATTTATGTGAAGAAAGGGTTGGGGGATGAACACTTTTACAATCAATCTATGTATATAAACTACACTATGTGTTTTTATTTATTTTGTTTTATTATTATTATTGTGTTCTTTATCTTCTGTGTTTTTGTGCTTCGTGGAATCCAGTGTTTCATTATTTCATTCTCCTTCACAGCTGTGTACAGCAAATGACATTAAGCAACCTTGAGTCTAGAACCTTGATTCACAGTAGCAGAATTAGGCCATTCAGCCCATTGGTTTTGTTCCGTCATTCGATCATGAGTGATTTATTTTTTCCTCCCAATCCCATACTCATACATTCTCCTTTAACACCCTTACTAATTAATCCATCAACTTGCACTTTGGTTATACCCAATGACATTGTCTCCACAGTAGCCTGTGACAATGAATACCACAGATTTACCACCCTCTAGCTAAATGAATTCCTCCACATCTCTGTTCAAAAGAGACGTCCTTCTCTTGAGGCTGGTCCTAGACCCTCTGTGTCTGTGCTGTTCGTCTGCCACCCATGTGCACTAAGGTTAATCTTTCTCATCCACTCCCCCAGACTCTACCTGTTCACCCACATAGGCATCTAAAGTAGCCACTTCACCCTTCAACTTGCATATCCTTTGGTTAAAAATTGCCAGTGTTGATTGGAAGTGAAGGTTGGTCGGCAAAGCCGTAATAGATCAATAGAACATTGTTGGTTATGTTGTCATCTCAGGATTATGAAGAGTAAAGTTAGAACTTTTTGAATGATGAAAGATTTAGACATTAAAATTAAACAAACAAAAATTGCAATCATAATACTGTGACAAACCAATTCTTCTGTCAACAAAACAATCACAGCACAGGTACGAAGCCTACAGAGCCTGAAGTGGGCTCTTTTGCGATACACAAATACCAAATGTCAGGTTTAGATTGATTTGGCCGTCTCGGTGGTGTAGTGGTTAGCGTGACTCTATTACAGCTTGGGATGTCGGAGCTGATATATATCTGTTGAATCTGTTCAGTTCCACAGCTGTCTGTAAGGACTCCCACGTTCTCCTTGTGACCACGTGGGTTCCCTTAGTACACTCTGGTTTTTTCCCACAGTCCAAAGATTTACCAGTTAGTTGGTTAATTGGTCATTGTAAGTTGTCCTGTAATTAGGCCCAAGTTAAAAGGTGGGTTTGCTGGGCAATGTGGCTCATTAGGCCAAAAAGTGCCTGTTCTGTGATGTTTCTCTAAATAAATAAACAATGACACATACATCAAAACATACAGTATAATGAATCATTTGCATTAACAAACAACACATCCTAGACTGGGTATTGAGCAATGAGGAAGGGTTAGTTAGCAATCTTGTCGTGAGAGGTCCCTTGGTTAAGAGTGACCATAATATGGTGGAATTCTTCATTAAGATGGAGAGTGACATAGTTAATTCAGAAACAAAGGTTCTGAACTTAAAGAAGGGTAACTTTGAAGGTATAAGGCATGAATTAGCTAAGATAGACTGGCAAATGATACTTAAAGGGTTGACGGTGGATATGCAATGGCAAGCATTTAAAGATCGCATAGATGAACCACAACAAATGTTCATCCCAGTTTGGCAAAAGAATAAACCAGGGGAGGTAGTGCACCCGTGGCTGACAAGGGAAATTAGGGATAGTATCAATTCCAAAGAAGAAACATACAAATTAGCCAGAAAAAGCGGCTCACCTGAGGACTGGGAGAAATTCAGAGTCCAGCAGAGGAGGACAAAGGGCTTAATTAGGAAAGGGAAAAAAGATTATGAGAGAAAACTGGCAGGGAACATAAAAACTGACTGTAAAAGCTTTTATAGATATGTGAAAAGAAAAAGATTGGTTAAGACAAATGTAGGTCCCTTACAGTCAGAAACAGGTGAATTGATCATGGGGAACAAGGACATGGCAGACCAATTGAATAACTACTTTGGTTCTGTCTTCACTAAGGAGGACGTAAATACTGTAATCTTCTGGATATAGTAGGGGACCGAGGGTCCAGTGAGATGGAGGAACTGAGGGAAATACATGTTAGTAGGGAAGTGGTGTTAGGTAAATTGAAGGGATTAAAGGCAGATAAATCCCCAGGGCCAGATGGTCTGCATCCCAGAGTGCTTAAGGAAGTAGCCCAAGAAATAGTGGATGCATTAGTGATAATTTTTCAAAAATCGTTAGATTCTGGACTAGTTCCTGAGGATTGGAGGGTGGCTAATGTAACCCCACTTTTTAAAAAAGGAGGGAGAGAGAATCCGGGGAATTATAGACCAGTTAGCCTAACGTCGGTGGTGGGGAAAATGCTAGAGTCAGTTATCAAAGATGTGATAACAGCACATTTGGAAAGCAGTGAAATCATCGGACAAAGTCAGCATGGATTTGTGAAAGGACAATCATGTCTGACGAATCTCATAGAATTTTTTGAGGATGTAACTAGTAGAGTGGATAGGGAAGAACCAGTGGATGTGATATATTTGGATTTTCAAAAGGCTTTTGATAAGGTCCCACACAGGAGATTAGTGTGCAAACTTAAAGCACACGGTATTGGGGGTATAGTATTGATGTGGACAGAGAATTGGTTGGCAGACAGGAAGCAAGGAGTGGGAGTAAACAAGACCTTTTCAGAATGGCAGGCAGTGACGAGTGGGGTACCGCAAGGCTCAGTGCTGGGACCCCAGTTGTTTACAATATATATTAATGACTTAGACGAGGGAATTAAATGCAGCATCTCCAAGTTTGCAGATGACACGAAGCTGGGTGGCAGTGTTAACTGTGAGGAGGATGCTAAGAGGATGCAGGGTGACTTGCATAGGTTAGGTGAGTGGGCAAATTCATGGCAGATGCAAATTAATGTGGATTAATGTGAGGTTATCCACTTTAGTGGCAAAAGCAGGAAAATAGATTATTATCTGAATGGTGGCTGATTTGGAAAAGGGGAGGTGCAACGAGACCTGGGTGTCATTATACACCAGTCATTGAAAGTGGGCATGCAGGTACAGCAGGCGGTGAAAAAGGCGAATGGTATGCTGGCATTCATAGCAAGAAGATTCGAGTACAGGAGCAGGGGGGTACTACTGCAGTTGTACAAGGCCTTGGTGAGACCACATCTGGAGTATTGTATGCAGTTTTGGTCCCCTAATCTGAGGAAAGACATTCTTGCCATAGAGGGAGTACAAAGAAGATTCACCAGATTGATTCCTGGGGTGGCAGGGCTTTCATATGATGAAAGACTGGATTGACTAGGTTTATACTCTCTGGAATTTAGAAGATTGAGGGGGAATCTTATTGAAATGTATAAAATCCTAAAGGGATTGGACAGGCGAGGTGCAGGAGGATTGTTCCCGATGTTGGGGAGGTCCAGAACGAGGGGTCACAGTTTGAGGATAAAATGGAAGCCTTTTAGGACCGAAATGAGGAAAAACTTCTTCACAAAGAGAGTGGTAGATCTGTGGAATTCTCTGCCACAGGAAACAGTTGAGGTCAGTTCATTGGCTATATTTAAGAGGGAGTTAGATATGGCCTTTGTGGCTAAAGGGATCAGGGGATATGGAGAGAAGGCAGGTACAAGGTTCTGAGTTGGATGATCAGCCATGATCATACTGAATGGTGGTGCAGGCTCGAAGGGCCGAATGGCCTACTCCTGCACCTATTTTCTATGTTTCTATGTTTCTATCCTAAGGATGTGCTGGGGGCAGGCCACAAGGGTGGCATCACATTCCAGTGCCAATATTGCATGCCCACAATGTTCAGGAGAACAACAGAAGTGACAAAAAAAAAAACAACAAAACAAGGGAACAACAAGCAAAATAAGCCCCTTTCCCAACCTCCCACTCATCCACCTAGTTACACACAGAAATAGGCCTCCAATCCAGGACAGGCTGCCTCTGGGCCACCAGGTCTTGACCCCAGACAAGGTGGGCTTGTGTCTGTCAGTTCAAATAAAAGGGCAAGTCTAATGGATTGAGGAGGAGGTGATTTTTATAGCGATACAACGCAGAGTAGGCCCTATGGTCCTTTGAGCCACATCGCTCCAGAAACCCCTGAAAAACCTGTTTAACCCTAACTTATGCACGGGACAATTTACAGTGACCAATTAACTACTCGGTACATCTTTGCACCTTGGACTTCAGATGTAACACTGAGTCACATCATCTGCAGAAATTCTCTGATGACTGAGCAATAGTTGGGTGTATAAAGGGAGGACGGGAAGATGACTACAGGACCCTGGTGGAGGACTTTGTCAAACGGTGCAAGCTGAATCATCTGCAGCTCAACATCAGTAAGACAAAGGAGATGGTGAAGTCTAAGCCTGCACTGCTCCCTGCTATTAGATGGTGAGGATGTGAATATGGTGAGAACCTACAGGTGCTGTACTTGGGGGTGCACCTGGATGACAGACCTGAGCCAACACAGTTGTGTACAAAAAGGGCCAGTGTCGCCTCTACTTCCTGAGGAGACTGAGGTCCTTTGGTGTATGCAGGCCCCTCCTTCACATGTTCTACCAGTCTGTTGTTGCCAGTACAGTTTTCTATGTGGCGGTGTGCTGGGGCAATGGCATCAATGCGGGTGATGCCAGCCAACTCAATAAACTGATTAGAAAGGCTGGCTCTGTTATAGGAGTCAAACTTGGCACACTGGAGGCTGTGATGGAACACGAGACCCTACGGAAAATCCTGGCAATTCTGGACACTGTTTCTCACCCTCTGTATGCCACCTTGGCTGAACAGAGAGGTATTTTTAATAATAGACTAAGGCAACTATGCTGCTCCAAAGAGTGCTATATGAGGTCATTCTTACCCTCGGCCATTAGCCGTTATAATGAGCCAACCTGCAGCCAGGGAAGTCATGACCCCTTCCTGTTAGACTGTTTGAGGTCACTTATCTTTTATTCTTTTCTGCTTCTTTTCTAATATTTGTATGTTTGCATATCTGTGCACTTGTAATGCTACTGTGACACTGTAATTTCCTTTGGGATCAATAAAGTTTCTACCTATCTATCTATGTTTGGACTGCAGGAGGAAACCGGAGGACCTGCATTCTACAGGGAAAAAGTACAAAGACTCCTTAAAGAATGGTGCCACAATTGAACTCTGAACTCCAGAACACCCTGCGCTGTAGTGGTTTCACGGTAACTGCTGTGCTGCAGTGACATTGGGTGAGATGCAAAGGTATAGATATATCTTAAAGGTATAGGTAAAGTACTGTGCAAAAGTTTTGGGCACTTCTATATAGCTGGGGTGCCTAAGACTTTTGCTCAGTGCTGTATTTGTCAATGTGGAGCAGACAGTAAGTTTGTAAAACTGGTGGGAGCAAAGGATATTGGGAATGGTGAGGGTGGAGCGCCACAGAGGGCGAGGGGGGCGGGGATGGTGAGGGGCGTGGGACGGGTGGCAGAGAAAAAGTGCCGGGGTGGGTGGAAAGGGTACAGAGACATCCAGCCCTGAGACACCAGGCAAGGTCATTTGATTCTATACAATTGGTTTATTGATCATCACCGAATGTCTCTCTGGTGCTTCCCACTCCCTCCCCTCTCCTTTCCCCTTTCTCGAACCATGATTCACCTCTCCCTGCCCTGTTCCCACTCTCAGTCCACAACAGAGACCCATATCAGAATCAGGTTTACCATCACTCACATATGTCATGAAATTTGTTTTGTTTATGGTTACAGCTGTACAACATTTACAAAATTGCTACAGTACTGTGCAAAAGTCTTGGGCACCCTAACTATATGCGTGTCTAAGTCTTTTGCACAGTATTGTATATTTAGATAAAAGAACCACAAAGGTTAGAATTCTGAGGAATCCTAGCACCTCCGGGTTTATGTTGGGCTCTGCGTCATGTCCTGCAGTGTAGCAAATGTGACAAATGTGACAGTGCCGTCACTCTGTTTATCTTGGATATTGAAAAGGTCCTTGAAGACACAGCTGCAGGATTTCAACCTGAAATGTTGACAGTTCCTTTCCTTCTACAGCTGCACTGATTTCCTCCAGCAGATTGTTGGGTGCTCCATATTTCAACATCTCCACATCTCCATCCAGGATTTACTTACCAGGGAGCAGAAGAAGGCTGTGCGAGCCACGGAAATAAAAGTGAAGTGCATTTTGCAAACTACTTCCTGAGGGGAGCTGGACAATGTGCAACATACTCACGTCATCCTGCAGGTGCGCAGTAGAGAGCATCCTAGCAAGATGTATCACTGCACAGTGAGGGAATTGCACGGCAGTGTACAGGAGGGCTCTACAACGGGTGGTCAAACCTGCCCAGAGCATCTCTGGCACCAGCCTATCCACCATCAAGGACATATATACAGAAAGGTGCCGGAAAAGTGCCAGTAACATTATGAAGTATCCAACCCACCCTGCTCATGGACTGTTCATCCCAGTCCCATCATGGAGGAGGCAATGTAGCATCCACTTCAGGACCACCAGACTCAAAAACAGTTACTTTCCCCAAGCAGTAAGGCTGATCAACGCCTCCACCCACAAACCCACAGTCCCAACCTCCACCACCTTATCATTTCCTGTCAGTCACCTTATGTACAGACACTCCTGTGCTTAGCATCACTTTATTGACATATATTTGATCTATGCATATGAGCAATCCTATATTTATATTTATTGTATTTTTAAATTATTCTTATTCTTGTGTTCTTTATCTTATTGTGTTTTTTTGTGCTGCATCGGATCTGGAGTAACAATTATTTCATTTTCCTTTGCACTTCTGTACTGGAAATGATATTAAACAATTTTGAAACACTTAGAAACTTAAAAACTTTGTACCCTGAGTATTTAATAATTATCAGCTATACCAGAATTTGCACATAATAGTATCTTGCTGCTGAAGTGAAACAGAAAGATTGAGAGATTTTGCAGTCTTAATAGCAACAATGTTAATTGCTTCTGCATTCATTACTCTGTGAAACTAACTGCAGTTTGGGGATTTCTGTACATGAACCGTACAGCATTTAAACCTGTCCCTATTTACCACGACCACAGAAGCTGATAACAAAGCAGCCAATCTTTCTTCAGAGTGGAGGGAATTGTAAAGACTATAATCCGCTGCAAAATAGATAAAATAAGATTAAAGACCAGATGACTTTGTGAAATGGAAATAATGACTGAAAACACTGATCAATCTTCATGATGAAATAATTGAAATTGACAAAGATATCTGTTGGTGTTTCAAAGAGTGATGAGTTTAACACAATGGACATTATTGCATTATGCATGCTCCTGAGATGAATGAGGCCTCGATATAAAGGTAGCTAATGAAAGGAAAACAGACTGGTGAAAGGTTGTTTGTTTTAGTTGAGGGGAAGTAAACAGCATTAATTTTCAGGATAATATCTAGATCACAACCCAGGTTTTATCCTGACAGAATTCTGGTGGCCCTCTCACCCCTTCTATTCCCCTCCCCTGACCTTATGAATTGCTATCACCTCCCTCTGGTTCCTCACCTCCTTCCTTTTATTCCATGGTCCATTGAATTCTCCTGTTTGATTTTTTTCTTCTTTGGCTCTGTATCTGTTCTACCTATCACTTCTCAGTTTCTCACATCACCCCCTTCCCCACCCATCCCCGTCACTTGGTCTGACATATTACCTACTGGGACTCTGACATGAAGTTTGTTGTTTTCAGGCAGCGATATCATGGAATGCGTAAAAATTATTGTAGGTTACAATATAAGTTACAGCTCTGAACCTCAGCTTTTCCCTCCAGACTTCACTGATACCAGAACTCACCGATCATGTGTTTGACCACTGGGCCACAACCCAGGATTTGCCGATCACTGACCCTTGGGACTCCCACCCATATGGACCCCCAATCTGGGACTCGCCCACCTGGAGATCTTTGGTCTCTGTCCTCAGCGCCAATGACAAGTTTCACCAGGATTCACCGATGGTGGGTTTGACCTTTGAGCCTCGACTGCCAGACTTGCTTGCACCTCCAACCCTGGGGCTTACCAGTCCTCGGGATTTTGGCCCTCCAATCTGCGACTGGCCAATCTGAGATCACTGTTCTCCCCCGCACCTGCTGAGCCAGCCAACCCCCAGCATCGCTGATCTTCAACCGTGAAACGCCTCGGCCTAGACTCCAAACATTGGCTCCTGCTCCTGTCTCTTTATTCTCCCCACATCCCTGTCCTTAAACTTAACCTGATTCCTAACTCCCCGCGCTGTCCCAAAAGCCATCCATACAAACCTAATGAAAGCGACTAAATCTGAGCCGTGACGCTGACTGATCTCTCAGTTTGGCACCATCTTGAACAGACGTTGAAGGAGCCTCCACACAATCTCTTGGGGCTGAATTCCACAGATGAACATTGCATTGAAGTGGAGTTTAGTTACTTTTAGGGATAAGGCAGAAGATGAAACAAGGCATTTAGACAGGCACATGAACAGACAAGGAATAGATGGGTACAGACAAAATGCTGGAGGAACTCAGCAGGTCAGGCAGCATCTATGGAAATCAATAAGCAGTCGACATTTCTGGCCTTGATCCTACCCTGAGGAAGTACAAACTGCTAGCTTGTACTCATTCCTCTCCCCCACCTTCTTATTCTGGCTTCTTTCCCCTTCCTTTCCTGTCCGGATGAAGGGTCTTGGCCCTTTATTCCTCTCCATTAGATGCTGCCTGTCCTGCAGAGTTCCTCCACGTTGTGTGTGTTGCTTTGGATTATTTATGTACACATTTATTTATTTATTTATTTATTGGGATGCAGTACAGAATAGGCCCTCTGGCCCTTCAAGCCCTGCTGCCCAGCAATCCCCAATTTAATTGGAGCCTAATCACGGGACAATTGACAATGACCAACTAATGTACTAAACGGTACGGCTTTGGACCTGAGGAAACCCACATGGTCACGGGGAGAATGTACAAACTCCTTTCAGGCAGTGGGAATTGAACCCTTGTCATCAGTACTGTAAAGCACTGTGCTAACCACTACGCTACTGTGCTGCCTTTCAGCATCTGCAGAACTTGTTGTGTTATAGAAGGGTATAGATCATTTGCAGGCTGGGGTGAAGGGCCACTTCCTATGCTCCTTTCTAAAGGGGATGAAGTTTGTGCCCTAACAAAAGGTATTCCCAAAAAGGAAAAAGTGTTGACTCTGAATTGTCCTGTCAGGAATTCATGCACCATGACAGGACGGGGCTGCACCCCCCCCCCAGTTCTCTGCAATTAATCTCTTGAACAGTGCGAGGGGAAGAAAAAGGAGAGGTAATACGTTGAGAGGCAAAGCACAGGACACAACAGGAAGGTAGTGGGATCAGTGAGAGGTGTTTAATTTAATTTCTGGCCGCCTCCTCACTACACATGCTATTCACCATGTTGGACGGAAGAGTGAAAGATTAAAAACCCATCAGTTTCCAATTTTCTCTGTGCGCTAATGCTGTCACCTCCTTCTCCAGCCCAAGGGAACATTTCTATAGAACCACTCTTTCCACTTTCTTTAATTTACATTATGGGAAGGCGAGTGTTTGTAACGATTCTACAATGTTAAATCCACATCCCTTCAGCTTTGTCCTGCCAGCTCTGGTTGGATGTATTCCTGGAGGCTCTGTCATACCACATCCCTGTTCATTCAAACATCTCCCTTCTCCAGTGCTTGGAGAATACTGAATAAAGCCGATGGAAAAGTTAAAAATGTTGATACAATTTTTGAGTTTTCTATTTTTTTTCTCCTGGGATTATTCATAACCATGTCCTCAAATTAATCTTTAGTTCCTGGAGATTTCAGAGGAATTGTGGACCCATTTTTAAAAATTTCTCTGCCAGCTTCTGATTTTGCCATTGGAATGGGAGGTCTAAATTTCAACAGGGCAAAGAAAGGAGCACAACTCCAACAGACACCCTGTCTCCCGATCCAAACTAAACCAGCATGAAATTACAACTGTGAATCTGAGGTATGCTGGTGAAGGCGCGAACACCCTCGCTGAATGAAACCTGGCCAAATGTTTACCCAAGGAAATGAGCAAGGGTAGCAGGAATCCCATTGAGCTGGTGTTAGTGTGTCCTGTGCAGGAGAAAATGACTTCTTCACACTTGGGTTAAATGTTCCTGTTGTGTGGGATTGGCACCATCGCACCCGTGTGAGACAACTGTGTTAATGAACAACAAACCCTGTTTCTCTTGGATAAAAGCTAAACTGGTTTGCATATTTTTCCTAAAGCTCTTCTATTTATATCGGGAGTTATTTTTTCCCCCTCCTCTACCAAGCTATACACCTCCAACCCTCCTCCTTCCCATCCTGCTTTGGTTGGTAGGATAGGACAGACAGTTTTAATATACTTCGATTAGTTTAGCACTTACAAAACTTTGGGATGTTGGATTACAGCCAATAAAGTGGAGCCATAGAGCACTACAGTACAGAAACGGGACGTTCAGCATTTCTGCACTTTGGAAGAGTAGGCACTATTATAACGTAGGGAATGCAGCAGCCAATTCATATGCAGTAAAAGGTGCTGAGCGAGGAGGAGATGTCTGCCAGGTCAAAATAGGTGTTCCTTGCTCCTCAGAGTGCTCAGGATTCATAATCAAGGCTCCTTTATTTCAGGTAGTCCCTTATGGTTGAAGATCATGTTCTTCCATTCCTACCTACAGGAAAGATGGAAACAAGGCTGAAAGAGTAAGAGAAAGTTCACAAGGATGCCGGGTTGGGAAGACATGAGTTACACAGAATATTTGAATAGGTTAGGACTTCATTCCTTTGAATGTAGAAGGCTGAGTGGAGATTTCACGGAGGCATACAAAATTATGAGGGATATAGATAGTGTAAATGCAAGCAGGCTTCTTCCACCGAGGTTGGGTGGGACTACAACCAGAGGTCATGGGTTAAGGGGGAAAGGTGATAAGTTTAAGAGGAACATGAGGGAAAATTTTTCACTCTGAGGGTCGTGAGAGTGTGGAATGAGCTGCCAGCACAAGCGGTGCATGCCAGCTTGATTTTAACGTGTAAGAGAAATTTTTGGATGGGTATATGGATACTAGGGATATGGAGGGCAATGTTCCCATTGCAGGTGGATGGGAGTAGGCTGCTTAAATGGTTTAGGCACAGACTAGATGGACTGAAGGGCCTGTTTGTGTGCTGTACTTTTCCATGACTCTATTGGACCAATTGACTCTACCACAGAATGGGGTAGGTGGCGCTGAATGTGGTGCATATTTGGGGGGTGTGATACTCTATCCCTAGTTTACCAAGGTCTTTTGTGTTTTACCAGCAATTAGACCCAAGGTCCTCTATGTCATTCCGAATGCAGCTTCTGTTTATAAATAGCCAATGATTAGGGTTAGAGTTAGGGTTTATTATCATCTTTTATCACGTGTGAGCACGTGGCCAAGTGGTTAAGGCTAGCTACCTGAAGGGCGTGAGTTCAAGCCCCAGGGAATGTGTTGTATCCTTGAGCAAGGCACTTAATCACACATTGCTCTGCGACGACACTGGTGCCAAGCTGTATGGGTCCTAATGCCATACATTAGTGTTCCCTTGGACAACATCAGTGTCGTGGAGAGGGGAGACTTGCAGCATGGGCAAATGCCGGTCTTCCATACAACCTTGCCCAGGCCTGAGCCCTGGAGACTGAAGACTTTCCAGGCGCAGATCCACGGTCTCGCAAGACTAACGGATGCCATATTATTATCTTTAAATGTCAAAGTCAAAGTAAATTTATTTTCAAAGTACCATAAACTAACTTGCGATTCATTTTTATGCAGACATTTACAGGAAAATAAAGAAATACAATAGAATTTACAAAAACTATACCAAATAAAGACAGAACAATGAGTGAAAGAAGCATTTTTAAAGGAAAATTACAGGCTGCAGATTGCAGCAGTAAAAATTAAGATATACTGTACAGTCCTGTACAAAAGTCTGAGGCATATATACAGTATATAGCTAGAGAGCCTAAGACTTCTGTGCAGTACTGTAGTAATTTTATGTATTACACTGTATTGCTTAACCAAAGAAAAACAAATTTCATGACATATGTGAGAAATGATAAACCTGATTCTGATATGTCGGCTAGGAGTTGGAAAGGGGCAGGGAGAGAGGAATCATGGTTGGGAAAAGGGGAATGGAGAGGGGAGGGATCAGGAAGCACTAGAGAGATATTCTGTAATGATCAATAAATCAGTTGCTTGGAATCAGATGACTTTGTCTGGAGTCTCAGGGCTGATATGTCTGCACCAGTGCCATCCCCACTCCCCGACCCCCGCCAGCACTCCACACCTGCCACATGCCCACACCCGTCCCTCAGTGCTGCACCCTCACCATTCCCAGCATGCTTTGCTCCCACCAGATTTCCAGACTCACTCTCCGCTCCATGTTGTCAAATACCCGAGCTACAGTATACAGCACATATGCCTTAGACTTTTGCACAGTACTGTAACTTCAATTTACTGCTTGCAGTTTACGATTTACATTAAGAACTGAAAACTAGTTCTTGTTTGAATTAATATCTGCATTATTCACTTAACTCCAGAGTACTCCCTAACAGCAAGCATAAAATGCATCGAGCTCATCAGGGAGTGAACTTCATTGCCATTTGCAGTACTGTACATAATGTCTTTCCAATTGTCAAATCATGTTCATCATTGCTCACATATGTCACGAAATTTGTTATTTTTGGTGGCAGCAGTACAGTGCAATACATAAAATTACTACAGTACTGAGCAAAAGTCTTAGGCACTTAGCAAGCCTAAGGCTGTTGCACAGTACTGTATACCTAGTAGTTTATTAAGGTGCCAAAAAAACCTCACCATATCTTGTAGGCTTTTCCACTTACATATCAATACATACAGTGAAATGCATTGTTTGTATCAATAGCCAACACTGTGTGCTGGGGGCAGCCTGCCAGTGTTGGCATGCTTCTGACACCAACATACTATGCCACAATTTACTATCGCTGATCTGTCTTTGGAATGCGGGAGGAAACCAGAGCACCCAGACAAAACCCACGTGATCACAGCAAGAATGTACAAACTCCTTACAGGCAGCGACGACTATTGAACCCCGATCAGTGATCGATCGCTGGTTATGTAAAGCATTGTGCTAACCGCTAAACTACCACTCCACCCACAGGAGTTCTTCCCAGTGGCCATCCCTGCAATTTTTTGGGAAGGCTTCAGGAACATCCTTGAATATGTTTTCCATCTGATAATCTCTTGCTCTGACACAAAGTGTTTGAGGAATCTGTGTGATTATGAACTACTGCCTACTGGAACTGATGGTGCATAATTAGAGCCTCAAGGTTGGTGATATTGGCAAGGGAGAGGACAGATACACTCAAAATAACACACACAAATACTGGAGAAACTGATGTTGATATTGCGAGCCAAGACTCCTTATAAGGACTGAGCCCTGAAGGATCTCAGCTAGAAACATCAACTCCTTATTCCTCTCCATAGATGCTGCCTGACCTCCAGCTTTTTGTGTTGTTACTCTGGATTTCCAGCATCTGCAAATTTCTTGTGTTTAAGATTTCCTCACAGGTTGGTTAGTTCTGTGTTAGCTCAATGTAACATGAACATTTTCTGTGCTTTAACACAGAATCCAGGCTTTATTGCAGTCTATAGAGACCTTCAGTATCAAGGGGCTGTCTTTTGTATATTATAATGAGGGCCCACCAGCTACTGTGGATATAAAATATCCTGTTGTATTGTTTCCACAAGCAACAGAAAATCTGCAGATGCTGGAAATCCAAGCAACACACACATTGCTGGAGGAACTCTGCAGGCCAGGCAGCAACTATGGAAAAGAGTGCAGTCAACGTTTCAGGTCAAGACCCTTCAGCAGGACTGGAGAAAAAAAGATTTAAGAGGTAGGGGGAGGGGAGGGAGAAACACATGATGATAGGTGAAACCGGGAGGGGGAGAGGTGAATTAAAGAGCTGGGAAGTTGATTGTGAAAGAGCTAAGGGCTGGAGAAGGGAGAAGGGGGAATTTAATAGGAGAGGACAGAAGGCCATGGAAGAAAGAACAGAGTGGAGGAGCACCAGAGGGAGGCGATGGGCAGGCAAGAAGATAAGATGAGAGAGGGAAAAGGGGATGGGGATGGTGAAGGAGAAGGGCGGGGACATTACCAGAAGTTCAAGAAATTGTTGTTCATGTCATCAGGTTGGATCTCCCAGTGACCACCCATTTTAATTCCACTTCCCATTCCCATTCCAATATGTCAATCCATGGGCTCCACTACTGTTGTGATGAGGCCACACTCAGGTTGGACGAACAACACCTTACATTCCGCCTGGGTAGCCTCCAACCTGATGGCATGAACATCGACTCCGCAAGTGTCACCATGGATTCCAGTGCCATCATAGCCAACACAGAACACAATACAACAAGCAGCAACAGCAAAACAGGCCCTTTATCCTGCCGATAGGTTGGGAAGGCTTTGTGGGGTAGGTGCTGGTGGTATCTCTCCAGTGCTTGAAGGTGCCTCCTGGAGCACACAGGAGGAAGATAGTCACGCAGTGGTTAAGTTACCGGGCTAGCAGCCAGGTTTCTGGCCTAATGATGCAGAGATATGAGCTAAATTCCCACCATGGCAGCTGGGGAATTTTGGTTCAATTAATTATATTCAAAAATTTGAAAATATATTAAAACAAAAGCCAATCTCAGAAACAGTAACCATGAAACACCCAGACTGTCACAAAAATCCTTCAAGTAAAGGAACTGCCCTCTTCACCCATAGATTAATCTAGACTCAAACAATGGAATAGGCTCTTAGCCCTTCCCTGACAGTGGTAACGTAAAGAGGGCATGTCCTGGATGGTGAGGGTCTTCAATCATGGATATCGTCTTCTTGAAACACTGTCTCCTCAACGGCAGAGAAGGTTGTGCCCATTATGGAACTGCCTGAGTCTATAACCCACTGCAGCTGCTTGCAACCCTATGAATTGGAGATTACACATCAGACTGGGATGCAACATGGTTAAAAACGAGTAAAGCTCTTACCTCTCAGGCTAACATTTGTCATTGTACACACCAGGTGTGGATCCCGTGGCTGTTCAGCCCTCTAAGAAAACATTCCGAGGACTAGATTTTTTGTCATTTTGGCCCCTCCATAACTTTGGATCACTCTTCATTCTCCCACACTTCAGTGAAAGAAGTCACAACCTGGTCAATCTCTCTCCATGACTCAGTCCTTAGGTCCCGGCAACATCCTTATTAATCGTCACTGCACTCTTTCTATTTCACCATGCAGTGACAAACCTTGTGTGCCAGGCACTTGCTGAACAACATTGCACAAACAGCCAGGGTGTGGTCAACTAGCTCATTCAAAATTCAAAATAAATGTGTTATCGAAGTACATATATGTCACAATATTCTACGCTGAGACTCATTTTCTTGTGGGGAGTCACAGTAAATCAAAGAAATACAATAGAATCAATGAAAAACTACAAAGAAATACAGAAAAGAAACCAATGTGCAAAGGATAACTAACTGTGCAATACAAAATAATAATAAGTGGTAAATAAATAATACTGAGAACATGAGTTGTAGAGTCCTTGAAAGTGGGTCCATATGTTGTGGAATCAGTTCACAGTTGAGGTTAATGAAGTTACCGACGCTGGTTCATTCAGAAATCTGATGGTGGTAGGGTAATTACTGTGCTTGAGCTTGGTGATGTGACATCTAAGGCTCCTGTACCTTCTTCCCGATGGCAGCAATGAGAAAAGAGCATAGCCTAAATGGTGAGGTTCCTTAATGATAGATGCTGCTTTCTTGTAGCAGTGCTCTTTGTAGATGTGCTCAATGGTGGAACTCGCCATACCATCCTCTGGGTTCCCCCTCGCCCTTTTCCTTCTCCCTGGGCCTCCTGTGCCATGATCCTCTCATATCCTCTTTGCCAATCACCTGTCCGGCTCTTGGCTCCATCCCTCCGCCTCCTGTCTTCTCCTATCATTTTGGATCTCCCCCTCCCCCTCACACTTTCAAATCTCTTACTAACTCTTCCTTCAGTTAGTCCTGACGAAGGGTCTCGGCCTGAAACGTCGACTGTACCTCTTCCTAGAGATACTGCCTGGCCTGCTGTGTTCACCAGCAACTTTGATGTGTGTTGATACAATTTACTACGTGTGGGTGAGTGATGGAATCTGTGGGATAAAGGTGCAGGGAAACATAGAAACATAGAAAACCTACAGCACAATACAGGCCCTTCGGCCCACAAAGTTGTGCCAAACATGTCCCTACCTTAGAAATTACTAGGTTTACCTCTAGCCCTCTATTTTTCTAAGCTCCATGTACCTATCCAAAAGTCTCTTAAAAGACCCTACTGTATCCGCCTCCACCACCGTTGCCGGCAGCCCATTCCACGCACTCACCACTCTCTGAGTAAAAAACCTACCCCTGACATCTCCTCTGTACCTGCTCCCCAGCACCTTAAACCTGTGTCCTCTTGTGGCAACCATTTCAGCCCTGGGAAAAAGTAGTGGGAGTAAAATGCAATTAAGTTTAGGATTGGGAGCTCAATGATCAGCATGGACTTAATGGGTCAAAGGAGAGTGCCTTTCTAAGCATTTTTTTTCTACAGAATGGTTTGCCATTGCCTTCTTCTGAGCAGTGTCTTTGCAAGACAGGTGACCCCAGCCATTATCAATACTCCTCAGAGATTGTCTGCCTGGCGTCAGTGGTTACATAACCTAGATGCACAATCTGCTTGTATAACCATCCACCACCTTCTTCCATAGCTTTGTGTGACACTGACTGGGGGCTAAGCAAGTGCTACACCTTACCTGCAGGCTACTGGAGGGAAGGAGCTCCTTACGTCTCCTTCGATGGAGACCTATCTCTGCCCACCCCACTACCTAGACTGAGGTAGTGCAAAAAGAAATGTTCAAATGTCAAAAACAGAAGCAGTAAATCAAGGATTCAAGGCCATGCTAGCATCACTGGGAATAGGCGGCACTGTAGCACAGTGGTTAACGCGACGCATGACACCACCACTGACCCGGGTTCAAATCCCACCACTTCTGTAAGGAATTTGTACATTTTCCCCGCGTCCATGTGGATTTCCTCCCAGTGCTCCTGTTCCCTCCCGCGACCCAGAGTCGTACATGTTAGTAGGTTAATTGGTCACTCATTAGGCTAATTGGGCAGTGTGGGCTCGTTGAGCCAGAAGGGGCCTGTTACTGTGCTAAGTCAATAAAAGACGCAGTTGTTTCAGGAGACTGATAGCAGTGGAGAAGAAGCTTCTCCTTTGAGTCTGGTGTCCGGGTTTTCAAGCTCTTGAAACTTCTTGCAGGTAGGAGAGTAAGAAGAGAAATGTCGAAGACCTGACTGGAGAGTGTTTAAAATCAGATCTGACCCTTGTGTTCTGTACTCAGCTATCTGGTATGCAAAAGGCTAATGGCACCTCATTAATGATCAAAGCTTCTATTTTCCTTAAAATTTGCTTTTTTGAAAGTTACATTTTGATGTGGTTGCTTTTATAATTTAAATTCCTAAACTGATGTAAATCGATGATTTAGTGGACGGAACACTGCCAGTCAGGTAATTACAGCCTCAAACTCTAGCCTCACCTAGGCAAGTACTTAGGATCAGTATGTGATGTTCTTACTAAAAGAGGCAATCTCAGAGTTCAAAGTAAATTTATTATCAAAGTTCATCTCTGTCAACATATACAGCACGGAGATTCATTTTCTTGCGGGCATACTCAGTAAATCCAATAACCAAAATAGAATCAATGGAAGTCCACACCCAACAGGGCGGACAGCCTGTGTGCAAAAGACAGCAAACTGTGCAAATACAACAAAAAAAGAAGAAAAATAATAACAACAATAAATAAATGAGCAATAACTATCAAGAACATGAGATGAAGAGTCCTTGAAAGTGAGTCCATAGGCTGTGGGAGTGGTTCAGTGACGGGACGAGTGAAGTTGAGTAAATTTATCCCCTGTGGTTCAAGAGCCTGATGGTTGGGGGGTAATAACTGTTCCTGAACCTGGCGATGTGAGTCCTGAGGCTCCTGTACCTTCTCCCTGATGGCAGCAACAAGAGGAGAGGATTACCCGTGTGGTGGAGATCCCTGACGATGGGTGCTGCTTTCCTGTGTCCACGTGTCGTGTAGATGTTCTCCATGGTGGAGAGAGATTTACCCATGATTAATGGACTGGGCTGTATCCTGGGCTGTTATGTAAACTCACATAAAAAATATTCATCCTTTTCAATATTTTGAACTGTTTATTCATTTATTCAAATAAGCAACTCCATTTTCTTTTCTGACCTTCCAAGAAATATTACAAAGTAACATTCATCCTGTTATTATGAATTATTTGAAGATATCAGCTGCAAGAAATACGTAATTAGGAGTATTAAATCCACTTTGTTGTATGCTCTACATTACTCTCATACCTTCTAATTTGTTGCAAACATGTTTCACCTTGAAATCAAATCTGAAGAGTCACTCCAGATAAAATGGAAATGTCTGTCTCTATGGAACTATCTACATTCCTGTTCTATATTTCAATCAATCACATATTACAGAAGTTCCAAATTCACATCCTGGTGGCCGGCAACTGAAAATGACATTTTGGTCATTGTGGATAAGTGATCAGTAATTTTTCACACACATTGATAGACAAGAAATCATCATTTTCCCAGTTGTATTTCCCACATCTGATCTTGGAATTAGCCCAATATATTTCTTCACCTGTCAAACTATCTGTGAAAAGATTCCTTTCCTTCCGAGACATTTTCAACCCATTCCCCTCTTATTATGCAGCTACACGGCAGCACAGTAATTAGTGCAACACCTTACAAGCCAGCAATCACCAATCGGGATTCTATTCCATTCCCACCGCTGCCTGCAGGGAATTAGTATGTTCTCCCCTGACCATGTGGGTTTCTTCCAGGAAAGAATGCATGCATTAAGACTAGCACCAGTAAGTTGTGGGCATGCTGTGTTGGTGTTGGAAGCATAGCGACACCTGTGGGCTACCCTCAGCATACTGATTGGACTGTGTTAGCCACTGACGCCAAAGATGCATTTCACAGTATGTTTCGATGTAAACGTGACTAATCTTTCACCATTAAATGTTATCCTCCTGGATGTTTTCCTGTTGTCTTATCGACAAGCGTCTATTGCCAGTAAAATCGTTTTATCACCTTTGGCATTGAAACATCACTGCTTGCTGCCATAGATGGGGGCATCTGTATCCCCATATTTTTCCCAATCAGTGACCACATAGAAGTGGACTTGCGGTCATCTTGGCAGCCAGAAGTTGACACCTTGGTCAATGGACCCTCTCCAACTCTATACTGAACCGAAGTCCATTGTACACCAACAAACATGAGAAAGTAGACATCAGACCCTAGACTTAGTCATAGTCATAGTCATACTTTATTGATCCCGGGGGAAATTGGTTTTTGTTACAGTTGCTCCATAAATAATAAATAGTAATAAAACCATAAATAGTTAAATAGTAATATGTAAATCATGCCAGTAAATTATGAAATAAGTCCAGGACCAGCCTATTGGCTCAGGGTGTCTGACCCTCCAAGAGAGGAGTTGTAAAGTTTGATGGCCACAGGCAGGAATGACTTCCTATGACGCTCTGTGCTGCATCTCGAAGGAATGAGTCTCTGGCTGAATGTACTCCTGTGCCCACCCAGTACATTATGTAGTGGATGGGAGACATTGACCAAGATGGCATGCAACTTGGACAGCATCCTCTTTTCAGACACCACCGTCAGAGAGTCCAGTTCCATCCCCACAACGTCACCGGCCTTAGAATGAGTTTGTTGATTCTGTTGGTGTCTGCTACCCTCAGCCTGCTGCCCCAGCACACAACAGCAAACATGATAGCACTGGCTACTACAGACTTGTAGAACTTCCTCAGCATCATTCGGCAGATGTTAAAGGACCTCAGTCTCCTCAGGAAATAGAGATGGCTCTGACCCTTCTGGTAGACAGCCTCAGTGTTCTTAGACCAGTCCAGTTTTTTGTCAATTCATATCCCCAGGTATTTGTAATCCTCCACCATGTCCACACTGACCCCCTGGATGGAAACAGGGGTCACCGGTACCTTAGCTCTCCTCAGGTCTACCACCAGCTCCTTAGTCTTTTTTTCACATTAAGCTGCAGATAATTCTGCTCACACCATGTGACAAAGTTTCCTATCATAGCCCTGTACTCAATCTCATCTCCCTTGCTGTTGCATCCAACTATGGCAGAGTCATCAGAAAACTTCTGAAGATGACAAGACTCTGTGCAGTAGTTGATGTCCGAGGTGTAAATGGTGAAGAGAAAGGGAGACAAGACAGTCCCCTGTGGAGCCCCAGTGCTGCTGATCACTCTGTCGGACACACAGTGTTGCAAGCACACGTACTGTGGTCTGCCAGTCAGGTAATCAAGAATCCATGATACCAGGGAAGCATCCACCTGCATCGCTGTCAGCTTCTCCCCCAGCAGAGCAGGGCGGACAGTGTTGAACGCACTGGAGAAGTCAAAAAACATGACCCTCACAGTGCTCGCTGGCTTGTTCAGGTGAGCGTAGACACGGTTCAGCAGGTAGACGATGGCATCCTCAACTCCTAGTCGGGGCTGGTAGGCAAACTGGAGGGGATCTAAGTGTGTCCTGACCATAGGCTGGAGCAGCTCTCAATGCTGAGCTATTCACTAACTTGACCAATGAGAAGAAAAACACATTTCCGTAGCCTCTTTCAGGATTTCATGTTGTTACAGAAAACTTTGCAAACAATTTGCTTTTCTGGATATGTTTTTTTTAAATATAAGACTTTTGCTAAGAAGTTCCCACAAGCAACAGTGGACAATGTAATACAGACAATTCCCAGTGATATTGCTTGTGGGATGTGAGTTCCAAAACTGAGACACAATCATTGCATAGTTTATGGTCCGCATGATTCCCCCCATCCCTTCCCCGTTGTCACCCCTTGTTATCTAGCTCTATCCATATGAACTTCTGTTCCCTGCTCCTTAACGTGTACAGTATACCTAGCTTTCTGTGTAGATGCATCAAGTATTGGTAAGGGAAATGTGTTAATCCCCACCACCACCAAACTCACTCCCACCAACTTTGATTAGTCCTCTGGAATTTTTCATATCTCCCTAAGAGATCCTCAATTTGGCATCTCATTTGAAAGACCATAAGAACAGAATTAGGCCATTTGACCCATCGAGTCTGCTCCGTCATTCCATCACATCTGATTTATTATCCCTCTCAACCCTATTCTCCTGCCTTCTGTCCATAACTTTTGACATCCTTATTAATCACGAAACCATCAAACTCTGCTTTAAGTATATCCACAGTTACTTGTACTGAATTCCACAGATTCTCCACCCTCTTGCTAAAGAAATTCCCCCTTACCTAAATTCTGAAGGGACATCCTTCTATTCTGAGTTGTGCCACCTGTCCTAGGCTCTCCTAATATTGGAAACATCCTCTCCATGTCCACCCTATCTAGGCCTTTCAATATGTGGTGGGTTTCAAGGAGCTCCTCTTCATTCTACTCAACTCCAGTGAGTACAGGCTCAGTGCCATCAAATGTTCCTCATATCTTTACCCTTTCATTCCTGGGATCAACCTTGTAAATCTCTTAAGGGCCCTCATAAATGGTACTACATCCTTTCTAAGATAAGAGGCCCAAAACTGCTTAAATTACTCTAAATGTGGTCTGGCCACTGCCTTACAAAGCCTCAGCATTCCATCCTTGATAACTCTTCATGTACCGTTTAACTGCACTGCATACTCTCTGTAGCTGTTACAATGAATTGTGTAATGATCTGGGACATTGCCTCAAGATTCAGGGGAGAAGATTTAGGATGGAGATGAGGAGAAACTGTTTTTCCCAGACTGTGGTGAATTTGTAGAATTCTCTGCCCAGAGAAGCAGTTGACGCTTCTTCACGAAATATATTTAAGATACAATTTGATAGATTTTTACATAGTAGGGGAATTAAGGGTGTACCAATGAATTGAATATTCACATGTACACGATCATCAGAAACAATAATCTGTTACCTCCCTTTGGATTTGGAGGCAATTCGATGTGGCAGAACTGAGGCAAGGCGAGGCAATAGGCCCATCGCCGAGAGCGAGGAAGACCGAAGGTTCGATTGATTTAATCACCGGGCTGAATCAGAAATGTTTGGTACAGAGTGAATCAAGGTGGCGGGGTATGACCCCAGAGGGTATTGAAGCAACCGATGTTTGGGTGATGCTTTAGGCACCAAGCCAGATTGCAAAGGTCAGAGTGTTGGAGCCCGAGGCAAGGGATTGGCTAGTTCAGCTCACTGCTCCTCTCTGTGCTGAACTAGGAGTCTGGGGACGGACTCTGTGGACTTCAGTTCAGAACATTCCTTGCTTGCATTTTTTTATTTTTTTTCTCCTCTCTGCACACTGGGTATTCAACGCTCCTCTTCTTTTTTGTGGGTTCTTTTGGGTTTCTTTGTTTCATGGCTGCCTGTTGGGAGACTAATTTCAAGGTTTATAATGTATTCGTACATTGATAATAAATGCACATTGAACTTTGAACTTTGAATTTTGAATTGAATATTGTCGATTCTAAGTCACTGGAGGGAACACTGCATTTTCAGAGTTGGGGCCTTGAATCCAAGCCATTAGATGTGGTGTGAAAAACTGCCAAATGAGCCAAAGTTGAGCTAGGTTATAAAAGAAATACCATAAAACATAGGAGCAGAATTAGGCCATTTGGCCCATTGAGTTTGCTCCACCATTCAATCATGGTTGATCCTTCTCCCCTTTCAGCCCCACTCCCTGCCCTTCTCCCCATTACCTTTGAAGCCATATCCAATCAAGAATCTATCAAGCTCTGCCTTAAATACGCCCGACAACCTGGCCTCCACAGCTGCCTGTGGCAATAAATTCCACAAGTTCACCACCCTCTGACTAAAGAAATTTCTCCACATCTCTGTTTCAAATGGACGCCCCTCTACCCTGAGGCTATGCCCTCTTGAAATCAATGATAAACCTGTGAGGGAGCTTTCTTGCTTCCAGTGATCAATGTCCATATCCACCTATGAGCTCAAAGAACTGGGAACAACTATTTCCTCATCATTTCTTCAGAGAAGTTACCCTCTGAGTGGGGAGATCTCAACAAATTCATAACATACACACACAAAGTGCTGGAGGAACTGTGTTATCAGTCAGTTAGAATCAAACAGCATGTGAACAGACCCTCGGCCCATTGCAAATGTGCACACCATCAAGCACCCATTTACACTCATTCTGTTTTCATTTATTTTATTTAGAGGCACGGTACAGAACAGGCCCTTCCAGCCCAATGAGCCGCACTGCCCAAGGTCCCACCTAGTTAACCCCAGCCTAATCATGGGACAAGTTGTTTACGATGACCAGTTGAACCGGAGGAAACCCATGTGGTCACGGGGAGAACGTACAAACTTCTTCCAGATGGCGCCGGAATTCAACTCCAAACCGTAAAAGTGTCGCAGTAGCCACTAGACCATTCTCCACACATTCCTGCCCACTTCAGCCAGATTCTACCATTTGCCTACACACTGGGGACAACCTACAGTGGTTAGTTACCCTGCAAGTCTTTGTAATGTGGAAGGAGACCGGAGCTGTCGTGAGACCTGCGGACCTCTGTAGCGTGCCGTAGAACGCTGGGCTTCTAAGATTTTCAAGCACATGCATTTACTAATTGTTGTCTTAACTGGAATCTTTAAGTCCTTGTGCTTTCTGTTTGATCTTGTCACATTAATTGTGACTGGCACGGGATTTTGGTTTTCTATGATTATTTTATGCGAACTCTCATTTAACACAGTGGGTGGAGAATGATTCATCTTACGGTGTCGTTCGGTCATGCCACTGAAGCTCTTGTTGGTATTTCTTTGTAAAGCCTCTTGTTTCTGTCTCTGTATGGCAGTCTGCCATTCCTCCACAGCTGGGTTGAGTCGTTGTGAGTGCACACCGTGACAGGAGCATCCTGAGGACTCCTGTGCAGTCACAAGGTGACTGTGCGAACTCCAGACAGACAGCTCCTGCAGTAAAGATTGAACCTGCACGGCTGGCACTGTAAAGGCCGATTTATACTTGTGCATCAAATTGATGCCATAGGTGCGGCGTAGCCGCGTTCCCTACACCGTACCCTACCCCGTAGCCTGATGCGCTCCTCCCCAAAAATGTAACTACGCGTCGTGGCGACGCAGACCGCAACAACTGTGATTGGTCCGCTTGGTAGCATTGCATTTCCTCCTACGCTGCAATAGTTTCCCGTTGGGTAACTGAAGGGCAGGGAAGGAACTCTGGCTGCAATACTTTCCATAAAGCTTTACAGACCTCCGAAATTATGGAGGACCCTGTGCTTGATGCCAGTTTGTAGCCTGTTGACTTCCACCTGACATTAAAACTCGAATTGTGATTGCCAGTCTCTGAGTATACTGTGCGTACACGGATGTGAAATAAATGGTTGGAGAAGATTAACCAAATCGTCAAATCTACCTGCCGACATCCGAAAATATTTGAAATGCATTTCCTTGTCCATGTCTCTCAGTGGTCGGACAAGCACAGAAAATTCACCCTCCTTCAGTTTCGGTCGCCATTGTTTGAAGTTTGAGTTTCTTCGTGTTGAGTTTCAACACGAAGAAACTCAACACAGTGGCATAGAAACCCCACCGCCAACTAGCATTTTGGCGGTGAATTGCAGGGTGACACAGGCACACCAATGCACAAGTATAAATGCTCACAACGGTGTAACCAATACGGCGTAAGCTACTACGCACAAGTATAAATCAGCCTTAAGTCAGCAGCTTTACAAGTTGTATCACTGTCCTCCAACAACCTTCTTCCTGTAGTTACGATGTGGGTCATAATTTACTGTCTATGTACACGATTAAAATAAAATTAGTGCTAGAGTTATGTCAGTACGTTGGATAATCGCAGTGCATTGCAAACAGAAGCCCTAGTTTAGAAAGGCCTTTGGCCAGGAGCATGCGATTCGTGGAAATGGAGGTTATGTTTTCCATGTATTCACAGGGTTTTCCTCTGGCAACACTTCTTGCCTGAAGTAAGATCAGAAATCCAGAAGCAGAGACACAAGAGACTGCAGATGTTAGAAACAAGACCAACAAGTAAACTGCTGGGGGAGCTCAACGGGTCGAGCAGCCTCTGTGGGCGAAAGGAACTGTCAACATTTCAAGTTAACACTGCATCAGAAGCGCCACCATCCAGTCCTAGTGCATAATCCCAATTCAAAACATCGACATTGCCCTCAAACTCACCCCAAACCTTCCCCCAACACACAGATTGTATTAACCTAGTCAGTAAGCAGACTGCCTGGGCTTCAAATACGGGAGAAGCCACAGGATCACCTGATCAACAGGTCAGTCTGATGAAATTCCATTTGATCTTCCTTTAACACTCTCTGTCTCCCACTCCCTCTGTCTCACATACATTCACTAACTCTCTCTTTCTCCCTCTCTCTCACACACTCTCTCACTCTCACACATATTCACTCACTCTCTCTCACATTCATTCTGTCTCACACACATCAACTCTCTCCTACCCTCTCTCTCCCACTGTCTCTCTCTCACACACATTCACTCTCTCTCTCACGTACACATTCATTCTCTCTCACACACACATCCACACTCACTCTCACACATCCACTCTCTCTCACACATCCACTCTCTCATATACATTCACTCTCTCACACACACACATTCACTCTTTCTCACACACACACATTCACTCACTCAGTCTCTTTCTCTCTCTCCTACTTGCTCTATCTCTCTCTCTCACACACACACACACACACACATACAATCTCTCTCTCTCCCACTTGCTCTGTCTCTCTCTCACACACACACCCCTACACACACACATGCACTCTCTCACACGCACACACACTCACTCAATTTTTCTCTCTGTCTCTCCTACATGCTCCGTCTCTCTCTCACACACACATACCCGCACACACATACACTCTTGCTCTGTCTCTCTCTCTCTCTCTCACACACACATACACTCTCTCTCCCACTCACTCTGTCCTTCTCTCACAAACACTCTCTCTCACCCATGCACATTCTCTCCACACACCCACACACGCACACTCTTGCTCTCTCTCTCTCTCACACACACACACACACTAGCTCTTTCATACACACCCCATCACGCCCACACTATACTTCATGGAGTGGGGTCAGGTGTCCTCTGTACTGTGTGGAATGATAAGTTACTGTTGCAGTGAGGGCTGCTGTATCAAGCACAAAGGCCCAGATGCAGTGGTCAATTATGAATTAGTTATTTGCTTTGCAATCCTCTAGTGATTAAAATTATTAACTCATGACTTACCTGCAGATAATCACATCTGTCATTCTGCCACTAATTGTATAATAACTGCAAAAATGAGAGGAATGCAATGGATCGAGCCTTTAATGCCGTCTTTGATGAAGCTGACAGGAACCGTGTTCTTCATGAAAGCTGCATTATCCTTTGCCCGCTGAAATGTTTGCTTTTTTAAGACTTTATTTTTACTTTAATTGTAAAAAATGACCTGAAAGACAATTTGAAATGGATAAGCCAAGCATTCACCATTTTAAGGAGAATGGAGGAAAGTAAAGTGGAGGGAGGGATGTGAGGATGTGAGGGGTAGGTTTTTACACAGTGAGTGGTGGGACATGCATGGAACATGCTGCCAGGGCTGGGCTAGAGTCTCACATCTATGAGACTCTAAGATAGGCATTTGGATGATGGGAAAATGAAGGGCTTTGTAGGAAGGAAGGGTTAGATTGATCTTCATCATTATCTGTCTGTAGGGCAGCAGTGAAGGTTCTTCATCTGTCTGACCATATAGTTGCACACTGATGTAGAAGGATTCTTCATTGCTGTTTCTGTAACATTTCTTTTAACGAGTCGGGGTGTTAGCCCTGAGCTAAACCCCTGAACCTGGAGGACCAGTGAACCACCCCGACCTCGACCCTTTGACCTGTTTGGCATGGGTGACCCTATCAAGAATCAAAGCATGAGGCCCTGACTCCAGCTGACATAGCTCTGTGGGTCACTGAGGCACACAAGTCTCCAAACCCTATGAGAAGATTGTGGTCCTCTTGGAGGTAGAGTGACTTTAGAGTAAGACACAACTTCACAGGCCAAAGGGTCTGCGCTGTGTTATGTGCAGACTTAGACCAGTTCACTAGTTCAACCACACATTATACAATAACCCTACATTAATCCCGAATATTTCATTCCCAACAACTGTCCCCAGATTCTATCATTCTCTTGAACTCTGGCAGAGTTTTACAATTGCCAGTTATCTGCGTGTCTTTGGAATATGAGAGGAAAACAGATCTCCCAAAAGAAACCCCTGCAATTATAGAAAGAATATGCAAACTCCACACAGACAGCACCCAAGGTCAGGATTGAACCCTGCTCTCTGATACTGTGAGGCAATGGTTCTACAACCTGTGCCATACTGTAAATAATTACTATAAATAAGCCGTGTAAATAGGTTTATCATTATCAAATGGAATGAAGTACAGTGAGAAACATTGCTTTGTGTGCTACACATACAGATTGTTTCATTACACAGTGCATTGAGCTGGAACAAGGGAAACCAATAAAGTGTGAGAGTTACAGCCAGAGCAGGCAGACAAAAAGTTGCAGGTCCATGGCGAGGGAGATTATGACGTCAAGATTCCATCTTATCGTACTCAGGTACTATTGAATGGGCTTGTAATAGTGGGCTAGAAGCTGCCCTTGAGCTTGGTGGCGTGTACTATTTTCTATCTTCTGCTTGGTGAGAAGAGAGGAATATCCAGGGTAGGTGACAGTTGCTTCACCAAGGCAGTAAGAAGTGAGAGGGAGTCCCACAGCTGCCTGTAAGAGGTTTGCACATGCTGAAACCCAGGGGCTTCCTCCGGGTGCTCCGGTTTCCTCCCACAGTCCAAAGATGTACCAGCTGGTAGATTAACCGGCCATTGTAAATTGTCCCGTGATTAGGCAGCACGGCTTGAATTGTCTATTCCGCATCGTATCTCAATAAATAAATTAATTAATACATGCTCCACCCTCAGTGGAGAAGACATTGCACCCCAAGTCCCTTTTAAATGTTTTCCTTCTCAGTTTAAGTCAGTGTTCTGTCATTTTAGGCTCCCCTGAAGTGGAAAAGGGAATGTGACTATCCTACACCTTTCATGATTTTATACATCTAAGGTCACCCCTTCTGTAAGCAAGTGAAGCCTTGTGAGAATTACTGAAAAGAGAGAATTCCAGTCCTCTGTATGACAAGGAGATTCATTTTCTTGTGGGCCTACACGGTAACTCCAAGAAACACAATCGTATCAGTTGAAGACTGGACCCAACAGGAAGGACAAACAGAGTACAAGGAACAACTGTGTAAATATGAAAGAAAAATAATAATAGTAATAAAAATGATGAAGATATATAAGCAATAAATATCAAGGACATTAGATGAAGAAAGTGAGTCTATTGGTTGCAGGAACAATTTAGTGATGGGGCAAGTGAAGTTATCCCCTCTAGTTCAAGAGCCTGATAGTTGGGGGATAATAACTGTTCCTGAACCTGGTTTGTCTTCTTCTCACATTGGTTGTTTGGCAGTTTATATTTGTGTGTAGTTTTTTCATGAATTCTGTTGTATTTCTTTATTCTACTGTGAATAGAAACACAGAAACATAGAAAACCTACAGCACAATACAGGCCTTTTGGCCCACAAAGCTGTGCCAAACATGTCCTTACCTTAGAAATTACCTAGCGTTACCAATCGCCTCTATTTTTCTAAGCTCCATGTACCTGCCTGCAAGTAAATGATATCAAGGTAGTATGTCATGAGTTCTATGTACTAGGATAATAAATTTACTTCAAACTTTAAAGTTGGTTGAAAGGAAAATGGAGGGCCATGTGGGTGGAAGGGTTAGATTGATCTTGGAGTAGGTTAAAGGATCGCCACAAGATCGTGGGCCGAAAGGCCTGTCCTGTGCTGTACTGTTCGACACTCTATGCTCATTACTGAACCTGCGGTCCACCCTCCCTTACTTTGGGGATGCTGAGCCAGATTTGCCAAGAAATTCTATCAAAGCTGATCTTCGTAACTGCAGTATACAGTAGCAGTAGCAAGCTGGGCTCTGCTTCTGAACTCAATGTTGTTGAAACTAATCGAACTAGATCTCAAAGATAGAGTACAAGGTATTGATACCATTACATAATACTAACTCAGGGTGGGCTTCTGGACGCACATCTCAATTTCTGAACAAATTTGATGTAATAAAGGAACAACATCAGGTAACACCTCCCACAGGAGTGACACAGTAGAGTCACTGCCTCATAGCACCAGAGACATGGGTTCAACCCTGACTCCAAGTAATATCTGCATTGTTTGTTTGTTTGTTTGTTTATTTATTGCATTTGCACAGTGTGTCTTCTTTTTCACTTTGGTTGTTTGTTAGTCTTAGTTTGTATGTAGTTTTTCATTGATTCTCTATTGTGTTCTACTGTGAATGCCTGCGTAAATGAATCTCAGGGTAGTATATTGTAGCATATATGTACCGATAGTAAATTTAATTTGAACTTTGAACATATACCTGTAACACTTCGATAATAAGTTTGCTTTAGATTTTGAACTTTGATCTGTGTGAAGTCTGCACATTCTCCTCATGATCTTTTGGGTTTCCTTGGGGTAATCTGGCTTCCTTCCACATCCAAAAGATTCTGCGGGTTGGTAGGTTGACTGGTCGCTGTTAATTGTCCCTCACGTGTAAGTCAGTGATAGGCTCTGAGAAGAATAAAGTGGGATTTGTAGAACTGGGTAACAAGCAAAAAGGAGGAAGAGCTCAATGGATCAGGCAGTATCACTGGAGGGAAATGAACCTTTCATCAGGAATGAACACTTCCCTCCACAAAGCCAATGATTTCCTCTGGCTTTTTCTTTGTTTCTTTTTTTTTCTGCAGCCCCTCGTGGCTCCAGGTTGGAGATGGGTGGTTGATGGTTAGTGTGGGCTTGGTGATCTGGAGGGTATGTTTCCCTGCTCCATCTAGAACTGTATAATGTCCCGAACAGTTTTATTGTCATTCACGTTCAGATCCTGATGAAGGGATACCTCCCCTTCCCTTCTTCTGTCCTCCAGTCTGGCCTCTTTCCTCTTCTAACTTGCCAGTCACCTCTCCCTGGGTCCCCTCCTCCTTCCCTGTCTCCTATGGTCCACTCTCCTCTCCTATCAGATTCCTCTCTCCAGCCCTTCATTTCTCTACCCACCTGGCTTCGCCTATCCCTAACTTTTTATTCTGATATCTTCCCCCTTCCTTTCCAGTGCTGAGGAGAGGTCTCAGCCCAAAACGTCAACTATTTATTCATTTCTATCGAAGCTGCCTGACTGCTGAGGTCTTCCAGCATTTTGTGTGCGTAATCTGGATTTCTAGCATCTGCAGAATCTCTTGTGTTCATGTTTACACAACAAGTCTATGGTAATGGAAAGTAACATGATTTGATTTTATGTGATAAAGTTAATGCATAAATATTTGTCTGGACACCGAGGTATTTTCCCTGCTCCTCTGTCGAATAATCCCTCACGATATTTCTCAGGTGCAGACCATATCTTAGTCTAAAGTTTCATTAAAAGGACACCCCATCAAAGATCATGGTACTGCATCAGTTCTCATTAGAGTATCAGCCAGGATCTTGCGATCAAATCTTGAGTGGGATTGGAACACACAAAGGGAAAGTGGTCCTGACTAAGCCACGATAAATACCTGAGGCAATTTTAATGCAAAGCAGCTGCTCCAAGCGCCTAATTATTATAAAATCATACAAATTGATAGACCTTGGGCTTACACCATGGGAATTAAATAATCAATGCATTTTGTCTATCATACAAAAAATGATACTGATTAAATCTGCCACCCACCACAGGATAACGGAATTAAAACCCAAAATGGTTTAGATCTATACAGCTTGGAAATGGGCCCTTTGGCCCAATTTCTTCATGCTAACCAAATCGCTTAAGTTCAACCCATTTGCCTACATTTGGCCAATGTCCCCCTAAACATTTCTGATCCAAGTAACTGTCCAAATGCTTTTTAGATATTGTAATTGTACTCAGCTCTACCCACTTCCTCTGGCAGCTTGTCTCATATCCTCATCACTCTCTGTGTGGGAAAATAGTTACCCCTTGAAAGCTTTCCCCTCTTTGTTTAAACCTTTGCCCTTTTGTTTTGTCCTCCTCTACCCATGCAAAGAGTTCTGTGGCTATACACCTTCTCTATGCCCCACATATTTTGTGTAACCCTCCATACACTCCAGGAGAAAAAAATCCCAGACTATGCAGCCTCTTTTTGAAACCCAAGCAGTCCGTCATGTGAATTTAATATTTCAGTAGTATTTGAGCGATCTTTTAGAAATAGGTTTTATATATATATTATATAGACTTGCTTAAAGTAAAGAGAATGTTACACCTGCATTCTTCTGACTTTCATGTTTTCTTTGAATTAGTTTAATGTTTTGAAGTTACAAAATATAACAGTCCAGTCCTGGTATCATCCTCATAAATCCTTTCTACACCCTCTCCAGTTTAATGACAAATGCCTGCAAATCTCAGAAGGTGAGGCAGTACGTGTGGAGAGGATCAGAGTTTAACCTTGCACCCAGAGGCCATAGGCTAAATTTCTCCATAGCCTGTGACCACTCCAAAGCTTTCTTTAAACCTTCTTCTTCAGACGTTCAAGGTTCAAAGTAAATTTATTATCAAAATACATACAAGTCACCATATACAACCCTGAGATTCATTTTCTTGCAGGCATTCACAGTAACTATAAGAAACACAATAGAATCAATGAAAGACTGTACCCAACAGGACGGACAAAAACCAATATGCAAATACTAAAAGGATGAGAGAAAAGAAATAAGTAAATGAATATCGAGAATATGAGAGGAAGAGTCCTTGAAAGTGAGTCCATATGTTGTGGGATGGTGCGAGAGAAGCTGAATGACGTTATCCCCTCTGGTTCAAGAGCCTGATGGTTGATGGAAAATAACTGTTCTTAAACCTGGTGGTGTGGGTCCTGAGGCTCCAGTACCTTCTTCCTGATGGCTGCAGCGAGAAGAGAGCATGGCTTGGAATGGTGGGGGTCCTTGATGGTGGATATTGGTCCTTGCAACAGCGCTCCGTATAGATGTGCTCACTGGTGGAGAGGGCTTTACCCATGATAGACTGGGCTGTATCTTGTAGTTTATGTAGGCTTTTCCGTACAAGGTGTTTCCATACCAGACCACGATGTAACCAGTCAATATACTCTCCACCACTTCTCTATAGAAACTTGTCAAAGTTTTAAATTACATGCTGAATCGTCGCAAACTTCTAAGAAAGTAGAAGCGCTCCTGTGCTTTCTTCATAATGGCACTAGTGCTGGACCCTGGACAGAGCCTCTGAAATAATAACACAGAGGAAAGTTGCTGACTCTTTCCACCTCTGATCCCCTGATGAGAATTGGCTCATGGACCCCCCTATAGATGTTACCTTATGTACTAACCAACTTAACTGAGTTCACCTCATTTGCCTACCGTTGACCCAGATCCCACTAAACCTTCCCTATCCAAATGGCTTTGAAGTGCAGTAATTGTACCCACCTCTACCACTTTCTTTGGCAGCTTGTTTCATATACCCACCACCCTCTGCATGGTAAAAGTTGCCCCTTGGGTCCTTTTTAGATCTTTCAAATTCAAAGCACATTTATTATCAAAGAATGTGTAAATTATACATTATATAGATTTGTCTGCTTACAGGCTGCCACAAAGCAAGAAATCTGAATAATCCAATTTTGAAAAAAAGGATGAGCACAAACCACTGGGCAGAGAAAGAAAGAAAAAATACAATTCATGCAAACAACAGAAGCAAGCCAACAGCATTCCGAACCAAACTGAGTCCTCAGACCCTCCTGGAGCAGTTGGTGTAGGCCCAAGCCTCGGTCCCAATTCATCATATCAGCAGTGCAAAAACACACAACAGCTGAATCAGTTCACAGCCTCGGCACCGCAGGGAAAGAATGAACGTTCAAGGGAGAGTGAGTGAAATCAGCCCGGCCCTCGTCTCCGTTCCCGACACTCAGGCCTCCAGTCTATCTGTGCCGGTGTTTAAATTGTCCAAACACCAGGATGTGCTTCACTCTAGGATCCCCAACCCGGCTCTATGATACTGTTGGACCGCCCAGCATGAAGCCATTCCTGATCCCACCAAATCGGCTTGGCACTTAGAGTGATCCAACCTCACACCCGGGGTTAGGTGGATGGGCATCAAACCTCTTCTGCCTAGACTCCTCTCTAAATCACTCACTCCATCTCCAGCAATGATACCACCCACTCTGCCTGCAACCCCAGCTCGAACAAATTGCACCTTGCAATGCCCCACCAATGCTCCTAAACCAGACTCACTTCCGCCTGCAGCGATTGTTCACGAAAATTTGCTTCAGAAAAGATGTCAGCAGGAATGTTGTTCATCAAACCTCTCGCCTTCCAAGCTATCAGTAAGCTGTTGCACATCTTCAGTAGCACCATCTTAAACCGGAAGTGTGCCCTCCACGATTTTACCGGCTTCTTATTTTTAACTCCTCTATCCTTGCAAATAAAGATTGTGACTCTTCACCTTATCTGCGTCCCTCAGAATATTCTAAACCTCCATAAGTCACCACTCAGCTTCCTGCATTCCAGAAGAAAAAGTCTCACTCTATCCAGTCTCTCCTTATAACCCAAGCCCTCCAGTCCCAGTAGCATCTTCATAAAACTTTTTTGCACCCTCTCCAGTATAGTAACAAATACTAGCAAGTGAACTGGAGTGGGGGGGTGGGGGTGTGGATCACATTAAAACCTATTTGTTATTGACAGGCCAACATAGAGTGGATGTGGAGAGGATATTTCCTATAGTGGGGAAGACTAGGACCAGAGGCCACAACTTCAGAATACAAGGACATCCCTTTAGAACAGAGATAAGGAGGAATTTCTTTCACCAAAGGGGTGGTGATTCTATGGAATTCGTTGCCACAGGCGGCTGTGGAGGCCAAGTCATTGGGTATATTTAAAGCGGAGGTTGGTAGGTTCTTGATTAGTCAGGGCATCAAAGGTTATGAGAATAGAGGAGAAAGTTCAAAGTTTATCAAAGTATGTATACTATATTTAACCTTAGGATTTGTCTCCTTACAGACAGCCACAAAATAAAGAACTCCACTAGAACCCATTAAAAAAAGACCATTAAACACTCAATGAGCAGGAAAAAAAAACGAATCGTGCAAACAGAAAAGTAAGTAATTAACATTCAGAACTGAAGTTTGCGAGAGTGAGTCCACAGCTACGAAGCCAGTCTTCACTGCAGCCAATCCAGGAGCCCATTAGATGCAGGCCGCAGCCTCGGTTCTGCACAGAGCTGAGTAAACCTTGCAGAACAGCGAGCTGAACGCTGGCCCATCTCTTGCCTCTGGCACCAACACCCTGACCTTTTCAATCTACCCCTGTGCTTAAACTGGCCAAATTTCAGGGCACTCCTCGCTCTTTGACACGGTGTCCCACCACCTCGACCCTGCTTCACCTCGGTTCTGCCATATTGAATTGCCTTCAAGTCCACTCCAGCAAAGGCTAAACACTGGCTCACTTGCTGCACTTGGGCCCAGGTCCTCGCCCTCGCCACCTCAACTTGGCCCATACCCACCACATGGCAACCGTCCTGCACCTTCAAGAATGTGGTTGAGAGAGATAATAAATCAACCATGGTTGAATGCGGAGAAGACTTGATGATCACATCAATTGTGATCATCAAAAAAGATCTTCAGTCCAATCTCACGCTCCAGCACAAGATTTGTAGTCTTGCAAGGCACTTTTCTTCATTTGTAAAGAGGATTTTGCCTCCCTTTACCTACCAGACAGCAAGTTTGAAACCTCGCCATCTCTGGAAGATAAAATTTTCCTCATCTCCCTTCTGTATATCTATGCCATTTCCATTCAGATTTCTAAACCTGAAGGAAAATCTATTCCCTTCATTATATTATAAGCTTTAATTAAGTCTCTCTTTGGCCTCACCTATGAGAAAGAAAACAACCCCAGCATATCCAGCCCTTCCTAATAGTCATGATTTTTCACTCCTCGTAAGTCTCTGCACCATTTGTCATGTACCCTCTTTTATTCCGCCAAAGCCTCATTGTTGCTGGTGCTCTTTGCAGCATCTGTAATTCACGAATTAGTGAAAAAACAGCTTGGGATGAGATGTCAGCTCCTCATGCTGCATGTGTAGACAATGGATGGTCCACATTCTAATGCCAATTGCCCATTTTCGATCTATATCCATTGTTGCCTTTAAATGGTATGGATTTTGTTGGTTTAAATCTCAGGTTTTCCAACTGAAGCCTACTGTATACATATATGATCGATAGAAAAGAAAGCAAATTGCAGATTTCTAACACTCTTAATAGTAACCTGGCCCAACGTGTCCATACCAACCAAGATGCCCATCTAGGGTAGTCCCAATTGTCGGCATTTGGCCTGCATCCCTCTGAATCTTTCCCATCTATATACCTGTCCAAACGTCTTTGAAATGTTGTTGTACTCCTTCAGCAAATTTCTCTGACTGCTAGTTCCATATATTTACACCACCCTCTCAGTGTGAATAATCTTACCCCCTCAGGTCCCTTTCAAATCTTTCCACGTCCATGTTAAACCTCTAGTTTATTGATTCCCTTTCCCTGGGGAAAAAGATTGTGTGCATTCACCCTGTCTGTGCCCCTCATGATTTTAGACACATCAAAAGGGTAACCTTTTATTCTCCTAGATACCTAGGAGTAAGGTCCTAGCCTTCTCAACTTTTCCCTGAAGGAGTTCTGGCAACATTCCCATAAACGGTGAAAATGATATCTTTGCATAATGGGTTCGCTCAACTTTTAACCCTCATGGATTTTCAAAAATTCTCTGTACATTTTGATAAAAACTTGTTTTATTTTAAAGAATTCCCACAGGACATTTCCATACATATAATTTTAGCAGAAAACAATTGCTATGCACATTAAAGTGCAGATTTAATGGGTAGTGCCAAATGCTGAGCCAACTGACTAACTAGAAGCATGAGAATTACCACCAAAAGCAACAAGGAACAAGGTCCCTGGTCAACTCTCTCAGCCTCTGAAAGGTTTAGCTTTTTCTCTGCTAAATACAGCTCCTTGTATACTAACAGACCTCCGGTAGTTTGGCTAATCCATTTCTCTTTCAAGCGTTGGTCTGGTTAGTGAGTGTCAGCGAGTTCATTCTAAGCACAGGGTGTTGTAATATCAAAGCCAAAGCTGATTCATTTCCTACAGGGGAACCCTCGCCTTCCTGGATGGTTTAATGGATTAGGACCGAGCATAGGTCCCTGGCTGATCCTGGCCTCGAGAGGACTAGAAGATGAATGCAAGGTGTAATGCTGAAGCTCTATAAGGCTTTGGTCAGACCACACTTGCAGTATCGTGAGCAGTTTTGGATCCCTTATCTAAGAAAGGGTGTACTGGCACTGGTGAAGGTTCAGAGGAGGTTCATGAGAACAATCCCGGGAATGAAAGAGTTAATATATGAGGAGTGTTTAATGGCTCTGGCCTGTACTCGCTGGAGTTTAGAACAATGGGGGATGGGGGAGGGTTCTTATTGAAACCTATCCAATATTGAAAGAACTAGATAGAGTGGACGTTGAGAGGATGTACCCTGTAGTGGGGGAATCTGGGACCAGAGGACACAACCTCTGAATAGAAAGATGACTCTTGAGAACAAAGGTGAGGAGGAATTTATTCAGCCAGAGGGTGATGAATCTGTGGCATTTATTGCCATATACAGTTGTGGAGAATATCTAAAGCAGAAGTTGATGGGTTCTTTTTTGTAAGGACATCAAAGGTTGCAGGGTGAAGATAAAGTTCAAAGTTCGAAGTAAATTTATTATCAAAGTGCATACATATATGTCACCATATACAACCCTGAGATTCATTTTCTTGCAGGCATACACAGTAAATCCAAGAAGCACAATAGAATCAATGAAAGACAACACTCAACAGGACAGACAAACAACCAATATGCAAAAGACAACAAACTGTACAAATAAAAAAAGGAAACAATAGTTATAATAATAATAATAAATAAATAAGCAATAAATATTGAGAACATGAGATGAAGAGTCCTTGAGAGTGAGTTCATAGATGGTGGAAAATGTTCAGTGATAGAGAGAGAAGTTAAGTGAAGTTATCCGCTCTGGTTGAGAGGAATAATAAATCAGCCATGATAGAATGGCAGTGAAGACTCCATAGCGAAGTGGCCTAATTCTTCTCCTATGTCTTATGGACTTATGGGTTTAAGCTTCAGCTTGAGATCTACCAATTAACACCATTCAGTAATAACTGTGAAAGCCATTTAGCCTTTAAACCATAAGACACAGGAGCAGAATTAGGCCATTCAGCACATTGAATCTGCTTCACCAATCACAGCTGATTTATTTTTTATATCAACTATTCTCCTACCTTGCACCCATAACTTTTGATGCCTTTACTAATCAAGAACCTATCAATATCATATACTGTACCCAGTGACTTGGTCTCCACAACCATCTGTGGTAATGACAACTAAATATTTGCTCGAAGTTAGCTGTCTTTGCCAAACAGCCATTTCAGAGCCTGATAGAATGAAAACTCAACGCAGAAGGTTTTGAGATAGACCAGCTGAGACAAGATCTCCTTTCACTAAAGGTACAAATGAATGAGAAGCGATCTTTATTAACAATGAAGTGCTTTCATGGCTATCACTTCTGTTTTATTCCCTGGTTGAATCCCAGAATTCATGTTGTGGGATCATTCAGCAGAGAAATTACTCAAATATCTTTCACCATTAAACCAGTACTGTGTTACCCTAGTGTTGTCAATGAAAGTTATACAAAAAGCAAGAACTTCAGCTGCAAGATCCATAAAATGATTGCTGGATCTTCTTGAGTAAGTTGACAGTTATGATTTCAGCATGAAGCCATAGGACAGAAGGGCAGTCAACCTCTGCCAGAAGGAAGTCGACTCCATCCCATAGCAGCCTAGTTAATTCAATCTTGTCGGCAACCCTAATTGACAAAAAGTTGGGAAAAGTATATCCCATCTCAATAGTAACAAGGCCTTGTGAACAGAGTATGTCAAAATCCTAAAACTAAGCACCAAAGATCTTTAGCTTCCAATGCACAACATCATCCCTCCCATCTGGGAAAAGGGAGATTATTTTGGGGATCCCAGAGATACTGCAATTGTAATTGTAAAGCATCCTCAGGAAAGGAGTCACTGGTAATTACAATAGGATAGGCTCACTTTGTTGTCAGTCACAGGCTACACCATTGCCAGCTTCTTCCTCACCCACCTCCTCTCTGTGGCTGAAGATCGGCTCCCTAAGTGACAGCTGAATCGTAATAATGCTGTCCATCCATCTGGAAGCAGAGTGGACAAAGAATGATACAGCACAGTACAGGCACTTCAGACCACAATGTTTTGCCAACCTTTTAACCATCTCCAAGATCTATCTAACACTTCACTGCCCCATAGTCCTCCATTTTTGTTCATCCTTGTGCTTGTCTGAAAGTCTCTTTAATGTCCCAGACAAATCTGGCTTGATCACTAACCCGGCAGCTCAATCCACATACCCACCATGCTCTGTGTAAAAAGCATACTCTCTGACATCCTCCTTATACTTTCCTCCAATCACCTGAAATTATGCCCTCTTGTATTAGCCATTGGTGCCCTGGGATAAAAGTGTTGTCCATCTACTTGATCTATGCCTCTTATTATCTTGTACATCTCTATCAGGTGAGCTCTCATCCTCCTTTGCTCTAAAGAGAAAAGCTCTTGCTCGTTCAATGACCTGATCATCATTGTAGAACTTCATCAAAGCCGTAGGAAGCAGCCAAAGACATGATATAAACCCTTGACAAATTTCCAGGGCCCAGGCAGATATTTTTGTGCTTTCCTTAGCCATGGTTGAGATCCTGCAAATATGAGGGTAGTAAAGGTTGTACTTTAATTTAAAAAGGTCTTGAAGGGAAGCCAGATAACTATCAGCTGCTAAACAAGATAAAATCCTATGGCGTTACAGGAAAGATACTGGCATGGATAGAGCAATGGCTGACAGGCAGGAGGCAGTGAGTGGGAATAAACCAGGCATTTTTTTGGTTTGCTGCCAGTGACTAGTGGTGTTCCTCAGAGGTCAGTATTGGGACAGCTATTTTTCACATTGCTTGTCAATGATTTGGATAATAGAATTGATGGCTTTGTGGCAAAGTTTGCAGATGAAACGAAGATAGATGGAGGGGTAGGTAGTGCTGACGCAGCAATGTTATTGCTGGACATAGACAAATTTGAAGAATGGGCAAAAAAGTGGCAGAGAGAATACAGTGTTGGGAAAAGTATGATAATTCACTTTGGCAAAAAGAACAACAGTGTGGACTATTATCTAAATGGGGATTTAAAAACCCAAACACGAGGAAATCTGTGGATGCTGGAAATTCAAGCAACACACAAAATGCTGGTGGAACGCAGCAGGCCAGGCAGCATCTATAGGAAGAGGTACAGTCGATGTTTCGGGCCAAGACCCTTTGTCACTGACGAAGGGTCTCGGCCCGAAACGTCGACTGTACTTCTTTCTGTAGATGCTTCCTGGCCTGCTGCGTTCCACCAGCATTTTGTGTGTGTTATCTAAATGCGGAGAAGGTTCAAACTTCAGAGGTACAGAGGAACCTAGTGTAAGACTCCCAGAAGGTTAATTTACAGCTTGAGTTTGTGACAAAGAAGACAAATGCAACGTTAGCATTTATTTCAAGGAGAATAGAATATAAAAACAAGGGGATAATGCTGAGCCTTTATAAGACACTAGTCAGGCCGGACTTGGAGTATTGTCAACAGTTTTGGGCCCTATATCTCAGAAAGGATGTGATGTCATTGGAGAGAGTCCAGAGGAGGTTTACAAGGATGATTCTGGGAATGAAAGGGTTAACATATAAGGAGCATTTGGCAGCTTTGGGCCTGTACTCACTGGAATTTAGAAGAATGCAGGGGTGGATGTCTTTGAAACCTAACGAATGTTGAAATGACTAGATAGGGTGGATGTGGAGCGGATATAACCTAATTGATGGGGGCATCCAGAACTAAAGGGTACAGCCTCAAAATTGAGGGGCAACCTTTTAGAATGCAGGTGAGGAGGATTTCTTTTAGTTAGAGGGTGGTGAATCTGTGGAATGCTCTGCCACATTCTATGGTGGAGTCCAAGTCTGTGGGTATATTTAAGGCAGAAGTTGATATCTTCCTGATCGGTCAAGGCATCAAAGGATATGGCGAGAAGGCAGGTGCATGGGGTTGAGTGGGACATAATGGAATGGTGGAGCAGACTCGATGGGCTGAATGGCCTAATTCTGCTCCAATGTCTATTGGTCATATGGTCTTACAGGCTAGTAAGTCTGAGATCAGTGGTGGAAAAGTTCCTGGAGGGGACTCTAAGTGACAAGATCTAACTGCATTTGGAAAGGCAAGGACTTATGAGGGAAACTCAGCCTAGCTTTGTGTGTGGGGGAGTACTGTCTCACAACTTTGATTGCATTTTTTGATGAATTGATCAAGAATATTGATGATGTTAGAGCAGTAGACATGGACTTTAGCAAAGCATTTGACAAGAGCCTGCTCGGTCAGCTGGTCTGGAGGATGAGGTCACATGAGTGCCAAAGTGAATTAGACAAGTAGATATAAAATTGACTTGATTTGGTGGAAGGAATCAGGGGTTGCAGTAGACAGTAGCTTTTAAGACTGGAGACCTCTTACCAATGGTATACCACCAGGATTGGAGCTGGGTCCCTGTTGTTTGTCATCTATATTAAGAGTATAGATTAGAATGAAGGTCAGAGTTAATGTAGACAAAGTAAGTTTATTATCAAAGCTCATATATGTCACAATATACACCCTGAGATTCATTTACTTGTGGGCATTTACAGCAAAATAAGGAAATACAATAGAATTTATGAAAAACTATACAGAAGTAAATATTGACAAAACAACCAATGTACAAAATAATACAAATTGTGCATATAAAAAAATAAATAAGACTGAGAACATCAGCTGTGGAGTCCTTGAAAGTAACCCTTTTGATGCCACATTAAGAGATTTGATTGTGTGCCAGTCTAGTTAGATTTTTCTCAACCATTCACGTCCAAAAGGGCTGCCCTTCTACTTTTCAACACATAAAGCTCTAACTGCTGTGTTTGGCCCCCATACATCACATTCACTTTCAGCTTGCCTTGGGAGACACTTTTTCACCTGTGAGGTCTTCAGCATCACCGAGGTTTTTTCCGAAGGTAACTTTGAAAACAGCCTATTGTAGTCGGCCTCTGAATCACAGCTCCATTTTCAGTTTTACACCAGACACATCTGTTGTGATCCATATGAATTTGCGGTCTGCTTCAGTAATGCTAGGGATGACAGCTCACTTTTGAAAGACTTTATGTTGTCTGATTCAGTTTCACATTCCGTCACTTTATGCATTTCTTTGGTTTTGTGTTTGAAACTTTTCACTCTGTGTGGTTTTTATCTTTGGTTGTGCTTTTTATCTGACTTGCACATTCTCTCTACGCAGTCTTGTCTGTGACACTTTCTGCAAACTTTTTCTTTGAACCAACAGTCATCTGCATCATGGGAAGATTTGCCACATTGGTAACATTTTGGCCTTTTGTACTATTCGGGGACATTTACTGCGTTTCACATTATAAACTCTTTTTCTGTAGTTTTGCTGCATCCTTTGCTGCAGTCTGCAACAATATTGCAATGGTCAATGCCCATTTTAAGGTTAGGTCCCTTTCTGACAGTAGCCTCTTTTGAGTGCTTTGACAATGCAGGCCACATACAAGCCCGTCCCTAAATTCATCAGAAAGTCCATCTCAAAAGTCACAGTTTTGGGAAAGTTTGTGCAGTTCTGAAATGTATTCAGAAATGCTTTCATCTTTTGACTGGTTCCTCCTGTATATTCTAAATATCCCAGCTATTACTAGCGATTTTGAGCTCAAGTGATTTTGCTTGCTGGTTTTTCAAGAGTTACTAAGTTACTGTATGTCACTGTATGGGAGCCCAAACACGGGAGGATGAACCCTGGGCGCCTTCCCAAGACTATAGTCAACACGCTCCTAGAAGACAATGGCATGGCTAATGTAGATGAACTGAACACACTGATGAGGGAGAGGGAGAAGTGGAGAGTCAGTCATCACGCCCAACGCCGGCACCCTAGGCCTGAGTCGATGTAGTAGTAGTAGTAGTAGTGTATGTTCTAGCACATTAAGCTAGGAAATGTGGAGACTTTCTTTACCTTATACACATCATTTGTATTAAAATACAGTTCAACCCTCTCAATATATAATACCCAGTTCTCATCAGCACTATCAAATTTATCAACTTTCCCAACTAAGCCCATCATCACATTATTTTTACTTTAGCATTGCTAGTTGTGCGTCTTTCACAGTGTACTCCGCACTGTTACTCAAGTGCCCTTTTCTTGCATCTGTGACTGCCTTTTCCTTCTCCATACTGGTTCAGTTCAGTCTTTTCTCTCGCTGTCTCTCTTCTTCCCTCTGAATTCTGTTGTCTTGTAACTGTTGGCGCAGTAGATGATGTCCATGGACATTCAGGTTCATACTCATTACCATTTTGTTGTTTCTGTACAACTACATACCAAATAAATAAGGGCACGTGCTCGGAGGGAAGTTAACTCATATATTCACTTTGCAAAGAGAGCCACAGTTCAATGCGCATGTGTAAGTTATCAGTCAGTAATTAGCGTGAGTGATGATAAACTTGATTCTGATACAGGTTTCTATTGTGGACTAAGAGTGGGAAGGGGGCAGGGAGAAAGGAAAGGCTGGGAACAGGGGAAAAGAGAGGGGAGGGAGCAGAAAGCACCAGAGAGACATTCTGTAGCAGTCAATCAACCAATTGTTTGAAATCAAATGACCTTCCCTGGTGTTTCAGCTTTGGGTATGTCTACACACAGGCCACCCCCCCACCCCCCACCGTCGCCCTGGCATTTCTTCTCTGCCACCTGTGCCACCTGTCCCATACCTCTCCTGTGGCACTCCACCCTCGCCATTCCCAACATCCTTTGCTCCCTCCAGATTTGCAAACTTGCCCTTCACTCCATGTTAACAAATACAGTACTGTGCAAAATATTAGGTACCCTAGCTACATATATTGTATGTGCCTGAGACTTTTGCTCAGTGCTGTAATTCTCCTTTAGTTTTTTCCAGACTCAAATCCATAAATTCACCAAGACAAGAGATTTTTTAAAGTATCTCCATAGAGTCATTAAATTCTGTAATTATTACCAATTACAATTGAAAATGCATGCTGGGAAAACCTGACGATTTTTCATACTCATAATAATTGTAAGAGCAAATTTAGCAAAAGTGTACATTGTCTTTTGATGAAAGAAGAAAATTAATTAAAAGTTAACAACTGATTGAAACAGGTGAAGTTGCTAAACCTATTAAAAACTAAAAATGAAATTTTTTAAAAATCACTTAGACTTCTTCCTATGGGAGATTACTTAAGAAGCTGGAAAATAATTATCCGCCACAAAGACAATGATTTTTTTTGGGGGGGAAAGGTAGCTGGTGTCTTATTTCAATGTTGATACAAATATCTGCTACCCTTCCCCTGCTCTCTGCTCACACTGTGTGAAGTTAGTTTCTGATTTGGTGTCTTGCTCTAAAAGAAATGTGTTAGTGATTTTGGCTTTGAAGTATGCTTGGGTTTTATTGCTGACTTTGACCATTTCAATACTCGTCTCACACTTTTGGATTAAATGCTTGGGGCATTGTCCGAGGAACTCCGATGAGCCGTAGAGAGTGGATGAATATGTTTTAGCAGTTGAGCCGGAAAACACCAGACCCCAAATTTAAATTCTATCTTAAAACTGCATAGCCCCAGGCGATCTGAATTCAATCCAAGTTATCCACCTGGCTCACCAAGCCCATAGTTACTGCTGTCTGTCATCATGCATATTACTGTCTTCAGCCCAGACTGTGGGTCATTGAAGAGATCAGTCTTGCTCACTATGAATTAAAGAAATATTCCAGAATAAACTCATGTAATGGCCTATCCTGGACTTGCCTTTTATGTTTTTGCAGCTTGTGTGAAATTCTGCCTTTTTGAGCAGGCAATATATTTTAAAAAATTCTTGTCTTTATTGCAATGTATGGCTTACTTTTCTCATTAATAAGGGAGAAGGGAATGATTTCTATTCTAGTGCAACAACCCACCACCCCAAGCACTGAGAAGGGGTAAGGAAGATAGGGTGCTGTGGGACACAGATTTCCTCCAGAACCAACAATAACTGGGGCGGCACAGTAGTGTAGTGGTTAGCGCAACGCTTTACAGTACCAGTGACGCGGGTTCAATTCCCACCACTGCCTGTAAGGAGTTTGTCCATTCTCCCCGTGACCACATGGGCTTCCTCCAGTGCTCTGGTATCTGGGACATTCCGGTTGGGGGTTAATTGGATATTGTAAATTGTCCCATAATTCGAAGTGAAGTAGGCTAGAATTAAATCCAGGGATTGCTGGGCAGTGAAGCTTGAAGGACTGGAAGGGCCTATTCCACACTGTAAATAATCTCTCAACATTAAATATCTAAACGTTAATTTTCATTACATCTATGCTGTCCTGCCTAAGGTCAGCATAACATTGTGGGCCAAAGGGCCTGTACTGTGCTGTAATATTCTACGTTCCATGTTCTACCTTGTCTTCCCACTTTCCATGACTGTGTAGGTTTCCTCCGGGTGCTCTGGTTTCCTCCTGAAGTCCACAAACATACTGGTTCGTAGGTTAATTGGTCGTGGTAAATTACCCCATGATTAGGCCAGGGTTAAATTGCGGGTTGCTGGGCAGTGTGTCTTGAAGGGCTGGAAGGGCCTTCTCTGCACTTTATCTCAATAAATAAATAAATAAATAAACACTAGACCACAGATTTTCTGTTAATTTGGAGGCTTGCCTCATACTTTGGACAATCAGAAGCCTCACCCTTTGTGGCATCACACTAGATGATGAAGAAACTCAGTTCAGGCAACATCTGGAGAGGGAAATGGACAACTGATGTTTTGGGTTGAGATGACTCACCTGGACTGAGGGAAAGTTAGCATAAGAAAGTGAAAGGAAGGGCTGGGACATAAATTGGCAAGTGATTGGTGAATCCAGAAGCTGAACACCTGCTGGCATGGAAGGATTCTAGTCCAATCCTCACTCAAAGAACTGAGAAGGGTAGGTTAGGTGGGGTAGTGTAGGATGCAGAGTTCCTCCACAACCAATAATATGCCTCTGCACTAAATATCTAAATGACAATTCTCATCACATTCCCCTCCCACTCTGTCTTTCCACTCTCCCCTCCTTCATTGCCAATCATCCCTCCTCACCTATCACTGGCCAGCTCTTGTTCCACCTCTTTACATTGGCTATCTTCCCCTCTATCTTCCAGTCCAGGTAAATAGTCTCAACCCAAAGCATGCATTGTCCATTTCCCTCGATGGATGCTGCCTGACCCATTGAGTTCCTCCATCATCTTGTGTGTTGATCCAGATTCCAGCATCTGCAGTCTCTTATGGCACCTTGTCCATTGTATCTGGCTCAACATAAGTACAAAAAGACAGTACGCTCTCAGTCTTTCATTCATTCACAAGGCCAAATATTACTCTTGACTGTGCAACTTCCGAGAACATTTTAAAAAAAGGGCTTAAGAGTCTACCACATTATTGAGGGCCTAGAGTCACATAGTATGGAGGGAAAACATGCAAACTCCTTACAGACAGTGACAGATTTGAACCTGGGTCACCGGTGCTGTTACAAGTTTACATTAACTGCTACACTACTGTGCCGCCCCAGAATTTTCTAATGCACTTCACCTATGGAATGTAGAACAATTGCACTGCAGGTGGAGGGGGAGAGGGTTGTGGTGATGGATGGAGGGCCAGCTGAGGGTTACTTCATCTAAAGGAGACTGAGCATCTTCAGAGTTGTTGGAACAACACTCATCCAGACAAGTTGGAAGAGTTGTGCCATATTTCAAGTCTGGTGCCTTACATTTTTTTTCTCTTGTCATACAGGGAGGTAATTTGGCCCATTGAACATAGGCTGGTTTGGAGCTCAATTCTATGGCCCATTTCCCCACTGATTTCCCTTCCGCCTGTTCTTTCTCATCCCCTTGATTCCCCTGCTAAAGGCTCTAAGGGTATTTATAGCAGCTGAGTAACCTGCCAACATCTACTTGGGACATGGGAAGAAATGAGAGCATTAGAAGGTCACAGCGAGAGCATACAAACCCAACGCTCACTGGAGGTATGAGGCATAAGCACCACCTTCTGTGCTATTGACCAACTCTGGTGGAAAGGCATCAGGGTGCCATGGAGTGTCTCCCTTGTCACTACCTAACATACAGCTATACGTCAGTAAATATTAAGTTGCTCTCCAAGTTTCTAACCTTCTGAAAGCAGTTGGCTTACACTTAGAGAACAGAGGTCCTCCTAAACAGGTCCACCGCATTATGAAAGGATAAACACAAGAGAATCAGCAGCAGCAAGGTCTTGGCCAGAAATCTTGGCTCATTATTCATCGGTTTATTCATACATTGGTGAGATCCATCATAAACTAGGGGACCGCTTCGTTCAGCACTTCCTCCACTCCATCTGCCCGAAGCGGAACTTCCCAATTGTCAAACGTTTTAATTCCCTTTCAAACATGTTTGCTCATGGGCTCCTTTTGTGCCACAATGAGATCACCTTCAGGGTGGAGGAATATTCAGTTTGTGTAGTCTCCAACCTGATGGCATGCATATCGATTTCCCTCTCCCACCCCTCTTCTTCTGTTTCCCACTGTTGCCCATGACCTATCAGCTCCCCCTGGGTTTGCTCTTCCTTCCCTTTCTCCTGTGGTAAATTCTCCTCTCCTATCAGATTCCTTCTTCTCCAGCCCTTTACCTTCCCTACCCACCTGATTTGCCTGTCACCTTCTTTTTACTGAACACACCTGCAGTGCAATCCCTCATCTCCTAACAAGCAAACATGATCAAAAATCGTGGCTTAGTTTGGCATTGTTGCAGAGCAGTTAGCCGTGGACCAGGTTTCAATCTCAACCTTAACTTCTGCCTGTCCGTGACCACTCATATACTCCAGTTCCTCCTTTTTTTATATAGGCATCCATTAGTCTCATGAGACCATGGATTTGCACCTTGGAAGGTTTCCAGGGCGCAGGCCTGGGCAAAGTTGTATGGAAGACCAGCAGTTGCCCATGCTGCAAGTCTCCCCTCTCCACGACACCAATGTTGTCCAAGGGAAGGGCATTAGGACCCATACAGCTTGGCACCAGTGTCGTCACAGAGCAATGTGTGGTAAAGTGCCTTGCTCAAGGACACACACGCTGCCTCAGCCAAGGCTCGAACTAGCGACCTACGAATCACCAGACGAACACCTTAACCACTTGGCCACGCGCCAACACAGTTCCTCCTTACACCACAAAGATTAGATAAGCTTCATGTGTCACATGTGCATTGAAACATCAAAATGTACAGTGAAGTGTAACATTTGCGTGAATGACCATCAAAGTTCGACGACATGCTTGGACGACGTGGTAGCATATGGGTGGCACGATAGCGCACCCCATGGTAGCATATGGGTGGCACGATAGCGCACCCCATGGTAGCATATGGGTGGCACGATAGCGCAGAAGTTAATGTACCACTTTAGAGCACCAGCTGTAAAATCAGAGTTCAGTTTGCACCACTCTCTTTAAGGAGTTTGTAATATCCACCCCTGACCTTGTGGGTTTCTTTGGGATGCCCACATTTCAAAGACATAAATTTAGTAAGCTGTGGGCATGATATGTTGATGCTGGAAGCATAGTGACATTTGTGAGGTTAGGTGCTCTTGCAGGGTTTTGATAATTGCTTTCCACCACTAAGTTCCTCCTGCAAATTCTTTTTTGTTGCAAGATGTACAGGGGGTAAATTGGCTCCTGTTAATTACCCCAATTTTTGCAGGTGGTTAGCAAAGAAAATTAAGCAGGAACTCACGTCCATCTGAGAATGAGTGATTTTCAGGGACAATGATGGGATTGCTCTGGTAGATGCAGGCATGCTATTGAAAGGCCGCAGGGTCTCCTTCTGCATTGTAGTTAGTCTAATCTGATTTCCTGGAATTCGATATCTTTCCATGTCCAAAAATGGTTCACCAGCGAAATATTCTGAACCCTGGCAGATGACATTAAACCTCCAATCACTTGTTGATCAGGGCATGTTCTGCCTTACTAGGCCAACTAACTTGGAGCAGAAAGCAAACTGCTGGAGGAACTCAGCGGGTCAGGTGGCAACTGTGGAGGCAGAGAGATGGTCAACCTTTTGAGTTAAGACCTTGAATCAATGCAGGGTCTGAACCCAAAAGATATGCTGGCTTTGGAGAGGGTCCAGAGGAGGTTCATGAGAATGACTCAAGAATGGAAGAGTCAATGTATGAAAAGCGTTTGAAGGGTCTGGGCCTGTATTCACTGGGGTTTAGAACAATGAGGAGCAATCTCATTGAAACCTATTGAATATTGAAAGGCCTGGCTAGAGTAGACAAGGGGAGGATAGTTCCTATAGTGAGGGAGTCGAAGACCAGAGGGCACAGCCTCAATATAGAGGGACATCCGTTTAGAATGGAGATGAGGAGGAATTTCTATAGCCAGAGGTTGGTGATTCTGTGGAATTCATCGTCACAGATGGCTGTGGAGGTCAAGTCATTGAGTACACTTCAAGTGGAAGTTGATAGGTTCTTGATTAGTAAGGGCACCAAAGGTTACAGGGAGAGGCAGGAGAATGGGATTGAGAGGGATAATAAATCAGCCATGATCAAATGGCGGAGCAGACTCGATGGGCTGAATGGCCTAATTCTCCTCCTAAGTCTTATGGTCATATTGACTGCTCTTCTGTCTCCCTAGATTCTGCCCAATCTCCAGAGTTCCTCCAGCTGTTTATCTTTTCTGCTCTTCATTTCAGCATCTGCAGTCTCTTATGTCTCCAGCTATTTCAGAGGTCTTGGTTCAAACCCCTCACTGAAATGGCGAAGTAAATTGAAGTAGGCAGACCAATAGAGTTTCGAGGAATGGTGCCTGCAACATCTGGACCCTCTCAGCTGTATCCCAAAGATCCCACAGTATTCTTGTAAAGAGATTGCTGGACAATTTCTCTCGGTGTTCAAATTAATACTTATCAGTCAAGTTGTGTCTAAAACTAGATTAACTGGTTTTCAGCACCTTTCAGGACCCTGTTGCAAATTCAGGAACCAATTTTGTACAATACTATTAATCAAAATAAAATTGACTGTAAAGCATTTTGTGAATTCCCACAGCTCTTTTTTTTTGTCATTAGTATGTGTTTCTTTTTTTAATGAGGGTTTGTAGTTTTTCTCTGAACGAGTTCCATGCTTCCATAGTTTTCTTTGGTTCATTGCTGCCTGTGGGGAAGATGAATCCCAGGGCTGTATACTGAATACATAATTTGATAACAATGTACTTTGAAACTTTGAATCTTTGAGTCCCCGATGATCCTGTGATTTCAGTCTCTGAGGTCAACATGAGAGCGTCCTTGGGGAGGGTGAGCCCACAGAAAGCAATGACCCAGACTGGGTGCCTGGCCGAGAACTAAAGACCTTTGCTAATCAACTGGCTGAGCGTTCACCGATATCTTCAACCTCTCACTTCAGCTTTCTGAGGTACCCAAATGCTTCAAGCAGGTTTCAATTATACCGGTGCCTAAGAAGAACGTGGTAACCTACCTCAATGACTATCATCCAGTAACACTTACATCCACTGTGATGAATTGCTTTCAGAAGTTAGTGATGAAACATATCAATTACTGCCCGAGAAGCAACTTGGATCTGCTCCAATTTGCCTACAGGTCCATAGCAGATGCCATTTCATTGGCTCTTCACTCAACCCTGGAACATTTGGACAGCAAAGATGCATACATTAGAATGCTCTTTATTGACTGGGGCATGCTCTTCATCCCCTCAAAACTAATCAATAATCTTCAGGACCTTGGCCTCAATACTTCCTTGTGTAATTTGGATCCTCGATTTCCTCACTTGCAGACCCCAGTGATTTTGGCTTGATAACAACATCTCCTTTACAATCTCCATCAGCACAGGTGCACCACAAGACTGTGTATTTATTCCCCTGCTCCATTTACTTTATACTTACAAAATTTGTTGTCTTTTGCACATTGGGTGTTTGTCCATCCTTTTGGGTGCGGTATTTCATCGATCTTGTTGTTTCTTGGATTTTCTGACTATATCTGCAAGAAAAGAATTTCAGGCTTGGATATGGTGACATATTGAATTGAATTGAATTGATTTTATCTCTTACATTCTTCACATACATCAGGAATAAAAATCTTTTTGTTATGTCTCCGTCTGAATGTACAATATGCAAATTATAGTAAATTGTAATAAATAGTATGTACAGCAAGATATACAGCAGAACAGTCAATATAGCTTAGAAATACAATTGAGTCAGTGTAAATTAATCAGCCTCATGGCCTGGTGGAAGAAGCTGCCCAGTGCCTGTTGGTCCTGGCTTTTATGCCATGTTACTGTTTCCCAGATGGTAGCAGCTGGATACAGTTTGTGGTTGGGGTGACAAGTCCCAATGCTCCTTCAGGCACTTTTTATGCATGTATCACTGCAAATGTCCTGAATATTGGGAAGTTCACATCCACAGATGCGCTGGGCAGTCCGTACCAATCTCTGCATAGTCCTGCGATTGAGGGAAGTACAGTTCCCATACCAGGCAGTGATGCAGCCAGTCAGGATGCTCTCAATTGTGCCCTGCAGAAAGTCCTTAGGATTTGGGGACTCATGCCGAACTTCTTCAACTGTCTGAGGTGAAAGAGGCCCTATGGTGATTTTTTCGCCCCACAGCCGACATATGTAGACCAGGTGAGGTCCTCAGTGATGTGTATACTAAGGCAGGGGTCCCCAGCCTTTTGCACACCGCGGACCGGTTTAATATTGATAATATTCTTGCGGACCTGCTGATGGGGGGGTGGGGGAGCGTTCAAGTTCAACAGTGCGTGACAGGGAACGAGAAAAGGTGCAGCTGACTCATATTGTTTCATATCGTCAAATCATATCATTTCCTCACGGCCCGGTAGCACGTGCTTGCAGCCTGGTACCGGTCCGCGGCCCGATGGTTGGGGACCACTGTACTAAGGAACTTAAAGCTGTTCACCCGCTCAACCCCAAGATCCATTGATACAATAAGGGTGAGCTTGTCTCCATTCCTCCGGTAGTCCACAACTAGCTCCTTTGTTTGTGTGACATTGATGGAAAAGTTATTTTCTTGACACCAGTGTGTCAGAGAGATGACTTCTTTTCTGTAGGCTGCCTTGTTATTATTTGAGACAAGGCCAATCAATGTAGTATCATCTGCAAATTTAATCACCTGGGAGGGCACCCATGTTAAGGGTCAGAGGGGCAGAGGTGAGGGAGCTCACTCTTACCACCTGCTGGTAATATGACAGGAAGTCCAGGATCCAGTTGCAGAAGACAGGGTGAAGTCCAAGGTCTCTGTCAAGCCTGCAGGGAATTATGGTGTTGAATGCTGAACTGTAGTCAACAACAGCATTCTCACATAAGCATCCTCCTCCTCCAGGTGTGTAAGGACATTGATAATAATTTACTTTTGAACTTTTGGGATGCCAGGAAGGATGCCCAGAGAGATCCAAGTCAATCTTATTATTCTGGTTCATTCTGCATGCAATTGAAGATGCCACACCGCAAACTCCCAGTGAGGGTTCTGTTACAGAGATACAACATGTGTCAAAGTCTGAAGACCACGTTTGAAGCAAGATTGAACGAGTGCCAAATTGTGTGGTGACACTCGCCAGATGCGCTCCCCACCATGTCCTTGGACTGTGTTGGTTGTTAACATGTAACCCTTTCACCAGGCTTGTTTGCAAACTTGGCTCAATTGCTAACTCTGTGAACAGCCATATGACTCAACGGTTAGAAAGCTACCTATACAGCAATACACTTTTAGGGTTGGTATGATTTTGGGTTCGACCAAACAGGAAAGTTGGGATCTTCTGATTAATGGAACCTCAATTTGAGCAAATGCTGTGTAAGTACCGTCCACACAGAATTACCGGTCTCCAAGAAATGACGAATCATGCACCAGCATAAAATTATAAAGAGAGTGTATTTACCAATTTCAGCTTTTCAAACAGTTATTAAGAGAAAGAAAAGAAAGAAAAAATAAATAAAAGGGCACATTACGGTTAGATCAGTCTAAATGTGCACATGACTGTTGGAGCTCATCTCTTCCAAAAGCTGGAATTAATCATTACTCATGGCACTGAATTCTTATCACCAATCACCAATAGAGCTTCCCATCTTGGACTCCTTCATCTCACAAAGCCCTCCTCGCAATCGCGTCTTCCTGTTGGATGGAAACCTACGGACATCTCCCCCAATCTTCTCTTCTCTGCATATCCCGCCAAAAGACCAAGAACCCCTCCACTGTCCATCACAAATCTCTCTCCACCCATCTTTTTCTAGAACCTTCTTCCAATCCTACCGTCCCGATTGGCTGACACAACATTCCTAAGTTGAACAACATGCGCAGTGTTTTTACAGAAACCTTCTAAAATGAAATACCTCACAGCATAGCAGTAGAAATCTTAACCAGGGCATTACAAACGCATTTTACTGTATGCTATAATGTCCATGTGATAAATAAATTCAAATCTGGATGTTGCTGAAATCAATTCACAAACAAAAGGAAATCTGCAGATGCTGGAAATCTGAGCAACACAGACAAAATACTAGAGGAACTGAGCAGGCCAGGCAGCATCTATGGAAAAAAGTACAGTCAACATTTCAGGCTGAAACCCTTCGGCAGGACTGGGGGAAAAAGACCAAGAACCCCTCCCAAGTGTTGCTGAAATCACTTGCTTTATTGTTATTATTTTCACACGTAGCATGCTACAGTGAAAATCTGTCAGAATTTGGAGCTCAGTTAGTCATAGTCATACTTTATTGATCCTGGGGGAAATTGGTTTTCGTTACAGTTGCACCATAAATAATAAATAGTAATAGAACCATAAATAGTTAAATAGTAATATGTAAATTATTCCAGTAAATTATGAAATAAGTCCAGGACCAGCCTATTGGCCCAGGGTGTCTGACCCCCCAAGGGAGGAGTTGTAAAGTTTGATGGCCACAGGCAGGAATGACTTCCTTTGACGCTCTGTGCTGCATCTCGGTGGAATGAGTCTCTGGCTGAATGTACTCCTGTGCCCACCCAGTACGGTATGTAGTGGATGGAAGACATTGACCAAGATGGCATGCAACTTAGACAGCATCCTCTTTTCAGACACCACTGTGAGAGAGTCCAGTTCCATCCCCACAACATCACTGGCCTTACAATTGAGTTTGTTGATTCTGTTGGTGTCTGCTACCCTCAGCCTGCTGCCCCAGCACACAACAGCAAACATGATAGCACTGGCCACCACAGACTCGTAGAACATCCTCAGCATCGTCTGGCAGATGTTAAAGGACCTCAGTCTCCTCAGGAAATAGAGACGGCTCTGACCCTTCTTGTAGACAGCCTCAGTGTTCTTTGACCAGTCCAGTTTATTGTTAATTAGTATCCCCAGGTATTTGTAATCCTCCACCATGTCCACACTGACCCCCTGGATGGAAACAGGGGTCACCGGTACCTTAGCTCTCCTCAGGTCTACCACCAGCTCCTTAGTCTTTTTCACATTAAGCTGCAGATAATTCTGCTCACACCATGTGTCAAAGTTTCCTACCGTAGCCCTGTACTCAGCCTCATCTCCCTTGCTGATGCATCCAACTATGGCAGAGTCATCCGAAAACTTCTGAAGATGACAAGACTCTGTGAAGTATTTGAAGTGCTGTCTGGAAGAGGTTTGTCCATCTTTCCCGTGAGCATGTGGCTTTCCTCTGGGGTTTTCCAGTTTCCTCTCACAGTACAAAGATGTATCGATTAGTAAGATATTTGATCATTGTGATTAGGCTGGGGTTAAATAAGTGATTGCAACTCATTTTTCTGGAAGGGCCTGTTCCACAAAGAGTCCATCTTGTTGTACAAGAGGTCTGTTCAATCGTCTGCCAGAAGCTGTCCTTGAGCCTGGTGTTGGATGTTTTCAGACTCTTGAGAAGAGAGAACGCCGAGGGTGGGTGAGATCTTTGATTATACTGGTGGCTTTTCCAAGCCAGCAAGAGGTGTAGACAGAGTGCATGTGGGAGCTTTTCTGATTTGCTGAGTGGTATCCACATCTCTCTGCAGTTTCTTGCAGTCTTGGGCAGGGCAGTCACCATGCCAAGCTGTTGTGAAGCTTCTACAACCTGCAAGTCTGTGTAATTCAGGTGAGTGTAGTGATTCAATGGCCTAATGCTGGAATGCGAAAAAAATGTTCATTCAGGCTCCCGGATGAAATTGGTTACTTGAGAACTCGAGAACTGCACCTCCATATTATGATTTAGCACCTTGCTCGGATGAGGGCGCCTCAGACAGCACTCACAGCTGCCTGAGCTCTGAGCTCTATAACACCCTCCTTAAATCTCTCACCTCTCAAGCTGGTCTCTTCATCAGGCTTAGTCTACTGCCCATGACCTCTTTATGTAGCACACCAATGAGATGGCTCAGGGCCCTTTGCAGGGTTAAGGTGATAGTATAAATACAATGTTCTGGTGCACAATGAGTGAAATAAAGAGCTAAGCCGTTTAAGAGGGAAATCTGCAAGCCTCTCCATAAAGGAAGAGTGATACAAGGTTTCTTTCTCACCCAAAAGGCTGTGATAATCAAAATTTTCAAAGCTGAGAGTGATTGGTTGAGGTTGGACAAGGGAGTCAATAGAGCAAAGAAGATGGGTAAATGGAATCGAGCCATGATCTAGTGGTATGACAGAACAACTTTGTGCTCTCTGAAATGCCTACGTTCATCTGTGTAAACTTTGAGGGAGGATAAATATACCTTGAACCACTGGCACAACCTCAGTAGAGAACATTGGACATTAGTTCCAGCCAGTCTATACATTCAGTTCCATAGAACCCAATGAAACAGGACACTTGTGAGAGAATATAACCAGCTGCCAACATTTACACAACCATTCTAGAAACCAAAGACTACTACCTTCATAACTTACCAACAATGTTCCCTCTAATTTATAATGACCAGTGTGTGCAAAAATCTGGTGCTGTGCAGTTTTCTGCCCAGTGACATCATGTGCGCGCTGAATAATTTCTTCAATAAAAACTGTACAAATAAGCCAGTCCTAAAATCTGCAGACAATTCATTGCAAACTCCATGTTGACAACAGCATCCCCATCAGAAACCGGAAAAGGAAACGTGATCGTGTACGATCGTGAGATATATTGAACATACCAACAAGGTAGAGGGTGACAACCTTTTATGCGCAGTTTAAATTCCTTTGTGCACTAGTAGCAAAAGGAGAGTGCATGCGTACACGTGCACTCCTCAGTGGGAACATTGCTCACCAATATTCAAAATCCTACTTTTGTTTTGTCATAAGGTCATCGAACAATATAGCACAGATATAGGACCTTCAGGCCAAACAAAGCATCTTGTCCATCCAGCTAGTCCCAATTTCCTGTGTTCAGCCCATATCTCTCGAATCTCCACTCCTCTATGTGGCTATCCTCGAGCTTCTTAAATGATACTACTGTACCTGTCTCAAGCACTTCCTCTGGCAGCTCGTTCCATATACTCACCACCCTCTGCATGGAAAAGTTGCCCTTCAGGTCCCATTTTCAGAATTCAGAATCAGAGTCAGGTTTAACATCGCTGGCATATGTTGCGAAATTTGTTGTCTTTGTGGCAGCAGTAAATAGTCATAGACATACTTTATTGATCCCGAGGAAAATTCGGTTTCGTTACAGTTGCACCAACCAAGAATAGAGTATAAATATAGCAATATAAAACCATAAAAAATTAAATAATAATATGTAAATTATGCCAGGAAATAAGTCCAGGACCAGCCTATTGGCTCAGGGTGTCTGACCCTCCAAGGGGGGAGTTGTAAAGGTTTGATGGCCACAGGCAGGAATGACTTCCTATGACGCTCTGTGCTGCATCTCGGTGGAATGAGTCTCTGGCTGAACGTACTCCTGTGCCCACCCAGTACATTATGTAGTGGATGGGAGACATTGTCCAAGATGGCATGCAACTTGGACAGCATCCTCTTTTCAGACACCACCGTGAGAGAGTCCAGTTCCATCCTCACAACATCACTGGCCTTACGAATGAGTTTGTTGATTCTGTTGGTGTCTGTAATTATGCAATACATAATAATTCTAAAAAACTGAATTACAGTAAGTATATATATTAGATAGTCAAATAAGTAGTGCAAAAATAGAAATAAAAAAGTAATGAGGTACTGTTCAAGGGTTCAATGTCTATTCAGAAATTGGATGGCAGAGGGGAAGAAGCTGTCCCTGAATCATTGAGTGTGTGTATTCAGGCTTCCGTATCCACTTCCTGATGGCAGCAATGAGAACAAGGCTTGACCTGGATGAAGGGGTTTCTTAATGATGGACGCTATCTTTTTGAGGAATCGCTCCTTGAACATGTCCTGGATACTACAGAGGCTAGTGCCCACGATGGAGCTGACTACATCTTTTCCCTCTCACACATAGGCTAGGCACCCTCATGTTGAATTTCCCTACCCTGGGGTAAAGATTGTTACCATCAATGTTTATGCCTCTCATAATGTTAAACACTTCTATAAGCTCATCCCTCAATCTCCTACATTCCAAGGAATAAAGAGCTAGCCTGGCCAACCTGTCCCTGTAATTCAGCACTGCTTTCAACACTGTTCACATCAACATATTTTACATGAAGTGTGTCTCCAGTTCAAAGAAAAGGTAAGTTCATCAACTAATTGTTGAACTTTAGTTGATGAAGTTGAGGAGGAGAGGAGAAGATGGCGGCGCGACGGCAGCGCGCACGGCCACTTCGGTGGTGATGTCTGTTATCTGTCAAGTAGGGGACCGTGCCCAATCCTGATTTGATGGAGACAGACGTGAGAGTACGGAGGAACATCTGGAAAACTTTTGAAATGCCCGCTTCGCTACCACTGCTACTGTGTGGTAACCGGAATCTCCGGAGCAGAAGGCCCCAAAATCCTCGGCTTTGCTTGTTTCAGCAGCCGGGGCGAGGTCGAAGGCACTCGGCAGAGGATGGCACTCGGGAGGCTGTATCAGAGGGGCTGGTCGGAGGCTCGAAGTTTTCGGACGGACAGACTCAGTGTCGGCTGTGGTCGGCTGCTTCCAAGGCATCGGCAAGTTGACGGTTGAAGGTTTATGGCAGGGAATTTCTCCCTTTTGCCGCCTGCTATCGGGGTCTTGGGAGTTGATCGACTCGGGAACTTTTGAGACTTTATTTACCCTGCCCATGGTTTGTTCTTCATCAAATTATGGTATTGCTTTGCACTGCTGTAACTATATGTTATAATTATGTGGTTCTGTCAGTGTTAGTCTTTGGTTTGTCCTGTTTTCTGTGCTATCACTCCGGAGAAACATTGTATCATTTCTTAATGCATGTATGCATTTCTAAATGACAATAAAAAGAGGACTGAGTGTTCTCATAATCTAATTGGATTTGGTATCCTAATATTTCTGTCTTGGTCATAAGTTACCTTATCGAGTTTGATACTTCACTCACGATCAAATATGAGTGGGGGGTAGCATAGCAGTTAGCATTATGCTGTCCGTGAGAAGTTTATACGTTCTTTCCGTGATCATGTGGGTTTCTTCTGGGTGCTCTAGTTACCTCCCACATTCCAAAAAGAAGGATAGAACTCTTTTCAGTTTCTTGCAGTCCCGTGCAGAGCAGTTGTCATATCAAGATGCACAGGTCGGAGTAGTAAGTTGTGGGCATGCTATGCCACCACCGGAAGTGTGGTGACCGTGGTGACTTCCCCAAGTACATCTTCAGACTGTGTTGGTCGTTAGTGCAAACAACACAATTCTTTGCATAAGATACAGGAGCAGAATTAGGCCATTTGGCCCATCAATTCTGCTCTGCAATTTCATCACAGCTGATCCATTCCCCTCTCAGCCCAATCTCCTTTCTTCCCCCTGTACCCCTTCATGCCCCGTCTAATCAAGAACCTATCAACCTCTGCCTTAAATATACCCAATGACTTGGCCTCCACAGCTGCCTGTGGCAATGAATTCCACAGTTTCACCACTCTCTGGCTAAAGAAATTCCTTCTCATCTCCATTCCAAAAGGACGCCCCACTATCCTGAGGCTGTTCCTTCTGGTCTTAGCCTCCCCCACTATAGGAAACATATCTCCACATCCACTCTATAGAGGCCTTTCAATATTTGATGGGTTTCAATGAAATCCCCCCTCATTCTTTTGAATTCCAGTGAGTACAGGCCCAGAGCCATCAAACGCTCCTTATATGATAAGCCTATTAATCCTGGAGTCATTTTCGTGAACCTCCTTTGAACCTTCTCCAGCTTCAGTACATCCTTTCTTAGATAAGGGGCTCAAAACTGCCCTCAATACTCAAGTCAAACTTCATCAGTGCTTTGTAAAGCCTCAACATTATGCCCTTGCTTTTAGATCCTAGTCCTCTTGAAAAGAATGTTAAAATTGCATTTGACTTCCTCACCACTGACTCAACTTGCAAATTAACCTTTAGGGAGTCCTACACAAAAACAGCCAAGTCCCTTTGCACCTCAGATTTTTGAATTTTCTCTCCATTTAGAAAATAGTCTATGTTTATGTTTCTTCTACCAAAGTGCATGACCATACACTTCCCAACACTGTATTCCAACCACCACTTCTTTGCCCATTTTCCTAATCTGTTTAATCCCTTATGTAGCCTCTCTGCTTCCTCAACACTACCTCCCCCTCCATCTATCTTCGTATCGCCTGAAACTTAGCCACAAAGCCATCGATTCCTTCATCCTAATCATGGACCTACAATGTTTTAATGTTTCAATGTACATGAGACAAATAAAGCTAATCCCTATTATTTAAATTTACAGGGCTGCCTACTCAGGTAGAAGAGAAGTTCATTTTACACTTTTAAGGATGAGATTTGTAATCATTGCTCATATTAGTCAAACAGGAAATGCCCTTAAATCAGAGTTCAGGCAATGTAACTTCAAAGATCAGGCAATAAACTTTACACAATAAATACTGGCGATCAGGAATCTGAAGAGAAAATGCTGGAAATGTACCTCAGACTAGTCTAGATCTGCAAAGAGACAATGCAGGTGCAAACCCTTCAGCCCCAGAATGATTGATGTTAAGGATGTTGCCTGCTTGAACTCATCATTTTTGCTTCTATAATTAACTTTCCTGAAGCTCCCCAAAGCTCCCTAATTTTGCAAGCTGAGGGGAAAGACCCCTCACACAGACACTGACTTTTAAAAAATACTTGTGTCTAAAAAAATCTTAATCTCAGCACTTCACTGAACTGGATTAATCCACCCCTTGTAGCCCACAACCGTCAGGTTCCCGAACCAGCATGGACAACCTCACTCACTTCAACTCCGAACTGGTTCCACACTCACTTTCAAGGTCCCTGCAACTCATGTTCTCAATATTATTTTTTTAAATTTGCACAGTTTGTCTTCTTTTGCACATTAGTTATTTGTTTTTGCTCGTGTATAGTTTTTCATAATTTCAATTGTATTTTTTCCTGTAAATGTTTTTAAGAAAATGAATCTCAAGTTAGTCCATGGTGACATATTTATACTTCAGTAATAAACTTACTTTGACTTTGGACTAAGCTTACCACAAATTTGGAAATGTCACCCCAACTCAGTAGCTGCTCTCTGAGATTATAGGTTCAAGCTACATTCCAGAGATTTCAGGATAAAATCTATTTGGAATGTTTCTTCTTTAGGGGGCATTAGAGAAACAACATCTGCAGTATTGGTCTTCTTCAACAAGGTCTATAGAAGCAGCAAAGCTATATTTGGAATGGGAGGGATGTATTCTCAGGGAAGATTCAACAGGCTATTCTTGTATCCACTTGAGCTTGGGACAGGGAAAGGGAACCTGATTGAAACATATTAGATCCAGATGAGATAGCCTGTCTTTTACGTTTGTCTTTGCATCTTGAATGTAATTCCGGAAATGATGGAGCCTGTAGTTTGCAGTACAGAGATCGTTTGGGTGTTTCAGCACTCTGCAGTCCTGGTGGGGATTTTGGGAGGGAGAGGCAGTGTGCAGAAACTAGAAGGCTGCTGGGCGTACGAGTCCACGTTTGACTTCGTTTCGCTGATTAAAGCAATGAGGGAGATTGAAACATCGAGGCAAGTGCAGAAGGTGAGTGCTAGCTGCCTGCCTTTTGATCGCTGGGGGATTGCTCTGCTGCCAGAGAGGGGAGACTGCCTTTTGATCGCTGGTAGGATTGCTCGCTGCTAAAGAGGAAAAGGCACACCGCTGTGCCGCAGACTGTTACCCAGGTTTTCTGCATTTCGGATATGGACTTGGACTGTAGACTTCTTTTCAGTTTTCTTTTTATATTCTGTGTTTTACATCCAATCTTTCTTGTATTTCTGTGTACGGGGTGGGAATTTTGGGGATCGATATTCCTGTTCCATTTTTATTTGTTGTTTTTGTGCAGAGAGGAGCGATTGGGGGGGGGGGGGTTGAGGATCATACTGCTGTTCTTTTCTTTCTGGGTTTCATGGCTATCTGGAGAAGAAGAACTTCAGAGTTGTATACTCTGATAATAAATAAAGCTTTGAACCTTTGATAAGATGCTAGAAAGCTGAAATAACACACAAAGCACTGTAAGAACTCAGCAGGCCAGGCAGGATCTATGGAGTGGAAGGGATTTCCAACATTTCAAGTCAAGACCCTTCACCAGGGCTAAATGATAGAACAGAAATAGCCAGCTATTTGCTTCATCTTTCAAACTAGATGAAGGGTCCTGACCCAAAATGTCGACTGTTAATTTTGTTCCTTAGATGCTGTTTGACCCTAAGTCTTGATGGAGTATATATGGAGAAGATGTCTCCCTTGTGGGAGACTCTACCACCAGTCATCACCTACTTGAAACAAAGTTTTTTGTTCTTTCAGAGAAGTATGAGTCTTTAAATTTCTGTTTCTTAAGAGGCAGTGGAACTGAGGTCTTTCAGTATCTTAAAATCTCCAAAGAATGGAGGGAGGGAGGAGAAGATGGCAGCGCAACGCAGCGTGTGCGGCCTCTCCGGTGAAGTGATATCGTATTTGTTAAATGGGGGCCGTGCACAATCCTGATTTGATGGAGATGGACGTGAGAAGCACGGAGGAACATCTGGAGAAACTTCTGAAATGTCTGGTTTGCTGCCGCTGCTACTGTGCAATCAAGAATCTCCGGAGGGGAAGGCCCCAAATCCTCGGCTTTGCCTGTTGCTGGCAGCCGAAGCTGGGGTCGAAGCACTCAGTAGAGATGGTGCTCAGTGGTCGGTGTCGGATGGCTGGTCGGAGGCCCGAAGTTTTCGGACGAATTGAGAGTCAGACTGTGGTCGGGTGCTTCCAGGATGCTGCATCAGCAAGTTGTTGGTGCTGGAAGCTCATGGCAGGGAGACTTTTCTTCCTTCTACCATCTGCGTGAGATGTTGGGACTTTCGAGAGACTTTGAGACATTTTTTACCGTGCCCCTGGTCTGTTCTTCTATCAAATTACAGTATTGCTTGCACTGTTGACTATATGTTATAATTATGTGGTTTTTGTCAGTTTTTCAGTCTTGGTCCGTCTTGTGTTTCTGTGATATCACACCGGAGGAATATTGTATCATTTCTTAATGCATGCATTACTCAATGACAATAAAAGAGGACTGCGTGTCCTCATAATCTAAAAAAAAAATCAGAATTAGATAGAAACAGAATCAGGTTTAATACCACCAATACATGTTATGAAACTTGTTGCTTTGCAGCAACAGTAAATTGTAATACATAATAATAAAAACTATAAGTTATAATAAGAAGTATACATAAAAATAAATTAAGTAAGTAGTGCAAAAAGAGAGGAAAAAATATTGAGAGAGGTTTCATGGGTTCATCGTCCATTTGGAAATCAGGAAGAAGCTATTCTTGTAATGTTGAATATGTGTCTTTAGGCTCCTGTCCCCCTCATTTATGCTAGCAAAGAGAAGAGGGGATGTCCTGGGTGATGGAGGTCCATAATAGAGGACGCTGCCTTTTTTGAAGTATCGCCTTTTGAAAGTGTCCTGGATGCTGAGGAGGCTGGTGCCCAGGATGGAGCGGGCTGATTTTAAATCTTTCTGCAATGTTTTCCAGTCCTGTGAAGTGGCCTCTTCATATCAAATGGTGATGCAATCAGTTTGACTGCCCTCCATGCTACATCTGTAGAATTTTGCTTGAATCTTTGGTTGACATACCAAATCTTCTCAAACTCCTAATGAAAGACAGCCACTGTCATGCTTTTTTGTTATTGCATCAAGGATAGATCCTCAGAGATGTTGACACCAAGGAACTTGAAACTGCTCATGCTTTCCACTGCTGATCCCTCGATGAGGATTGATGTGTGTTCCCTCAACTTGCTCTTCCTGAACTCCACAATCAAGTAGTTACTTGATAAGCAACAGGATGAATGGTTACTGCATGTAACTGGAATTTGTGGAGTTGAAGTGCAATCAAATTAGCCAGAAATAACGTGTGCAGGATCCAAAGGTGAACTAGTTAATTGGGTCTCAAATTGGCTTGGTGACTGGAGTCTTAGTGGAAGGATGTCTGAAGATGAGTATTCAATTCCCACCACAGTTGCTCAAGAGTTTACACCGGATTTAAAACAGCGATGTGATATCAGTGAGCATGAATTCATCAGGCAACCTTAAAACCAGCTCAGTTCACTATTATTTTAGTCTAGCACTTCCACAGTGTCCTGACCTGGACCAGGCTGGCTTGCGAGTGACTTCACTCCTCTAGGCCACACATTGAACAATCCTGATAAAATGCAGTAAGTAGATTATTTTTCACTGAGGGTCGTCGCCTTGCTGTGGTAGAAAGGCTTGTGAGATCCTGAGGTGCCGAGACCAATGGCGTCCAGAGCTTAGCTCTGGTAGAGTCACTCATGGCGGTAAGGTCAAAGGGAAGGATCCAAACAAAGAGTGATCCAACAAGGACCTCACTGGTGGAACTGGCGGAAGATGATGACACATCACAATGGTAGTGAATGCAGAGGAAGGCTGCGGCAGTGAAAGGCCCCAGTCATCTTGCACTGGACCCTGATCCCGATCTGTCATGGCAGGGCCGTGTGGTGGCTGCCCATGTATCAGCCTCCCCACATTAAACAAAGTCACGCACAGGCATTCTGTATTACGGGAATGTTCCCCTAGGAAAACATCACACTCGACTTGAGTGATCGCACTACGACTGTAAATAGATTATTACCTCAGCAGGTGCAGCCCATGAGAACTCAGCGCAAAATGGGTTGCATGCATCTGTAAGGTGACCATAGCTCACAAACAGTTTATTAGCCACAATGTCTTCACATTATAAAATTTGTTTAATAACTATGTTCTTTTTATTTGTTGTACTTAAATTGTCTTTTAATCATAACAATGGAAAAAGAAAGCCAAAAGATGGAGTCAAGAGATTGCCTTTTACTTTTTACTAGAGATCCAGCACCAATATATCAGCTGAAAAAATGTGTTGTAGAAGTGGAAGCAGTTCCAAGAGCACAACACCAGCTGCATTTGTTTCAGACGGAAAAGATCGGATAGAATCGATAGATTCTGGTATTGTACCGGATGATCGGAAAATTGCAAATGTTATTCTGCTATTTAAGAAGGCTGGGATGCAGCAGGAAGGAACCTATAGACCTGTTAGCCTGACGTCAGTGGTTGGAAAGTTGTTGGAATCGATTGTTAGGGATGTTACGGAGTACCTGGAGGCACATGACAAAATAGGCCAAAACCAGCATGGTTTCCTGAAAAGAAAATCTTGCTTGACTAATCTACTGCAATTTTTTGAGGAAATTACAAGCAGGGTAGACAAAGGAGATCCGGTGGATGTGTTATACTTGGATTTTCAGAAGGCCTTTGACAAGGTGCTGCACGGGGGACTGCTTAGCAAGATAACAGCCCATGGAATTACAGGGAAGTTACTAGCATGGGTGGAGCATTGGTTGATCGACAGAAAGCAGAGAGTGGGAATAAAGGGATCCTATTCTGGCTGGCTGCCGGTTACCAGTGGAGTTCCACAGGGGTCGGTGTTGGGACCGTTGCTTTTTGTGATATATGACAATGACTTGGACGATGGTATTAATAGATTTCTGGTTAAATTTGCCAATGACACAAAGATAGGTGAGGAGCGGGTAGTGTTGAGGAAACAGAGAGCCTGCAGAAAGACTTAGATAGTTTTGGGGAATGGGCAAAGAAGTGGCAAATGAAATACAATGTTGGAAAGTGTATGGTCATGCACTTTGGTGGAAGAAATAAACAGGCAGACTATTATTTAGATGGGGAGAGAATTCAAAATGCAGAGATGCAAAGGGACTTCAGAGTCCTTGTGCAGGATACCCAAAAGTTTAACCTCCAGGTTGAGTCAATGGTGAAGAAGGTGAATGTAATGTTGGCATTCATTTCTAGAGGTATAGAATATAAGAGCAGGGATATGATGTTGAGGCTCTATAAGGCACTCGTGAGACCACACTTGGAGTATTGTGTGCAGCTTTGGGCTCCTTATTTTAGAAAGGACATAGTGACATTGGAGAGAGTTCAGAGAAGATTCACCAGAATGATTCCAGAAATAAAAGGGTTACTGTATGAGGAATATCTGGCAGCTCTTGGGCTGTATTCCCTGGAGTTCAGGAAAATGAGGGGGGATCTCATAGAAACATTCCGAATGTTAAAAGGCCTGAACAGATCAGATATGGCAAAGTTATTTCCCACGGTAGGGGAGTCCAGAGCAAGAGGGCACGACTTCAGGATTGAAGGATCTCCATTTAGAACAGAAATGCACAGAAATTACTTTAGTCAGAGGGTGATAAATCTGTGGAATTTGTTGCCACGAGAAGCTGTGGAGGCCAAGTCATCGGGTGCATTTAAGGCAGACATAGATAGGTTCTTGATTAGCCAGGGCATCAAGGGTATGAGGAGAAAGCAGGGGAGTTGGGATGACTGGAAGAATTGGATCAGCCATGACTGAATGGTGGAGCAGACTCGATGGGCCAAATGGCCTACTTCTGCTCCTATATCTTATGGTCTTATGGATAAACTGAGAATAATGTAAAGCAGACCAGAAAGAACACAAGCAGGAATTAGAAATATGAAAAATGCGATATCTACATTTGTTGTCTATCAGTAGTTGCCCAACTGACAAGATTGTTAAGGAATTTTGAACCTCCCTCAACCCGAGTCTCCCCATTTTGATCAATGCTCTGTTTTTCTCTTTTGGGCACCAAGATAAACAACTTCATATTTCTTCACATTGTATATGTTTAATCACATTGTGAACCAGTTGCTCATATCACTGGCATCCTTTTGAAACCACTTTTCCTCCAAAGTTCAAAGTTCAAAGTGTATTTATTATCAAAGTATGTATACAATACACAACCTTGAGATTCACCTTCTTGCAGGCAGCCACAAAACAAAGAACATAGTAGAAACCATTTAAAGAAAAGCACCACACAATACAGACCATCAAACTCCCAATGTGTGAAAAAAAGAACGAGGTGTGCAAACAATGAAAAGTGAACAAATAACATTAACTGCAACATCCCCGAAAATGAGTCCTCAGCCACGGAGCCGTTGAGGGGGGTGAAGCTGGTCCAGAATCCATCTCTGTACTCACAGTTGCTGACTAATACCATCAGCAAACTCTGATATTTGGATCCCTCAATGAAAGATTGGATGTGTGGGGTAGAGATTGGGCAGAGACAGTGTAGCCAGTTAGGCTCTGACAGAGATGGAATGGGTAGTTAGAGTCTTTTCCCCAGTGTGGAAGTGTCACATAATAAAGGACATAGCTCTACGTTGAGAAAAGGAAAGTTTGTGGGAGAGGTGCAAAGTAAGTTTCATCACATAGACTGGTAGGTACGGATGACACGAAGATAGATGGAGGGCCTGTGGTGTTGAGAAAGCAGTGAGTTTGCAGGAGGACTTGGGTAGGTTGAGAGAACAGGCAAAGAAGGGGCAGAAGGAATACAATGTAGGGATTTGTATGGTCATGTGCTTTGGTAGAAGGAATAAAGGTGTACTAGTTTCTAAGTAGAGAGAAAATTTAGAAATTGAAGTGCGAAGGGACTTGGACATCCTAGTGCAGTATTCCCTGAAATTTAACTGTCGTTTAAGCTGGTATTGAGGAAGGCAAATATAATATGAGCATTCAATTTGAGAGGACTGTAATATAAAAACAAGGTTGTAATGCTGAGGTTTTATAAGACATTGACCAGACCATGTTTAGAGTATTGTGAGCACTTCTGGGCTCTGTAGCTAAGAAAAGATGTGCTGACATTGGAGAGGGTCTGGAAGAGGTGTATGACAATGATACCAGGAATGAAAGGGTTAAAAATTGAGGAGCCATTGATGGCTCTGGGTCTGTACTCATTGCAGTTTAGGAGAATGAGGGGGGATCTCATTGAAACCTACTGAATAAGTGGACATGTATTTTTCCAATAGAGGGAGAGTCTAGGACCAGAGGGCGCAGCCTCGAAATAGAAAGACATGAGTAGGAATTTCTTTAGTCTGAGGATGGTGAATCTGTGGAATTGGACTGAGGCCAAGTGATTGTGTATATTTAAAGCAGAAGTTAATAAGGACTTAATTAGTAAGGGAATCAAAGGCTATGAGGAGAAGGCTGGAGAATGAGCGTGAGAGGAAAATAAATCAGCCGTGATCGAATGCTAGAGCAGACTTGATGGGTTGAATGGCCTAATTCTGCTCCTATGTCTTTTGGTCTTATAAGACAAAGGAGATGGTGATGGACTTTAGGAAGACCAAGCTGCACTGCTCCCTGTTACTATTGATGTTGAAGTCATGGATATCATGAGGACCAAGTACCTTCGGGTGTACCTGGACAACAGACTTGAGTGGAGCACCAATACAGAGGCTGTGTACAAGAAGGGCCAGAGTCACCTCTAATTCCTGAGGAGAGAGAAGTGCTTTGGAATATGCAGGCCTCTCCTTCACATGTTCTACCAGTCTGTTGTCGCCAGTATAATCTATGCAGGTCTATTTTTAAGGTAACTTATAATTTTTATTCTTTCTTACTATCTTCTGATATTTGTATTTTTGTATAGCTGTGCACTTGTAATGCCGCTGTGACATTGTAATTTCCTCTGGGATCAATAAAGTATCTATCTATCTGTCTATCCAGAGCCTGGTATGGGGAGTAGGAGGGGGTGGAAGAAGATAAAATATCAATTTTTAAGAATAAGTTAGACAGGCACATAAACAGTCAAAGAACAAAGGGATGTGAATCATGTGCATGCAAATGGGATTAGTTTAAATTGGCATTGTGGTTGATACAAACACAGAGCTCCTGTGCAGTAAGTTCAATGTTGTGGAGCTGGGAACCAAGCACTGCTCCTTGTGGTACCACATTAGTCACGGCCCACCAGCCGGACAACAATCCATTTTAACCTGCAGCCAAACCTTGCACATTGGTTGGTTACTTCATTAAAGCTCCGAACATATTTAACAACAATTGCAGTCAATGATGCATTCAATTAACAGTGTGCCCTATCAGCTGCTTTCCAGAAACAATAAAGCCCCTTCCAAAACCTTAACTAAAGTTTGAAAGGTATTGTTTTCCCACAGATGGGATTCAAGATCTTGCATCCTTTAATTATAGAAAGCTGCAGTTCAGACACACAAAATCTCAGTTGATTGATTCTCTCCTGACTTGAAGTACCTGAGATCATGGAAGTCTTCAAAGTTTGTGTTCTTTTCTCTGCACTGACGTCATCCAAAATTGACACACAACCTTTAATTATGTCTCTGCTAATTAATGTTCTGATCACAAACTTTGAATCTTTCGAGCAGCATTAGTACCCACAAGGAGGGTAGAAGTCTTTTGTTCTCAAATATGGAATATTCTTTCTTTTGAGAGATGTTTCCATGACCATGCAATAAAGTCAAGTTCTCCACTCGAGTTGAGAAAGATGGTCCTCTAAGGGGTTGTGCAATGGTGGGTCCTCAGTGGAGAATGTCTGTGTGTGACTTTGTTTAACATGGGGAAGCTGATGCACAGGCAGTCACCTCACGGTCCTTGACAGATCAGGGTCAGGTTCCAGTGGCGTGGAATGCAAGACAACTGAGGACCCTTTGCTGCTGAGGCCTTCCTCTGTCTTCACTGCCATTGTGATGTGCCATCATCTTCTGCCAGCTCCACCGTCTTGGTCCTGGTTGGATCGCTCTTTGTCTGGAACCTCCCTCTTGATCTTATCACCATCGGTGACCCTAACAGGAGCTAAACTCCAGACTGCTCCTGGGATCTCAGGAACTCACCAGCCTCGCCACCATGACAAGGTGATGATTCTCAGAGAAGAAAGCTCGAGATAGATCCTTGTCTTGCATTTTAAAATCAGATCATCATCATTATGTGCCGTGTTATATGGCATGGGCGATCATGGTCCCATGATCATCTTTGTTCTTGGCAAACTTTTCTACGGAAGTGGCTTCCTCTGGGCAGTGCCTTTACAAGACAGGTGACCCCTGCCATTATCAACACTCTTCAGAGATTGTCTGCCTGACATCAATGGTTGCATAACCAGGACTTGTGATATGCACCAACTGCTCATACGACCATCCACCACCTGCTCCCATGACTTCACATGACCCTGATCGGGAGGCTGAGCAGGTGTTAAATCTTGCCCAGTGGTGACCTGCAGGATAGTGGAGGGAAGGAGTGCCTTACACCTCCTTTGGTAGAGACATATCTCCAACCCACCACCCTAAAATCAGATCAACTGCTTCTAAATATCTCTAACCAAATGGATCTCTTAACCTTAACTTCAGAAGATTGTTTTCTGCTCTCTCCTGTTCACCATCCTCCAGCAATTGTCCCCATAATTACCTCCCCAGTTCAGAGGTTTTCTTTTGTTCATTTTCCAGCTTCATTATGTGCCCTGATTCAGGTGCCTAATTAATGCCAAGTTAGTAACCATTTTTAAGTTGCTCTTTTAACACTGCTTGAGATTGGATTAAGATTGTTCCGAATCTATTCTCCTCACCACTGCGCTGCACTGCAAACACTTTAAAACATTTTTTATAATTCTGTTTACATTGTAAATACATGCTGGCATTTATGCATTTATTCACATTTTATTCCATCTCCATCTTTCTGACATTATATATTTCTGTATTCTTTATAATTGGCCTAGTATCACAAAATAAAGGAGTTATTTTATTTATAATTGCACCTTCTTTTCCCTTGGGATCACTTGAAGGTCTTTTCAGAAAATAAAGTATCTCATTGGTTACAGTTTAAGGTTGAAAATATAATTGGCTTACTGTGAATTCCATGTACACAAAGATATCAATGATTATTTGATGACTTTGATACTGACTAAGGGTTTGTTTTTTGCCAGTGCCATTGAGAAAACTGTTCTCATCTTTAGATTCTCTTACAGGGTTAATTTGAGAAGGAATTTGAGTCTTGGTTTAATGTTGAGATGTGTGGCCAAGCAGTTGCCGGTCTAGTCATGATTCACCCTGCCTGTAACACGACAGTCAGGAAGAGAGTTACATATATGCCGAGTGCAAGGAAGAGACATTTTTCATTACTGCTGTGCCTTTCATGATCTAAAATCACCCCAAAACTCTGCCAATGATTGGTAGCGATGGGGTGTGGGAAACGCAGCAATAAGCTCCCACAAACACAAACGTAGTAATGACAAGAACAGAGAAGAATTTGTTCTGTCTGCAGATTCTCCCTGTGGCCACACACTTCAAATCAACTTCCTATTCCCATTCTGGCATGCCTGTCCATGACTTCCTCTACTGCCATGATGAGGCCAAACTCTGGTTGGAGGAGCAACACCTCATATTCAGTCTGGGTAGCCACCAACCTAATGGCAGAAACATTGATTTCTTTAACTTCTAGTCATTTTTCCATGCTGCTCCCCTTCTGCTCTCTTTTTCTCCATTCTCCATTCTGTTTCCTCTGTCACCCCTTCTCTTCTGCTCACTTATAGTCATAGTCATAGTCATAGTCATACTATATTAATCCCAGGGGAAATTGGTTTTCATTACAGTTGCTCCATAAATACTAAATAGTAATAGAACCATAAATAGTTAAATAGTAATATGTAAATTATGCCAGTAAATTATGAAATAAATCCAGGACCAGCCAAGTGGCTCAGGGTGTCTGACCCTCCAAGGGAGGAGTTGTAAAGTTTGATGGCCACAGGCAGGAATGACTTCCTTTGACGCTCTGTGTTGCATCTCGGTGGAATGAGTCTCTGGCTGAATGTACTCCTGTGCCCACCCAGTACATTATGTAGTGGATGGGAGACATTGTCCAAGATGGCACGCAACTTAGACAGCATCCTTTTTTCAGACACCACCGTGAGAGAGTCCAGTTCCATCCCCACAACATCACTGGCCTTACGAATGAATGAATTACCTATCACTTCCCTCTGGTTCCCCTCCTTCATCCCTTTCTTCCATGGTCCGCATCCCTATCCTATTAGATTTCTTCCTCTTCAGCCCTTTACCTCTTCTATTTATCCCCTCCAGCCTCTCACATCCTCCCCTCCTCCATTCACCCACCTTCTCACATCAACTCCCCTCCAACCCTCCAACCTTTCGCCTCACCTGGTCTCACCTATCATCTGCCATGATGTAGTCCTGCCCCTCCACACCTCATTTTCTTATTCTGGTTTCTTTCCCCTTTCTGTTCAAGTCCTGGTGGATAGATACGGCCCAAGACGTCGACTGTTTATTCTGCTCCATAGATGCTCACCAACCCGCTGAGTTGTACCATCATTTTGTATGCATGTTACTCAAGATTTCCAGCATCTACAGAATCTCTTGTGTTGTAGAAAATGATATTGGTTGATGGATTTAAAAAATGATCAGAGTCACTGCGGAATACTTATACTATTTGGCCTAGTATATTAATGAAAGTGTTGTAACGTAAAGAACATCCTTGGAGAGACACTGAAGCTGGTGGACACAGAAGTGTTTTATTTAACAAAAATGAGCAGCCGGCATCATATTGAGTTCCTTTTGGAGGAAGAGGCCGGTTTCACCCAATATTACATGACATTTTATATGGTAAAGATCAAAGAACAATTATCTAGTTACGATGTATCTACAATGTTTCCTTTGATTACATATAATTTTCACACCCCCTTCTTTGCATGCATATTCCAGACACCCAAAATCAATGTTAATTAGCATTATCTGATTTTTCAATTAACTGATGTCCACAGCTCTAGGATACTATTGTTCAGGGCTGCATTTTAAATTTAATCTACAATCCACATACAGATTTAAAGATTGGTTTCTGAAGTTAGTTGCTGAAGTATATGCTATATACCCTAATTCCAGAATATTCCCTAACAGAAAGAGCAGACTCGCTTCAGTTTAATTCCTCACACAGAATCTCTTCTCCTTAGAAACTCTTTTGGGATTGAATATGGTTTGTGTTCACACCAGTTTCATCAGTTCAGAGATGACTAATTTTATCAATGCAGGAACTACAGAAGGTGGCTGATGAGCATATTCTTGGGTAGCTTGTGAGATGGTGCACTTTTTCCATCACTCCCATAGAGCCCAGGTGTAGTCCCAAGGTCAGTGAAGCCCCGGGGTTGGCAGGTCTGAAGGATGGACCCCCTAATGTCTGCAAGTCTGTGGCCACGGTCTGGAGGATGGAGTTATCAACAGTTGAAGTGAGGGCAGTGGTTGTCAATAATTACATTTCTGCAATTGAAATGTAGTTTTTATTTGGAAAAGGCTCATGGTAACTAGTATTGGATATACTGAATTGCAAACCTTTGAGGCTTAGACCATATGACCATAATTTATAGGAGCAGAATTGGGCCATTTGGCCCATTGAGTCTGCTCTGCTATTCAATTATGGCTAACTTATTTTCCTTCTCAACTCTATTCCCCTGCCTTACTATTGACACCCTTACTAATCAAGAACCCATCAACTCTGCTTTAAATGTTCCAAATGGCATGGACTCCACAGCCGCCTGGCAATGAATTCCACAGATTTACCACTCTCTGGCTGAAGAAATCCCTCCTCCTCTCTGTTCTAAAGGGACATCTTTCTATTCTGAGGCTGTGCCCTCTAGTCGTAGACTCACAGACAATCCGAAACATCCTCTCCACATCCATTCTATGCAGGGGTTTCCATGGACTCCTTGCTTAATGGTATTGGTCCATGGCATAACAAAGGTTGGAAGCCCTGGCTTATCAATATTCAAGAGGTTTCAATGTGATCCCACTCACTCTCTTAAACTATAGTGAGTATAGACATAGAGTTTTCAATATACCTTTAGGGTTATTAATAAAATTACATAAAATAGCTTACAAAGGGCTTACTTGAATAAATAACATGCCTAGAACAACATATCATTCATGTTAATCCCAAGTGGTTTTGGCTCTCTGTTGATGAAATATGTATAATTTGGATTTGAATTCTCTCAAATCAAAATTAGGCCAAAACTGATTAGCGAGAGATGCCGGTCGAATGCACTTTCAGCTGTGCACCAGCTGTGGTGTAGATGCATTTGGTCTGACGTGCATCATTAAAGTTCCCCAGTCTTCTGTTCTCAGTGTCAGAGAGGGCAAACTGCCCATTCAGACCTCCACCCCCATTAGATCAAAGTTGGCACATGGACACCAGGGAGAAGACGGATCCGAATGCAGCTAAACTTTGAATGCTTAACGCAAACTGTAAAATCCACAAAATCAGGCTTGATTTGACATTTTTACCGTCACTTTGTGTCCAAAATTAGTTAAAGCTCGAATGACTGATGGGTGCAGCAGTTAAGACTTCGAGAGTTGCCAACTATACTGATTCCTTGGAGATTCCATGAATAAGGCTTCTAAGGATATTAACAAAATGACCTACTTCTCATTTTACTTTGGCAAGTCACCCTTTTATGCACTGCCGAACAGTCTAGCACCATCCAAAAGGTTAACAAACTTCCTCCTCTCTGGCCAATTGACTTGGAAAAGTGATACAGCAAATGAAAGGATAAGTTGGGACATCAATTATGGATTTTTGGGGTGGGGCAAGAAAAGTTTTGGTGCAAAACAAGCAAGAACAGGAGGAATAAAATTAACCAAGCTACCTTATTTACACGTCGGTGATAATAAACCTGATTCTGATTCTGATTCACCTCTCATCCTCCGTTGCTCCAAGTACACTCAACCTATTCTCATAAAGTATGCCCTCCAATCCAGGCAACATCCTTGTAAATCTCCTCCGCACTCTCTCTATGGTATCCATAGTATTCCATGAACCTCTAACTTTATTTTCATATTTTTTTATGATAGTTGAATGTTGTTTTTTGTAGCATGTTGTATCAACACACTACAACAAATTCCCAATACATTAGCTGGAGTCATTGATAAACCAGAATGGGTAAGAAGAGCAGTTTTCCATATCTCAAAGCTTTAAAGGCCCAGTTGGATTTCTATGATAATCTAATAGCTTCACATTCCCCTTCAGTGTTATGAGTAAGAATGCATTTCAATATTGCTTCTCACACTCTCAAGGCATTTTACAGGACCTGACAGCCAGGGAAGTATTTCTGTAGTGTAGGCATCATTGTGGTGTAGGAAATGCCCTGGCCACACCACACACAGCAAGCTCCCACAACCAATATTAAAACCATATACATAGGAGCAGAATATTTGGCCCATTGAATCTGCTCTGCATTCCATTATGGTTGATTTATTATCTCTTTCAACTTCATTCTCCTGCCTTCTCCCCATAACCTTCGATACCCTTCTTATCGAGAACCTATCAACCTCCATTTTAAATATACCGAACAACTTAGTTCCCAGCCATCCGTGGCAATGAGTTCCACAGATTCATCACCCTCTGGCTAAAGAAATTCCCCCTCATCCCTGTTCTCAAGGGATGCCCTTCTGTTCTGAGGTTTTCTCCTCTGGTCCTAGGGTTTAGGGAGTAAAGATTGCCAAGGACATGATTACGAATTCTTGTGACCTGCTTTGAAGTTCAATAACAGGAATTTTACAGGTACATCGGAGATCCTCCATGTCCTTGATTAACAATTCTCCTTAATGACAACAGCTCTCCCTTACTACTGTCATGAACATCAGTCTAAATTCTTGCACTCAAATCTCAGGGGTTGGACTTGAACTTATAGTTCCCTACTACAAGACGAGGGAGAAGTGCCCACTGCACTATTTTTGACACTGACAAGAACTTCTTATGCGGGATGTTTATTTTTAAAACAAATTGAGTTCTCAGATGGCCATATTTCAGGTAGCTGACATCACCCTTTGGTTTAAACTGCCTGTAGGCCTCGGAGAAAAGGATATTCTGAGAAAACTAAAGAGCTTGGAATTCCATTGCCTGCAGAAGCACTCGGTAAAACAACATGATCTGCTCCGTAGCAGGGAGTAGCTGAAAATTCCTCGGATGGCTTATTGAAAGATTCGATTTGCATACTCTCAGTTTATCCCAAAGTATTCTCTATCCAGTGAAGGTTGAATCTGGTAGAGGTCACTGGATAGCAAACAGTAGTAAGAAGGGGTCATCAGTTAAGGGTGAAAGGTGAAACATTTAAGGGAAACATGAGGGGAAACATCATCACTCAGAGGGTTGTGAGAGTGTGGAATGAGCTGCTAGCACAAGTGGTGCATGCAAGCTCCATTTCAACATTTAAGAGAAATTTGGATAGATACATAGATGGTAGGGGAATGGAGGGCTATGGTCGATGGGAGTATACAGATTAAATGGTTTGAGATGGAACAGGTGGGCCGAAGGGCCTGTTTATGTGTTGTACTTTTCTATGACTCTATGTCTAGAGGATTTTATACCTATACAATCCCAGGCAGCAGGAGTTAATTCATGAGAAGTTCTTGCACTTTTATAGCAACTTTCACAGCCCTTTCAGGACAACCCAAAGTGCTTTACTCCCATCGTGATACCTTGTGTTCATTGTTGCAATATAGGAAGATATTAGTCTGTGGAAAGTAGGTTGCAGGAAAATAGAGTCAGACAGCATGGAAACTGACCCCTCAGCCTAATGGGTCAGATCGCACTTGACGTGCTGTGAGCAACGTTGGACCCCCTTAGCAAAGAAAGGATATGCTGGCATTGGAGAGGATCCACAGGAATGTTATAGTGAACATGGACATGATGTTTCCTACAGTGGAGTCTACTGTCAGAGTACAAGGACATCTCTTTAGAACAGTGATGAGGAGGAATTTCTTTAGCTATAGAGTGGTGAATTTGTGGGATTCACTGCCACAGACAGCTGTGGAATTTAAGCCATCAGGCATATTTAAAGCAGAGGTTGATAGGTTCTTGATTAGTAAAGGTGTCAAAGGTTACGGGGAGAAGGCAGGAGAATGGGGTTGAGAGGGGTAATAAATCAGCTACGATGGAATGGTGGAGCAGAGTCAAAGGGCTGAATGGCCTAATTCTGGTCCCATGTCTTATGATTTTATGGTTATATATTGGCTACAGGAACTTGCTGTGGGTGGTGTGGATAATGTGTTTATTACACTGCAACAAAGAACAAATCAGAAATACTTCACTGCCTGTAAAGTCCTGTAAAATGCCTTGAGATTGTGAGCAGCAATATTAAAAATTTAAAATACATGTCTTACTTTAACACTGAAGGCGATTGTGAAACTATTGGATTGTGGTAGAAACTCAGCTGCTTTTTTTTTGGTCTTACGAGCCCGTGCCAAGATATCCATCTAGGGTCATCACATTTGCTGGCATTTGGTCTGTATCCTTCTAGACCTTTCCTATCCATGTACCTGTCTACAAGTATTTTTATATATACAAGAGATTCTGCAGATGCTGGAAGTCCAGTGTATCACATACAAAACACTAAAGCAACTGGCAGGAGAATGGGGCTGAGAGGGAAATAGGAACAGCCATAATGAAATAGCAGAGCAGACTCAATGGACCAAGTAGCCTAATCTTACTCCTATATCTTATGGTCTTATTGCATTTGTGTCCTGTAGATGTATCCCCACGACAATAAACTTGAACTTCTCTTGGAAGGCGTCATGATGTGCTCCATAGTTACTTACCCTGTTGAATTTTTTTCTGAGGTGAGTGGCCATTGAACTGAGTCACAGAAAATAATCTTGCCCATCTCCTGGCCCCTTTTTGTTCTGTTTCAAAGGTTGCGTATTCACGTCCCACTTCAGAAACTTGAAAACAAAAATCTAGACTGATCTGACAGTTTGGCACTGCGGCAATGCTTACAGACAGTGTTAAATTGTGAGTGTCAATCAAAGGTGTCAAAGATCGAGACTGAGATTAAAAGAGAATAAATTTCAGGGTTAGCGAGAAAGAATGAGGCTGTGGGATAACTCTAGGAGCTGATGTAGATGTTGTGGGACAACTAGCCTCCTTTCCATGACAATTCAGAGATTCTATGTAATGTCTCAAAAAGGAAGTTTAAACAATCTCGTCTCTCAGACAGATTCAGATTTCAGATCCCATTTATCACGTGTACATTTAAACATGCAGTGAAATTAACAACCAACCCCACCTAAGGATGTGCTGGGGGGAAGCCCACAAGTGTCGTCACATATTCTCGCTCCAACATAGCCTGCTCACAATGTTTAGCAGACAATACAAACAGCAACAATAACAACAGCAGCAAAATAAACCACTTTCTCACACTCCTACCCACCTACCCAACCCTTCACACACACAGTCAAGCCTCCAACCCCTGGTCAGGCTGCCTCTGGGCCTCCAGTCCATAGGCCTGGTCTCTCACACTCACAGACATCGAACCTCCAACCTGCAGTCCCTAGCCCAGCCCTGCAGACTCGATATTTGGGCCTTTACTTCCAGACTCTCCAACTTCATTTAAGGTTTGAAATTTAGACAAAATACAACCCACTGTATGATTTCAAGGCAGATTGAGATGGTTATCCTCAGTGTCCTGGACAATACTTAATCATCAACTTAGGACACCAAAGCTAGTTACCATGGCATTGGTGTGTGTGGGAGCTTGCTATACTCTCAATACCTATACCAACATCTACAGTGGCAAAACAATTCATTGGGTAGAAGGTTTGTGGGATGATTTGAACACCGTCATGTAGATGCAAGATGAGATTAAAACATTGCGCTATCTAGTCACAAAGAGTGATGGACAGTTAAACAGCTCCTAGAGGAGGAAGTGCCTCTCAAAGTCCAAACCTAATCTACCTGTTGTGAGAGGTGGAAATGGTTAAGGCCAGCTAACATGACTCTGGTGAAGCTGTATAGGTCAATCCCCTGTACAGTGGATGCAATAGATTACAGAAACATTGCTGAACTCCAGCCATACCATCAACTTCATACGATGGAGGCAGGAGGTCATCAATAGCCTAGGTTCCACTGGGGGCTAAGGGCCCTAAAAAAAGAGAAGGGAGATGCCACCCTCATCCTCAATATCGGAGAGAGTGTGAAACACAAGACTGAAGCATTCCCTATAGTCCACGCTACGTGCTGAGTAGACTCACCTTGGCTTCCTCCTGAAAACTCCACCAATACATAGGACAGTCTTCAGCCAAAACAATGGAGCAGTGGCGAGTTCCTCCAGCATTTTGTATGTGTGTGTTGCTAAGGATAACTAGCATCTGCAGAATCTCTTGTACTTACAAAGAAAGATACAGCAAAGACTAGGGGAACCAAACAACAGCCTGACTGAGTTAGAGCCTAGTATTCCAGTAATTTTCACACCTCTGGTCACAATTACAACAATTGCAACAATTATTTGTCAGGAGCACTGCGTACACAGGGCCCTTAGTACTGTGGATCAACGAGCTGAATTACAGAGGTTAGCTGAGAGGGACTGCCCCTTGCAGTCATGGAAACATAAGACATAGGAGCAGAATTAGGCCATTCAGCCCATCGAGTCTGCTCCAACATTCTATCATAGTTGATTCATTATCTCTCTCAATCTCATTCTTCCGTCTTCTCCCCTCAACCTTTGCCATCCTGACTAATCAAGAACCCATCAACCAACTTTACTCTTTAAGTACAGTATACCCAAACACTTTGCCTCCACAGCTGTTTATGGCAAAAAATTGCACAGTTTGACCACCCTCTAAGGAAATTCTACTTCATCTCTGTTCTGAAAGGATGTTCTTGTTTTCTGAGTTTGTGCCCTCTGGTTCTCGACTCCCCCACAGTGAAAACATCCTCTCCAACTCTATTATAAGCTTCAATAGGCTTCAATGAGATAACTCCTCATTCCTCTAAACTCCAATGAGTACAGGCCCAGAGCGTGGGACAGAGGAAGGCATCAAGGAGCTCTAGTAAATCGGAAACCAAAGGGAAATCTTTCCAATGACAGGCAAGTGTGGTTAGTGGCTGATTGTGCCAGGATTTCACCACAGGAATTCCTCAGGGCAGCGTACAAGCCTCAGCTACATCCAGCTGCTTCCTCACTGGCCTTCCTTCCATCAGAAGGTCAGAAGTGGAGATATCCAGGTATGACTGTGCAATGTTCAATCCCATTCACATCGCAACCAGAAAATGAGATGAACAAGTCTGTCTGAAGCAAGACCTAGATAATAGGTATGGGCTAGTAAGTGGCAAGTAACATTGGACCATAGAAATGGCAGGCAATGACATTTGATTGATCACTTAAGCCTGATTTATATTTCTGCTTTAACTGGACGCCGTAACCTATGCAAGTGGCCTACGCGCATTGTGAGCATTTATACTTGTGCGTTGGTATGTCTGCGTCGCTCTGCAATTCCCGCACGTCACACATGCGCACTCACCTACCCGCGCAAGGCTTCATGGTCATGGTAGTCTTCCTCGGGGTAAACCAGAAGCGAGCGTCTTTTTTCGTAAAAGCGAAATGTCCTCCATAATTTCGGAGATCTTTAAAGCTTCATGGAAAGCATTGCAGCCAGAGTTCCTTCCCTTCCCTTCAGTCGCCCAATGGGAAGCTATTGCAGCGTAGAATAACATGCGATGCTATCAAGTGGACCAATCACAGCTGTTGCGTTCTGCGTTGCCGCGACGCGCGGTTACATTTTGATAGAGATGCGCGTCGCAGCAACGCAGGGTCTCGCGTAGTGTTCCACATCGGCTTTGCGTAGGGTTTGCGGCGACGCGTTGACGCAGAAGTATAAATCAGGCTTTACCATTGATATTCACACCTTTGTTCAACAATTACCTGCAAGTACCTGAGCTCGAACGTAACCTCCTCGGGAAAGGGGGTGGTTACCACTGATGAGAAATGAACCAAAATCAAAGTCAAATTCGAGTGTAAAAATTTAAAGATTAGCTTTGTTTGTCACGTGTATCTAAACAATGAAATGCATCAACGATACACACAGTCCAAGAATGTGCTGGGCAGATGACAACCGTTGCCATGCTTCCAGTGGCAACATAACGTGCCCACAACTTATTAATCATAACTCATCCAGCACTGTGCAAAAGTCTTAGCCACATATATATACCATAGCAAGGGTGCCTCAGACTTTTACACAGTACTGTGGGAATTTTATGTATTGCACTGTACTGCTGTACTCCAAAAAAACCCCACAAATTTAATGACATGTGAGTGTCGATAAACCTGATTCTGATATGGGTGTCTACTGTGGACTGAGAGTGGGATGGGGGCAGGGAGAGGTGAACCATGGTTGGGAAAAGGGGAAGCGAAAGGGGAGGGAGCAGGAAGCACCAGAGGGACATTCTGTAATGATCATTAAAGCTATTGTTTGGAATCAAATGACCGTGTCTGGTGTCTCAGGGGTGGATGTGTCTGCACCGCTCCATTCCTTCTCTACCACCTGTCCCACACTCCTCCCGTGGTACTCCACCATCACCATTCCCAACATCCTCTGCTCCCATCAGATTTACAAACCTACTCTCTGCTCCATGTTGACAAACACAATACTGAACAAAAGTCTTAGGCACCTTACTTACGCATATATGTATTATGCATACGTATGAGGGGAACGTACAAACTCCTTATAGATTGCACCAGGAGCTGAAGCCTGATCACTGGTGTTGTAAAGTGTTGCTTTACAATCCTAGCCTTGTTTAACATATAAAATTATGAAAGGGGTAGATACAACAGAGGCAGGAAAGTTGTTTCCACTGGTAGGTGAAACAAGAACTAAGGGACATGGCCTCAAAATTTGGGGGTGTAGATTTAGGATGGAGATGAGAAGAAACTGCTTTTCCCAGAGAGCGGTGAATCTGTGGAATTCTCTGCCCGGTGAAGCAGTGGAGGCTACCTCAGTAATATATTTAAGACAAGGTTGGACAAATTTTTGCATAGTTGGGGAATTAAGGGTTATGGGGAAAAGGCAGGTAGGTGGAGATGAGTCCATGGTCAGATCAGCCATGATCTTATTGAATGGCGGAGCAGGCTAGCCACTATGTTGCAGTGCTATATTCACAGGTGCAATGAAAAACTTACTCGCAATAGAATCATAGGCACACAGCATCAGATAAGCAGTATTCACAAAAAGAGCATAAATTAGACATGAATTACACATAGTTTTTACCAGAAAGAACACAGTTATAACAAAAAGAGTGCAGTCCATTTTAGTGCAAGTGGTCACAGTGATGCAAAACATTAATAATTAGGGCAACACACACAAAATGCTGGAGGAACTCAACAGGCCAGGCTATGGAGAAAAGTAGAGTCGATATTTTGGGCCGAGACCCTTGAGCAGGACTGGCGTAAAAAGCTAAGGTGTAGATTTGAAAGGTGGGGACAGGGGAGAGAGAAACACAAGGTGAGAGGTGAAACCTGAAGAGGGAGGGATGAAGTAAAGAGCTGGGAAGTTGATTGGTGAAAGAGATACAGGGCTGGAGAAGGGGGAAATCTAATAGGAGAGGACAGAAGGCCATGGAAGAAAGAAAAGGGGGAAGGAACACCAGAGGGAGGGAATGGGCTGGGAAGGAGAGAAGATGGGATAGGGGAAAGGTGGAGGGGAGGGCATTACTAGACGTTCAAGAAATTGATGTTCATGCAATTGAGATGTTGGAGGCTACCCAGATGGAATATAAGGTGTTGTTCCTCCAACCTGAGTGTGGCCTCATCGTGACAGTAGAGGAGGCCATGGATAGACATATCAGAATGGGAATGGGAAGTGGAATTAAAATGGGTGGCTACTGGGAGATCCCATTTCTTCTGGTGGACGGGGTGTAGGTGCTTGGCGAAGCGGTCTCCCAATCTATGTTGGGTCTCATCGATATACAGGAGACCACACCAGGATCACCAGACACAGTATATGACCCCAACAGACTCACAGGTGAAGTGTCGCCTCACCTGGAAGGACTGTTTAGGGCCTGAATGGTAGTGAGGGAGAAGGTGTAGGGGCAGGTGAGGTACTTGTTCCACTTGCAAGAATAAGTGTCAGGAGGGAGAGCAGTGGGGAGGGATGAATGGACAAGCGAGTCTTATAGGGAGCAATTCTTGCAGAAAGCAGAAAGTGGCGGGGAGGGAAAGATGTGCTTGGTGGTGGGATCCCGTTGGAGATGGGATTTATTTTCACTTTACTTGCCAAAGCAACCTCATATCTTCTTTTAGCTTTTCTAATTTCTTTCTTAAGATTCTTTTTACATTCTTCCTATTCCTCAAGCACCTCATTTACTCCAAGCTGCCTATATTTATTGTAGATATCTCTCTTTTTCCAAACTGAGTTTCCAATATCCCTTGAAAACCATGGCTCTCCCAAACTTTCAACCTTTCCTTTCAACCTAACAGGAACATAAAGATTCTGTACCCTCAAAATTTCACCTTCAAATTACCTCCATTTCTCTATTACATCCTTTCCATAAAACAAATTGCCCCAATCCACTCCTTCTAAATCCTTCCACATCTCCTCAAAATTAGGCTTTCTCCAATTAAAAATCTCAACCCTGGGTCCAGTCCTATCCTTCTCCATAATTATATTGAAGCTAGTGGCATTGTGATCACTGGACCCGAAGTGCTCCCCAACACATACCTCCGTCACCTGCCCTGTCTCATTCCCTAACAGCAGATCCAACACTGCCCCTTCTCTAGTTGGTACCTCTATGTATTGCTGCAAAAAACTGTCTTGCACATATTTTACAAACTCCAAACCATACAGCCCTTTTACAGAATGGGTTTCTTAGTCTATGTGTGGAAAATTTAAATCTCCCACAATCACAACCTTGTGCTTACTACAAATATCTGCTATCTCCTTACAAATTTGCTCCTCCAATTCTCGCTCCCCATTTGGTGGTCTATAATACACCCCTATAAGCGTTACTACGCCTTTCCCATTCCTCAATTCCACCCAAATAGCCTACCTAGACGAGCCCTCGAATCTATCCTGCCAAAGCACCATTGTAATATTTTCTCTGACAAGTAATGCAACACCTCCCACTCTTGCCCCTCTGATTCTATCACACCTGAAGCAACAGAGTCCAGGAATACTTAGTTGCCAATCACACCCCTCCTGCAACCATGTTTCACTAATAGCTACAACATAATATTTCCAGGTATCAATCCATGCTCTAAGCTCATCCACCTTTCTTACAATGCTCCTAGCATTAAAATGGATGCATTTAAGAAACGTTCTACCTCTTACTCTCTGTTTATCCCTAATGGAGCAAATAACTTTGTTATCTTTTTCTTCATTCTCCCCTACATCTTCAGTCAGAGTGCTCCCGTTCTCTGTCCCCTGCCTATCCTCCCTCACATACTGTCTACTAGCTTTCTCTATTTGTGAACTAACCTCCTCTCTCTTAGTCTCTTCCATTTGATTCCCACCCCCCAACCATTGTAGTTTAATATGACATGGCACATTATGATGATGATGATGATGATGATGACAGTGATATGGTGTAAAACTTTTGGCTGTGTTCCATCTAGACAGATCATTCCATAGACAAATATATCAACATCATACAAAGGGAAAGGTAGATAAGGGCCATGATGGGTACATTTAGAGATTAAGAATTCACTCTCAGTGTGTATATGACGTCCATTCAGGAGACTGATCACAGCAGTGTAGGAACTGTTCTTGAGTCTGGTGGTATGTGGGACTACAATTACAGGCCAGACACTGGGTATACTTCTGTGATTGACTCTATTCCTGATGCCTGGAAACATTTCCTATACCACGAGGCTCCAATCGGGATTAGGATGGAATAATTTCCACTTGCCCAGATAAATGAAGCTCCAAGAGCACTCAGAAATTTCAACATCATCCTGAGCAAAGCAATCTGGTTGATTGGCACTCCATTAACCAGCCTGGACATCTGTTCTCTCTACCGCTGATACACGACTGCTGCAGTGCCGGATACCGACAACATCCACTGCAATTACTTGCCAAGGAAGATCTGTCAGTGCATTGCAAGTGTGCGGCCTCAATCACCAAGGAGGGAAAGGATAGCAAGTACAAGTAATCAACACCACATAGAGCACGGAAACAGGCCCTTCAGACCATCTAGTCAATGCCTAGACCCATCTACCCACACCTGGACCATAGCCCTCCATACGCCTCCTAGCCATGTATGTGTCCAAACTTCTTTTAAATGTTGCAATTGAACCCGCATCCACCACTTCTGCTGGCAGCTTGTTCCACACTTGCACCACCCTTTGTGTGAAGATGTTCCCCCTCAGATTCTCACCCTTAAATATCTCACCTTTCACCCTTAATCTAGTTCTCTTCTCCCCTGGTTCTAATCTCACACAATTTCAGTGCCTGCCTGCTTGCATTTGCCCTATCTATACCTCTCATAATTTTGTATACCTCTATCAAATCTCCCTCATTCTCTTACATTCCAGGGAATAAAGTTCTAACCTGTTCTACCTTTCCTAAAACTCAGGAACTCAAGTCCAGGCAACATCCTTGCAAACTTTCTCTCCTTGTAGGTAGGTGACCAGAATTGCACACAATAATCTAAATTTGGCCTCACCAAAGTTTTATACAACTTCAACATAACATCCCAACTCCCACACTCAGTACTCTGATTTATGAAGGCCAATGTGCCAAAAACTTCTCTTTATGATCCTACCTACCTCCTGCAGGTTCCCCTCAAGCTACATGAAAATGTATCAACATTCATTCACCGTCATGAGGACAAGATCTTAGAACTCTCCCTATGAATGCATTGTGGGAAAACTCTCACCAGGAGGATTGCAGGACCTTAGGAAAATCAGCTCACCATCATTTCCTTCAGGGATTTTAAAGAGATGCAATAAATTCTACCCTTGCCAGGAACTTCCAGGTTATCAAATGTGAGTAAATAAATTTTAAAAAGTGGTACAGGTCGACCTTCACTAATCTGACTACCTGTAATCCCATTCTTTCGATAATCCGGCACTGATTATGCTTAATGTGATCCTTCCGTATTTCGGCATTTTCACTAATCCGGCACTACTCAGGTCCCAATGGTGCCGGATTAGTGAAGGTCGACCTGTACTTAATTTACCTGTGAAGTGAATGACACAATTATCATTCATAGAATTTCGGATAGTGACAAGGAGGCGTATAGGGGCGAGGAAGATTGGCTGGTTGAGTGGTGTCACAACAACATTGCACTCAGTGTCAGTAAGACCAAGGAATTGATTGTGGACTTCAGGAAGAGGAAGTCGGGAGAATATATACCACTGCTTGTTGAGAGGTAGCAGTGGAAAGGGCGAGCAGCTTCAAGTTCCTTTGTGTCAACATCTCGGAAGGTCTATCCTCTACCCAACCTACTGACGCAATCACAAAGAAAGCACAACAATAGCTATACTTCATTTGGAGCTTGAGGGATTTGATATGTCGCCAAATGCTTTATCAGATTTCCACAGGTGTACCTTGAAGAGCATTCTGGCTGGTTGCATCACGTCCAGGTATGGAGGCCCCAATGCCCAGTCTCACGAGAGACGATCGAGGTTTGTAAAGTCAGCCTGCTCCGTTATGGACTCAACCTTCCCCATCATCAAGGACATCTTCAAAAGGCTGTGCCTCAAGAAAGTGGCATCCATCATTAAGGTCTGTCACCATCTGGGAAATGACCTCTTCTCATTACCACCGGGGAAGAGGTATAGGACCTGAAGATGCACATTGAATGTATTAGGAATAGCTTCTTTCCGCCTGCCAACAGATTCCTGAATGGTCCATGAAGCCATGAATATTACTTCATTATTCCTTTTTTGCACTATTTATTTATTTTTTATTATAACATAACTTTTATTTTTTATGTACTGCCACAAAACAACAAATTTCACGACATATGCCAGCGATAATAAACTTGATTCTGATTTTCACTGCCAGTATTTCCTTCGAGGTCAGAGACCCACTTGGCATTTAATTTGCTAGTGTACTGTTTGCAGTGTTACAACGTTGTTTAGTTGGATTTGCTGAATGTACAATCAAATGAGCTGTGGTACCAAGATGATCAGATTTGCAGCTACCAGTCACAGTTTATAGAAATCTCATTCAAGCATCCTTCCGAACAGTTCATGCCAGGGTATTCATGTGGTCATTTGGATTCACTGGTACTGCAATGATAAGCAAATTCAACAATTGATAAGATCGAGTTGAGTTCCGCGCCATTTATGGGCCCAGCGTATAGAGCTGATTCGCTGCCTGAAATGGAAATCTGTGCACAGGGCTCTATGTGAATATCTGCGTTAAACACAAGCAGTGGACATCACCTTTCCCTGGTGTTCACCTTGGCTTAGTGGTGGCATTTTTGTCTCTGTGTTAGAAAGCTTGTGAGTTCTCTCCAGGACCTTGAGAGGAAATCCAAGGATGTACCATTTGTGTGACACAAAGGGAGTGTCGCTCCACTCAAAGTTCAGAGTATATTTATTATCAAAGTACATTTATAATCTAAGTACATATACGTCACCATATAGAACTCTGATTCAGTTTATTGTGGGCATACTCAATAAATCTGTAATAGAATAATAACCATAATAGAATCAACAAAAGACCACACCGACTTGGCTGTTCAACCAGTGTGCAAAAAGCAATCAACTGCGCAAATACAAAAATAAATAAATAATAATCATAAATAAATAAGCTATAAATATCGAGAACATGAGATGACGAGTCGTCGAAAGCGAATCCATCAGTTGTGGGAACATTTCAGTAATGGGGCAAGTGAACTTGAGTGAAGTTAGACCATAAGACGATAAGACATAGGAGCATAATTAGGCCATTCGGCCCATTGAGTTTGCTGCATGTTCTGAGGCTCCTGTGCTTTCTTCCTGATGGCAGCTGTGAGAAGAGAGCATGACCTGGGAGTTGTGGGTTCCTGATTTTTCTGCTTTTATGCGACAGTGCTCCTTGTAGATGTGCTGAGTGATGGGGAGGGCTTTGCCCATAATGGACTGGGCCGTATCCACTACCTTTTGTCGTTAAGTACCGGATGGGGCACAAAACATCCTATTGCACCTTTTCAAAGTCTCCTTGTCATTGTCCTTGAATGACATCAACATGATATGGGAATCTCAGCCATTAGCTCTGCCTTTTGTGAGTACATTGTGGACGAGCTGTTTACTCTACCTCTTTTTCCAAGGATCATCACCTCGTTGCAGCGGAAAGCCATGTGAGTTCCTGAGAGAAATTCCATTGGCAGCTTATCTCCAGGTAAGGTCATCTATGGAAATAAGATCGAGTGGGTGGTTCCCGACAAAGAATGATGCAACCAAGACCTCAGTGTGGAGCTGGCAAAAGATGATGACATGTCACAATGGCAGAGAAAAGCTGCAGTCATCTTGCTGCTGGACCCTGACCCCAATCTGTCAAGTACCATGCCGTGGCTGCCAGCACAACAGCTTCCTCATGTTAAACAAAGTCACACACAGGTGTTCCTCATTAAGGAAATAAACATTTAGGAAAACATCATTCTTCAATCGAGTGATTGATCTACTCTTCCTATATCACAACAGTGACAATCTTCAAAAAGAACTTCATTGGCTGCAAAGGAATGTCTAGGTCTACACAACCATTGAAGAAGTCCATTCTGTCCATCTATTTTGTGCCATTTCTAAAGAAAAGTTATCCAGGATGTTCTGTTGTGCAATGCGTTTCCCACATCCTTCCGCTGTTCCACCTCAATGATAGAGGGAGGATAGGGTCACAGAACACTACAACACATAAACAGGCCCTTCAGCCCATCAAGTCTATGCCAGCTCAGTCTTCTGCCTGCATCCAGACCATAGACCTCCCTACCCCTCTCATCCATGTACTTAACCCCTAAGAGCTCAAATTTTACAGTTGAGCTCACACCTACCACTTCTGCTCACAGCTCGTCCCAGACACACACACATACACCACCCTCTTGAGTGAAGAAGCTCCCCCTTAAGATTCTCTTTAAATATTTCACCTTTCACTCTAAACCCACGACCTCCAATTCAAATCTTAGTCAACCTGATGCACCTGATTTGAGTCCTGCTCAAGGGTCTCAGAACTGTTTATTCCCCTCCATAGACACTGCCTGACCTGCTGTGTTCCTGCAGCATTTTGAGTGCATTTGCTCCAATAGATCTGGTTTTTCTATTTGTAGGCTACTGTTCGATCTGTATTCATGATCCAGTCAGGTTATAAACCCCAGGCCCAAACCACTCTTTAAACTAAACTTACCACATGCTGTTTCTATTTCTTTCATTCAAATTGAATTTGTGGCTCCAGGCTACTAATTGTCCAGCTACTGGAGACTTTTTTAAAATCTCATTCCTACATGATTCTAACAGTTCTGTTAATTCATCATAAATTTGCTAAACCTAAGGAAAGTAATCCCAGTTTTTCTGGCCTGCATCTGTAACTGGAAGCTCTCATTACTTGTCTCCTGAAAATACAAGAGAATACAAGTGCTGTATCTAGAGTTCGGGAGGGACACAGCAGGTCAGGCAGCATTTGCGGAAGCAGAGGAATGGATACATTTTTGGGATGAGGCCCGGCAACATCTCCTGAAACCCTTCATAAAGCCTACGGGCTTTCCTCAAGGTAATGCCCAGAACAGTACACTTCATCAGTATCACTCCACCAACCTAAAAGTTTATTCTTTCCATCACTGGTGCAATGTGACTACAGCAAATGTGGTCACATCAGCAACCACAGGTCAATGTTTCTTAAACCTTTGAACTCAGCCACCTGGAAGGACAAGGGCTTCAGGTGCAGGAGAACACCATCAATTGCAGGTTCCTCTCTACAGAAATACAGGAAAATAGGAGCAGGAGTGGCCAGGAGTGGCCCTTGAATCTCTTCAAGCCTCTCCTACCACTTAACATGATCATAACTGATCTGCCTCAGGGCTCTTCCGTGCTGGTTCCACAAAAACTTGCAATTCCCTGGTATTTCAAATATGTACATGCCTCCTCTGTGGGAGGAGAAGACGGCGACGCGATGCAGCTTGCAGCTGCCACTCCGGTGGTGATGTCTGTTATTTGTCAAGTAGGGTGCTGTACACAATCCTGATTTGATGGAGACTGACGTGAGAGCACGGAGGAACATCTGGTGAAACTTCTGAAATGCCTGTTTCACTGCCGCTGCTACTGTGTAGTCCAGAATCTCCGAAGGAGAAGGCCCCAAGTCCTCGGCTTTGCTTGTTGCTTGGCGGCCAGGGCAGGGTCGAAGTGCTTGGCGGAGGATGGTGCTCGGAGAGGCTGTGTCGGAGGAGCTGGTCGGAGGCTCTAAATTTTCGGACAGACTCAGAGTCCGCTGCAGTCGGGTGCTTCCAATGGTGCTGCATCGGCAAGTTCGCGGAGCTTGGAGGTTCGTGGCAGGGAGAGTTCCTCCCTTCTGCTGCCTACGTGAGACAATGAGTCTATCGGGACTTTGAGACTTTTTTTTACTGTGCCCATGGTCTGCGCTTTATCAAATTATGCTTTGCACTGCTGTAACTATATGTTATAATTATGTGGTTTTGTCAGTTTTAGTCTTGGTTTGTCCTGTTTTCTTGTGATATCATTCTGGAGGAACGTTGTAACATTTTTTAATGCATGTATTTCTAAATGACAATAAATGAGGACTGAGTATCCTCGTAATCTAATCTAATCTAATCCTGTTAAAATGCCTCCAGTGATCTACTCTCCATAACCCTCTGGAGGAAAGACTTCCTGAGAAGAAAGGGTTGAAAGATTGAAAGAGTCCACAGAAAATTTACAAGGATCTTGCTAGAAGTTGATGAGCTGATCTATAGGGCATAGTTAAAAAGGACTTCATTCACTGGAACATTGGAGAGTGAACATTGGAGTACAGGTACAAAGCCAATGAAATGCAGTTGGCATCTAACCAGAAAGGCAAAGGATAGTGCTATTTACAAAATAACTGCAAATAAAAAGTAAGTGCTTCAACACACAAACATTAAAGTACTGAGACAGTACAATATGGGTGCGCTGTGATGTGAGGTTCAGCAGGGTCACAGCCTCAGGGAAGAAGCTCTTCCTGTGTCTGCTGGTGCGGGAGCGGAGGCTCCTGATAGGTACACGGATGGGAGAGGTATGGAGGCTATGGTCCGGATATTGGCTTATGGGACTAGGCAGAATCTGGGACAGTTCAGTACAGACCAGAAGAGCCTGCTGTAGTGCTATATGACTATATAACCCTCTGCACCAAGAAGTTCCAAAGTAACTTAGTTCTAGATTTTCTTGTAACTACTTTCCCTGCATTTCAGGCTCTCCAGGCACACGCTGTGCTGATTTGGAAATAATACTGGCCATTCCTACATCAACACTGGATCCAATTCCTGGACCATTAGAAACTGTTGAGAATTGTGAACACGGCCACATAAAATCACAAAAATCAGCCCCTCCCCTCCCCCCCATTGCCTTGAAAAAGCAGCTAGCATAACTGAATATCCCTCCCACCCATCAGGCAGAGGGTACAAAACTTGAAAGCACATACCACCAGTTTCAAGGACAGCTTCTGTTCTGCTGTTACAAGACTCTTGAAGGACCTTTTGTATGACAAGGGTAAACCTTTGATCTCTCAATCTACTTTGTCGTGACCCTTGCACCTTATTGTCCATCTGCAATGTAACATTACATTCTGCATTTTGTTACTGCTTTTCCCTTGGTATGATCTTAATTTTGAAATGACCTGTCCAAATATCATGTAAAACAAAGTTTTTTTACTATATGTGTGACAATAATAAATAATTACCAAAGACTAAACACAAAAGATCCTGCAGATGCTGGAAATCCAGAGTAACACATACAATACGCTGGAGGAACTCAGCAGGTCAGACAGCATCTGTAGAGATGTTGATGTTTCAGGCCAAGACCCTTCATCAGAACTGGAAAGAACAGGAGGGGGAGGGGGGACGGAGTACAAGCTAAAAGGTGATAGGTGAGGCCAGGTGGGTTTGCGGGGGGGGGGGAAATGAAGTGAATAGCTGGGATGTGATAGGTGGAAGAGGAAAAGGGTTGAACAAGAAGGAATCTCATAGGGGAGGAGAATGGACCATGAATCTGAAGGGAGGGGAGAGTGGACCATGGGAGTAAAGGGAGGAGAGGGGGCATCACGGGGCAGTTACTGCTGTTCATATTTCTTCCTCAAAAGTAGAGAATGAGTTGGTGAAGGTCGCTTATCATAAACCTCTCAAGGACAGTTAGGGTTTGCAGTAAACACTAGTCCTGTCGGCAACACCCACAGCCCATAAATTAATTAAAAAAAGGCAATTCTCCAGCTGGGGCTGATCTAGTTTTCTGTTGGTTTAGCCTAACTTCCTGGATTTTTGTGTTTTGCCTGGAGAGCCCAGGATCCTATTTGCTTTAACTGCTTCATTAATCTGTCCTGTCACCAACTTCAAAGGTATGTGCTTGAACACCCTCGGGTCCCTCTGCTTCCACCCTTGAAATCCAACCACTTAGCATGCATTGTCTTTCGTCTTCCTTCCCAGCGGTGTGGTAATTCTGTGCACACATGCCAGCCAGAAGGCTGGGACCGGCTCAGAGCCTGCGCTAAGTGTATGTCTCCCCACATCACGGTGACTTTATAGGGCTGCTCTTTCGAAAATTAAAAGCAGTCGGGCGCCTCAGCTCCACTCGTTCCAACCTCGCCCAGCTCTGCAGCGCCAGTTGCTATTTCAGTCAGGACGTCCTTCCGTCCTCCGAGGCAGAAAGTTACAGGTTCGAGTCACACTCTGGAGACTTAAGCTGCCACCCAAATGCAGTGAAGGATCGCTGATGGTTGGAGGCGCTGGCTTTTGGTTGAAATGTTAAGCCATAAGTTGGACCATAAAATAGTCACAGTATTATTTCAAAGAGCGGAGGAATTATCGACAGTGTTGCTGTTGAGAACCGGTGTCATTCAGATTCATTTGCGTATCACATGTACGTTGAAACATACAGTGAAGATCATCATTTACACTAACAACTAACACAAGCTAAACAACACACACAAAATGCTGGAGGAATTCAACATCTGTGCAAATAAACAGTCGATGTTTCGAGCCGAGACCCTTCTTCAGGACTGGAAACAAAAGGGGAAGACCCAAAATAAAAAAAAGGTTGAGGGGGAAGAAAGATTGCTAGAAGGTGACAGGCGAAGACAGGAGGGTGGGAAATGTAAAGGGCTGGAGAGGCAGGAATCTGATCAGAGAGGAGCGTGAACCATTAGTGAAAAGGAAGGAGATGAGGAGGGGCAGCAGGGGGAGGTGAGAAGAAGTAGGAGGCCAAAGTGGAGAAGAGGAGGGGAGGGAGAGTGGTGGGCCTACAGTCCCTTAAGTTTATAAAAATGAGAGGAGATCACAGTAAAACCTGCCTGATCTTGAAGAGGAATAAGGGGGAGATGCTGAGAATTTTCCCTTTGTGGGACCATCTCAAAGTAGGTTCATATTAAAGGGTTGTCTACCTTACAAGGGAGATAGACATGGGAGAGTACAGTATAGTGATAGTCATAGTCATACTTTATTGATCCCCGGGGAAATTGGTTGAATATCAGATCTGTACCGACCATGATGTCAATCTAAACTCAGTACTGACGCAGGGTTTCGACAAGACAATTCCTTCCTCCACAGATGCTGCCTGAATCACTGAGTCCATCCGGCAGGTTGTTTGATGCTCCAGGTTCTGCATTCTGGTTTCTTTCTATTATCTCAATGTAATTACGCATGACGTGATCGGTTTGGATGGCAAGCAAACAATGAAAGATAAAGATTAGCTTCATTTGTCACATGCACACGGAAACCTACGGGGAAATGCATTGTCTGTGCTAACGACTACGCAGTCTGAAGATGCGTTGGGGGCGCCAACACAGCAGGCCTAAAGTGAACTAACTATAGCTTGCACGTCTTTGAAATGTAGGCGGAAACCAGAGCACTGGGGGGAAGTCCACGCGGTCAAGGGGAGAATGCACAAACTTCTCACAGACAGCGGCTGGAATTGAATCCTGATCACCACCATTAGAGCTGTAAAGCGTTACGCTGATAAAGTTTATCCCCAGAATTTCCGTACAGGTGATAATATTTGCCCACGCCCAACAACCTCCAAATCCCCTAAGTAAATAAAAGCAAGTACTTAATTACAGGATGACACAGATAATCTGAAAGTAATTGTATAACTAGTTCAGGAACAGCTATTACCCCTCAATCATCAGACTCTTGAACCAAAGGGACTAACTTCACACAACTTCAGTTGCCCCATCATTGAAATGCTCCCACAACATACATAGAAACATAGAAAATAGGTGCAGGAGTAGGCCATTTGGCCCTTCAAGCCCGCACCGCCATTCAGTATGATCATGGCTTATCATCCAACTCACAACCCTGTACCAGCCTTCCCTCCATACCCGCTGATCCCTTTAGCCACAAGGACCATATCTAACTCCCTCTTAAATATAGCCAATGAACTGGCCTCAACTGTTTCCTATGGCAGAAAATTCCACAGATTCACCACTCTCTGTGTGAAGAAGTTTTTCCTAATCTCAGTCCTAAATGGCTTCCCCTTTATCCTCAAACTGTGACCCCTCGTTCTGGACTTCCCCAACATCGGGAACAATCTTCCTGCATCTAGCCTGTCCAATCCCTTTAGGATTTTATACGTTTCAATAAGATCCCCCCTCAATCTTTTAAATTCCAACTCACTTTCAAGGACTTTTCATTTCACGTTCTCGATATTTATCGTTTATTTATTTATTATTTCATTTTTCTTTCCTTTGTGTTTGCGCAGTTTGTTGTCTTCTGCACCTTGGTTTGTTCCCTTCATGTTGGGTGCGGTCTTTCATTGATTCTATTGTGTGTCTTGTATTTACTACGAACATAAATCTCAGAGTTGTATACGTACTTTGATTAAAAAATACTTTGAATTTTTGAAATGTGATATCTCCGCGTTATTATCACTATTGTTTCTTTCGGCACCACCTTAGGCAGCACTACAATCGTTGCAGTTACCATGTATACTGTCTATTCCGAGAGCTTCACGCAAACAAGGAATTTCGTTGCAGGGTTCGATCTATAAAGTTTAAAGTGAGAACATCAGCACACCTTTAGCGTGTATTACGAATTCCCAGAGTTGCAAAGAAGCGCTATCAGGAAATGCAGAAAAGCAGGATGAGTCCCGTGTGTGAAGTGGGGAATGGAGCTTACGCACAATTTGCCGCCCGGTGATTGGTCCCCGGGCTTGGCAAGTGAGCACGAGCCCCTGTCTCCCCATTCATAGAATAGGGCTAAAGACAAGCTCATCGCTACTCACAGGCAGCGGGGCTGCACCGGCGTCTCTTTCGCTCATCGCCAGCCAATGCAAAAGCAACACATCCCCACCGCCAAGCCTGAAGGAAAAGCAATACGACCAAAAATGCTGAACCAACGGAGCCCCAGTTTGCAAAGTTTGCACTCGTGTTCCAGGACTTAAGTGGCAGTTGTGTATTTAAAAAAAACTCTTGCGAATGAAGTGCAAAAATGGATGGTCTTACCCTTGCGATATGGAATGTACCTAGCCCATTCTGCAGCTCTGCAATGCAACTTTTTACGGCGTTCTGGCTTGGTAATATTATGCAGGCAGGTGCTATGAGTTTAGTTCATTTAATTTATTCACTTTAGTGCGAGTTTTATTGAAGTGCAAAATGCAGACATTCAGGCACGGTGCTTAAACTTTAACCTACTTCAACTTTGACTTGCCTCTTTTAATTCTCTCTTCCCCCACCCCCGTATATTTTGCAGATTTTGCACTTCTGCAGCGCTGCTCCCGAAAGCCAGCGGTCCCCAGATCGTGCCCAGACCACTGGAGTTAACGACGGTTTGTAAATGTCGATATGTCTCACGATCCGGAGGGGGTGGGGTGTATTATGTTCGCAGATGCATGCTACGATTTTGCAAAGCGTGCTAAAGGTGGTGCAAAGATGGGGTAAAGGGATGAGGGGTGTACTGACCCTGAGAGGATCTCTTACAGAGTTATCGAGACGGAATGGGCATAAAGACACACATTGTCACAGAAACACAGAATATGTATCTAAGAGATAAGCATAGACTGGGGCACTGCAAGATACCTTGCCTTAGGCGCACACATACAGACAAGAAACGTACTTCTCCGGGCACGCACTCATTCATACACGCAGATGCACAGAGTAACACAGACTGGGGCACGTAAAGGTAGATGCGGGAACTTTGGAATTTGCAGGGGTAAAGACTCGGGAGACGCACAGTCATAAGAGAGAGAGAGAGAGAAGCACATACACTCAGATATTCTTCTTTACCGTCCGCAGGAGATCATTGTCAGTCAAGGGCTAGGATTGCATTTCTCAAGCCTGCCCCTGACTCTTGTCCAGTTGGAACTTGCAGCTCTCCGGAGCTCGGAGACAGCTTGTTGCACAGTTAGATTCTGTGAGCTCAGCTCGGGTTTAGAAAGGCAGCTCTGGTTGGAGTACCCCGCACTTTGGGGCAACCGTGAGCGTCTTGCCGGGGATGAATGGGTGAACCCGAGGAGGAGAGGGTTAATTCATTCCTTTCTTCAAAAAGTTGACTTTCTCATTCCGTCCACGTTGTGGTCATAGTGCAATCTCTTCCTAATTTCACCGGTCAATTAAGTGACTGTGAACTGTTATCGCAGTAGTGGTCTTACCTGCAGCGACGCGGTGCAGATTGTTAGAGCGCATTTAATTTTTGGGGGGCGGGGTGCAGAACACTTTTTTGTCGGGATGGGGGAATTTAAAACACCTCAACATCTTGTGTACGAATCTTTCCCGCTTTCAGATTATATATTGGTGACGCCTGTTGAAATTGGCCCTGACGGGGGTCATCTATCAAAGAGCCGACACAAAAGATCAGCGCCTTCGGGGTCCCTGCACTACAAACTGTCTCTCCCGGGGCAAGAGTTAATCCTGGATCTGAGCCGCTCCAGTCTGTTGGCGAGAGGTTTCACGGTGTACACGCTGGGTCTGGATGGGGTCACAGAGAGACCCGTGCCCGCCTCCCAAGCGAACTGCTTCTATCAGGGGTCCGTTAGAGACCACGGTTCTTCTTCGGTGGCCGTGTCCACGTGTGGGGGCTTGGTGAGTTTTTTTCCCTGTCTCTCACTCTCTCTCCTGCTGTCTTCGCGGTCGTTGCAAGTGTTAACACGTCCGCGTAGCAACTCCGCACCGTTGTCACTTCCATCTACACCCCTCTCCCCTCCTCCTCCTGCAGGGAAACTGCTCCCATATTTCATCCTCCAATTCTGCAGGGGTATTAATCATCGTTCTTCCGCATTACTGAGGTTAGCTAGTCTATTGTCTCAGCTGCTCAATGTGAACTGCATTTAAAAAGAATTAAATTTTTTTTGTCAATGAATAGGATTTGGATTTAGATAAATTTGTTGTCATATACACCAGGGTGCAGTTAAAGACCTTGCACACGTGAAGTTCGCAGTATACAGAATATACACAGTAATAATACAAGGAACAGCGACCAGGGTAAAACAGCAGAGTGTTGTTTTGCAATGTGAAACGAAACGATGAAGTGATACGTGAATACCGACAGAAAATACAAGAGCCGAATTAAGCCATTCAGCCCACAGAGGCTGCTCTACCATTCGGTTATGGTTGATTCCCACACTGATGGGGACAGCATGATAACACAGTGTAATGCTATTACAGAGCCGGTGGCCGGGTTCAATTCCCTCCACCGTCTGTAAGGAGTTGGTGTGTGCTCCCTTGATCGCATGGGTTTCCTCTCCAATTGTGGGTTGGCAGGTTAATTGGGCAGTGTGGGCTCATTGGGTTAGAAGGGCCTGTTACCGTGATATATTGCTGAGTAGGGAAAAAAATAGGAGTAGAATTAGGCCATTCAGCCCATTGAATCTGCTATGCTATTCAATCATGGCAGGAGAATGGAGTTGAGGGATAATGAGTCAGCCATGATGGAATTGATGGGCAAAATGACTTTTTTCCATTCCTATGTCTTAAGGATATTTCCAACTCTATTTTCCTACCTTCCCCCTCTAACTGGTGTTCAAGACTGGGATTGGTGGAGGTTGGAGAGTGGTGATGGGAAGAAGGGATTGATTACCCATCACTATTTGGCGCTGCCCAAAGTGAACTGAGTTTGACTCTAGTAGGACGAGAGTCTGCAGATGCTGGAATCTGGGGCAAAAGAACTAAACTGCTGGAGGAACTCAGTGGGTCAGGCAGCATCTGTGGAGGCGAATGGGCAGTGGACATTTGTGTGGAGGAGATTCGGCACCTGGACAGAGACAGTTGGATCCCACGCTGTTGTAATCCAACTCGGATTAAACCGTGGCGCAGCTATAGACGGGCTGTTACCACAGCTCTCTGGCAAACTATGTTCAATCCTGATCTCTGTGTGGAGCTTGCACGTTCCCTCGTGTGAATGTGCGGGTTTCCTCCCATGTCCCAAAGTCATGCGGATTACTGGGTTAATTAACCACCATAAATGGCTCCTTGGATTTGATGGACGCTGGAGGGAGCTGACGAATGTGGGCAGGTTAAAAGAGTCTGCGCAGGATTCTTCACTCAGGATGGTGTGAGTGTGGAGTGAACTGCCAGTGGAAGTGACGGATGCTGCATCAATTTCAACACTTAAGAGAAGTTTGGGTAAGTACATGGATGGGAGGGCTATGGTCCAGGTGTGGGTCAATGGGACTAGGTAGAACAACAGTTCATCATGGACTAGGTCAGTCGAAGGACCTATTTCTGTGATGTGGAGCTCTGCAATTCTATAACTATAGTGTGGGAAGGTGGCTGATGGTCAGTGAGGTGGACCGATTGGCCTTTCTCTGTTGTATATGTCCCTGTACTCTTTGACCCAATATCTTTGTCTTCCATTGCGCTTGGCAATCACTGGCCATCCATTTGACATCAAGAACATCTTCAAAATGTTATGCCTCAAAAAGGTGGGGTCCGTCTTCGGGGACCCCCACCATCCAGGCCTGCCCTCTTGTCACTGCTACTATCGAGGAGGTACAGGAGCCTGAAGGCACACACGTGATGTTTTAAGAACAGCTTCTTTCCCTGTGCCATCGAACAGCGAGCCCATGTACCACAAAACAACAAATTTCATGACATACGCCAGTGATATTAAATCTGATTCTGATGTGAATCTTGATGCTTGGTGTTGACTCTGTGTCATCGGAGAACATTTTATTGAGTTCTTTGGAAACCATTGCTGACTCACCTTGGCCTCTCCTTTATTGAGCACACAAGATCTGTAAATTGTGCCATTTCTCTGGAAACCTGCCTCCAGTTTTGTTCAGAGGCTCTAGGCCGTCACTTTACAGTGCAAAATTGTAAGATTGCATTTTGATCCCTTCCGTTGCATGTAAGGAGTTTGTATGTTCTCCCATGACTTCATGGGTTTCTCACAGGTTAAATGGTTTCCTCCCGCATTCCAAAGACATTTGGTATGGTTAGTCGGTAAGTTGTGGATGCTTTGTTGATGCCAGAAGTGTAGCGACATTATAGGCAGCTAAGCACAATCCTTGTTGATTTGACACAAGTTGCTTATTTCACTGTGTGTTTCAAAATGTGTGACAAATAAAGCTAGTCTTTAATCTTGTGTCATTTTCCATTTATATGAAGTGAATGTTGCTGCTAATGTATCGTTGGTCATTTGGTGTTGATAACTGGGACCACAATTAGCAAGTAACTCCATCGATGCGTTTGGAGTCACACTCACACTGCACCGGCTGAGAGTGGCAGATTCCTGAGAAACATAAGATAATCCCTTGGGTTTTTTGCAGCAATAGTGGTTCTGTGTGCATCAAGGGATAAAGTATAGGGCCACAAATTTGTGGTGAACTTTAATCAGCTGGAGTACTGTGCCAGTATCCAGGTGTCCCACTTTAAAGATGAAAAGTTTTTGAAGAGATTTAGCAAAATGGTTCCAGGATTTTATTTTGTTCATTAAGAGATCCAGCACGGTAACAGGCCCTTCTGGTCCAACAAGCCTGTACTGAACAATTAGACCCATGTGACCAATTAACCTACTAACCCGTACGTCTTTGGAATGTGGGGGAAGCCTACGTGGTCATGGTGAAAATGTATAAACTTCTTATAGACAGCGCCTGGATTGAATCGGGGTCATTGGTGCTGCAATAGAGGGAGAGAACCCCTGGTTATGGGCATTGCATCCCAGCAGTCTGCACGATTCGAAGCCAGGGCCGTGTAGCAGGCTCCCTCTCTACATCACTGATGAATCCAAAGGAATGGAACCAATACCGTGTCACAGGAGTTGCCAGTCAGTGTTGAACTCAGCTCTGGATTTTTCCCTCTGGGTTTACGCTGGAAGCCTTTCGCAGGGCAGTGGAGGTTTGAGATCAGAGTTTTCTTCTAGCTAATCTGCCAACCATGGCTAATGAGCCCCATCTGCCCAAAGGGATTGGTCTTAAGCCACCAGTAACCTGCCTTTGCCCCTTCTCCTGTCAATAGAAACTGTTGTGTCAGGCTTAGTAACTAAGCCATGTGAAGGCCAGGAGCTGAGCTTGGTTGTCAGAGGTTATTTAAAAAGCACACTGTTGAGAGCGTTGAATAGGTGGTGGGAGCTTGTCCCCATTACCAGCCTCAGCTATAACAATCTTACAGAACCTAGCTGGTGCTGAAATAGAGTTATGCTAACCACCACCTACTATTCCACAGCGAAATGATGGTAGAAGCTGGGGTTGTTCTTGTTGGAACAGGGGAGGTTGCATTGTGATCTGATGGACAGATGTTAAAGATTCTCAAATTGGATTCATTAACTGCCTCGGAACCCACAAAACAGTAGAGGAAGCAAGACGTCCTCAATCGAAGGAAAGTTGCAGAATCAGAGTTGGAGACTGACCTTTCTATAGGGGGTCCCACCACTGATCCTTGTGGGCCCCCATGGTGGAAGGGTGACATGATAGCAATGCAGTTGCCACGCTGCTTTCCAGCGCCAGCAACTAGGCTTCAATTCCTGCCACTGTCCCCGTGACGTGTAGGTTTCTGCTGGGTGCTCTGGTTTCCTCCCACATTCCAAAGATGTATGGGTTAGGCCAGAGTTAGCCAGTTGTGGGCATGGCATGTTGCTGCTGGGAGTGTGGCAACACTTGCAGCCTGTCCCCAGCACATATTCAGACAGTTGGTCCTTGACACAAACAGTGAATTTCACTGCATGTTTCGATATTTTTAATGTATCTGTGCCAAAGCAAATCTTTGACATTGAAAAAGTATAACAGCCTTCCACCCCTGGATCCCATCATGCATCTGCCTTCTGAATCAACTTGCCACGTGGGACCTTATTAGATGCCTTAACCCAAGTCCACAACATTCACTTCCTCACCTTCATCAGCTTCTTTGTCATCTCCTGCAACACCTTGATCAACCTTGAGTAGTTATGACCTGCCCTGTAGAAAGCCAACTCTTCCCATTTGGTAGGCAAAATGCTCAGTGTGGAGATGGTGGGCCAAAGTGCTGATTTCTGTGCTGTATAGATTTTTAGATTAGCTTTGTTACATTTGTATTGTACATTCAAAACATGCAGTGAGATGACCAACACTGTCCCAGGACTTGTGGGGGCAACCTGCAACTACTGCCAAGCTTCTGACACCAAAATTTCATGCCCACAACCTGCTGACCTTTATCAATCTGTACGTCTTTGGACTGTGGGCGGAAACTGGATTACTTGGAGGAAACCCAGGGGCTCACGGGGAGGGGGTAAGAATGGCAAGAATTGAATCCCGTTCGCTGGTGCTGTGAAGTGTTCTGGTAGTGTGCTGCCCACATACCGTACTGTACGACTCTATTGTATTCTTCCCACTATTCACATCAGGTCTACAATATACATACTCATGATCTACAGTGGCCAATTAGCTTGCTGACACTCAAGTACTTGGGCTGTGGGAGGGAACCTGGGGGCAGGCTCACGTGGTCACAGGAAGGACGTGCAAATTCCACACGGACTGAACCTGGCCCACCGGAGCCTCAGAGGCAGCAGCTTTATTACCTGCATCACCCCACTGTCAGAGCAGAATTGTGCAGTTTCAACTGGAGCATTCAGATGGAGCTGGTTGTCCATTGTGTCTGACTAGGACAAGAAAACTGTGCGCGAGAGTTTTTAAAGTGGAACAGCAATTGCACTGGGGCATTTCCGCTGTCTCTCAAACTCGCGAGTCCGGGTCCAGCAGCACGGTTAGTCATCACAGCTGGAGTCTTCCTTAGCTGCAGCGGATGACCAAGATTTCTGTTCCCTCCTCATGCCCTTCGTTCTCCACAGAGCGTTACAGAAACCGCCTTCCTGGCCATTAGATCTCGTCCACTCAGTCCTCCAGAGCTGACTTCGCATGTTAGGACAGGAATGTCCCCATCTCACTGGGGTAGGAGATCCACTGGCTTCCCTCCCCTGGTTCAGCCTGCCTGACGAAGAGGTATTCCGGGATGTGGCTGCTGTTGAATGTGGACAGCTACTTGTCGCCACAGGTGAGAACTGAGGGCTGAATTTCCAGCATCTGCAGAATTCCTATTGTTTGTGGATAAATACCTATAAAGGAAGGAGTTTGCAGGGTCTCTGAGGAGAGGATGTGGAAAGGGAACTCACCTGATTGTTTTTAATCTGAACCATTATGGACTGAACAGGCATCTGATAAGGTTCCCCCATGGTAGGTTCATTCAGAAGTTAAAGATGCATGGTGGGATTCGGGGTGAATTGCAAGCTTGGATTAAGAACTGGTTTTCCCATGGAAGACGGATGGGAGGCTGTTATTTTTTTTAAGACTATTTTGTTAAAGATTTGCTGAGTACGCCCACGGAAAAATAAATCTCAGAGTTGTATGTGGTGTACTGATAATGAAATTTACTTTGAACTTCAAGCATTGAAATTGAAAGATTACAGTAGCTTTATTTGTCACATGTACCTAGATTAAAATGAAGCGTACAGTGCAATGCCTCATTTGCGTTAATGACCATCACAACCCGAGGATGTGTTGGGGGCAACTCGCAAGTGTTGCCCTGCTTTTGGCACTAACATGACATCCTGATGAAGGATATCTGCCCAAAATGTCGACTGTACTCTTTCCTATAGATGCTGCCTGATCAGCTGAGTTGCTCCAGTACTCTGTGTGTATTGACATGCCCAGAACTTACCAACTCCAACCCGTACATCTTTGGAACATGGAGGAAACAAGGATGGACTCTTTCTGTGCTATAACCACTCAGCTACTGAGGCTCTCTTTAAAATACCAGATTCAGTTAATTACCATTAAATCTGCTGCCTATAGAGGGCATCTGAATACAATACAACATAATACTTGCCTAAAAGGGCTGCAGAACTGGTTGCAAACACTCATTCAGATTACCATATAAGAGTACAGTACAAGAACAGGCCTGAGCAGCTTGGCAAACTGATAGAGAATAATTTTAATGACCTGGGCACTGTGCAAAGCCAGAATTTTAACCTCTGGAGGGGTGATGACTGCTCAGTCAAGAGTCGGTTTCGTTGGTCTGCAGTTTTGGAATGCAATAGCACGAACTCCCTGAAGGTACAAGACTCATAAGCTGGGATGAGAATAATACTTATGAAATCAATCAACTTGCTTGGCTACTGTACGTCTTTGCTTTCAGTGCTAAGGATCTTGCCAAAAGATTTACAGTTAATCCAAGACTGCTTCAAACACTTTTTTTTACATACTTCTGCCTGCCTTGTTGATGTTTGGTAATGAACTGTTGTTGTATTTTCTTAAGGATTCTGAAGTAAGCCCTAATTTGTGAGACTGGTGTCATATCAGTCCTTGGTAAGCGGACTTTTAAATGCACAAGGTTCACTTGTGCTTTTCAGGGAGAGTAAGCTGCCTTCTATATCCAGTAGGTGTGATAACTGACTCCAGACCTGTAGACGCTAAACCTGCTCAGCATCAGCATCAGGCTTATTCTCACTGAGATATGCAGTGAAGTTTGTTTTGCAGTAGCAATACATTAAAAACACCCAATACAATAATGAAGATTTAAAAAAAAAGTAAGTAATCCAGAAAAAGGGAGCAAAATATTGAGGCTGAGTTCATGGACTATTCAGAAGCTGTTCCCAAAACATTGTGTGTAGGTCATCAGGCTCCTGTACCTCCTCCCTGATGGTGGTAAGGAAAAGAGGGCATGTCCTAGATGGTGATTGTGTTATGAGTGCATTATAAAGAACTTCATTTCCCAGTGGGCAGTGCGAGGGGCTCACCCGGAAACGGAAGCTACGATGGTGAAGGGGGTTGCGTGCGCACGGGGTCGAGCAGCAGTTCTAAAGCAAATCCACACTAAGTTTGTCTTTTATTTAGAACAAGCTTGAAAGTAATGGTCCTTAATGATGGAAGCTACCTTTTTGAGGCGTCGTCTCTTTTATTATTGTTATTGAGATCCAATGTGAAACCCGCCCTCCCAGCCCTTCAAGCCATGCTGCCTAGCAGTCCCCCAATTTAATCCTAGCCTAATCACGGCACAATTTACAATGACCAATTAATCTTCAATCGGTATATCTTTGGACTGTGGGAGGAAGCTGGAGCATCCGGAGGAAACCCCCTCGGTCACAGGGAGACCGTACAAACTCCTTACAGGCAGCGGCGGGAATTGAACCTAGGTCATCTGTACTGCAAAGCATTGTGCTAACCACCATGCTACGTTGCCGCCCCCATCAGGGAAAGTGTCCTTGATGGGGTGGAAGCGCCAGCCCATGATGTATCCAGCTGAGTTTACAAACCTCTGCAACTTTTTCAGGTCCTGTGCTCTGGGTCCCCGTACATGCAGTGATGCAGCCAGTCAGGATGCTTACCACGGTACCTGCTCGCTGAGATGGTGCAGAAAACCATTGGGGGCAGTTAGGGACAAACATTACGCACTGATCGTGCTGTCAATGATCGCGTCCAGTGAGTGAATACAATGTATTTTCTTCCCTGAAGCATATCAGTGTTGCCACTTTTAACAATGACAATCTGTCAAATTTCTGGTCACTTGTGCTTTTATCAATTTTTTTGGAAGAAGTTCAATTACTCGGGTTTCCATGGTGGAATATGAGAAAATCAGCAGATGCAACATAATACTGATCAATCACACAGCACAATGGGAGAGGATGCCGTGAAAAAAGCATAATTTGCGTTTACACAGCATGCCTTACAACCTTGGGCATTTTAGAGATTCGGTTCTTTTTGACATAGACTCACTGCTGCATTGGCAGCCAGTTTGTTCCGTAGAATCATGCAGCGTAGAAACAGGCCGTTTGGCCCAAATCGTTCATGCTAACCGGTGGACAGCCTTCCAATATTAATCCTCCCTTCTCAGCACTTATCCAGGGCCTACTATGCTGAAGCAATTTAAGTGCTTATCTGGACACTATTTAAATACCAGCAGCCCCCCGGGCAGTGTGCTCTGCTTACGCTCCACGTTGTGTGGGGCAAAATGGTTCCCAGCGGAGGAAAGGGTTGAAGAGATGTGATAAGTAGGCTTGTTTAGACACTGTAGAGTACCTGAACACTGCCCCTCCCAATCCCTTCAAACAAAAGGTGTAGCCATGGGCACTCGCATGGGTTCCATCAATGCCTGCCTCTTTGTTAGTGACGTAGAATAGTCTATGTTCCAAGACCACACTGGTATCACTCCCCAACTTTTCCTATGCTACATTGATGATGGCATTGGTGCTGCTTTCCGCACCCACGCAGAGCTCGTCGACTTAATCAAACTTGCCTCCAGCTTCCACCCTGTCCTCAAATTTACCTGGTCTGTTTCTGACTCCTCCCTCCCCTTTCTTGATCTCTCTGTCTCAATCTGTCTGGAGACGGCTTATCTACCGATGTCTATTATAAACCCACTGATTTACACAGCTACCTGGACTATACCTCTCTCATCTTATTACTTGTCAAAATGCCATCCCCTTCTCTCAATTCCTCCATTTCTGTCACATTTGCTCTCAGGGTGAGGCTTTTTATTCCAGAATTAAGGAGATGTCGTCGTCTTCCTTCAAAGAAAGGGGCTTCCCTTCCTCCATCATCAATGCTTCCCTCTACTGCATCTCTTCCATTTCATGCACGTCTGCCGTTGCCCCATCTTCCCGCCACCTCACCATGGATAGGGTTCCTCGTCCTCACCTACCACCCCACCAGCCTCTGCGTCCAGTACATAAACTCCATAACTTCCACCTTCTCCAGCAAGATCCTACCACCAAGCACATCTTTCTATTCCTGCACCCCCGCTCACTTTCTGCTTTCTGCAGGAATTGCTCCCTACATGACTCATTTGTCCATTTGTTCGTCCCTCCCTACTGATCTCCCTCCTGGCACTTAACCTTGCAAGGGGAACAAGTGCTACACCTACCCCTATGCCTCCTCCCTCACAACCATTCGGAGCCCCAAACAGTTCTTCCAGGTGAGGCAACACTTCACCTGTGAGTCTGTTGGGGTCATCTACTGTATCTGGTGCTCCCGGTACGGCCTCCTGTATGTCGGTGAGACCTGACGTAGATTGGGAGACCGGTTTGCCAACACCTGCCAGAAAAAGCGGGATCTCCCAGTGGCCACCCATTTTATTTCCACTTCCCTTTTCCATTCCAACGTGTCAGTCCATGGCTGCCTGTACTGTTGTGATGAGGCCACACTCAGGTTCAAGGAGCAAAACCTTGTATTGCATCGAGGTAGCCTCCAAACTGATGGTGTTAACATCGATTTTTTTTTTTTGAACTTCCGGTAATGCCCCCCACCCCTTCACCATTCCACATTCCTATTTCCCTCCTCACCTTATCTCCTTACCTGCCCATCATCCCTCTCCAGTGGTCCTCCCTCCTTTCCTTTCTTCCATTGCCTTCTATCCTCTATCAGATTCCTCCTTCTCCAGCCCTGTATCTCTTTCACTAATCAACTTAACAGCTCTTTACTTCACCCCTCCCAGTTTCAGCTATCAACTTATTTCTTCCTCCCCTCGCCCCACCTTCTTACTCTGACTCCTCGACTTTTTTATCCTCCAGTCCTAATGGAGGGTCTCGGCCCGAAACGTCGACTGCTTTCTCTTTTCTTTAGATGCTGCCTGGCCTGCTGAGGCCCCCCAGCATTTTGTGTGTGTTGCCAAAAACTCTTAGTTAGGCACATTGATTTAAAGTAAAAATAAAGGGTTATGGACTACGTAGGAAGAAAGGGCCTGATGGCCAACAGGAGGTCTGGATCATGGGGCCTGAGGGCCGGTCGGAGGTGCAGAAGTCAAGCCTGATGGAGCCCCAGGTCTGCGAATCCACAAGTCCACTGGAAGCTGAGGATAGCCTGGCCTGGACTCTCAGAACTGAGTGTGTGAGAGGCGGGAGTGATGGGGCTTGTTTTGCTGTTATTGGTTTGTCGCTTGTGTGTTCTGTTGAGCATTGTGGGCATGTTATGTTGGCACGGGAATGTGTAGTGACACTTGCAGGCTGCCCCCAGCATATCTGGGGCTGCGTTGTAGTTAACACATTTCACTATGTTTCGAGGTCTATGTGATCAATAAGACTGAATCTGGGGCGTGACCAGATGGGTTCTGGATTGATGATGCCTAAACCAAGGGGCCATTGTCCCAAAATAAACAGTCATTTATTCTGCTGGCAAGTGGCCCTCTGTCTTGCCACAGGGTATCTACTGGTCATCCAAACAAAGATTCAGGTAATCTTTTTGATCCTTGTGGAAGATTTACTCAGACAGCCCTGTGAAGACAGTGTGAACTGCGACCTTAAGAAGCAGGTGATTGCTTCCTTTTCCTCTTGAATGGTCATGAGCATTTCTAACTCTCTTCCCAAGGTTTCCTCACTCACAGACCCCTCGTCAGTTTGGATTGGCCACAAATATCTCCCCCGCAATCTCCACCTGTCTGAGTGCACGTCAGGTTTTGTGTGCTCAGCCCCCTGCTCTGCTCACTGTGCACTTAGACGGTGAGGCTAAGCACAGCTCCAATGCCATGTTCAAGGTTGATTTTGCCAGTGACGGCAAAGGTGGTGACTGTGACAGAGCTTCCTCCCACATCCTACGGGGATCAGGGGGTATGGAGGGAAGGCTGGTGCAGGGTTCTGAGTTGGATGATCAGCCATGATCATAATAAATGGTGGTGCAGGCTCGAAGGGCCGAATGGCCTACTCCTGCACCTATTTTCTATGTTTCTATAACTCTTTTCTTTCATCCATGTACCTGTCTATAACTCTCTAAAATGTGCCTGAAGTGTCTGCCCCTATCGCCACCCCTAGCAGCTCATTCCACACACCCACTACTGTGTACATAAAAAGTAAAACTCCCCCTGACATGCCATGTATACTTTCTTCCAATTATCTTAAAATAATGCCCCCCCCCTTGTATCAGTAATTTACGCTCTGAAGAAAAAGTCCCTGGTTGTCCACTCGATCAATGCTTCTTATCACCTCATCCTCTTCAAAGGGAAAAATAAACCTTAGCTTGCTCAACCTGCCCTCATAGGACGTGCTCTGTAATCTAAGCAGCATCCAGGACATGAATGGGTAGCTGCCCAGTGAGTGGCAGTTCTGTGGGTAAAAGCACTTTGTTAATGAGAAGGTCAGAGGAGAATGGCCAGACTGGTTCAAGTTGTCGTTAGCTCATAACCGTGTGTTGCTCCTGTGCTTAATAAAGTAGCAACTAGTGTATATAGAGTCATTAGCATAGCATGGAATCATTTGAAATGTATACATGCTTTAAGCAAATGTGTAGGCAAAGTATTGTAAGGAATGCCTTAAAGTGATGAGCAAGTGAGGAGAGCATGGGTGGAAAGGAGTTTCCAAAACTTGGGTGCTGGGCAGCAGAGGGTATTTTTGACAGTAGCTAAAAGCTTAAGATTCGAGACGCTCAGTAATATTTATTTATTATTTATCCCTGACATCTGTTGAATGGCAGAGGAAAAGAAACTGTAGCTGAATCGTTGGGTGTGTGCCTTCAGGCTCCCACCTCCTTCCTGATGATAGCAATGAGAAGAGAGTATGCCCTGGGTGATGGGGGCCCTTAATAATGGATACCACCCTTTGAGGGATTTCTCCTTGAAGATGTCATGGACGCTTGTGCTCGTGATGGAGTTGACTGAGTTCACAACTTTCTGCAGCTTACTTCAATCTTGTGCAGTAGTCCACCCGCCCCCCCCCCATGCTAGACTTCTCTCCACAGTACATCTGTAGAAATTTGCAAGTGTGTTCGGTGACAGGCCAAACCTTCTCAAACTCCTAATGAAATACAGTCACTCTTGTGTCTTCTTTGTAATTGCATCGATAAGTTGGGCCCAGGATAGATCCTCAGAGATGTTGACACCCAGTAACTTGAAATTGCTCACTCTTTCCACTTCTGATCCCTCTGAGGACTGGTGTGTGTTCCCACTTCTTAACCTTTCTGGAGTCCGCAGTCAATTCTCCGGTCTTACTAACGTTGATTACAAGGTTGTTGCCGCGACACCATTCAGCTAGTTGGTATGTCTCACTCCTGTACACCGCCTTGTCACCATTTGAAATTCTGCCAACAATAGTTGTGTCATCTGCAAATTTATAGATGGCATTTGAGCTTTTCCTAGCCATACAGTCACGGGTGTAGAGAGAGTAGAGCAGTGGGCTAAGCACACATCCTGGAGGTGCGTCAGTGTTGACTGTTAGCCAGGTGGAGGGGATGTTTATGGGGAGCAAGGACATGGCAGACCAATTGAATAATTACTTTGGTTCTGTCTTCACTAAGGAGGACATAAATAATCTTCCAGAAATAGTAGGGGACAGAGGGTCCAGTGAGATGGAGGAACTGAGCGAAATACATGTTAGTAGGGAAGTGGTGTTAGGTAAATTGAAGGGATTGAAGGCAGATAAATCCCCAGGGCCAGATGGTCTGCATCCTAGAGTGCTTAAGGAAGTAGCCCAAGAAATAGCGGATGAATTAGTGATAATTTTTCAAAACTCGTTAGATTCTGGACTAGTTCCTGAGGATTGGAGGGTAGCTAATGTAACTCCACTTTTTAAAAAAGGAGGGAGAGAGAAACCAGGGAGTTATAGACCGGTTAGCCTAATGTCAGTGGTGGGGAAACTGCTGGAGTCAGTTATCAAGGATGTGATAACAGCACATTTGGAAAGTGGTGAAATATCGGACAAAGTCAGCATGGATTTGTGAAAGGAAAATCATGTCTGACGAATCTCATAGAATTTTTTGAGGATGTAACTAGTAGAGTGGATAGGGGAGAACCAGTGGATGTGGTATATTTGGATTTTTAAAAGGCTTTTGACAAGGTCCCACACAGGAGATTAGTGTGCAAACTTAAAGCACACGGTATTGGGGGTAAGGTATTGGTGTGGGTGGAGAATTGGTTAGCAGACAGGAAGCAAAGAGTGGGAATAAACGGGACCTTTTCAGAATGGCAGGCGGTGACTAGTGGGGTACCGTAAGGCTCAGTGCTGGGACCCCAGTTGTTTACAATATATATTAATGACTTGGATGAGGGAATTAAATGCAGCATCTCCAAGTTTGCGGATGACACGAAGCTGGGTGGCAGTGTTAGCTGTGAGGAGGATGCTAAGCGGATGCAGGGTGACTTGGATAGGTTAGGTGAGTGGGCAAATTCATGGCAGATGCAATTTAATGTGGATAAATGTGAAGTTATCCACTTTGGTGGCAAAAATAGGAAAACAGATTATTATCTGAATGGTGGCCGATTAGGAAAAGGGGAGGTGCAACGAGACCTGGGTGTCATTATACACCAGTCATTGAAAGTGGGCATGCAGGTACAGCAGGCAGTGAAAAAGGCGAATGGTATGCTGGCATTTATAGCGAGAGGATTCGAGTACAGGAGCAGGGAGGTACTACTGCAGTTGTACAAGGCCTTGGTGAGACCACACCTGGAGTATTGTGTGCAGTTTTGGTCCCCTAATCTGAGGAAAGACATCCTTGCCATAGAGGGAGTACAAAGAAGGTTCACCAGATTGATTCCTGGGATGGCAGGACTTTCATATGAAGAAAGACTGAATGAACTGGGCTTTTACTCGTTGGAATTTAAAGATTGAAGGGGGATCTGATTGAAACGTATAAGATCCTAAAGGGATTGGACAGGCTAGATGCAGGAAGATTGTTCCCGATGTTGGGGAAGTCCAGAACGAGGGGCCACAGTTTGAGGATGGAGGGGAAGCCTTTTAGGACCGAGATTAGGAAAAACTTCTTCACACAGAGAGTGGTGAATCTGTGGAATTCTCTGCCACAGGAAACAGTTGAGGCCAGTTCATTGGCTATATTTAAGAGGGAGTTAGATATGGCCCTTGTGGCTACGGGGGTCAGGGGGTATGGAGGGAAGGCTGGGGCGGGGTTCTGAGTTGGATGATCAGCCATGATCATAATAAATGGTGGTGCAGGCTTGAAGGGCCGAATGGCCTACTCCTGCACCTATTTTCTATGTTTCTATGTTTCTGATCTGTTCATTTTGTGGCCTTCTGGTGAGGAGGACAAGGATCCAGTGGCAGAGAGGTACAAAGGCTCAGGTTTTGGAGCTTTTTGATTATAGCTGTGGGAATGATTGTGTTAAACACTGAGCTGTAGTCATTGAACAGCATCCTGACATAAGTATTTGTATTGTCCATGTGATGTAAGGTTACATGAAGAGCCAATGAGATCACATTTGCTGCAGACCTATTGTGATGGGCAAATCGCAGTGGGTCCAGGTCCTTGCTGAGACGGGAGTTAATCTGTGTATTTTGCCCATTTTTTAAAAAAGATTTTTATTTAGATTATGAGAACACTCAGTCCTCGTTTATTGTCATTTAGAAATGCATGCATGAAGAAATGATACATTGTCATTTAGAAATGCACGCATGCATTAAGAAATGATACAATGTTCCTCCAGAGTGATATCACAGAAAAACAGGACAAACCAAAGACTAACACTGACAGAACCACATAATTATAACATATAGTTATAGCAGTGCAAAGCAATACCATAATTTGATAAAGAACAGACCATGGGCAAGGTAAAAAAAAAGTCTCAAAGTCCCGATCGACTCCCGAGTCCCCGATAGCAGGTGGCAAAAGGGAGAAACTCACTGCCAGTTTGTTGTGTTTTTCACATTGGTTGCTTGTGTGTAGATTTTCATTGGTTCTGTTGCATTTCTCTGTTCTCCTGTGAATGCTTGGCAGAAAATGAATCACGGAGTAGTATATGGTGACATGCGTACTTGATAAATTTAGTTTGAGCTTTGAAATTTAATGCACAGTATATCAGAATTAGATAATCATTCACTTAACATTAAGCCTCCATTTAATATTGCTCACTAGAAGAAGTCAGAAGCTCATTACTTAGAAGGAGCAGGGTTGGAGCTTCTCTGCAGGAGCCCTCTAACGCATTGTGTCACTGGGCAGCCCTCTTCTTGAAGTAACGTCTCTCAGGAGCAGTGTTTATCCAGCTGAATGTACTGTCAAGATTGGCCCAGGGGTTTGTCATAAATTGTAAGCTTCATAATCTTCTGAAGGATGATTAGAGTTGAGTGATTCAAAGAGTTTTCAAATACCCAGGATATGAAATAAGAGTTCAGAAGGCTAAATGACATGATTAAGGGCTAAGGATGCCTTAAGTATATGTGATGTAATTTATTCCTCTTAATTTATGGAAGTGAATGCTAATGCTGGGAAGTCGAGCAATTTACTTGGGGCATCTTCTGCTAAAGTTGACTGCTCAAGGCTTGTGTTTTGCACAGTTGGATAAATCTACTATGTTCATCTGTGCTGTCCTATGTTCCGTGACTGTAAATTCTTTCCAAGCATTGCCACCTTGTCGTGGTGGAGAGGCTTGTGCTGAGCTCCTGAGAGTGATATTGTCTGGAGCTTAGCTTCTGGTAGGGCCGCCCATGGCGGTAAGGTCAAGGAGGAGGCTCCAGACAAAGCACGATCCAGCCAAGACCTCAGTGGTAGAGCTGGCAGAAGACGATGACACATCGCAATGGCTGTGAAGATGGAGGAAGGCTGCAGCAGTGAAGTGCCCCTCGTCTTGCATTCCACACCACTGGACCCTGACTCCAATCTGTTAAGGATAATGTGGTGTCTGCCCGTGCGTTAGCCTCCCCACTTAAACAAGTCACGCACAGGCATTTTTCATTAATGGAATAACCCTTCGGGAGAGCATCATTCTCGACTTGAGAGCTTGGACTACTACTAACTTTCTCACCTGCATCCTGCCCTCAATCTCCACTCCGTTAAGTAAATCATAAAGACTCTGCAGATGCTGGAAAGCAACACACCCAAAGTGCTGGGGGAACTCAGCAAGTCAGCTGACATTTAAACTCTTAATTTTTTTTATATATTAACCATCCTGAATAGTTTATGAGGTCATTTATTGTATTTTCAATTTTAATTTCAGATCTGAAGTGTTAGTCTTAGCTTATTGACCTCACTTTCCCTCTGGCAGTGTTTTTATTCCCTCTGGATTTGACTAGTCAAACATATTCCCAGGCATTTCACTTCGACTAACCCTCTGTGGACTCGAAGCAATTCAAATCCTGGTTCACTTTTACCCATTACCTTTGTGCTTCATGTTGGATATTGCGTCTAAATCAAGGAATTGCACCTTTTTAAAACTCTTGACTTCCTTCCATATTGTTGCTATCTCCTATTTTGCTGTTTTTCAGTTCTGGTCAGTTTCTTACCCAGTGTCTTCACGTTGGGTTGTTATACCTTCAACTACTGAGACATTTTCCCTGGATGTCCCTCCCTTAACCTCTGCAGCTATTCATCTGGCTTTCCTGTTTCTCGGGGTCTTCTCAAAGCCTTGGCTTTTGAACATGTTAAAAGTGGGGAAGCTACTAAGGAAATTCTGAGGTACAGAATCCCTGTATTACAGCTTGGGATGTCTGAGTTGTTTTTCAATGTCACCTGTAAGAAGTTTGTATGTTCTCCCCATGACTGCTTGGGTTTCCTCCTGGTGCTCTGGTTTCCCCTCACCATCCAAAGACGTACTGGTTGTAGGTTACTGTAAATTGTCCTGTTTGCCTAAATTGTCTTAAATTTTGGTTTGCTGGTGGTGTGGCTAGAAGGGCCACGCCACCAGCAACCCACGCTGAATCTCAAAATAAAATTTTTAAAAATTACCATCGTGTGGACTGATTGAGGAGGAAGCATGGCTTTGTGCATGGTGCTTGACAAAACATTGTATAATTTTTTTGAAGAGGTAACCAAAAAGACAGTGGAATTTGCCTGTTTAGAATTCGGCAAGATCCCGCATGGTAGGCTGGTCTGGAAGGTTAAGTCCACAAACCACCAAGAGCTTGTTACCTGGATTCAAATTTGGCTACGTGTAGGAAGCAGAGGATTGTGATTGAAGGTTATTTCTCAGTGTGGAGGTCAGTAACTAGCGGTGTGCCACAGCAGTTGGAGTTGGGACTCTCATTATTCATCACTTAGATGTGACTGCACAAGGCTTGATAAGTAAATTTGCAAAAGGCACAAAATTAGGAGGTGATGGTGAAGTTTATTGGAGATTACAGATGGATCCTGATCAGTTAAGGAAGTGGCCAAGGAGCAGCAAGTGAATGTCAATGCAGATAAGTGTGAGGTGATGCATTTTGGAGAGTCAAAGCAGTGTAAGGTTGAAAGTGATGCCTTATGTAGATGTGGTGAAAAGGGCATTTAGTACGTTGGGTATAATTAGGGTATTGGCATTGGGACAAAATATTGTAATTGTGTTAGTCATTGGTGAAGCCATGCTTGGAGTGCTGTATACAGTTTTGGTCAACCTGTTACTGGAAAGATCTGGTTAAACTGGAAAGAATGCAGAGAAGATTTGAGCATATTGTTTTATAAACTTACTGATTCCTAGGGCTATCTTGACTATACCTCTTCTCACCTTGTTCTCGGGGAAAAAAAATGGTATTTTTACCAGTTCCTTCATCTCTGCCACATCTGTTCCCAAGATTGAGACTTTCCTGTTCATGACATCAAAGACGACTGCCTTCAAAGAATGGGATTTCCCTTCCTCCTCCATTAAGTCTTTCCTCACCTGTGTCTGCTCGATTTCCCAGTCATCCACGCTCAAGGCATCTTACCATCACCTTAAGTGAGTTCCACTTGTAGTCACCTACCGCCCCACTTGCATCTGCATCCAACAAGCCATTCTCTGCACTTTCCACCATCTTCAATGGGACCCTACTATCACACACATCTTTACTTGCCCTCCACGCTCTGCTTTCTGCAGGGATCACTTCCTCCATGATTCCCTTCTTCATTCGTTCCTTCCTACAAATCTTCCTCCTGGCATAACCCATGCACATAACCAGAGTGCTAAACCTGTCCATTCACCTCCACTTTCACCAGTGTTCAGGGAACCAGACAGTCCTTCCAGGTGACACAGCAGTTCACCAGTTAGAGTCACTTACTGTATCCGGTGTTCCCGACGTGGTCTCCTCCATGTTGACGAGGCCCGACTAAGATTAGGGGACTGCTTTGAGCACCTCCGTTCCATCCACTAAAAGCAGAAATACCTGGTGGCCAACCATTTTAATTCCTATCCCCATTCCTGTTCCAAAATATCAGTCCATGGCCTCCTCTTCTGCCACAATGAGGTCATTCTCAGACTGGAGGAGCAACACCTTGTATTCCATCTAGTTGGCCTCCAACCAGAAGGCTTGAACATGCATTTCTCTGACTTCTGGTAATTTTTTTCCCCCTCCACTTTCCCTCTCTTTCAATTTCCCACTCTGGCCTCTTACCTCCTCTCCTCACCTTCCTATCACTCCCCCCACCCCACCGGTGTTCCCCCTTCTTCCCTTTCTTTTATAGTCCACTCTCCTCTCCAATCAGATTCTTCCTTTGCCTTTTCCACCGATCACCTCCCAGCTTCTTCATTTCTTCCCTCCTCCACCCACCTGGCTTTACCTATTGCCTCTTGCTTATCCTCTTTCCTTCACCCTCCTCTCCCACCCCCACCCCCACCCACCTTTTATTCTGGCATTCCTTTCCAGTCTTGATGAAGGGTTTCGGCCCAAAATGTCGATTTGTTTATTCATTTCCATAGGTGCTGCCTGACCTGCTGAGTTTCTCCAGCATTCTGCGTGTATTGCTGTGGATTTCCCACATTTGCAAAATCTCTTGCATTTGTGAGCATTTTGCCAGGATTAGGGGGCCTGAGTTACAGGAAGAGGTCGGCCAGGCTAGGTCTGGAACATAAAACAATGAGCGGGCCTCAGCAGCAGAACTAAGGTTGAACATGGGGCAACTTATTGTGAGGCGACAGGTCACATTGAGTTCTGCTGGCCCAGTGGAGAGAGCACTCTCACCAAAGCACTGCTGATGCTGTTAATTGAAATAAGTTGGTGTAAAGCTGGATAAGTTGACACCAGGGCACTAGACTAGTGGTCCCCAACCACCGGGCCGCAAAGCATGTGCTACCGGGCTGCAAGGAAATGATATGATTTGGCGATATGAAACGATATGAGTCAGCTGCACCTTTCCTCATTCCCTGTCATGCACTGTTGAACTTGAAATAACCAAATAACACATAAAACCTAAAAAAAACACTAATGTACAGTAAAATCAGGAATGATATGATAAATACACAGCCTATATAAAGTGGAAATAATGTATGTACAGTGTAGTTTCACTTAACAATTGGGAAGGTTAAGCCAAAACAGATTTGTAGAAAAAAAATCGGCACGTACACACATGCGCACGTCACGTATGCGCACACAGGTGCCCGCGCAAGGCTTCATGGTCACGGTAGTCTTTCTCGGGGTAAACACAAGTGTCCCGTATTTGACTGCTACTTTTGTCCCTTATTTGGGAGTGAGAAAGTTGGGAACCCTACTTGAACAGCCCCCCACCCCCCTGTCGGCCGATCCGCAAGGATATTAAACCGGTCCGTGGTACAAGAAAGGTTGGGGACCCCTGCACTAGACTAAAAATGTGGGTAAAGAATGGGCTTTATGGATCTTGTTCGAGAAGTAGAAAGAGCCTGTGGAGCATAGTGGTTCTCATCTTAGCAGAGAAAAGTGGGCATACATATCCAAAGTTCAAAATAAACTTTATTATATCAAAGTACTGTGTGAATATGACATCAAATACTACACTTAGATCCATTTTCTTGTAGCCATGCATTGGAGGACAAAAGTATAATAGATTTGATGGAAAAACTACACACAGAGACTGACAAATTGTGCAAATTAAAAAAAAGTAATAAATAATACTGAAAACATGAGTTGCAAATTCCTTGAAAGTAAGTCCAAAGGTTGTCTTTGGTGATCAGTTCAGTTTATTCAAAAGGAGTTTATTCTTCATTGTCTCTTGCTTAAAAGAGATGTTCAGTTGACAATGGCTTGAAAAGGTTTCTCTGATCCAGTAAATGCATTGTTGGAATGATAAATGAGGAAGGGGAGGTTTATTATTTCCCTTTGACTGGTATTGTAGAGCAAATGGCAGGTGGTACTCACTTATGCTGACTGCACAGCGACATTGCACAGGGCACCCTGGTAGCGTAGCAGTTAGCACAGCACTTTATAGTGCCAGCTGTAAAACTGATCGGTATTCAAAAGCCGCCACTGTTTGTACATTCTCCCCTTGAGCGTGTGGGTTTCCTCCCACATACCAAAGACATACAGGTGAGGGTTTGTAAATTGTATCCACCTGCTGAGCTCCTCCAACATTTCGAGTGTGTTGTGGCCACGCTGTTGGCGCTGGAAGTGTGATGACCCTTCAGGAGTCCCCAGTACATCGCCAGACTGTGTTGCCGTAAATGACACATTTCACTATATGTTTTTGATGTTCCTCTGATCAATATCAGCGTTTGTCTTTCTGCGGCTGGGTTTCTGCATGGGGGGCCTCTATTTGACTCCACTGGAACAGTTTGTTCCCTCACTAGGCTCTTGTGCACCTCCTCGTCACATGCAGTAGACGCTTGAGTGAGCACCAAAACCACTTCCCTTCATCTTGACATCAGACTCATACCATTGCGGCTGTTGGCTTACAAGTTTGGAGTTGAGCTCTCAGCTGTTGCTTTGTTGGAAGTGCCGTGTTCTCTATGTCTGCCGGATGTAAACCCATCCCTGTGCCAAAATCTGAACCCATAACCTGAGTAAGCACTTCTGTGCTCTGGAAATGGGGAAAGGAAGAGATGTGTTGGGTTTGTAAGTGAGAGGTCGCTTCATCTTGTGGGAGAATCTGGAATAGTTTTAATAAGGGTTGTCTATTTGTACCAAGGCTGTCAAGCCAAGAAGTGGTAGTGGGGACAAGCTTCCACTACCTAAAATTTCTCCTCACAGCATGCGCCTCAAATAGCCTCTGACAACCAAGTCCATCTCCTGGCCTCCTCGTGTGGCTTAGCCTCAAGCCCAGCAGAACTGTTTCCACTGACAGGAGAAGGGGCGAAAGCGGGTCCTGGCACCTTAAAACCAGTGCTTCGGGTAGATGGAGCTCTGAGAAGGCAGTCCATCTGAGAGAGGGAAATCTGATTTCAAGCCTCCGCTGCCTTGAGGCCATACCCACTCATGGGAAAGGCTTCAGGAGTAAACTCTGAGGACATTCTGGAGCTGGAGTCCCTAAGGCAGTCCGACATTGCCTTCAACCTCGTTCTGGCAACTCCTGTGATGACACTGGTGCCCTTGCCCTTCCCTTGGATAACATCAGTGTCATGGAGAGGGGAGACTTGCAGCATGGGCAATTGCCGGTCTTCCATACAACCTTGCCCAGGCCTGTGCCCTGGAGACCTTCCAGGTAGGTGCAGATCCACGGTCTCGCGAAACTAATGCATGCCACCATTTGTACCAAAGATGACACTATGTCAGTAACAACATGGAATTGATTATAGTCTTAAGGAAAGTGAAGTCGAGAGGATACGTACCAGTCCTCATTGAGGGTTCAGCAGTGGAAAGAGTGAGCCATTTCAATTTCCTAGGTGTCAGCATCTCTGAAGATCTATCCTGGACCCAACATATTGATTTAATAAAAAGAAGGCATGACAACAGCTATATTTCATTCAGAGTTTGAGGAAACTTGGTATGTCACCGAAAGCTCTTGTAAATTTCTGCAGCTGTACCTTGAAAAAGGTTTCTGACTGGTTACATCACTGTCAGGTATAAAGATGCCAAGGAACAGGATCGGAAAAAGCTGCAGAAGGTTGTAAACTTGGCCAGCTCTACCATGGACACTTGCCTCCCCAGCATCCAGGACTTCTTCAAAAGGCAATGCCCCAAGGAGGTGTCACCCATCACTAAGAACTGCCAGCACCCAGGTCAGGCCCTCTTCTCATTGCGAACATCAGGGAGGAGGTACAGGAGCCTGGAGGCATGCTCTGTGTTTTAGAAATGGCTTCTTCCCCTCCTCCATCAGATTTCTGAATGGTTGATGAACCTGAAAACTGTACTTCACCATTTTGCTCTCTTCTTACAATATTTATTATTTGATTTTGTATTTTGTAAAATAATTTTTATGTATTGCACTGTACTGCTGCTGTAACACAACAAATTTCATGACATATATCGGTGATGATAAAACTGATTCTTTTTTTACTCCCTGAAGTTGGTGTTTCTTTGGACAATGAAGTGTTTTTAAAAGAAGTGTTAGATATGTGCTTGATAATCAAATGGCTAAAAGGCTTTTGTGCTTAGATTGGGTTTAAATTACTTGCAGATTGACTGGGGTCGTCTTGAATGACAAAGCACAATCAAGAGGCTGAGTAATTAACTCCTCTGATTAGTCTATATGTAAGTGCATATATTTCTCTGAGACGTTCAGCTGATTCCCTGGCCGTCCTCATGGGTGCATACAGAAGGACCTGAGGAATCTTCAAGGAGGAATAGAGGAGGTTTTTGCTGTGTCAATATTCATCCTTTCATCCAGTCCCCCAGAAAAGGCACGTTATCAGCACAATAGCATCTGTGGAAAACTGCTGTGCATAAAATGGCTTCTGGCTTTGTGACTTCACAATGCTAATTTTACTTTGAAAGTGCCGGGTGGCACTGTAGCACAATTGCTTTATGGCACTGACGGAATCACTGATGGACCGATCGGGGTTCGATTCCTGCCGCTGCCTGAACTTCCTGTGGCTGGATGTGTTTCCTTAGGATCTTCCAGTTTCCACCTACATTCCAAGGATGTATCGGTTAGGGTTAGTAAGTGCTGGGCATGTGGTGACACTTGCCAGCTGCCTGCACCACAATCCTTGATGATTTGACGCAAATGACGCATTTCACATGGTTTCAATGTTCATACAGTGAATAAAGCTAATCTTTGAAAGACTTTCACAGGCTTTGAAGATCTTTGGGGACATCTTGGGATTGTGGAAGCAGAGCACTACAGGTGCTGACAGTGGCTGGTATGGACATCCTGGGTTCAAGGACCTATTCCCGAGCTCCATGAATTAGAATTGGGAGTAAGTTTATTGTCATTAATGTAAGGTGTGAAATTTGTTGTGTGGCAACAGTACAGTGCAAGAAATAAATTACTATAAATTGCAATGAATGTATAAATAAATAACGTGAAAGAGGAATATTTGGATAGTGTTCATGGGCCATTAAGAAATTTGTTCTGAAAACACGAGGTGTGTGTCTTCAGGTTCCAGTATTTCCTCCCTCATGGTAGCACTGAGAGAGAGCATGTCCCAGGTGGTGAGGATCTTTAATGTTGAATGCCAAGTTTTTGAGGCACTGCGTTTGGAAGATGTCCTCAGTGGTGGAGAGGGTTCTGCTGTGATGGAGCTGGCTGACTCTTACGATCCCGTGCATCGTCACCTCTGTACCAGACGGTGATGCGACCAGTTAGAAGGCTCTCCACGGTAAATCTGTAGAAACTTGCTGGAGTTACTGTGCTCGTACTGCTAATGAAGTGTATCCACCCTCATGTCTTTGTTTGGATGACATGAGGTATTGAACAAATGAAATAATTTAGAGAAAAACCTGGTAAAATGCAGAACCATGGTGATAAGAAGCCAGCTGATATCTCTAGGAAGAGGTACAGTCGACGTTTTGGGCCGAGATCCTTTGTCAGGACTAACTGAAAGAAGAGCTAGTAAGAGATTTGAAAATGGGAGGGGGAGGGGGAGATCCAAAATGATAGAAGACAGGATGGGGAGGGATGGCACCAAGAGCTGGACAGTTGATTGGCAAAAGGGATATGAGAGGATCATGGGACAGGAGGCCCAGGGAGAAAGAAAAGGGGGAGGGGGGAACCTCCCCCCTTTCACTTTCAAATCTCTTACTAACTCTTCCTTCAGTTAGTCCTGACAAAGGGTCTCGGCCTGAAACGTCGACTGTACCTCTTCCTAGAGATGCTGCCTGGCCTGCTGCGTTCACCAGCAACTTTGATGTGTGTTGCTTGAAGTTCCAGCATCTGCAGAATTCCTCGTGCCAGCTGATATTTTAGGTTTGACCTTTTACCCGAGCTGTTACATCCAGCCCCAGTTTTTCTGAGGGAACTGGTTTGAGGATGACTGAGATGGTGCAGTCAGCTTTGTTTCCTGTGGATGAAGTGTGAACCTGTTAAGTGGAGTCCTGATGTTGTGTGGAAGATGTCATGCAGATGTTATTAATTGTCGAGGAGGTCCCTGATGTAGTGTATCCACACTGATGAGCTGATTTTATGTTGTGTTTTACTTGCATGCAGAATTCCTCCTTTTATAGCACTATCTAATGGTATTGCTATGTCCTCTGCAAAAGTAAGGCAAAAAATTGAGCAAAGAGCTTTAAAAGGAAGGTCTGTTCACTGGTAAGTGGAAGAATTTTTGGAAATACCCTTGTAGCCCTTCTATCAGGCCAGTGTATTTCAAGGTTCAAACTAAATTTATTATCAAAGCACATACATGGACACTTGAAATAAGAAGGGGAAAAAATTTAGTTATGCAGCGGTTTTATGTCAAGGTAAAAGGCAATAACCCAATGCAGGTTATAGTGTTTCAGCTTCTTGCCACTATCTGTAAGGAGTTTGTATGTTTTCCCTGTGACTGCATAGATTTCCTCCCACATTCCAAAGGTGTACAGGTTAGGGTTAACCTGTTGTGTTGGTGGTAGAAGCTTGGCGACACTTGCGGGCTACCTTAGCACAATCCTTGCTGATTTGATTTGATGCAAACAATGTATTTCACTGTGTGAGTTATGTACATATGACAAAGCTCATCTTTACGGCTGCAGAGAGAGTGCAGTGCAGGTAAATGAAGAAAGTGCAAAGCTCATGGGGGTTGAGAGATTGAGAGATCGAGAGTTCATCTTTATTATGCAACAGGTCCTTTCAAGAGCCTTATAATGGTAGGATAAAAGCTGAACCAGCATGGATAACTACTTACCTCGACTCTAAACTGATTCCACAAACTATGGACTCACTTTCAAGTACTCCACAACTCATGTTTGTCAGTACTAATTTATTTATTTATTTTCCACATTCTTTGTGTGTAGTTGTTCATTGATTCCATCATTTCATTGTTCTACTGTGAATGCCTGCAAGAAAACAAATCTCAAGATAGTATATGGTATACCTTGATAATAAATTGTCTTTGAGCTATAGAAGTGGGATGAAATCTGATGTCTTAAATTGACAGATTTTAAACTTAATTTTTCATTCTCTTGTATTTCAACATTTCTGGCAAACCATTTAACTTTTACCCATTTCCATCTGCGCATAAACTGAGAGAAGTCCTGTTTCTCCACGAAGGACTGTTGTGCTTGTGATGTTTTTTTTACAGTAATCTATGTTGTGCACATGTTTAAATTAAACTGGAGTTGGAGTAACACAGTTTCGCTTGCCTGTATTCATGGGAATACATGTGTGGTTGAATGACAACTAAGCTTGATTTAATCACTTTTGCTGGCAAGACCTAGTATTTACTGGGTCAGCATGGTAGTGTAGTGGTCAGCACAATGCTTTACAGTACCAGTAACTGGTTCAATTTCTGCTGCTGTCTGCAAAATGTTTGCATATTCTCCCCGTGACCGAGTGGGTTTCCTATTAGTTTCCTCCCACAGTTCAAAAGCATACCCATTGGTAGGTTAATTGGTCATTGTAAATTGTCCTGTGATTAGGCTGGGGTTAAATTGGGATTGTTAGGCAGCAGGGCTCAAAAGGCCAGAAGGGCCTGTTCCATGCTGTATCTCATTAAATCAGTCATTTGTAAATCCTTTCTGAGCTGCTGCTGGAAAAGGTGACTTTGGAGAGGGTGTTTTAAGATTTAGACCCAGTGATAATAAAAAATTGGTGATAATTTTTCAAGAGGACATGCCTTTACTGTGAAAGGAATAAGTTAAAGGAAAAATGTGGGGCAAGTTTATTTATACAGTGGACAGTGCCAGGAGTGGTTGTGGAGGCAGGTGTTATGGGCATAAGAATGGGCAAGAAATGGAAAGCTATGGATATTGTGCGGGCAGCGGTGATTAGTTGTGAATATTGGCACAATATCGTGGGCCGAAGGACCTGTACCGTGTTGCACTGTTCCAAAGTGCCAGGAGTGCTATCTGAACTTGAGAAGTAAACCCTTTGCATTGCTCCTTCAAAGCTGTGCGGGTGAGCAGTTACGCTGTACTGAAATGCTGTCATGCACATAGCATTTGTTGCCGCGCAGTTGAAATTCTCTTGTGTATTAATATAATTTTAAAATTGTGCCAATATGATTTTGAAATCTATCCTAATATTGTGATAATGCGTCGCAACATTAATTTGAAACATTTTAGAGCCTCAACATATTTACATTGTCAGTGTTTTCAAGTTTCAGCACTGTTACAAATTGTAACACAGAATGGAAGCTCATTGTTAATAAACTACCAGCCCACAGAACACCGATGCAGACTAAATTTAAGTGTACGAAACATGAAAGATTTTCGTTGTTACTGTATTTCATTGTACACTTCAATTAATAAATAAGATCAAAAGTGTGGTTTTTCAATTTTCATTCTATATATTCACTGTATGCATATTACAGAAGAAAACATTTAAAGTGCTGCACAGTTTTCAGGCTGTGTTTATTTTTTTTGAAAAAGAAGAGAGGGAATGCTGCCCCTTTTGGTTACTGAGTCTGTACCCTCACCCATCCCAAATGTACAAGAAATATACTCATCTAGGTTGAAATTTCAGATGGCTTGGAATTGTATAAAGGCACCTCCAACACACAAAGTTGCTGGCGAACGCAGCAGGCCAGGCAGCATCTCTAGGAAGAGGTACAGTGGATGTTTTGGGCCGAGACCCTTCATCAGGACTAACTGAAAGAAGAGCTAGTAAGAGATTTGAAAGTGGGGGGGAGGGGTGATCCCAAATGATAGGAGAAGACAGGAGGGGGAGGGATGGAGCCAAGAGCTGGACAGGTGATTGGCAAAAGGGATATGAGAGGATCATGGGACAGGAGGCCCAGGGAGAAAGAAAGGGGGGGGGGAACCAGAGGATGGACAAGGGGTATAGTGAGGGGGACAGAGGGAGGAAAAGGAGAGAGAGAAAAAGAATGTGTGTATATAAATAAATAACAGATGGGGTATGAGGGGGAGGTGTGGCATTAATGGAAGTTTGAGAAGTCAATGTTCATGCCATCAGGTTGGAGGCTCCCCAGACGGAATATAGGTGTTGTTCCTCCAACCTGAGTGTGGCTTCATCTTTACAGTAGAGGAGGCCGTGGATAGACATATCAGAATGGGAATGGGATGTGGAATTAAAATGTGTGGCCACTGGGAGATCCTGCTTTCTCTGGCAGACAGAGCATAGGTGTTCAGCGAAATGATCTCCCAGTCTGCGTTGGGTCTCGCCAATATGGAAGGCCACATCGGGAGCACCGGACACAGTATATCACCCCAGCCGACCCACAGGTGAAGTGTCGCCTCACCTGGAAGGACTGTCTGGGGCCCTGAATGGTGGTGAGGGAGGAAGTGTAAGGGCATGTGTAGCACTAGTTCTGCTTAGAAGGATAAGTGCCAGGAGGGAGATCGGTGGGGAGGGATGGGGATACGAATGGACAAGGGAGTCACGCAGGGAGCGATCCCTGCGGAAAGTGGGGGGGGGGGAGGGAAAGATGTGCTTAGTGGTGGGATCCCGTTGGAGGTGGTGGAAGTTACGGAGAATTATATGTTGGACCCAGAGGCTGGTGGGGTGGTAGGTGAGGACAAGGGGAACCCTATTCCTAGTGGGGTGGCGGGAGGATGGAGTGAGAGCAGATAAGCGTGAAATGGGGGAGATGCGTTTGAGAGCAGAGTTGATGGTGGAGGAAGGGAAGCCCCTTTCTTTAAAAAAGGAGGACATCTCCTTTGTCCTGGAATGAAAAGCCTCATCCTGTGAGCAGATGCGGCGGAGACGGAGGAATTGCGAGAAGGGGATGGCATTTTTGCAAGAGACAGGGTGAGAAGAGGAATAGTCCAGATAGCTGTGAGAGTCAGTAGGCTTATAGTAGACATATTTTCATATAGACATATAGTAGACATAAATTCACTCCATTGGACTCTTGCGCTGAGGCAGCCTTGACAGCGATAGGACAATGCGGAGGAAGCATTGCTTTGTATTTGTCCTTGGGTTTACAATAGTCTGGAGATTAAATGAAGTGGTCCTAGTCAAGGTTAAAATAAATTTATTATCAAAGTGTATATATGTTACCATACACTACTTGGAGATTTCCTTGTAGGTACTGAGAGGCAAATAAAGAAGAATTGTAGAATCTACGAAAAGCCACACATGAGCAAAGATTGACAAACAACCATTATGCAAAAGATGACGAAAATGTGCAAATAAAAAAAGTACTGAGAAGGCGAGTTGTAAAGCAGTCCTCAAAAGTGAGTCAGAAAGTGTAGAATCAGAATTGTGATGAGTGAATTTGTCCATGCCAGTTCAAGAGCCTGATGTTAAGCAGGCTAATCATAAGCAGAATCGGGTTTAATAGCCCTTCACATGTTGTGAAGTTTCAAATTTCAAAAGTAAATTTATTATCAAGGTACATATATGTCACTATATATAACCCTGAGATTCATTTTCTTGTGGGCATACTTAATCTATAGAATAAGAACCATACCAGAATCAATGACAGACTGTCTAATGTGGGCATTCGGCCAGAGTGCTGCAGACAACAAACTGTGGAAATACAAAAATAAAGTAATGATAAATAAATAAACAATAAGTTTCAAGAACATGAGATGAATCCTTGAAAGTGATTCCATGGGGGCACAGATGAGTCCTTGGTGATATTAAACCTGATTTTTGATTCGGTGGGTTCAGGAACAGCTATTGCTTTACATTCATCTGCTGATGTGGGACCCAAGGCTTCTGTACCTCATGCCCTCTGGGAGTGGTGAGAAGTGAGTGGAGCTAATTATTGTCACACACAACAAGATTGAAAGAAGGGTGAAAAGCTCTTGTATTTTTGAAATACCTTACTGGCATTGAGGTTAAAGTTATCACTATTGACCTTTTTGGGAGGATGGGCTTCGTTTGAGATCCAGCTGGTGTTTACTAGATCCATGATAAGCTTTGAGCCGGTTTACATTAAGAAAGTTCATTTAAATTCTGTCTCAATTAGTTAAGTTAGGGCGGGGGAGGGGAAACCCTTGTCAAGCTTTTACAGTATAAATTGTTTCATTAAATTGAGCAGGAGCCATGTTTGTTTGTTCAGGCAACCATGTTGGTTGTTTGGTTGATAAGAGATTTGGAATGAAGATTAATGCTGCTTGAAAGGACCTCTGTTTACCTTCATCCACTCCTTTCATGTTCCTTTTCAAATTGGGCATTAATTTAAGCCCACGAATGAACTGGCCCTCACAGCAAGCTTCTGCAGTGTGGAGCAGTGAGATGCTGTACTGCTAACTCCCAGTGCCAGTGAAACCTACGCGTAGGAGCCATGTATATATCTTCCTTCCGTGTGTATTGTATTTTTTTTTGTTGCACGTCCATTATAGGTTGTTTGTCACGTGGGATGGGGTGCGGTGAATAAGTATAGTCTCAGTCGTCAGTTCAGTCCAGTTGACAGACGGTGAGCCGGGGTGATTTCTTTTTGTTGACTGCTAATTGGAGCACTTATTTCATTAGTTTCATTTAATTACACTAGTTATTATTTTGCTAGGTCTTTAATTTAGTTTTATTAGATTTTTAAACGCTATCAGATCGTTCATCTTTGTTGATTTTGCAATAAAGGATTGAACAGAATTGAGATTGATCAGCCAGTTGAGTGGTGTTGTAGGAACAACCTTACACTCTGTCAGTTAGGACCAAAGAATTAATTGTGGACTTCAGAAAGGATAAGACAAGTGGGCACACACCCCTGCTCAGAGAGGGATTGGAAGTGGAAGGAGTGAGCAATTTCAAGTTCCTGGGTATTAGTAGCTCTGAGGATCCATCTCGGACCCAATATATCAATGCAGCTACAGAGAAGGCAGGAAAGTGGCTTTATTTCATGGGAAGTTTGAGGAAATTTGATGTGACACCAAAGACATTCGGAAATTTCTACAGATGTAACATGGAGAGCATTTTGACTGGCTTTATCATCGTGGGGGGGGGGGAAGGAAGGATCAAAATAAAGCTATAGAGAGTTGTAAACTTAGTCAGCTCCATCATGGGCACTAGCATCTGTAATATCCAGGACATCTTCACGAAGCCATGCCTCACGAATGCGACATCCATCATTAAGGACCCCCATCACCCAGGTCATGCCTTATTCTCATTGCTACCATCAGGTAGGAGGTACGGGAGCTTGAAGACACACACTCAGTGATTCAGGAACAGCTTCTTCCCCTCTGCCATCTGATTTCTGAATGGACATTGAGCCCTTGAACACTACCTTACTACTTTATTTCTATTTTCCCCACTACTTATTTAACTGTTTAATATATATACTTGTAATTCCCTTTTTGCAATATTGTACTACTGCCGATAAGACAAATTTCATAACATAAGCTGATATTAAACCTGATTCTAAAAGTACGTTTTTCTGACTTGGAAATTAGCTATTTGGAAATTCGTCATGCAGTATCAGCTCCCATACTCAGTCGCTCCAAGTTTTGGTTTGCTGCCAGTAACCGCTGCATTGGGTTCTGAAGTAACTGGAACATTTCAGTGTATCAGGCAAAAGTAAAACCAGGAGATACGTCCCTGCTTTGGTTGTTTGCTTCTCATTGATTCAGTTGTGTTCTTTGTACTGTGAATGACTGCTAGAAAATAAACCTCAGGGTGGTATATGGTGGTATGTGTACTTTGACAATAAATTTAATATCAAAGTACTGGGGTGGAACAGTAGCATAATGTTTTACAGTGCCAATGAGCTGAATTCAATTCAGATTCAGAACCTGGTTTAGTATCACCGACAGACGTATATCGTGAAATTTATTGCTCTGTGGCAGCCGTACAGTTACGATCATCATCATCATTATGTGCCATGTCATATGACATAGGTGATTATGGTCCCATGATCATGATTGTCCTTGGCAATTTTTTCAACAGAAGTGGTTTGCAATTGCTGCCTTCTGGGCAGTGTCTTTACAAGACCATAGGATATAGAGGCAGAATTAGGCCATTTGGCCCATTGAGTCTGCTCTGCCATTTCATCATGGCTGATCCAGTTTTTCTCTTGGCTCCCATCTCCTGCCTTCTCCCCATATCCCTTCATGCCCTGACCGATCGGGAATCTGTCAACTTAGACCTTAAACATACATAAAGACTTCACCTCCTCAGCTGCCTGTGGCAAAGAATTCCACAGATTCACCACCCTCTGGCTAAAGAAATTCCTCCTCATCTCCATTCTAAAAGGATGCTCCTCCATTCTGAGGCTGTGTCCTCTGGTCTTAGACTCTCCCACCATAGGAAACATCCTGTCCACATCCACTCTATCAAGGCCTTTCATCATTTGATAGATTTTAATGAGGTCATCCCTCGTTCTCTGAATTTTAGTGAATACTGGCCCAGAGCCATCAGATGATCTTCATATGACAAGCCATTCAGTCCTGGAATAATTTTTGTGAACTTCCTTTGAACCCTCTCCAGTTTTAGCACATCCCTAATCTGCTCACAGTACTCCATGAGGCCTCACCAGTGCTTTATAAAGCTTCAAAATTACATCCTTGCTTTTATAATCTAGTCCTCTTGAAAAGAATACTAACATTGCATTGCCTACCTCACCAGTAATACCATGGGCTTGTAGCTTGTTAAACGGCCTCAGGGTATGGTACCTTGTCAAAGGCCTTCTGAAAATCCAAGTAGCTTGTTACTACTTCAAAGAATTCTAGCAGATTTGTCAGGCAAGATTTTCCCTTGAGGAAACCATGTTGACAGCAACCTATCATGTGACTCCAAGTACACTGAGACCTCATCCTTAATAATCGACTCCAACATCTTCCCAACCACCTGATGTCAGACGAACTGGCATATGGTTTTCTTTCTTCTGCCTCTTTCCCTTGATGAGTGGAGTGACATTTGCAATTTCCAGTCTTCTGGAACCATTCCAGAATCTAGTGATTCTTGAAAGATCATTACCATGATCTCTTCAGTCTTCAGCCACCTCTTTCAGAACTCTGGGGTGTACACCATCTGGTTCGGGTGACCTCTCTACCTTCAGACCTTTCAGTTTCCCAAGAACCTTCTCTAGTTGTGGTAAGTTCACATACAGTTCATGCCCCCTGACACCTGGAGCTTCCACCATACTGCTAGAGTCTTCCTCAGTGAAGACATATGCAAAATACTTATTAAGTTCATCTGCTATTTCGTTGTCCCCCATTACTACCTCTCCAGCATTGTTTTCCAGTGCTCTCGTTTCTCTTTTGCATTTTATGTATCTGAGGAAACTTTTCGTATCCTCTTTAATATTATTGGCTAGCTTACTTTCATATTCCATCTTTACCTTAATGACTTTTTTAGATACCTTCTGTTGGTTTTTAAAAGCTTCCCACTCCTCTAACTTTCCACTATTTTTTGCTCTATTGTATGCCCTCTCTTTGACTTTTATGTGGGTTGTGCTTCTCTTGTTAGTCATGGTCGTTGCCCGTCTTTCCTTCAGATGTACATATCCTGTGCCTTCCAAATTGCTTCTAGAAAGTCCAGCCATTGCTGCTCAGTCATCGTCCTTGCCAGTGTTCTTTTCCAATCAACTCTAGTCAACTTCTCTTTCATGCCTCTGTAATTCCCTTTTCTCCAGGGTGACTCTAGCCATTATCAATACCCTTCAAAGATTGTCTGCCTGGTGTCAGTGGTCGCATAACCAGGACTTGTGATGTGCACCAGCTGCTCATACGACCATCCACCATCTGGCTCCCGTGGCTTCACATGACCCTGGTGGGGGGGCTAAGCGGTGCTACACCTTGCCTAAGGGTGACCCGCAGGCTAGCGGAGGGAAGGAGCGCCTACAACCTCCTTTGGTTCGGATGTCTCTCCGCCCTGCCATTCAACATTACAATAGGCAGAAATAAAAATTATTAATTACAATAAGAATAAGAAATAAATCAAAAATTAGTGCAAAGAAAGGGGGAAGGAAAAATACTGAGGAAGTGTTCACGGGTTCATTGTCCATTCAGAAATCTGATTGCAGAGGGGGAAGAAGCTGTTCCTGAATCAGGCTGCTGTCCCTCCTTCCTCATGGTAGCAATGAGAAGAGGGCACGTACTGGGTGATGGGGGTCCTCAGTGGTGGATGCAGCCTTTTTAAGGCATCCTC